>NC_057803.1:179540091-180280773 GCF_018294505.1 Triticum aestivum | reverse complement strand
GCTGCCGCCTTCGCCCGTCGCCGCCTCGCAGCCACCGTCCTCGCCGCCGTCGAGATCCGGCCGCGGGAGCTCCAGATCCGGCCTCCCCGCTCCCTCTCTGGCGAGATCCCGGCCGGCTCCGGCGAGATCCGCCACCGCCTTGGCTTCCGTGTCCCGGGTTGACTTTTCTCGCTGGGTGATTTTCTACTAAGTCCTTAAATCGCAGATCCATGTGCTCATGTTCATAGCTCCGTAACTTTGCATCCGTAGCTCCGATTCATGCATATAGCATATCAAAATGTTCATCTCAGAGAGTACATCATTTCATTCCATTGCATCATTTTCATTTGAGTTCATCTTGATGCCGAAATGCTGTTAGAAGAGGGCTACTTGAGATAATTGTCAGATCTGCTACTCCGTTTAGCTTTTTGTCATTTTTGCCATGATTATTGTGTGCATGATATGCCCTGATGCTCTACATATGTTTTGTTAAGGGTTTTTTCATCTTTCCGGAGGTGCAACCCATGTATTTTTGTGATGTGTGTGGTGACTAGTGCAAGCTTGCAAAGTGGTGCACTTGTTAATTCTGTTTTCAGGGATTTAGCAATTCCACTAAGTCCTTGATCTGTTTATCTCATGATGCCATATTTCCATGTTGTTTCCTAGTGATCCGTGCCTCTTTTGAGGATGATCAGTAAGGATGTTTTGTTAATATTGTAGAGCTCTATCCATCCATGTCCTTGTTTGAAATTATGGGAGCACCCTAGCTTGAGTCAATCGAGCTCTACTTTTGCTACTTTGTGAATCTGGGCAGATTGTCAACTTGTTTGTAATTTTGTCGATGATGTTGTAGTTGATCCGTGTATGCCATGCTATTGTTCTTGCCATGTCTAGCTTGCATTTTGTGCCTTCTTGATGGATGTATGCTTATCTTGTCATGACTTGCACCGTAGTGAGTGCATCGAGCTCGTAAACATGCCTACTTGAGTTATATTTTCAGCATGTGCCAGTTTTCACCAAGTCTGAAAACTGATTATGTTTTTGCTATGTTCACATGCTTGTAATTGTATTTTGTGATCCCTTTTGGCTCGAGGTCACTAAGAGAATTTTGTTAAGCTTTTTGAGTAGCTCCATGCCATGCTTTACTTTGCCATGTTCAGGTCATGTAGCATGTAGTTTTGTTGCTCCGAAGAGGGCTACCTGATCTGAAATTCCAGACAAGTGTTAATTTCACTAAGTCTAAAATCTGTTTGTCATATGCATTTTGCCATGATTGTTTGAACCTGTTAATGGATGAATTGGCCGTAGCTCAGTGCTAGATTTTTGTTAAGCATCATGATTTCATCCCTTCCATGTATTTTGTTGTCTTGTTTCGGTGCTGTAGCATGTTCATCTCATTGCATTTAGATGGCTACTTGCTGTAAATCGCAGACCGGTGTCATATTTGAATCGCTTGCCATTTCCAAACCGTAACTCCGATTCCGGCGTTCTTTATATCGCTTTCAATCAATTTCATCTCATCTTTCCAGTGGCACACTTGGATTTCCAAGTTGAGGCCAGGTTCTTGCATTTCCTGTCATATCTTGCATTTTGCATCCCGCATCGCATCCCGCATAGCATACCATCTTTGCATCATTTTGTTTGAGTCTTGCACGTGGTTGATCGTGTCCTTGTTGCTTGTTTTGTCTTGTTGGGTAGAGCTGGGAGACGAGTTCGCTAACGAGGAGCCCGTTGAGTTTGCTTTCGAGGATCCAGTCAACTCTGACAACTGTGCAGGCAAGATGATCATACCCTCGAAATCACTACTATCTTTGCTATGCTAGATTGCTCGCTCTTTTGCTATGCCAATGCTACGATGCCTACCACTTGCTTTCAAGCCTCCCAAATTGCCATGTCAAACCTCTAACCCACCATGTCCTAGAAAACCGTTGATTGGCTATGTTACCGCTTTGCTCAGCCCCTCTTATAGCGTTCCTAGTTGCAGGTGAAGATTGGAGGCCGTTCCTTGTTGGAACATTTATTTACTTGTTGGGATATCATTATATTGCTATGTTATCTTAATGCATCTATATACTTGGTAAAGGGTGTAAGGCTCGGCCTCTCGCCTAGTGTTTTGTTCCACTCTTGCCGCCCTAGTTTCCGTCATATCGGTGTTATGTTCCCGGATTTTGCGTTCCTTACGCGGTTGGGTTATAATGGGAACCCCTTGATAGTTCGCCTTGATTAAAGCTTTTCCAGAAATGCCGAACCTTGGTTTTACCATTTGCCACCTAGCCTCTTTTCCCTTGGGTTTCTGGAGCCCGAGGGTCATCTTATTTTAGCCCCCCGGGCCAGTGCTCCTCTGAGTGTTGGTCCAACCGAGCGATGTCCGGGGCTACCAGGGGCAACTCTGGGCTGGCCTACCCGACGTCTTGCTCATCCGGTGTGCCCTGAGAACGAGATATGTGCAACTCCTATCGGGATTTGTCGGCACATCTGGGTGGTGTTGCTTGTCATGGGCTAATTTGGGACCCCCCTGCAGGGATTTGAACTTTCGAAAGCCATGCCCGCGGTGATGGGCAGATGGGAATTTGTTAATGTCCAGTTGTAGATAACTTGAACCTTAATTTAATTAAAATGACTCAACTGAGTGTGTTACCGTGATGGCCTCTTCTCGACGGAGTCTGGGAAGTGGACACGGTGTTGGAGTAATGTTTGCGCAGGTTGTTCTCTAGTTTCTCGCTCGCGCTTTGCCTCCTCATATCGCTCTCTTTTGCGAATAAGTTAGCCACCATATTGTTGGGTTTCGTAGTAATTTCAAAAATTTCCTACGCACACGCAAGATCATGTGATGCATAGCAACAAGAAGGGGGAGTGTGATCTACATACCTAGTAGATCGACAACGGAAGCGTTTCGTTGATGTAGTCGTACGTCTTCACGGCCCGACCGATCAAGCACCGAAACTACGGCACCTCCGAGTTTTAGCACACGTTCAGATCAATGACGATCCCCGGACTCCGATCCAGCAAAGTGTCGGGGAAGAGTTCCGTCGGCATGACGGCGTGGTGACGATCTTGATGTACTACTGCAGCAGGGCTTCGCCTAAACTCCGCTACAATATTATCGAGGACTATGGTGGCTGGGGGCGCCACACACGGCTAAGGAAAAGATCACGTGGATCAACTTGTGTTCATGGGGTGCCCCTTGCCTCAGTTTATAAAGGATGGAGGAGGAGGAGGCTGGCCAAGGCTAGGTGCGGCCAGGATGTGGAGTCCTACTTGGACTCCAAGTCCTAGTAGGAGTCCACCAAGAGGGGAGGAAGGGAGAAGGAAGTGGAGGAGAAGGAGAGGTGGCCGGCCCCCTTTTCCCTGGGGAGGGGGGCGCACCAGCCCCTTGGCCCTTTCTCCTCTTCCCACTAAAGCCCATCAAGGCCCATTGCTTCTCCCGTAACTACCCGGTACTCCGAAAAATACCCGAATCACTCGGAACCTTTCCGATGTCCGAATATAGTCGTCCAATATATCAATCTTTATGTCTCGACCATTTCGAGACTCCTCATCATGTCTCCGATCTCATCCGGGACTCCGAACTCCTTCGGTACATCAAAACTCATAAACTCATAATATAACTGTCATCGAAACCTTAAGCGTGCGGACCCTACGGGTTCGAGAACAATGTAGACATGACCGAGACACGTCTCCGGTCAATAACCAATAGCGGGACCTGGATGCCCATATTGGCTCCTACATATTCTACGAAGATCTTTATCGGTCAGACCGCATAACAACATACGTTGTTCCCTTTCTCATCGGTATGTTACTTACCCGAGATTCGATCGTCGGTATTCCAAATACCTAGTTCAATCTCGTTACTGGCAAGTCTCTTTACTCATTCTGTAATACATCATCCCACAACTAACTCATTGGTTGCAGTGCTTGCAAGGCTTAAGTGATGTGCATTACCGAGAGGGCCCAGAGATACCTCTCCGACAATCGGAGTGACAAATCCTAATCTCGAAATACGCCAACCCAAAATGTACCTTTGGAGACACCTGTAGAGCTCCTTTATAATCACCCAGTTACGTTGTGACGTTTGGTAGCACACAAAGTGTTCCTCTGGTAAACGGGAGTTGCATAATCTCATAGTCATAGGAACATGTATAAGTCATGAAGAAAGCAATAGCAACATACTAAACGATCGGGTTGCTAAGCTAGTGGAATGGGCCATGTCAATCAGATCATTCACTTAATGATGTGATCCCGTTAATCAAATAACAACTACTTGTTTATGGTTAGGAAACATAACCATCTTTGATTAACGAGCTAGTCAAGTAGAGGCATACTAGTGACACTTTGTTTGTCTATGTATTCACACATGTATTATGTTTCCGGTTAATACAATTCTAGCATGAATAATAAACATTTATCATGATATAAGGAAATAAATAATAACTTTATTATTGCCTCTAGGGCATATTTCCTTCAGTCTCCCACTTGCACTAGAGTCAATAATCTAGTTCACATCGCCATGTGATTTAACAACAATAGTTCACATCACCATGTGATTAACACCCATGGTTCACATCGATATGTGATCAACACCCAAAGGGTTTACTAGAGTTAGTAATCTAGTTCACATCGCTATGTGACTAACACCCAAAGATTACTAAGGTGGGATCATGTTTTGCTTGTGAGATAATTTTCGTCAACGGGTCTGTCACATTCAGATCCGTAAGTATTTTGCGAATTTCTATGTCAACAATGCTCTGCACGGAGCTACTCTAGCTTATTGCTCCCACTTTCAATATGTATCTAGATCGAGACTTAGAGTCATCCAGATCTGTGCAAAACTTGCATCGACGTAACCTTTTACGACGAACCTTTTTGTCACCTCCATAATTGAGAAATATTTCCTTATTCCACTACGGATAATTTTGACCGCTGTCCAGTGATCTACTCTTAGATCACCATTGTACTCCCTTGCTTAACACACTGTAGGGTATACAATAGATCTGGTACACAGCATGGCATACTTTATAGAACCTATGGATGAGGCATAGGGAATGACTTTCATTCTCTTTCTATCTTCTGCCGTGGTCGGGTTTTGAGTCTTACTCAACTTCACACCTTGTAACACAGGCAAGAAACTTTTTCTTTGACTGTTCCATTTTGAACTACTTCAAAATCTTGTCAAGGTATGTACTCATTGAAAAAATTATCAAGCGTCTTGATCTATCTCTATAGATCTTGATACTCAATATGTAAGCAGCTTTACCGAGGTCTTTCTTTGAAAAACTCCTTTCAAACACTCCTTTATGCTTTGCAGAATAATTCTACATTATTTCCGATCAACAATATGTCATTCACATATACTTATCAGAAATGTTGTAGTGCTCCCACTCACTTTCTTGTAAATACAGGCTTCACCGCAAGTCTGTATAAAACTATATGCTTTGATCAACTTATCAAAGCGTATATTCCAACTCCGAGATTCTAGCACCAGTCCATAGATGGATCGCTGGAGCTTGCATATTTAGTTAACACCTTTAGGATCGACAAAACCTTCTAGTTGCATCGTATACAACTCTTCTTTAGTAAATCCATTACGGAATGCAGTTTTGTTTATCCATTTGCCAGATTTCATAAAATGCGGCAATTGCTAACATGATTCGGACAGACTTAAGCATAGATACGAGTGAGAAAATCTCATCGTAGTCAACACCTTGAACTTGTCGAAAACCTTTTGCGACAATTCTAGCTTTGTAGATAGTAACACTACTATCAGCGTTTGTCTTCCTCTTGAAGATCCATTTATTTTATGGCTTGCCGATCATCAGGCAAATCCATCAAAGTCCATACTTTGTTCTCATACATGGATCATATCTCAAATTTCATGGCCTCAAACCATTTCGCGGAATCTGGGCTCATCATCGCTTCCTCATAGTTCGCAAGTTCGTCATGGTCTAGTAACATGACTTCCAGAACAGGATTACCGTACCACTCTGGTGCGGATCTTACTCTGGTTTACCTACGAGATTCGGTAGTAACTTGATCTGAAGTTACATGATCATCATCATTATCTTCCTCACTAATTGGTGTAGTAGTCACAAGAATAGGTTTCTGTGATGAACTACTTTCCAATAAGGGAGAAGGTACAATTACCTTATCAAGTTCTCTACTTTCCTCCCACTCACTTCTTTCGAGAGAAACTCCTTCTCTAGAAAGTTTCCGAATTTAGCAACAAAAGTCTTGCCTTCGGATCTGTGATAGAAGGTGTATCCAATAGTTTCCTTTGGATATCCTATGAAGACACATTTCTCCGATTTGGGTTTGAGCTTATCAGGTTGAAACTTTTTCACATAAGCATTGCAACCTCAAACTTTAAGAAACAACAGCTTAGGTTTCTTGCGAAACCATAGTTCATACGGTGTCGTCTCAACGGATTTAGATGGTGCCCTATTTAACGTGAATGCAGCTGTCTCTAATGCATAACCCCAAAACGATAGTGGTAGATCAGTAAGAGACATCATAGATCGCACCATATCTAATAAAGTACGGTTATGACGTTCGGACACACCATTACATTGTGGTGTTCCAGGTGGCGTGAGTAGTGAAACTATTTCACATTGTTTTTAACTGAAAGCCAAACTCGTAACTCAAATACTCTTCTCTACGATCAGATCGTAGAAACTTTATTTTCTTGTTACGATGATTTTTCACTTCACTCTGAAATTCTTTGAACTTTTCAAATGTTTCAGACTTATGTTTCATCAAGTAGATATACTCATATCTGCTCAAATCATCTGTGAAGATCAGAAAATAATGATACCTGTCGCGTGCCTCAATGTTCATCGAACCACATACATCAGTATGTATGATTTCCAACAAATCTGTTGCTCGCTCCATTGTTCCGAAGAATGGAGTCTTAGTCATCTTGCCCATGAGGCATGGTTCGCAAGCATCAACTGATTCATAATCAAGTGATTCCAAAAGCCCATCAGCATGGAGTTTCTTCATGCGCTTTACACCAATATGACCTAAACGGCAGTGCCACAAATAAGTTGCACTATCATTATTAACTTTGCATCTTTTGGTTTCAATATTATGATTATGTGTATCACTACGATCGAGATCCAACGAACTATTTTCATTGGGTGTGTAACCATATAAGGTTTTTATTCATGTAAACAGAACAACAATTTATTCTCTTACTTAAATGAATAACCGTATTACAATAAACATGATCAAATCATATTCATGCTGAACGCAAACACCAAATAACACTTACTTAGGTTCAACACTAATCCCGAAATTATAGGGAGTGTGCGATGATGATCATATCAATCTTGGAACCACTTCCAACACACATCGTCACTTCACCCTTAACTAGTCTCTGTTTATTCTGCAACTCCTGTTTCGAGTTACTAATCTTAGCAACTGAACTAGTATCAAATATTGAGGGGTTGCTATAAACACTAGTAAAGTACACATCAATAACATGTATATTAAATATACTTATGTTCACTTTGCCATCCTTCTTATCTGCCAATCACTTGGGGTAGTTCCGCTTCCAGTGACCAGTCCCTTTGCAGTAGAAACACTTAGTCTCAGGCTTAGGACCAGACTTGGGCTTCTTCACTTGAGCAGCAACTTGCTTGTTGTTCTTCTTGAAGTTCCCCTTCTTCCCTCTGCCCTTTTCTCTAAATTAGTGGTCTTGTCTACCATCAACACTTGATGTTTTTCTAGATTTCTACCTTCGTCAATTTCCGCATTACGAAGAGCTTGGGAATCGTTTCCGTTATCCCTTGCATATCATAGTTCATCACAAAGTTCTACTAACTTGGTGATGGTGACTAGAGAATTCTGTCAATCACTATCTTATCTGGAAGATTAACTCCCACTTGATTCAAGCGATTGTTGTACTCAGACAATCTGGGCACATGCTCACTATTTGAGCGATTCTCCTCCATCTTTTAGCTATAGAACTTGTTGGAGACTTTCATATCTCTCAACTCGGGTATTTGCTTGAAATATTAACTTCAACTCCTGGAACATCTCATATGCTCCATGACGTTCAAAACGTCTTTGAAGTCCCGATTCTAAGCCATTAAGCATGGTGCACTAAACTATCAAGTAGGCATCATATTGAGCTAGCCAAACGTTCATAACGTCTGCATCTGCTCCTGCAATAGGTCTGTCACCTAGCGGTGCATCAAGGACATAATTCTTCTGTGCAGCAATGAGGATAAACCTCAGATTACGGATCCAATCCGCATCATTGCTACTGACATCTTTCAACACAATTTTCTCTAGGAACATATCAAAATAAACACAGGGAAGCAACAACGCGAGCTATTGATCTACAACATAATTTGCAAAATACTACTAGGACTAAGTTCATGATAAATTTAAGTTCAATTTAATCATATTACTTAATAACTCCCACTTAGATAGACATCCCTCTAATCCTCTAAGTGATCACGTGATCCAAATCAACTAAACCATGTCCGATCATCACGTGAGATGGACTAGTTTCATTGGTGAACATCACTATGTTGATCATATCTACTATATGATTCACGCTCGACCATTCGGTCTCCATGTTCCAAGGCCATATCTGCATATGCTAGACTCGTCAAGTATAACCCGAGTATTCTGCGTGTGCAAAACTGGCTTGCACCCGTTGTAGATGGACGTAGAGCTTATCACACCAGATCATCACGTGGTGTCTGGGCACGATGAACTTTGGCAATGGTGCATACTCAGGGAGAACACTTCTTGATAATTTAGTGAGAGATCATCTTATAATGCTACCGTCAATCAAAGCAAGATAAGATGCATAAAAAGATAAACATCACATGCAATCAATATAAGTGATATGATATGGCCATCATCATCTTGTGCTTGTGATCTCCATCTCCGAAGCATCGTCGTGATCACCATCGTCACCGGCGTGACACCTTGATCTCCATCGTAGCATCGTTGTCGTCTCGCCAAGCTTGTGCTTCCACGATTATCGCTACCGTTTAGTGATAATGTAAAGCATTACATCGCGATTGCATTGCATACAATAAAGCAACAACCATATGGCTCCTGCCAGTTGCCGATAACTCGGTTACAAAACATGATCATCTCATACAATAAAATTCAGCATCATGTATTGACCATATCACATCACAACATGCCCTACAAAAACAAGTTAGACGTCCTCTACTATGTTGTTGCAAGTTTTACGTGGCTGCTACGGGCTTAAGCAAGAACTAATCTTACCTACGCATCAAAACCACAACGATAGTTTGTCAAGTTGGTGCTGTTTTACCCTTCGCAAGGACCGAGCGTAGCCACACTTGGTTCAACTAAAGTTGGAGAAACTGTCACCCACAAGCCACCTCTGTGCAAAGCACGTCGGGAGAACCGGTGTCGTGTAAGCGTACGCGTAATGTCGGTCTGGGCCGCTTCATCCAACAATACCGCCGAACCAAAGTATGACATGCTGGTAAGCAGTATGACTTATATCGCCCACAACTCTCTTGTGTTCTACTCGTGCATATAACATCAACATATAAAACCTAGGCTCGGATGCCACTGTTGGGTTTCGTAGTAATTTCAAAAAAAATCCTACGCACACACAAGATCATGTGATGCATAGCAACGAGAAGGGGGGGTGTGATCTACATACCTAGTAGATCGACAACGGAAGCGTTTCCTTGATGTAGTCGTACGTCTTCACGGCCCGACCAATCAATCACCGAAACTACGGCACCTCCGAGTTTTAGCACACGTTCAGCTCGATGACGATCCCCGGACTCCGATCCAGCGAAGTGTCGGGGAAGAGTTTCGTCAGCACAACGGCGTGGTGACGATCTTGATGTACTACTGCAGCAGGGCTTCGCCTAAACTCCGCTACAATATTATCGAGGACTATGGTGGCTGGGGGCGCCGCACACGGCTAAGGAAAAGATCACGTGGATCAACTTGTGTTCATGGGGTGCCCCTTGCCTCAGTATATAAAGGATGGAGGAGGAGGAGGCCGGCCAAGGCTAGGTGTGGCCAGGATGTGGAGTCCTACTAGGACTCCAAGTCCTAGTAGGAGTCCACCAAGAGGGGAGGAAGGGAGAAGGAAGTGGAGGAGAAGGAGAGGTGGCCGGCCCCCTTTTCCCTAGTCCAATTCGGACTAGAGGGGAGGGGGGGCACAGCAGCCCCTTGGCCCTTTCTCCTCTTCCCACTAAAGCCCATCAAGGCCCATTGCTTCTCCCGTAACTACCCGGTACTCCGAAAAATACCCGAATCACTCGGAACCTTTCCGATGTCCGAATATAGTCATCCAATATATCAATATTTATGTCTCGACCATTTCGAGACTCCTCGTCATGTCCCTGATCTCATCCGAGACTCCGAACTCCTTCGGTACATCAAAACTCATAAACTCATAATATAACTGTCATCGAAACCTTAAGCGTGCGGACCCTATGGGTTCGAGAACAATGTATACATGACCGAGACACGTCTCCGGTCAATAACCAATAGCGGGACCTGGATTCCCATATTGGCTCCTACATATTCTACGAAGATCTTTATCGGTTAGACCGCATAACAACATAAGTTGTTCCCTTTGTCATCGGTATGTTACTTGCCCGAGATTCGATCGTCGGTATTCCAAATACCTAGTTCAATCTCGTTACTGGCAAGTCTCTTTACTCGTTCTATAATACATCATCCCGCAACTAACTCATTGGTTGCAGTGCTTGCAAGGCTTAAGTGATGTGCATAACCGAGAGGGCCCAGAGATACCTCTCCGACAATTGGAGTGACAAATCCTAATCTTGAAATACGCCAACCCAACATGTACCTTTGGAGACACCTGTAGAGCTCCTTTATAATCACCCAGTTACGTTGTGACGTTTGGTAGCACACAAAGTGTTCCTCTGGTAAATAGGAGTTGCATAATCTCATAGTCATAGGAACATGTATAAGTCATGAAGAAAGCAATAGCAACATACTAAACGATCGGGTGCTAAGCTAGTGGAATGGGTCATGTCAATCAGATCATTCACTTAATGATGTGATCCTGTTAATCAAATAACAACTAGTTGTTTATGGTTAGGAAACATAACCATCTTTGATTAATGAGCTAGTCAAGTAGAGGCATACTAGTGACACTTTGTTTGTCTATGTATTCACACATGTACTATGTTTCCGGTTAATACAATTCTAGCATGAATAATAAACATTTATCATGATATAAGGAAATAAATAATAACTTTATTATTGCCTCTAGGGCATATTTCCTTCACATATATGCTAGTCACTTGCTGCAGCTCCACATATTTTTACCTTGCCCTACCTATAAGCTTAAATAGTCTTGATCGCGAGGGTGCGAGATTGCTGAGTCCCTGTGGCTCACAGATTACTATTACACCAGATGCAGGTCCAGATGATTCCGCTCCAGGTTACGCGCTCGAGCTTAAGTGGGAGTTCGACGAGGACTCTCAATGTTACTATGTTTCTTTTCCTGATGATCAATAGTGGTGCCCAGTTGGGGGTGATCGGGACCATGTCGCATGTTGGGTTCTCTTTTATTTTGGCGCCGTAGTCGGGCCATGAGTGTTTGGATGATGTAATGTTATTTATGTACTTGATTGACGTGGCGAGTGTAAGCCAACTATGTTATCTCCCCTTTATGATTTAAATTACATGGGATGTTGTGAAGATTGCCTGACTTGCGACATATGCCTTCAATGAGATTATGCCTCTAAGTCGTGCCTCGACACGTGGGAGATATAGTCGCATCGAGGGTGTTACACACCCCTACCTGGCGCGCCAAATGTCGGATTTCGGGTTCCAGCAGACCCTTGAGGTTCGAACACTGGGGTGCGCGCGGAGATTTCGCCTTCTATGTACCTGCACCCCTCCGCCTTGCTAAGATCTAAGCTATGGAAAGAACAGCACAAGAGACACAGGGTTTATACTGGTTCGGGCCACCGTTGTGGTGTAATACCCTACTCCAGTGTGTGGTGTGGTGGACTGCCTCTTGGGCTGATGATGATGGGCAATACAAGGAAGAACAGCCTCGCGAGGGTCTGTTCTTGGTTGGGGGGATGAACTGCTAGGGGGAGTTCAGTCACCCTTCTCTCTCTCTCTCTTCTCGATTGCGATCCTAGCTAGTTTTTGGGTTGGCCGATTCTCGATCCCTCTACCCTGTGGGTGGCTAGTCCTATTTATAGGCAAAGGCCCTGGGCCTCTTCCCCAAATATTGAGCGGGAAGGGCGCCAACAATTGGCCATTTTGAAGGGGAACATCTGGTACACTTATCCTGACTAAAGTTGGTCCTCGCCTGCCAAAGACTCTGGTGGTGACGCTGGCTTGGGCTCCACAATGACTTCCTCCCTGCCATTGGACTGGTCTTGGTCTCGTTGCACCGAAACGGGTGCCTTTGCTTGATGCTCTCGCATGCGCTTGCTCCCTTTGCACCAAAGAGGAAAGGAGGACACTGCGCGGGCTGGCGCCCGCCTGGCGCCCTTGGTCGTCATGGCTTGCGTCACGGGCACCTCGTGAGGTACCCCGCCTTGATCTCTCCGCCTCCTCGCGAGCCAGCCTGATGAGGTCGTGCCTGAGGAAGCTCCGTGTCGTCCGCCCCGCGAGGCTTGGCCCCTCGCGAGGGTCTTGGGTCTGTGTTGATGAAGACGGGCCATGCTGGGCCCCCTTTGAGCCACGCCGCAGGCCGCAGGCAGGCAAGTCTGGGGACCCCCGTTCCCAGAACGCCGACACGCAGGGTGCCAGAGAGGGCCTAGATTGATTTCTCGTGGCTACATAGGCTTGTGGCGGCAGAACTTCCGATCTAGGTTAATTTCTGGAGGTTTGGGTATTTATAGGAGAGGTTGGCGTCGAGAACAAGTCAGGGGGCCCCACGAGAAGTCCACGAGGCACAGGGGCGCGCCCGCCACCCTCGTGGGGCCCACAGGACTCCCCTCCAGTAGATTTTTGTTGCAGTATTTTTTATATTTTCCAGAAAATCTCTGTTGATTTTCATCGCATTCCGAGAACTTTTATTTCTGCACAAAAACAACACCACGGTAGTTCTGCCGAAAAGAGCGTCAGTCCGGGTTAGTTATAATCAAATCATACCAAAATCATATAAAACTATTGTGAACATGGCATGAATACTTCATAAATTATATATACGTTGGAGACGTATCACTCTACTGTGCAGGTCCTTGTGTAGGTCATATGTATAGCCCGGGGCTGCTGCCTCCCTGCCTTGACGGTGGGGTGGTGTGGGCTGGTGTTCGGCATGAGTAGCCGGTCTGTCATGTCCATGTGGTTGTCGGTCGGACTCGTCAGCATTTTTGTGCTTTGGCGGCATTGGCTCAAGGGCCTCGTCGTTGAATTATGGTAATAGCTTGCGCTTCGGGTAACTTTTAGTTGGGCTTTCGAGGCCGTACTCCTCAGCTGCCAGGACATTAGTCCATCTATCATTGAGTAAATCCTGATCAGCATGAAGCTACTGCTGCTTCTTTTTCAAGATTCTTGCAGTGGTGATTAGCCGGCGCTTAAAGCACTCTTGTTCGAGGGGTTCCTCTAGCACGATGAAATCTTTGTCGTCGAGGCTCACATCCTCTTCGGAGATCGGTAGGTAGTTACGGTCCTCCGAGTCCTCATTCTCGACAGGATCGTCAGGGTTAACTAGCCCATCCTCCCAATCATCATGTACGTATGTTGGCTCGACAGGGGCTTCGGGGTCTTTGGCATTTTCCGGAGTGTTATTGTCTTCAGTGCCGATCTGTCTTTTTTGCGACGAGATTTTGAGCGGCGCCACTGACGTTGACGCTTTGGAGGTGCTTCGGCGGGCTTGTCCTCAACCGGATCCTTCTTGCCGTCGTTGTCATCCTCTTTGGGTGTATCCACCATGTATACGTCGTATGTGGAGGTGGCCGTCCAACGTCCGGTAAACAGAGGGTTTTGGCCTTGATCGTCTCCGGCATTGTCGTCCATACCGTCGATGTCTTCGGAGGCGTAGTCCAGCATATCAGTTAGATCTTCGACAGTGGATATGAAGTGGGTGGCGGGTGGGACGTAAAATTCCCCGCTCTCAGCCCCTAGTCCGGGTTGGGCGTAATTCGGAAGCGATTCCTCTGTTATGGCGAGGGACCGCATTAAGTCCAGAGCCTCGTTTAGGAGCGAGGTTTGGTCATAGAGCCGAGAGTACGCTGGGCCGACCGGGGTGAGGGTCTCCTGGCCATGCCTGCTTGTCGCAGACCTTGAGAGTTCAGGTTTAGAGTCTGAGGGAGAGTCCGGTGCTCTAGTGACAAGGGGAGTTTGGTTCGTCTTTGGGTTTGCTGATGACGTCGTCCCCTCCGGATCTCCGGTAGCGAGTTCCATAATTGCAGGGAGTCCGGTGTAGCGACCCGACCCAAATGGATCAAGTCTCTGTGCTTAAGTGTCATCCCTAGATCGGTATGCTGACACACACAGTACTCGAGGATTTATAACATAGGTAAATCACATGTATAAAGTAACGTAAATACTATTACCTCAATCCATATAGCGGAAGTAACAACAAGGTTGTGGATTCCCATCAACACCAACGGCAAAGTTGAGTGTAGAAATCGTAACCCTAACATATCACTTACTCGTCGTAAGATTCCTGCAACATGAGAAGTTGCGGCCACAAAGGGTCAGTACATTGAATGTACTGGCAAATTCACACCATAGGATAAAATGAGAATGGCTATCTCTATATGCATATTTGGCTGGTGGAGGCTCAAAGTTTAATTTTGCATAAAGCTAAAAAAATTCCTACAACAAAAGAATATATTTTATTTACTACAAAGTTTGTTGAAAACAATGAGAATGGTAACCCCATCTCAATCCCAATTAAAGTAATCATTAACCCAATCAGTTAATTAAATTAAGTGATCAGATCAACATGATAATTCAAGAACCAGATACTCAAGATGTCCATAACCGGGGACATGGCTAATCATGATTAGTTTATACACTTTGCAGAGGTTTGCGCACTTATCCCCACAAGACTCGATCTCCTCCGTTGGATTTCTCGCACTACATGGTGTTTGACAAACGGATGACCGAGACACAGTCTTTCAGAAACATTAACTCTTTACTCTTGGTGGACAGTTACACCTACTTTCCCCTACATCTGCTAGCCCACCACTGAAAGAGGTCATGCAACATACTCAACTATGCTAGAGCCCATAATAGCTTGTGGCTGCACACGGAAGTTTCCAGCATTAATAATCTTATGCTCCCTTTGAGCCTGGGTGGCATTCCATAGGGTGATCACATGGTAACCCCGAGATCTCCTAGGACAACACTGGTATATCCCCAGGTGTCCGGGTGAGTCCACTGGTATATCCCCAGGGTTCCCCAACCAATCCACCCAGATGTGTATTAAAGTAGCCACCTTAAGTTAAACCTTAGTTAACAATAATCTCTCACATCTTTCATGAATTCTCTCAAACCAATCCATGTCTACGAGCATAGCATAACAGTATAAGCATAACGTAGTAGTAACTCCCATGGTTTGATAATAAAAGGGCAATATGTTCTACCTCATCATCTACTTCCCAAACCCACAAGTTAAGAGATCCTACTCATGCAATGTTTGAGGGTTGAAACTAATGCATAAAAACTGGGTATGAAAAGTATGATCAAAGTGTGAACTTGCCTTGTACAGTTGACGGACATGATTCGCACTCATAACTCCTGATAGTTCTACTCGCCACACTCCGTTCAATCTATCGTGAGCAAGCAATAGTAACCACACATAAGCAATCACTCAAAAGATCGGGAAGAACGAAGAAGACAGATCGGAAAACATCAAAACCAAGCAAATAACTCTTGCAACATAAAACAATTTCTAACAGTACCAAAATTATGTGAATTTGGCCTTATCAGAAAGTTTAGGTCAAGAGCTTTGATTTGCAAAAAGAATCAATTAAATCAGAGTTACAAAACTGAAGTTATGATCAAAAGAAGTTTGAATATGAATCTGAACAAATTTTGAAATTTGAAAATTTCAAAAGGTTGATGTGACATGTTCACTGGATTGGTGGAAACAAGACAAAACTATAGGTGCTGGTTTCATCTAATTTGGATGAACGAGTAAAAAGTTTATTTGAAAAATCAGGGCCAAGCTATTTTACGGAATAAAAATAACTATGGCTAAAACAATTCTAGGTCTAATGTATAAATGCAGAGACTAATTGATAATCTAATTATTCTATCGTACTAGTCAAGAAATAATAAACTACGTAAATATAAAAAGAAAAAATGAAGAAAGATACCTTTATAAGGCAGAAAAAAGACAACTTCAGAGAAAGGAGACAATTTTCAGAATTCCCGCCAAAGAAGAGAAAAATATTTTTCTTTAATGAATCTAGTCAAACCAAAATATTGATTTAACCCGAATCGGATGATTTTTGGAGGCTCTATGGGTCTATATTTATAGGTGGAAAAGAGGTTTAGGGATCAAAGGCTAGGCAATGTGGGACTAAACATATACATACGTAGATGAAATTTAAAAAAAATGATGGGCTAAAAGTTAGGCCCGGGCGCGCTGTAGTTCTTTTTAAACAAAATTCGGTCAAATAAAAAAAGGCTGGCTGGGCCTGGCCCATGTAGGAGAAAAAAATGATGGGGCGCCCGATGCCATTATGCTGCGCACGTGGGCGACAGTTAGTTCCAGGCGCACGCGCAGTTTTCTTTTTTTTAATAGAAACAGAAATGGAAAGTGGAATAACGAAAATAAAAGTAAAATTATATATAGGCATATTATATATCGAAATTTTCAGAAAAAGATTTTTACGACTTGAAAATTTTTCTAGCATCAAATAAAATCCACACAAATTCAAATAAATCAAACAGTGCTACTGCTCTAATACAATCCAATAAAAATCATTTTAAAA
Source organism: Triticum aestivum (assembly GCF_018294505.1). Lineage (NCBI taxonomy): Eukaryota > Viridiplantae > Streptophyta > Magnoliopsida > Poales > Poaceae > Triticum > Triticum aestivum. The sequence goes on along the minus strand of NC_057803.1, from coordinate 180,263,890 downwards.
ATACCAAAATGATTTCAAATTTATTTCTCTCCAATTTTATAATGTAGGGAATCATTTTACCGATTTTATTTTTGGAGGAAAATAATTTGAATAAAAACCAAATAACCCCAAATTGAAAATAATTTCAATGGGACTTTGAAATTAATTCTTTTAAAACTTCCAACTCATATTCCATATGTTTCGAACAAGTCATTTTATCTTCTCCCGTGAAAATCGTTGAGTTGCATAAAGTTTCCGAGTTGGAAAATATTTCCAAATAAATTTCAAATATTTTCAAAAACCCTTTTCATTTATTTAAATGGAAGAAGTCATGTCATCTTCTCTCTAGGGTTTTGTATTTGAAAATAATTTGAATTCACGGAGATCATAAAAGAAAAATGAAAGTTTGGGAAAGTCCATTTATTCCCTCTCATTTAACTTTCAAAAAGTTTCGAATTTCACTCAATTTCAGTCAATCAATCACACAACAATCAAACAAAACTATCTATTTAATACAACATTCCAAAATTTAGAATTTTGGGATGTTACAAACCTACCACCCTTAAAATGAATCTCGTCCTCGAGATTCTGAGAGGCTAGAAAGAAATAGGTTAGGTTTGGGGTCTTCTCAAAATCCATCGATCATCTCCGGGGTCTCAGGTGCTACCACCCTTGGAAGCATTGTTACGGTTCCATCAAAACTCATATTCTCCGTCCTCATTGTTGGCAGTGTCAATCTTCTCAGATCTTTAGGATAATTCCTTCTCGGGGCTCTTTTGGTGGTGGCTTAACCTTTTCCTCAATTCTTCTGTCCTTTTCATCTTGGTATGGTTCTTTTGTGATCGGGTCTTCTTAGCTGATGGGTATGGCGCCAATACTAAACAACTATCGATATCTCATGGTGGTCAAAAATTTATGGTTTCTCCTGCAGAAAATGGGTCCGGGCTTCATTCTCACTGTATGACCTACGATTGGCAGCAGCTGCCTTGTACCAGGGAAAAATACTTATACCATTCTAAGGTTCAAACAAGGTTTAATATCATCATCTCTCTACTATAGGCAAGTCACTCAGATTTACCATCCCATATAGCACGGCGAATAAAAAGAGTAAGTCGGTATGGTGATCAATCCATCCCACACCCAAATCATTACCTTGTATATGGTTTAGCGAATCTCGTATTGTAACACTCGGTCATCCTCACAAGCATTGCAGAATTTCTCTTGTCCACGAACTGGATTCGGAAAAAATCCATTGATTCTGCAAGCCAAAGAAACATCTATCGTTCCTTCACAACTCTCAAGTTTTGCGTAAACTCCTATAAGATCGTTTGTTGTTAAAGTTGTAACTTCTTACAGGGTTTTTCCTTCAGCAAAAGTGTGCTTTCTTCTTGGCAGGGCCTGGGACCTGTGGGTTACAGCCCATATCATCACTTGTAAACCTTGAACCCATCATCGGGGCAACTGATCATTATTCCAACATCGAACTTGCTAGCATTCTTAAATCCATCCAATTGTATTGTCTCCCTTCCTTCTATTTGTACCAAACTGAGATGAGATTACTCAGACTCATCATGGAGTTACAATTGCTCCATATTACCAACATTATACCTCCTTTATATCCAATAGTACTTCATCCCTCCATATTCTTGGGGTATACCACATATCGAGATAAAACTCATAATTATTTTGTCCGTAGTCCACTCCATGGAATATCATTATCCTTTCCAGAGGTCAAGTGTCCTCACAGGGTACTACCACCCTTGAAATGCACAAATTCATCCATAGACCATATTTCTCATATCCTCGAAATGGTCAAAAATATTTTCTTCATAGAGTAACAACTCAAAAATCCAAATCAGTACCAACGATGCTAACTTTATTGATTCTCAAATTTTTACAATATCCTGCCTTTCCATTACATGCCTTAACTCATCGCCTCAATATAAAGGAAAATGTTCTGACTACTACTATACTTCTCACAAACACAACTAATTATCACAAGTCTCCTTCTCCTTGGGACATTCTCTGGCAAAGTGCCCTGCTTCATTACAACGAAAACATATTACTTCTGACAAGTCTCGGGGTTTCCTTTTTGGGCAACTGCTGTAGTAATGCCCCGACTCCTTGCACCTGAAACAGGTGATATGACTTAGGTCCTTCCTGGAATCCAATCTATTTATCTTCCTGGACTTTTCAGTTCCAATAAGGGCTTCTATTTCCTGAGGGTCATACTCTACTTCCTCTGTCGGGAATTCTACTAGGTCCCCATTCATACAATTCTGGGAGATGTGTCCTTCTCCACATGAATAGCATGACTTGGTGCAAGGTTTAATTGGTTCTTCTCTGGGTGTGTCCTCCACCTCTTCCTTCATCACATGTTCTTCTAAAATTTCCATAAGGGCTCCTTTCGTTGCTTCTTTCTTCTATTGGATAGTTCGTTGTACCATGGGATAAATGTGACACTGAGTAGGGTAGTTGGTAGTCCCTTTACATAAGAAACAAGTAATCTGCCTAGTTGGGCATTCTTCAGCTGGGTGACTTCCTTCACAATTAGGGCATTCATCTTTGTGTTCTTTATGGTTGTGCCCTATTTCTCCATAGAGCTTGCATGCACAAGGTTTGTTCATATCATTTCCATAAGGCTTCAACTTCTGGGACACAAGCCGAGACTTTGACAAAGTCAACTTAAATTCTTTCCAAGTGGTTACTCCTTGCCATCCATTGATGGTTTGATACATCTTCCACCAAGTAGCAGCACCTCTTTCAAAGAACTGAAGAGCATGATGAGCCATATCCTTTCCGGCTATAGTGTTATTCTTCATATTATCTTCCATGTTCCGAATCCATCGGTCTGTCTCCGATTGAGTCATCGGTCCAGAAAATATGAGTTCATCTCCATTCATCCTCTATTGGGTCCATGGGTTTTGGGGTGAGATGAGAGAGATGGAGAGGGATGCACACAATACAAACATTGGTTTTGAAAAGACAGATTTTATCTGTGGCTGTCGGAAAAACATCAAACAAATGACAGCTCACAAACGTCGCATCTAACATAGGCATATAACAGGGGCTGGGTCTTCTAAAGGTCAATAAATCTTCAAATTCGTCAAACTCTTCGAGTCTTGTTCATGTCTCCAATGGCTTCTTTCGATCGTGCTTGTCCTTCTCAAGTTCTTTTGCCAGATCATTTATGTTGACGCGAAGTCTCTCGTGACGTCCTTTAATATTCTGGAGTTGTGTTCCAAACTTCTGGTTTCAACATCCTTGGCATGAACCATGTCCTATTGTCCTTCAGTTCCTGACGAATCTTAGGTATCTCGAGGTTTTGCTCCTTCAGCTTGGCTACTTTCAGCTCCTGGGTCCTAAGTTCTTCATGAATTGCTTCCTTGTTAAATACGACTTCCTGAAGGTACGTCTAAAAATTCTTCATGTAATACTCCAGATTCCTGGCGATACACCAGCTAAGGTGAAAACTGCATACTTTGCTGACAGATGCTCCATCAGCCCTTCTGTCATCCAATCCTTCCAAAGAAATGCATGCTTAACTCAGCACAGTGATACTAGCATAAGCGGGCGATAACATCATGGATAGCCATGTTTCTGCTCTTGTCATTTCCATGAGCTATCATTCCATAGTTGATATCTCCTGCCTTAGGGTTTTCTTGACAAAATCTTTGAGTTCTAATGCTCTATGTTTCGGTCTTTCTCCGATACACCTTGATCTTCGGTATTGACAACTTCATTAGTCTGACAAGTTCCATAAGGGTAGCTTTCCTAGGTCATACAAATCTGGAAATTCTACAGAGCCTTCAAATTCTCCTAGTCTTCGGAGTCTTCAACCGTTGTAGTTTCCATAATTATAATGCTCGGTAAAATCTTGTTCATTCCTAAGTGGTCCTAGTTGTCCGATATCGTGTACTTCTTGGAGTAGTCTCACCAGTTGAATCTTCGTGTGGTCAAAAGGGGAAAGGGGTATGGTCTAACTAAAAGGGAATATTTGATAAAGCTCAGAAAAGAAGAGAGGTAGAGGATCTTTTTGAAAATAAGGTTTTAGAGAAAATCTTTCCTATGGGCTTGCTAGTTTCTAGGGGTCATGTCCTACAGTCGACATGTACTCTGATACCATCTTGTAGCGACCCGACAAAAATGGATCAAGTCTATGTGCTTAAGTGTCATCCCTGGATCGGTATGCTGACACACACAGTACTCGAGGATTTATAACAAAGGTAAATCACATGTATAAAGTAACGTAAATACTATTACCTCAATCCATATAGCGGAAGTAACAACAAGGTTGTGGATTCCCATCAACACCAACGGCAAAGTTGAGTGTAGAAATCGTAACCCTAATGTATCACTTACTCGTCATAAGATTCCTACAACATGAGACGTTGCAGCCACAAAGGGTCAGTACATTGAATGTACTAGCAAATTCACACCATAGGATAAAATGAGAATGGCTATCTCTATATGCATATTTGGCTGGTGGAGGCTCAAAGTTTAATTTTGCATAAAGCTAATTTTTTCCTACAACAAAGGAATATATTTTATTTACTACAAAGTTTGTTGAAAACATTGAGAATGGTAACCCCATCTCAATCCCAATTAAAGTAATCATTAACCCAACCAGTTAATTCAATAAGTGATGAGATCAACATGATAATTCAAGAAACAGATGCTCAAGATGTCCATAACCGGGGACATGGCTAATCATGATTAGTTTGTACACTCTGCAGAGGTTTGCGCACTTTTCCCCACAAGAATCGATCTCCTCCATTGGATTTCTCGCATTACATTGTATGTAAGAAATGGATGACCGAGACACAGTCTTTCAGAAACATTAACTCTTTACTCTGGGTGGACAGTTACACCTACTTTCCCCTACATTTGCTAGCCCACCACTGAAATAGGTCATGCAACATACTCAACTATGCTAGGGCCCATAATAGCTTGTGGCTGCACACGGAAGTTTTTAGCATTAATAATCTTATGATCCCTTTGAGCCTGGCTGGCATTCCATAGGGTGATCACACGGTTACCCCGGGATCTCCTAGGACAACACCGGTATATCCCCAGGTGTCCGGGCAAGTCCACTGGTATATCCCCATGGTGCCCCAACCAATCCACCCAGATGTGTATTAAAGTAGAAACCTTAAGTTAAACCTTAGTTAATAATAATCTCTCACATCTTTCATGAATTGTCCCAAACCAATCCACGTATACGAGCATAGCATAACAATATAAGCATAACGTAGTAGTAACTCCCATGGTTTGATAATAAAAGGGCAATAGGTTCTACCTCATCATCTACTTCCCAAACCCACAAGTTAAGATATCCTACTCATGCAATGTTTGAGGGTTGAAACTAATGCATAAAAACTGGGTATGAAAAGTATGATCAAAGTGTGAACTTTCCTTGTAGAGTTGACGAAGATGATTCGCACACATAACTCCTGATAGTTCTACTCGTCACACTCCATTCAATCTATTGTGAGCAAGCAATAGTAAGCACACATAAGCAATCACTCAAAAGATCAGGAAGAGCGAAGAAGACAGTTCGGAAAACATCAAAACCAAGCAAATAACTCTTGCAACATAAAACAATTTCTAACAGTATCAAAATTATGTGAATTCGGCCTTATCAGAAAGTTTAGGTCAAGAGCTTCGATTTGCAAAAAGAATCAATTATCGGAGTTATAAAACTCAAGTTATGATCAAAAGAAGTTTGAATATGAATCTGAACAAAATTTGAAATTTGAAAATTTCAATAAGTTGATGTGACAGGTTCACTGGATAGGTGGAAACAAGACAAAACTATAGGCACTGGTCGGAGCCGCGAATCCTTCAAAGATCAAGTCTCCTTGGATGTCGGCGACATAGTTTAGGTTCCCGAAACTGATCTAATGACCAGGGGCATAGCTGTCGATCTGCTCCAGGTGGCCAATCGAGTTGGCGCACAATGCGAAGCCGCCGAATACGAAGATTTGGCCAGGGAGGAAAGTCTCATCCGAAACAGCGTCATTGCAGATGATCAAATGAGCCATCGAACCTTCCGTCGACAACACGGAGGAACTCTCAATGAAAGCACCAATGTAGGTGTCAAAACCGGCCGATCTTGGGTAGGGGGTCCCGAACTGTGCGTTTGAGGATCGAAGGTAATAGGAGGAAGGGGACACGATGTTTTACCCAGGTTCGGGCCCTCTTGATGGAGGTAATACCCTACGTCTTGCTTGATTGACTTTGATGAGTATAGGGGTTACAAGAGATCTACCTCGAGATCATTGTGGCTAAACCCTAGATGTCTAGCCTGTATGATTGTGATTGCCTCTACAGACTAAACCCTCCAGTTTATATAGACAACGGAGGGGCCTAGGGTTATACAGAGTCGGTTTACAGAGAAAGGAATCTTCATATATATCCGAACAACAAGCTTGCCATCCACGCAAAGGAGAGTCCCATCCGGACACGGGGGGAAGCCTTCTATCTTGTATATTCACGGCCCACCAGTCCGGCCCACGTCACACAGCCCGGATGCCCGGGGACCCCCTAATCCAGGACTCCCTCATCCGGCAACGGCGCCAGAAGTTCTTCCTGCTACTTCTTGAGCTTGCGTTGGTTTTTCCCTTCAAGAGGAAAGGGTGATGCAGCAAAGTAGAGATAAGTATTTCCCTCAGTTAGAGAACCAAGGTATCAATCCAGTAGGATAAGAACGCACAAATCACCAATACCTGCACAAACAATCAAACACTTGCACCTAACACGATAAAGGGGTTGTCAATCCCTTCACGGTCACTTGCAAAAGTGAGATCTTATAGAGATAGATAAATAAAACTAAACAAAGGATAAAATATTTTTGGGTTTTTTATTGTATAGATCTGAAATTAAAGATTGCAAAATAGTAGACCGGAAACTTATATGATGGAAAATAGACTCGGGGGGCCATAGGTTTCACTAGAGGCTTCTGTCTTGAAGGCAAATAATACGGTGGGTGAAAAAATTACTGTCGAGCAATTGATGGAAAAGCGCAAAGTTATGACAATATCCAAAGCAATGATTATGTAATATAGGCATCACGTCCGTGTCAAGTAGACCGACTCCTGCCTGCATATACTACTATTACTCCACACATCGACCGACTCCTGCTTGCATCTAGAGTATTAAGTTCATGAAGAACAGAGTAACGCTTTAAGTAAGATGACATGATGTAGTTGAATAAACTCAAGCAATATGATGTAAACCCCATCTTTTTATCCTCGATCACAACAATACAATACGTGCCTCACTGCCCCTACTGTCACTGGGAGAGGACACCGCAAGATTGAACCCAAAGCTAAGCACTTCTCCCATTGCAAGAAAAACCAATCTAGTTGACGAAACTAAACCGATAGTTCGAAGAGAATTACAAAGATATCAAATCATGCATATAAGAATTTAGAGAAGATTCAAATAATATTCATAGATAAGCTGATCATAAATCTACAATTCATCGGATCTCGACAAACACACCGCAAAAGAAAATTACATCGGATAGATCTCCAAGAACATCGAGGAGAACATGGTATTGAGAATCAAAGAGAGGGAGAGAGAGAGAAGAAGCCATCTAGCTACTAGCTATGGACCCGTAGGTCTGAGGTAAACTACTCACGCTTCATCGGAAGGGCAATAGTGTTGATGTAGATGCCCTCCATGATCGAATCCTCCTCCGGCAGGATGCCGGAAAAGGCCCCAAGATGGGATCTCACGGGAACATAAGGTTGCGGCGGTGTAAAAGTGTTTTCGTGGATGCTTCTGGTGGTTTGGGAATATATGTGAATATATAGGAAGCAGAGCTAGGTCAGAGGGTCACTGAGGGGCCCAGAAGGTAGGGGGGCGCACCCTCCACCCTTGTGGCCACCTCGTGGATCTTCTGACTTGATCTCCAAGTCTCCTGGGTGTCTTCTGGTCCAAGAAAAATCATCACAAAGGTTTTATTCCGTTTGTACTCCGTTTGGTATTCCTTTTCTGTGAAGCTAAAAAACAAGGAAAAAACAGTAACTGGCACTGGGCTCTAGGTTAATAGGTTAGTCCCAAAAATAATATAAAATAGCATATTAATGCATATAAAACATCCAAACCAGATAATATAATAGCATGGAACAATCAAAATTATAGATATGTTGGAGACGTATCACCTTCAGACCCCTAGCACCGTCGCTAGCTTCCATCATCGTCGGAGAAGAAGCGCTTAGCTGCCGTGACCTCTTCGATGTCGTACTCATGCCGGCCACGGACATCGTCGCCCCGTCACTGCCGTAGCTGTCTTCTGCCGCCAAGTTAGGGCATGGGAGATTGAACTACTTGGCCTCCTTATCACCTCATCGAGAAGTTCTTCATATGTTCATCATGCGGTAAATAAAACTCACTTTTTACCATTTGTTTGATCCGATGACTTTTTGAATATCTTAATAAGTTGTTCTTCCACTTCCAAATCTTTATCTTCGGTCATTCACATCTCATATCATGCAAAGCTACTTTACTTATGGTACATGACTAGTATGATTCTCACTTGTACCTATTCTCGGATTCATACAAATCTAGAATCAACATCTCTCTATAAGTGAATGTCTTCGCACTATGAGATCATTATCTTCAAACTAATTTAACTTCAAAATCCTCTGAGAATGCATATGGCCTCTCCTTCTTCCCTCACATCTGATGACCCACAAGTGTAGGGGATCTATCGTAGTCCTTTCGATAAGTAAGAGTGTCGAACCCAACGAGGAGGAGAAGGAAATGATAAGCAGTTTTCAGTAAGGTATTCTCTGCAAGCAATGAAATTATCGATAGCAGATAATTGCGTGATAAGGTAATTTGTAACGGGTAACAAGTAAATAAAGTAAATAAGGTGCATCAAGATGGCCCAATCCTTTTTGTAGCAAAGGACAAGCCTGGACAAACTCTTATATAAAGGAAAGCGCTCCCAAGGACACATGGGAATTATTGTCAAGCTAGTTTTCATCATGCTCATATGATTCACGTTCGGTACTTTGATAATTTGATATGTGGGTGGACCGGTGCTTGGGTACTGTCCTTCCTTGGACAAGCATCCCACTTATGATTAACCCCTATTGCAAGCATCCGCAACTACAAAAGAAGTATTAAGGTAAACCTAACCATAGCATGAAACATATGGATCCAAATCATCCCCTTACGAAGCAACTCATAAACTAGGGTTTAACCTTCTGTCACTCTAGCAACCCATCATCTACTTATTACTTCCCAATGCCTTCCCTAGGCCCAAACAATGGTGAAGTTTCATGTAGTCGATGTTCACATGACACCACTAGAGGAGAGACAACATACATCTCATCAAAATATCGAACGAATACCAAATTCACATGACTACTTATAGCAAGACTTCTCCCATGTCCTCAGGAACAAACGTACCTACTCACAAATCATATTCATGTCCATAATCAGAGGGGTATTAATATGCATAAAGGATCTGAACATATGATCTTCCACTAAATAAACCAACTAGCATCAACTACAAGGAGTAATCAACACTACTAGCAACGCACAGGTACCAATCTGAGGTTTTGAGACAAAGATTGGATACAAGAGATGAACTAGGGTTTGAGATGAGATGGTGCTGGTGAAGATGTTGATGGAGATTTACCCCCTCCCTATGAGAGGATCGATGGTGATGACGATGGTGATGATTTCCCCCTCCCAGAGGGATGTTTCCCCGGCAGAACAGCTCCGCCGGAGCCCTAGATTGGTTCCGCCAAGGTTCCGCCTCATGGCGGCGGAGTTTCACCCCATGATCTTCCACCGAATAATCCAACTAGCATCAAATACAAAGAGTAATCAACATTACTAGCAACCCACAGGTGCCAATCTGATGTTTTGAGACAAAGATTGGATACAAGAGATGAACTAGGGTTTGAGATGAGATGGTGCTGGTGAAGATGTCGATGGAGATTGACCCCCTCTCGATGAGAGGATCGATGATGACGATGATGGTGATGATTGCCCCCTCCCGGAGGGAAGTTTCCCCGGCAGAACAGCTCCGCCGGAGCCCTAGATTGGTTTCGCCAAGGTTTCGCCTCGTGCCGACGGAGTTTAGTCTCGTAAGCTTGCTTTTGATTTTTTTTCCAAGACGAAAGACTCCATATAGCCAAAGATGGGCATCAGAGGGCTGCTAGGGGGCCCATGAGGCAGGGGGGCGCGCCTAGGGGGTAGGGCACGCCCCCCACCCTCGTGGATGGTGGGTGACCCCCCTCTAGTACTTCTTTCACCCAATATTTTTTTATATTCTGAAACGTGCTCCCGTGAAATTTCAGGACTTTTGGAGATGTGCAGAATAGGTCTCTAATATTTGCTCCTCTTCCAGCCCAGAATTCCAGCTGCCGGCATTCTCCCTCTTCATGTAAACCTTGTAAAATAAGAGAGAATAGGCATAAGTATTATGACATATTGTGTAATAACAGCCCATAATGCAATAAATATCGATATAAAAGCATGATGCAAAATGGACGTATCAACTCCCCCAAGCTTAGACCTCGCTTGTCCTCAAGCGGAAGCCAAAATCGTAAAATATGTCCACATGTTTAGAGATAGAGGTGTCGATAAAATAAAATACGGACATGAGAGCATCATGATAATTATTATAACAGCAACATATATATATTGTCATATGATTTCTTATGCTAAAGTAACAATTCATTCACAATTTCAAGTATGAATCATAAACTTCATTGAGAAATAACAAACTATAATCTCAGTCATTGAAGCAATTGCGATTTATCATAACAACGGAAAGAGTCAATATAAGAGCTTTTCAGCAAGTCCACATACTCAACTATCATTTAGTCTTTCACAACTGCTAACACTCACGCAATACTTATGGGTATGAAGTTTTAATCGGACACAGAGAAAGATAGGGGCTTATAGTTTTGCCTCCCAACCTTTTACCTCAAGGGTAATGTCAACAATAATAGTTCATGAAAACACACATCCAATTAGCTATATATATCTGGATCTTTCCAACACATTGTGCTTACTGAAGGATAAAATGTAAAAAGGAAAGGTGAAGATCACCATGACTCTTGTATGAAGTAATAGACAAGAAAAAATGATAGGTCCTTCGCAGAGGGAAGCAGAGCTTGTCATGTGCTTTTATGGTTGAATGCACAAAATCTTAATGCGAAAGAACGTCACTTTATATTGCCACTTGTGATATGGACCTTTATTATGCAGTCTGTTGCTTTTATTTCTTCCACATCACAAGATCGTACAAAGCTTATTTTCTCCACAATAATAAGTCATACATATTTAGAGAGCAATTTTTCTTGCTTGCAACGATGACAACTTACTTGAAGGATCTTACTCAATCCATAGGTAGATATGGTGGACTCTTATGGAAAAATTGGGTTTAAGGATATTTGGAAGCACAAGTAGTATCTCTACTTGGTGCAAAGAATTTGGCTAGCATGAGAGGGAAAGGCAAGCTCAACATGTTGAATGATCCATGACAATATAATTTATTTCGGATGTAAGAAAACATAAGCCATTAAGTTGTCTTCCTTGTCCAACATCAACTCTTTAGCATGTCATATTTTAATGAGTGCTCACAATCATAAAAGATGTCCAAGATAGTATATTTATATGTGAAAACAGCTCTTTCTTTATTACTTCTTATTAATTGCAACGATGACCAAAACTAAGTTTGTCAACTTTCAACAACTTTTATTCATCATACTCTTTATATGTGAAGTCATTACTTTCCATAAGATCCATATGATCTCTTTATTTCTTTTTATTCTTTCTCTACTCTTTTGTTTTTATACCCTCAAGATCATAGCAAGATGGCAAAGCCCTTGACTCAACACTAATCTTTATTATATATAGCTCACGGACTCAATTACATAGAAGGATCATAAAGCAAAGCTCAAAACCAGATCATACTAAAACTTTATTCTACTAGATCAAGATATTATCAAAAGGATCGGACTAAGAAAAAATGGAAAAGATAAAAGTGTGATGGTGATACGATACCAGGGCACTCCCCCAAGCTTGGCAGTTGCCAAGGGGAGTGCCCCCATGTGTTTATGTCTCCTTCTTTAGGGGTGGTGATGTGATATTCTTGGCGATGATGCCCTTCAGGATATGGTTCTCTTCCTCAAGCTTATTGACTTGCTGCTTGAGGTCCATTATTTCCTTACGGAGCTTGCCCGTGATAGCTAAAGCTCCTCTCACCCAAGGATGTTGCATAGCTGCGGGAGAACAAATAACACTCTTTTTCATATTTTCATAAGAAAGAAATCTAACGTTGGAAGGGATGACCGAGTTTGGAATAGTTGAGGTCTGTGTTCCCCCATCGTGAATCCGGCTCGAAAACGAGAAGTAACTTCTTGATCCTCCTCCATGGCATCTATCCTTTTTAAGTCGGCCTCCATCTCTTCCTCAGTTGATGGCCCAAAGTGGTACTCAGTTCTCTTCCTCAATTTAAGCTCTCTATTACTCAGTTCTACTTGACTGCTAAACTGGGGATGATATGGAGATGCAATTCTATGATTAACATCATACTTAGCAAGCATTTTACGAAAAGCACCATGGATAAAATGTGAACCACCATCAGCCATTAAGTATCTAGGGACTCCAAAGCTCGGAAAAATAACTTCTTTAAGCATCTTAATAGAGGTGTTATGATCAGCACTACTAGTTGGAATAGCTTCTACCCACTTAGTAACGTAATCAACAATAACTAAAATATGTGTATACCCATTGGAGGAAGGAAATGGTCCCATATAATCAAAGCCCCAAACATCAAATAGTTCAATAACAAGTGAATAATTCATAGGCATTTCTTGACGTCTACTAATATTACCAATTCTTTGACATTCATCACAAGACAAAATAAACTTACGGGCATCCTTGAAGAGATTAGGCCAATAAAAACCGGATTGCAATACCTTGTGTGCAGTCCTATCTACAGCATGGTGTCCTCCATAAGCCTCAGAGTGACACTTGCGTAGGATCTGTTCATGTTCATGCTCAGGTACACAACGTCTAATAACACCATCTACTCCTTCTTTATAAAGGTGTGGGTCATCCCAAAAGTAATGTCTTAAATCATAGAAAAACTTTTTCTTTTGTTGGTATGTGAAACTAGGTGGTATAAATTTAGCAACAATATAATTAGCATAATCAGCATACCATGGAGCAGTACGAGAAGCATTTATGACAGCCAATTGTTCATCAGGAAAGCTATCACCAATAGGTAGTGGGTCATCAAGAACATTCTCTAGCCTAGACAAGTTGTCTGCAACGGGATTCTCAACTCCCTTTATATCAATAATATGCAAATCAAATTCTTGAAGCAAGAGAACCCATCTAATAAGTCTAGGTTTAGCATCTTTCTTTTCCATAAGATATTTAATAGCAGCATGATCAGTGTGAACAGTTACTTTAGAATCAACAATATAGGGTCTGAACTTATCACAAGCAAATACAACTGCTATAAAAATTCCTTTTCAGTAGTAGCATAATCTCTTTGGGCACTGTCTAGAGTCTTACTAGCATATTGGATAACATTTAATTTCTTATCAACCCTTTGTCCTAAAACAGCCCCTACAACATAATCACTAGCATCACGCATAATTTCAAATGGTAAATTCCAATCAGGTGGCTGAACAATAGGTGCAGAAATTAGAGTTTTCTTAAGTACTTCAAATGCTTCTACACAATCATCATCAAAGACAAAAGGAACATCTTTTTGTAAGAGATTAGTCAGAGGCCTAGAAATTTTAGAGAAGTCCTTAATGAACCTCCAATAAAAACCAGCATGACCAAGGAAACTTCTTATACCTTTAATGTCCTTAGGACATGACATCTTTTCAATAGCATCAACTTTAGCTTTATCAACTTCAATACCTCTTTCAGAAATTTTATGCCCCAAGACAATACCTTCATTAACCATAAAGTGGCACTTTTCCCAATTCAAGACAAGATTAGTTTCTTCACATCTCTGCAAAACTCGATCAAGGTTGCTTAAGCAATCATCAAAAGAAGTTCCATATACGAAGAAATCATCCATGAAAACCACAACGATCTTTTCACAGAAGTCAGAGAATATAGCAGTCATAGATCTTTGAAAGGTAGCGGGTGCATTGCATAAAACGTAAGGCATACGTCTATAAGCAAAGGTATCGAAAGGGCAAGTAAAAGTTGTCTTTTCTTGATTCTCTTTTGACACAGGTATTTGAGAGAAACCAGAATAACCATCTAAAAAGCAAAAATGTGTATGTTTGGATAATATTTCTAGCATTTGATCAATAAAAGGTAAAAGGTAATGATCCTTTTTAGTAGCTTTATTTAATTTGTGAAAATCAATTACTATTCGATAACCTGTGACAATTCTTTGTGGGATCAGTTCATCTTTATCATTAGGAACAATAGTAATACCTCCCTTCTTAGGGACACAATGGACAGTACTTACCCACTGACTATCAGCAATGGGATAAATTATACCTGCCTCCAGAAGCTTTAGTATTTCTTTTCTTACCACTTCTTTCATCTTAGGACTTAACCGTTGTTGGTGATCAACAAGCGGTTTCACGTCTTTCTCCAATTTTATTTTGTGCTGGCATAGAGTGGGACTAATGCCCTTAAGATCATCAAGAGTATATCCAATAGAAGCATGGTGCTTCTTCAAAGTTTTCAACAATTTCTTTTCTTCATGCTCTAAAAGGTTAGCACTAATAATAACATGATATATCTCTTTCTCATCAAGATAAGCATATTTAAGAGTATCAGGTAAAGGTTTAAGCTCAAACACGGGATCACCCTTGGGTGGAGGAGGATCCCCTAGGATTTCAACAGGCAAGTTGTGTTTCAGAATAGGTCCCTGTTTAAAGAATACTTCATCTATTTCCCTTCTTTCATTCATAAACATATCATTTTCATGGGCTAGCAAATATTGTTCTGAAGGATCATTAGGAGCCACGGCAACAGAAGCAAGACCAATAATTTCATCTTTGCTAGGCAATTCTTTATCATGAGGTTGTCTACGAAATTTAGCAAAGTTAAACTCATGAGACATATCCCCCAAACCAATAGTAACAACATCCTTTTTGCAGTCTATTTTAGCATTAACAGTATTCAAGAAGGGTCTACCAAATATAATGGGACAAAAGTTATCTTATGGGGAACCAAGAACAAGAAAATCAGCAGGATATTTAACTTTCCCACACAAGACTTCAACATCTCTAACAATCCCAACTAGTGAAATAGTGTCTCTATTGGCAAGTTTAATTGTAACATCAATCTCTTCTATCTCAGCAGGTGCAATATCATGCATAATTTCTTGTATAAGGAATGAGGTATTGCACTTGCACTAGCACCCATATCACATAAGCCATGATAGCAATGATCTCCTATTTTAACAAAAATAACAGGCATGCCTACAACAGGTATATGCTTATTTTTAGTATCAGGTCTAGCAATTCTAGCAGCTTCATCACAAAAGTAAATAACATGCCCATCAATATTATTGGCCAAGAGATCTTTAACCATAGCAACACTAGATTCAACTTTAATTTTCTCAGAGGGTGTAGGTGTTCTAGTATTACTCTTAGGAACCATAGTTGAAGCTTTAGCATGATCCTTTATTCTAACAAGGAAAGGTGGTTTCTCAATATAAGCAGTAGGAACAATAGAATCATTATAAGTGATAGTCTTTTCTTCAACTTTAATAGGTGCAACTACTTTTACTTCAATGGGAGGATTATATTTAAACCACTTCTCCTTAGGGAGATCAACATGAGTAGCAAAGGATTCACAGAAAGAAGCAACTATCTCAGAGCCAAGTCCATATTTAGTGCTAAGTTCACGGAAAGCATTGGTATCCATAAAAGATTTAACACAATCAAACTTAGGTATTATACCTGACTCCTTACCTCCGTCGAGATCCCAATCTTCAGATTTGTGTTTAATTCTTTCCAATAAATCCCATTTGAATTCAACAGTCTTCATCATAAAGGAGCCAGTACAAGAAGTATCGAGCATGGAGCGATTATCGAGAGAAAACCGATCATAAAATTTTTGAATAATAATTTCTCTTGAGAGCTCATGATTGGGGCATGAATATAACATTGACTTAAGCCTCCCCCAAGCTTGAGCGATGCTTTCTCCTTCACGAGGCCAAAAATTATATATATAATTACGATCACTATGAACAAGATGCATAGGATAAAACTTTTGATGAAATTCTAATTTCAATCGGTTGTAGTTCCATGATCCCATATCATCACATAGCCTAAACCATGTCAATGCCATTCCCTTCAAAGATAAAGAGAAGACGTTCTTCTTGATAACATCGTGGGGCATACCTGCAAGCTTAAATAATCCACAAACTTCATCCACATAGATTAGGTGCAAATCGGGATGTAATGTTCCATCACCTGTGAAAGGATTAGCTAGCAGTTTCTCTATCATACCAGGAGGAATTTCAAAGTAAACATTTTCAGTAGGTTCAGTAGGTTGAGGAGCAACTCTTTGCTCTACTGGTTAGGGTGAAGATACCCCGAACAAGCCCTTCAAAGGATTATGTTCCATAGTAACAAGTGACAGTAAATTTCAGGACACTATATAAATTTTTCCTTACCAAAGGCACTTCACTCCCGGCAACGATGCCAGAAAAGAGTCTTGATGACCCACAAGTGTAGGGGATCTATCATAGTCCTTTCGATAAGTAAGAGTGTCGAACCCAACGAGGAGCAGAAGGAAATGATAAGCAGTTTTTAGTAAGGTATTCTCTGCAACCACTGAAATTATCGGTAGCAGATAGTTTTGTGATAAGGTAATTTGTAACGGGTAACAAGTAAATAAAGTAAATAAGGTGGATCAAGATGGTCCAATCCTTTTTGTAGCAAAGGACAAGCCTGGACAAACTCTTATATAAAGGAAAGCGCTCCCAAGGACACATGGGAATTATCGTCAAGCTAGTTTTCATCACGCTCATATGATTCGCGTTCGGTACTTTGATAATTTGATATGTGGGTGGACCGGTGCTTGTGTATTGTCCATCCTTGGACAAGCATCCCACTTATGATTAACCCCTATTGCAAGCATCTGCAACTACAAAAGAAGTATTAAGGTAAACCTAACCATAGCATGAAACATATGGATCCAAATCAGCCCCTTACGAAGCAACTCATAAACTAGGGTTTAAGATTCTGTCACTCTAGCAACCCATCATCTACTTATTACTTCCCAATGCCTTCCCCTAGGCCCAAACAATGGTGAAGTGTCATGTAGTCGACGTTCACATGACACCACTAGAGGAGAGACAACATACATCTCATTAAAATATCAAACAAATACCAAATTCACATGACTACTTTTAGCAAGACTTCTCGCATGTCCTCAGCAACCAAGGTAACTACTCACAAATCATATTCATGTTCATCACCGGAGGGGTATTAATATGCATAAAGGATCTGAACATATGATCTTCCACCGAATAAACCAACTAGCATCAACTACAAAGAGTAATCAACACTACTAGCAACCCACGGGTACCAATATAAGGTTTTGAGACAAAGATTGGATACAAGAGATAAACTAGGGTTTGAGATGAGATGGTGCTGGTGAAGATGTTGATGGAGATTGACCCCCTTCCGATGAGAGGATCGATGATGATGACGGTGGTGATGATTTCCCCCTCCCGGAGGGAAGCTTCCCCAGCAGAACAGCTCCGCCGGAGCCCTAGATTGGTTCCACCAAGGTTTCGTCTCGTGGTGGCGGAGTTTTGTCTCATAAGCTTGCTTTTGATTTTATTTCAGGATGAAAGACTCCATATAGCCAAAGATGGGCATCAGAGGGCTGCCAGGGGGGCCATGAGGCAGGGGGCGCGCCCCCCACCCTCGTGGATGGTGTGTGGCCCCCCTCTGGTACTTCTTTCACCCAATATTTTATATATATTCTGAAACGTGCTCCCGTGAAATTTCAGGACTTTCGGAGATGTGCAGAATAGGTCTCTAAAATTTGTTCCTCTTCCAGCCTAGAATTCCAGTCGCCGACATTCTCCCTCTTCATGTAAACCTTGTAAAATAAGAGAGAATAGGCATAAGTATTGTGACATATTGTGTAATAACAGCCCATAATGCAATAAATATCGATATAAAAGCATGGTGCAAAATGGACGTATTAGTATCTCTAATTCTTTCACAGGTACATGTCCGTGGGCGAGTCTCTTGGTTCTCATAGTCTGAATTCATTTGCAGACTTCTTACAACTTCATCTTGTCGGATCTCAGGTTCCGGCAAAACCCTCAAGGTTCTAACACTAGGGTGCACGCGAAGATCTCCCCCTACCGGTCCATGTCCTAGCTTCGCTAAGATCTCAAGGGAAAACTCGATGAACTCGCAACACAAAGGACACAAGATTTATACTGGTTCGGGCCACCATTGTGGTGTAATACCCTACTCCAGTGTGGTGTGGTGGATTGCCTCTTGGGCTAAGGATGAACAGTACAAGGGGAAGAACAGCCTCCTTAGGCGAGGTGTTCTTGTGCTTGGTGGGTGTGAGGATGAACTGAATGAGTTGAACCCCCTCCTACTGTGGTGGCTAATCCCATTTATAGAGGCCCTGTTCCTCTCCCCAAATATTGAGCGGGAAGGGAGCCAACAATGGCCAATTTGAAAGGGGACAACTAGTACAGCTTATCCTGACAAAAGCAGGCTTCGCCTGTAAAAGGCTCTGGTGGTGACGCCGCCTTGGGCTCCATGGTGACCACCGTCTTGCCATCTTGTTGGCATTGGTCTCGTTGCACTGATATGGAAACCTTTGCTTGATGCCTCGGTACTCCGCACCTGCGCTTGCTTCCTTAGCACCAAAGAGGAAACAAGGACATCGTGCACACTGGCGCCCGCCTGGCCTTGGTCGTCATGGCTCACGTCACTGGAACCTCGCGAGGTTTGTCTTGCCTTGGTCTCTCCGCCCCTCGCGAGCCATCCTGGTGAGGCCGCTCCTGAGTTGGTCTTGTGTCGTCCGCCTCGCGAGGCTTGGCCCCTCGCGAGGGTCTTGAGTGCTTGTTGGTGAAGATGGGTCGTACGGGCCCGCTCACAAAGCCACGCCGTGGGCCGTAGGCAGGCAAGTCTGGGGACCCCCGTTCCCAGAACACCGACAGTAGCCCCTGGGCCCAAGGCACGCTCGGGCTTGGCTTCAAGGTGAATCCAAAGGTCAAGTGCGGACCGTCGCGGGCCCCAATAGCCTGCGGCCTTGGTCGACGCATGGCGGTTGATTGGACGTGGGCGTCTCCGCTTCCCCATGCAGCCTCGGCAACTGCTCGACTGTCAAAAGGCTGGCGTAGACAGCGCTTGCCTTCACTGCTTCCTTTCGCCTTGCTCCAGATCCCCTTCTTGCTCCCTGCTTCTGAAATCTCTAGATCTACTCCCATCCTTTCCCGCATCAGCGACCAATGGCATCCCGAGGGTCAAGCCCGCCTCGTCGTCGGCTTGGTATGAGCCAGCCCTCGACGCGCCTAATGTCTCGGAGAAGAACCTCGCCGCCACGCGCTTGCTGACGACGGGGGAAAGCAACGAGAAGGGGAAGACCGGGCTCCGGGCCGGCTCCGACGTGCCGAAGCCTGAGGGAAGCACCTTCTTCCCCTTCTTTACGAGCAGCATCGTCACGGGGCTGGTTCCCCCCTTTTCCAACTTCTTCTTCGAGGTCCTGGACCATTACGGACTGCAGGCGCTGCATCTTCATCACAACTCTATCCTTCTCTTGTCGATCTTCGCCTACTACTGCGAGGCGTACCTCAGCGTGATGCCGTCCGTGGCTCTGCTGCGCCACTTCTTCTTCCTCCGCATCAACAATGGCCATACCTCTGGGTGTGCCAATTTCATCGCGGTCGGCAAGGCCAACTCAATCTCGACGACTGGGAAGAAGGTCGACGGCTTCCGGAGCAAGTGGGCCATGATGGACGCCAAGTGTGTCCACCCACGCTTGACGCTGCCGACGGAGATGCCCCAGTCCGACAAGGGGTGATCTCGTGCGAAACTCACTGACGAGCGGGCGATGTTGGTGCTAGAGCAGATGAACGCGGACCTAAAGCCGGGCAACGCGAAGGCGGCGAAGGTGACAGGGGCCATGCTCCTAAGGGAATTCCTTATGCTGCGCGTAGCCCCACTCCAGGCGCGTACGCGCCCCTTGTGGGAGCTTGGGAACGAAGAGGACAAGGTTCGCCTGAGCCCGAAAGCCTTGTCCAATGATAAGCTGGCTGTGGCTCTCCGCATCCTGGCCGGGGACGACCAAGAGTACCCGCTGAATGTCTTCACTCCCTTGTTCCGCCACAAGGACGGGGCGCTGGTTGTGGCCTCCAGGCCAACCTTTAACGGGCGTGGAGTGGTGCCACCGGCGCCCACTGAGGCCCATGCAGCGCTGACGTCGGTGGAGCTGTCTTCTGGTGAGTCCCGCGGGGAGGAAGAGGAGGAGGAGGAGGAAGACTCGGAGGAGACCCCTGAAGGGACGGGGTAGACCTCCCCCTTGAGCAAAGCTGACATCCTCCGCACCCTTCCTGATGATGACGAGGTTGACGCCCACCCGAAGAAAGGAGAGCCGCCCGTCATCCCGATGAGGGACCGATCGATGTTGATCTCCCGGGACGCTGCTTCTGCTCTAGCGCCGCCTGGAGCCGCTTCCGGCCCAGCTGCCGCTCCTGCTTCTGCTTCCGGAGCTGGCGCGCCCGCACCTCAGGTTGCAAAGCTTTCCGGCTTCAAGCTCCCAAAGCAGAGGGACTATGTCGCGGCGGATCAGTAAGTGTCCCTGTCTCGCCTTGTTCTTACTGTTGATGCTTGTTTCAGACTCTTTTTCCTTGTTGTGTAACCAGGCCGACGCCTGCGGCGAAGAGGAGAGGGGAGAGCGAGGTGGTGCTGCTTGAGTCCGGGTCGCCTCCTGCGACCGCGCCCCTCTCCATGAGCAAAGGTGGGGACCATTCTCGTGCTTCTCCAGCCCGATCATCCTCGCGAGGCTGGGTGGAGCATCCTCGGGAGGAGTCAGCCCCCGAAGCGCCACTGACTCAGGAGGCACCAGTGCCCAGCTCAGGTGCTGAGGTCCGGGAGGCTTAGGAGCTTCCTGCCTCCCAGGCCATGGTGACGACGACGCCTCTTCCTCCTTCTTCTGCCATGTTGCTGACCCCAGGTTCCTCCGCTTCTCCTGACGTCCTGGAGCGGGCCCTTTCTGAGATGGCTCGGCTGTGAGAAGATCTCCAGAGTGCCGAACCCCTCCTGGCGGCTGGTCGCCTGGAGCTAGTCTCCGATTGGCTCCATTCTGACATGTTCGTTCGGGTGGTGCTGAACCAGGTGCGCGGTGACCTCTGAGGGGGAGAAGCGAGCCACAGCTCAGGCAGCAGCTGCTCGCGAGGCAGCGCTGAAGGTCCTGCATGACGAGCGTGCTGAAGTTGCCCGTGGCCGTAAGGCGAAGGAAGAGAGGATGAAGGCCTGGGAGGACATCGTCAAGGGTCGCGACGCCGAGCTGGAGCAGCTAGCACCGTTGAGCACGGCCGGCTAGAGGAGCTGGAGCAAAAGGTGCAGGCTGAAAAGGCCGAACTCGATGCCAAGGCGAAGGTTTTGGCCGAGGACCGCATGGTCTTCGCGCTTCTGGAGAAGAGGTCTCGCGAGGCCCTGAAGTCACTCTATGAGAAGGGCTTGGAGAAGCCGTTGGCCACCAATGAGGATGGCCCCGCCCAGTTGCTTCCCTACTTGGTCAAGGCGCTTAAGGAAGTCATGCGCGGCATCAGCCCCATGGCAGAGGCAGAGGCTCGTGTCCTTTCTTCAGCTGCGCTGACACACATCTTCAGCCACCTCCATCTTCGCGATCCTGCCGCCCGCCTTGACGAGCTGCTGGAGCCCGTGGCTGATGAACACTTCTCAGCCGCCGCCGCAGTCATGAAAGGTCAGGTGGAAGCCCTGCTGGAGAAGTTCGACGCCTTCGCCCCCGTGCCTTCGACCGATGGTGTAGGTGAAGGAGACGCCACCCAGGAGGGGCACCTCTTGCATCTACCGACGGTATCGAGGGATGACTGGCTTGCGGCTCCTTTCCTGTTGAAACTCCTGTGGCATGTAGTGTGCCTCGTGGAGGCATTTAAACTTGTGTTTGATATTCAGAGAACAATATGTCTTGTAATATTTGCTTTGAGATTTTGCAATTTCCTTCCCATTTGCTTTACGTTCTACGTCGGCAGAGCCCGACCCCGCGCATACCTCAGCCGTCGTTGGGCCGACCGGATCACCAGGACGGTCCAAGGAGTGAGGGGCTACGTGGTCAGTTAGGCTCCTGAGTCGCGATGCTCAGGAGTCCCCCTTGACACGCAAACAGCTTGTGGAAAGGAGATGCAATGGTAGGTCTTGTGTTCTATGTCGGCAGGGCCCGACCCCGCGCATACCTCAACCGCCATTGGTCCGACCGGATCACCAGGACGGGCCAAAGAGTAAGGGGCTACGTGATCAGTTAGGCTCCTGAGTCGCGATGCTCAGGAGTCCCCCTTGATGTTCAAACGACCTTCATACCTTAGCTCCGCTTGGGAGGGCGCGCGACGACCAGGTCCGAGGGACCTGGTGGGGTGGCGTACGCTTGGGCGTGACCCGAGCGCAGCCCCCGTGCCCAGCCCCCTCGCACATTGCGTTGAGGCCAGACACCGAGCCCGGAGGCTCTCTGAGGTTGATATGGCCGTGAGGCCGCCCTCAGTTGTTTATCACCAGGACGAACCATGGCGCTTCCGCACTTGCACAGGCATAGCCGCTCCTCGGCAGTGTCGACTGCCAGCGCGGAGCATGGTGCTTCCACTGGTACGTGGGAGGGGACTCCCTACTGCGGAGAGCCCCTGGGGCATGTACAGCCCTGCCCTGACACGTGGCTTGCACGGCAGGGCTAGACAAGGTGTGTGTAGGCACTCGTGAGCCAGCGCGGGACTCAGGAGGCCCTACCTCAAGGTGGGTTGCGCCTGGTCTTGATTCTTCTTCGCTGTGTTGGTCCTGCGAGGTGGTCAGACAACCTGCGCCGAACGAATCTCCTGAGGTTATCGCGTGAGAAAGCCAAGCACCAACGGCCCCATGAGGTGAGGTAAACGGGGCCGACCCGCCAGACAGAGCTCAGCCATTGGATTTATCGACGCTGCAGGGACGGACCCGAGCACAAACATCGTGCCTAACCCTCTCACGCGAAGGGTCCTGAAGAAAGACGACTGGCGCGCGGCTCCCGCAGTGGGCGACAATCAAGCAGGTGATAATCATAGATAGATTAAGCATGGAAGGCAAACTAGCTCAGGTAAATGCATGAACGATACACGCCACTAGGTCCAGCCCGAGCGGCTTGGAGATGATGCAGCCCGAGGGGCGCCCCAGCAAGGTAAGCTCAAGACATAAAAAAAGAAGGGATACATGCCATAGGGACGGATCCATGCGGCCTGGGAATAATGCAGCCCCCTGGGCGCTCCCAGCTAAATGAACTTGGAAAATGTCACCTGGTTCCGTTGATGAAGGGGTGTTGAGGCAGCTGAAGGTACGCGGCGAAGGGGTTGCCCCTCATGAGCCACCGGAGCCCTGAGCCTCGGGAGACCCTGGGGGTCCAGGCAGTTCCTTGAGGACCATCGCCATCTCCGCCAGGACTGCGTGGTGCCTGGCCTCCTGACCCGCCATGACGCTCCGCGGGTTGCGCTGGAAGGCAGCAGCCCCGCTCGGCAGGCCGAACGGCATACAAACGTAGCTTTGAGGTGGACCTTCGCAGCGCCCAACACACGAAGGCCAGAAGCGCTCCTGAGATGCGGCTCGGTTGAGCCCTGGTATATCGATGCAGACGCGCAGCTCACCACCCTCTCCTGGGTGGGCAGCAAAGCCAGGTGGGCGGCGGTCGCCGCATATTGCTCTTGCTTCCTGAAGCTCCTGAGATACCTTGGTGATGAACTCCTGAGCGCCAGGCACTCCTTGCCCAATGTCCTCCTAAGGGAGACGTGCCACGAAACACGCCTCCAAGTAGTGCCCGAGCGCCTCCCTCGTGACGTTGGCAAGGTCTGAGGCCCTCTAGAAGAGAGCCCCCAAGCCCTGCCCAAGGAGGGCGCTGGGCGCGGCTTCCTATGCGTCAGAGGGAGGCGCCCAGGTTCGGGCGCTTATCCTGACGAGGTGCCACTTGCGGTGCTGCCCTCCTGAGGTCCGGCACAGAGTAGCTACTTCTTCTTCTTGGGGACGACTTCGAGGGTACCGAGCTGCATTGTTGCCAGGGTCTTCGATTGATGTTGCTTGGAAGGCGCGCTCAAGGGAGCACACCGCATCTCTTTCTTTGCAGGGGACTGTGATGATCCCGCCGCTTCCTGGCATCTTGAGGACATTGTAGTCATGGTGCGTCACGGCCATGAACTTGGCCAGGGCTACCCGAGGATGGCATTGTATGGCAGACGGATGTGGGCGACGTCAAAGTCGATGAGCTCGGTGCGGTAGTTGTCGCGCTGTCCGAAGGTGACGGGAAGGTGGACCTGCCCGATCGGGGTGGTGGAGCCGTCGGTCACTCCTGAGAGAGGCTTGGTGGGCTGAAGCTGATCATACGGCACTTGGAGGTTTTCGAACATGTCGACGGACAGGACATTGAGTCCCTGCGCCGCCATCGATGAGAGTCTTGGTAACTTGCACGTTGCTAATAACTGGTGAACAGAACATCGGGAGGGCACCGGCGGTAGCCGCGCACTTGAGCCGATCTAGCGAGCTAAACGTGATGGCGCACTTGGACCGTCTGAGCGGGCGCATGGCCTCGAGCTTGGGGAGGACTGCATTCACTTCATGAGCGAACTGTTTGAAGATACGCTGTGAGGCTGGGGCTTGAGCTCCACCCAAGATGCAGGCGATGGCACGCGGCTCCTAGAAGCCCCCAGCCCCCTCGTCATGATGGTGGTCGTCATTTCTCCTTGGTGGTGGCGGTAGTGGAGGGAGACCGGCGTTGCCCTGAGGATGATCCTCATGAGGCTGATCCCTCCAGGCGCCCTCGCGAGACTGATCCTGCCAGCGGTCCTCATGAGGCCGGTCGCGCCACTCCTGGCGCGGGCCACGGTCATCCCAGCGTCTGCCACCATGTCCTCCTCCTCGGTCGTAGCCCCAGTCGTTGCGCTCGGGGCGTCGACCGAAGCGTCCTTCTCGAATGGCTCTGAGCTCTTGATAGTCGCTGGTGTTGTGGCTATGCAGGTTATGGAAGGCGCAGAACGGTCAGCTGCTCTTGGATGACTCGGGCTGGTCCCTGCCGCGCTTTGTGTCCGGCTCCGCCGCGAGCACGGCTTCTTCCTTATGCTTCACGTCTTTGGCCTTGGCTTTCTTCTCCTTCGGGTCCACAGCCGGGAGCTCGAGGAGGGAGAGGCACCCCTCCTCAGCTCTTGCACACTTGGTTGCCAGGTTGAACAGCTCTAGAGACGTGCACAGCTCCTCGTGGATGGCGAGCTCCTCCATCTTGATGTCGCGGACGCCATCGGAGAATGCGGAGATGATGGCCTCGTCCGTCACCTTGGGGATCTTGAGGCGAACATTGTTGAAGCGCTGGATGTACTTCTGGAGGGTCTCTCTTGGTTGTTGCTTGACGCGGCGTAGGTCACCCGCAGCCGGTGGGCGGTCGCGAGTGCCCTGGAAGTTGGCAACGAAACGGTCGCGCATCTCGTTCCAGGAGGAGATCGAGCCTGGAGGCAGGTTCAGGAGCCAGGAGCGGGCACCATCCTTGAGAGCCATGCAGAACCAGTTCGCCATGACTTTCTCGTCGCCATTGGCCACCTCGATGCTCAGCTCGTCGAGCTGCAGGAACTCCGCGGGGTCGGGGGTGCCATCATAGCGAGGAGGCAGATCCGGCTGGAACTTGCCCGGCCAAGCGATGCTACGCAGCTCAGGGGTGAAGGCGTGGCAGCCTGTCGTGGTCTCTGGGACTCTGCACTAGTGGAGAACTTGTCCTTGATGGGGTTTGCGCACCGCCGCCACAGGCGGCACGTGGTCTTGCTGTGGTGGCGCAGGGAGCGCGGGGATGTTTTCTCGCGGCCGAGGGACTTCTTGGCAGCTTCTTTCTTCTTGCGCGGGCACCGGACACGGCAGGCCGCGCCGCGGGGTCGCGCGCCTGGGCGCCAAGACTCCGTCTTGGGGCAGAGGTGGTGGAGGTGCTCCATGGGCCACGCCGCCTGCGGCCAGCGGAGGGCGAGGCAGCGAGAGGGACGGTGCAGGGGAGCCCCCTGCGGCGCTGACAAGCTCGGTGATGTGGTCGAGCTAGTCCTCGTAGAGGTCGTCGACAGGGCGGTAGTGTAGGAGCTCGCGCGCCATGCACAGAGCGGCCTGCGCATCCACGGGAGCACGACGAGCGTGGGATGACGAACCGGACGGGGTCAGCGATGGAGTGGTGGTGCGGCCGTCCCGCCGCACCGAGGGGTGCGGCGAGGACGCTTGATGCTCGTTCCTGAAGGAAATATGCCCTAGAGGCAATAATAAAGTTATTATTTATTTCCTTATATCATGATAAATGTTTATTATTCATGCTAGAATTGTATTAACTGGAAACATAATACATGTGTGAATACATAGACAAACAGAGTGTCACTAGTATGCCTCTACTTGACTAGCTCGTTAATCGAAGATGGTTATGTTTCCTAACCATAACCAAAAGAGTTGTTATTTGATTAATGGGATCACATCATTAGAAGAATGATGTGATTGACATGACCCATTCCATTAGCTTAGCACCCGATCGTTTAGTATGTTGCTATTGCTTTCTTCATGACTTATACATGTTCCTATGACTATGAGATTATGCAACTCCCGTTTGCCGGAGGAACACTTTGTGTGCTACCAAACGTCACAACGTAACTGGGTGATTATAAAGGAGCTCTACAGGTGTCTCCAAAGGTACATGTTGGGTTGGCATATTTCGAGATTAGGATTTGTCACTCCGATTGTCGGAGAGGTATCTCTGGGCCCTCAAGGTAATGCACATCACATAAGCCTTGCAAGCATTGCAACTAATGAGTTAGTTGCAAGATGACGTATTACGGAACAAGTAAAGAGACTTGCCGATAACGAGATTGAACTAGGTATTAAGATACCGATGATCGAATCTCGGGCAAGTAACATACCGATGACAAAGGGAACACCGTATGTTGTTATGTGGTCCGACCGATAAAGATCTTCGTAGAATATGTGGGAGCCAATATGAGCATCCAGGTTCCGCTATTGGTTATTGACCGGAGACATGTCTCGGTCATGTCTACATTGTTCTCGAACCCGTAGGGTCCGCACGCTTAACGTTACGATGACAGTTTCATTATGAGTTTATATATTTTGATGTACCGAAGTTTGTTCGGAGTCCCGTATGTGATCACGGACATGACGAGGAGTCTTGAAATGGTCGAGACATAAAGATTGATATATTGGAAGCCTATGTTTGGACATCGGAAGTGTTCCGGGTGAAATCGGCATTTTACCGGAGTACCGGAAGGTTACCGGAACCCCCCGGTAACCTAATGGGCCTTAATGGGCCTAGTGGAGGAAGAGGAGAGGAGGCCTAGGGGCTGCCGCACGCCCCTTCCCCCCCAAGTACGAATTGGACAAGGAGGGGGGCGCCCCCCCCCCCCCTTTCCTTTCTTCCCTCTCCTCCTTCCCCCCAAGTCCTAATCCAACTAGGGAAAGGGGGAGTCCTACTCCCGGTAGGAGTAGGACTCCTCCTGCGCGCCTCCTCCTAGGGCCGGCCGCACCCCCCTTGCTCCTTTATATACGGGGGCAGGGGGGCACCTCTAGACACACAAGTTGATCTTCAAGATCGTTCTCTTAGCCGTGTGCAGTGCCCCCCTCCACCATAGTCCTCAATAATATTGTAGTGGTGCTTAGGCGAAGCCCTGCGACATTAGAACATCAAGATCGTCACCACGCCGTTGTGCTGACGGAACTCTTCCCCGACACTTTGCTGGATCGGAGTCCGGGGATCGTCATCGAGCTAAACGTGTGCTAGAACTCGGAGGTGCCGTAGTTTCGGTGCTTGATCAGTCGGGCCGTGAAGACGTACGACTACATCAACCGTGTTGTCATAACGCTACCGCTGTCGGTCTACGAGGGTACGTAGACAACACTCTCCCCTCTCGTTGCTATGCATCACCATGATCTTGCGTGTGCGTAGGAATTTTTTTGAAATTACTACGTTCCCCAACAGTGGCATCCGAGCCTAGGTTTTATGTGTTGATGTTATATGCACGAGTAGAACACAAGTGAGTTGTGGGCGATATAAGTCATACTGCTTACCAGCATGTCATACTTTGGTTCGGCGGTATTGTTGGATGAAGCGGCCCGGACCGACATTACGCGTATGCTTACGCGAGACTGGTTCTACCGACGTGCTTTGCACATAGGTGGCTGGCGGGTGTCAGTTTCTCCAACTTTAGTTGAACCAAGTGTGGCTACGCCCGGTCCTTGGGAAGGTTAAAATAGCACCAACTTGACAAACTATCGTTGTGGTTTTGATGCGTAGGTAAGATTGGTTCTTGCTTAAGCCCGTAGCAGCCACGTAAAACTTGCAACAACAAAGTAGAGGACGTCTAACTTGTTTTTGCAGGGCATGTTGTGATGTGATATGGTCAAGACATGATGCTAAATTTTATTGTATGAGATGATCATGTTTTGTAACCGAGTTATCGGCAACTGGCAGGAGCCATATGGTTGTCGCTTTATTGTATGCAATGCAATTGCGCTGTAATGCTTTACTTTATCACTAAGCGGTAGCGATAGTCGTGGAAGCATAAGATTGGTGAGACAACAACGATGCTACGATGGTGATCAAGGTGTCGCGCCGCTGACGATGGTGATCATGACGGTGCTTCGAAGATGGAGATCACAAGCACAAGATGATGATGGCCATATCATATCACTTATATTGATTGCATGTGATGTTTATCTTTTATGCATCTTATCTTGCTTTGATTGACGGTAGCATTTTAAGATGATCTCTCACTAATTATCAAGAAGTGTTCTCCCTGAGTATGCACCGTTGCAAAAGTTCTTCGTGCTGAGACACCACGTGATGATCGGGTGTGATAGGCTCTACGTTCAAATACAACGGGTGCAAACCAGTTGCACATGCGGAATACTCAGGTTAAACTTGACGAGCCTAGAATATAACAGATATGGCCTTGGAACACGGAGACCGAAAGGTCGAGCGTGAATCATATAGTAGATATGATCAACATAGTGATGTTCACCATTGAAACTACTCCATCTCACGTGATGATCGGACATGGTTTAGTTGATTTGGATCACGTGATCACTTAGAGGATTAGAGGGATGTCTATCTAAGTGGGAGTTCTTAAGTAATATTATTAATTGAACTTTAATTTATCATGACCTTAGTCCTGGTAGTATTAGCATATCTATGTTGTAGATCAATAACTCGTGTTGTTGCTTTCATATGTTTATTTTGATATGTTCCTAGAGAAAATTGTGTTGAAAGATGTTAGTAGCAATGATGCGGATTGGATCCGTGATCTGAGGTTTATCCTCATTGCTGCACAGAAGAATTATGTCCTTGATGCACCGCTAGGTGACAGACCTATTGCAGGAGTAGATGTAGACGTTATGAATGTTTGGCTAGCTCAATATGATGACTACTTGATAGTTTAGTGCACCATGCTTAACGGCTTAGAATCGGGACTTCAAAGACGTTTTGAACGTCATGGACCATATGAGATGTTCCAGGAGTTGAAGTTAATATTTCAAGCAAATACCCGAGTTGAGAGATATGAAGTCTCCAACAAGTTCTATAGCTAAAAGATGGAGGAGAATCGCTCAACTAGTGAGCATGTGCTTAGATTGTCTGGGTACTACAATTGCTTGAATCAAGTGGGAGTTAATCTTCCAGATAAAATAGTGATTGACAGAATTCTCTAGTCACCATCACTAAGTTAGTAGAACTTCGTGATGAACTATGATACGCAAGGGATAACGGAAACGATTCCCAAGCTCTTAATAATGCTAAAATTGACGAAGGTAGAAATCGAGAAAAACATCAAGTGTTGATGGTAGACAAGATCACTAGTTTCAAGAAAAGGGCAGAGGGAAGAAGGGGAACTTCAAGAAGAATAGCAAGCAAGTTGCTGCTCAAGTGAAGAAGCCCAAGTCTGGTCCTAAGCCTGAGACTAAGTGCTTATACTGCAAAGGGACTGGTCACTGGAAGCGGAACTACCCCAAGTGATTGGCGGATAAGAAGGATGGCAAAGTGAACATAAGTATATTTGATATACATGTTATTGATGTGTACTTTACTTGTGTTTATAGCAACCCCTCAGTATTTGATACTAGTTCAGTTGCTAAGATTAGTAACTCGAAATGGGAGTTGCAGAATAAACACAGACTAGTTAAGGGTGAAGTGACAATGTGTGTTGGAAGTGGTTCCAAGATTGATATGATCATCATCGCACACTCCCTATACTTTCGGGATTAATGTTGAACCTAAATAAGTGTTATTTGGTGTTTGCGTTGAGCATGAATATGATTTGATCATGTTTATTATAATACGGTTATTCATTTAAGTAAGAGAATAAATTGTTGTTCTGTTTACATGAATAAAACCTTATATGGTTACACACCCAATGAAAATAGTTCATTGGATCTCGATCGTAGTGATACACATATTCATAATATTGAAACCAAAAGATGCAAAGTTAATAATGATAGTGCAACTTATTTGTGGCACTATCGTTTAGGTCATATTAGTGTAAAGCGCATGAAGTAACTCCATGCTGATGGGATTTTGGAATCACTTGATTATGAATCACTTGGTGCTTGCGAACCATGCCTTATGGGCAAGATGACTAAAGACTCCGTTCTCCGGAACAATGGAGCGAGCAACTGACTTATTGGAAATAATACATACTGATGTATGCGATCCGATTAGTGTTGAAGCTCGTGGCGGGTATCGTTATTTTCTGACCTTCACATATGATTTGAGCAGATATGGGTATATCTACTTGATGAAACATAAGTCTGAAACATTTGAAAAGTTCAAAGAATTTCAGAGTGAAGTGGAAAATCATCGTAAAAAGAAAAATATGGTTTCTACAATCTGATCACAGAGACAAATATTTGAGTTACGAGTTTGGTCTTCAATTAAAACTATGTGGAATAGTTTCACAAATTCGTGCCACCTGGAACACCACGGCATAATGGTGTGTCCGAACGTCATAACCGTACTTTATTGGATATAGAGCAATCTATGATGTTTCTTATAGATTTACCAATATCATTTTGGGGTTATGCATTAAAGACAGCTGCATTCACGTTTAAAAGGGCACCATCTAAGTCACCATCTAAGTCCGTTGAGACGACACAATCTGAACTGTGGTTTGGCAAGAAACCAAAGTTGTCGTTTCGTAAATTTTGGGGTTGTGATGCTTATATGAAAAAGTTTCATCCTGATAAGCTCAAACCCAAATCGGAGAAATATTTCTTCATAGGATACCCAAAGGAGACTGTTGGGTACACCTTCTATCACAGATCCGAAGGCAAGTTATTCATTGCTGAAAATGGATCCTTTCTAGAGAAGGAGTTTCTCTTGAAAGAAGTGAGTGGGAGGAAAGTAGAACTTGATGAGGTAATTGTACCTGATCCCTTATTGGAAAGTAGTTCAT
Source organism: Triticum aestivum (assembly GCF_018294505.1). Lineage (NCBI taxonomy): Eukaryota > Viridiplantae > Streptophyta > Magnoliopsida > Poales > Poaceae > Triticum > Triticum aestivum. The sequence goes on along the minus strand of NC_057803.1, from coordinate 180,232,248 downwards.
CATAGAAATCTGTTCCTGTGACTACTAGACCGATTAGTGAGGAAGCTAATGATGATGATCATGTAACTTCAGATCAAGTTACTACCGAACCTCGTAGGTAAACTAGAGTGACATCCGCACCAGAGTGGTACGGTAATCCAGTTCTGGAGGTCATGTTACTTGACCATGATGAGCCTACGAACTATGAGGAAGCGATGATGACACCAAATTCCGTGAAATGGCTTGAGGCCATGAAATCTGAGATGAGATCCATGTATGAGAACAAAGTATGGACTTTGATTGACTTGCCCAATGATCGGCAAGCCATTGAGATTAAATGGATCTTCAAGAGGAAGACGGACGCTGATAGTAGTGTTACTATCTATAAAGCTAGAATTGTCGCAAAAAGGTTTTCGACAAGTTCAAGGTGTTGACTATGATGAGAGTTTTTCACTCGTATCTATGCTTAAGTCTGTCCGAATCATGTTAGCAATTGCCGCATTTTATGAAATCCGGCAAATGGATAAACAAAAATGCATTCCTTAATGGATTTATTAAAGAAGAGTTGTATATGATACAACCAGAAGGTTTTGTCAATCCTAAAGGTGCTAACAAAATGTGCAAGCTCCAGCGATCCATCTATGGACTGGTGCAAGCATCTCGGAGTTGGAATATGCGCTTTGATGAGATGATCAAAGCATATAGTTTTATACAGACTTGCGGTGAAGCCTGTATTTACAAGAAAGTGAGTGGGAGCACTACAGCATTTCTGATAAGTATATGTGAATGACATATTGTTGATCGGAAATAATGTAGAATTATTCTGCAAAGCATAAAGGAGTGTTTTGAAAGAAGTTTTTCAAAGAAAGACCTCGGTGAAGCTGCTTACATATTAAGCATCAAGATCTATAGAGATAGATCAAGACGCTTGATAAGTTTTTTCAATGAGTACATACCTTGACAATATTTTGAAGTAGTTCAAAAATGAAACAGTCAAAGAAAGAGTTCTTGGCCGTGTTACAAGGTGTGAAATTGAGTAAGACTCAAAGCCCGATCACGGCAGAAGATAGAAAGAGAATGAAAGTCATTCCCTATGCCTCAGCCATAGGTTCTATAAAGTATGCCATGCTGTGTACCAGATCTATTGTATACCCTACACTGTGTTAAGCAAGGGAGTACAATAGTGATCTAAGAGTAGATCACTGGATAGCGGTCAAAATTATCCTTAGTGGAATAAGGAAATATTTCTCAATTATGGAGGTGAAAAAAGGTTCGTCGTAAAAAGTTACGTCGATGCAAGTTTACACAGATCTGGATGACTCTAAGTCTCTATCTAGATACATATTGAAAGTGGGAGCAATTAGCTAGAGTAGCTCCGTGCATAACATTGTAGACATAGAATTCGCAAAATACTTATGGATCTGTATGTGACAGACCCGTTGACTAAAATTATCTCACAAGCAAAACATGATCACACCTTAGTACTCTTTGGGTGTTAATCACATAAACGATGTGAACTAGATTACTGACTCTAGTAAACCCTTTGGGTATAGGTCACATGACGATGTGAACTATGGGTGTTAATCACATGGTGATGTGAACTATTAGTGTTGAATCACATGGCGATGTGAACTAGATTATTGACTCTAGTGCAAGTGGGAGACTGAAGGAAATATGCCCTAGAGGCAATAATAAAGTTATTATTTATTTCCTTATATCATGATAAATGTTTATTATTCATGCTAGAATTGTATTAACCGGAAACATAATACATGTGTGAATACATAGACAAACAGAGTGTCACTAGTATGCCTCTACTTGACTAGCTCGTTAATCGAAGATGGTTATGTTTCCTAACCATAGAACAAAAGAGTTGTTATTTGATTAACGGGATCACATCATTAGAAGAATGATGTGATTGACATGACCCATTCCATTAGCTTAGCACCCGATCGTTTAGTATGTTGCTATTGCTTTCTTCATGACTTATACATGTTCCTATGACTATGAGATTATGCAACTCCCGTTTGCCGGAGGAACACTTTGTGTGCTACCAAACGTCACAACGTAACTGGGTGATTATAAAGGAGCTCTACAGGTGTCTCCAAAGGTACATGTTGGGTTGGCGTATTTCGAGATTAGGATTTGTCACTCCGATTGTCGGAGAGGTATCTCTGGGCCCTCTCGGTAATGCACATCACATAAGCCTTGCAAGCATTGCAACTAATGAGTTAGTTGTGAGATGATGTATTACGGAACGAGTAAAGAGACTTGTCAGTAACGAGATTGAACTAGGTATTAAGATATCGACGATCGAATCTCGGGCAAGTAACATACCGATGACAAAGGGAACACCGTATGTTGTTATGCGGTCTGACCGATAAAGATCTTCGTAGAATATGTGGGAGCCAATATGAGCATCCAGGTTCCGCTATTGGTTATTGACCGGAGACATGTCTCGGTCATGTCTACATTGTTCTCGAACCCGTAGGGTCCGCACGCTTAACGTTACGATGACAGTTTCATTATGAGTTTATATATTTTGATGTACCGAAGTTTGTTCGGAGTCCCGGATGTGATCACGGACATGACGAGGAGTCTCGAAATGGTCGAGACATAAAGATTGATATATTGGAAGCCTATGTTTGGACATTGGAAGTGTTCCGGGTGAAATCGGCATTTTACGGGAGTACCGGGAGGTTACCGGAACCCCCCCCCCCCGGTAACCTAATGGGCCTTAATGGGCCTAGTGGAGGAAGAGGAGAGGAGGCCTAGGGGCTGCCGCGCGCCCCTTCCCCCCCAAGTCCGAATTGGACAAGGAGGGGGCGGCGCCCCCCCCCCTTTCCTTTCTTCCCTCTCCTCCTTCCCCCCAAGTCCTAATCCAACTAGGGAAAGGGGGGAGTCCTACTCCCGGTAGGAGTAGGACTCCTCCTGCGCGCCTCCTCCTAGGGCCGGCCGCACCCCCCCCCCCCTTGCTCCTTTATATACGGGGGTAGGGGGGCACCTCTAGACACACAAGTTGATCTTCAAGATCGTTCTCTTAGCCGTGTGCGGTGCCCCCCTCCACCATAGTCCTCGATAATATTGTAGTCGTGCTTAGGCGAAGCCCTGCGACAGTAGAACATCAAGATCGTCACCACGCAGTCGTGCTGACGGAACTCTTCCCCGACACTTTGTTGGATCGGAGTCTGGGGATCGTCATCGAGCTGAACGTGTGCTAGAACTTGGAGGTGCCGTAGTTTCGGTCCTTGATCAGTCGGGCCGTGAAGACGTACGACTACATCAACCGCGTTGTCATAACGCTTCCGCTGTCGGTCTACGAGGGTACATAGACAACACTCTCCCCTCTCGTTGTTATGCATCACCATGATCTTGCGTGTGCGTAGGAAATTTTTTGAAATTACTATGTCCCCCACAGTTCCCCGCCGGGCCGGTGGCAGCATTGGCGGCAGGCGACGGAGAACGACGGGGTGGCCCACTGACGGGAGCCGTCTAAGCAATGCAGGCGGCAAGGGCAGCTCGGCACTCTGCGCGAGCGTGGCGAGCGTCCACCATGGAGACGATGAAGCAACGGGACGCGGAGCGACGGAAGGGAAGCTTCGGCGCACCCCTACCTGGTGCGCCAAATGTCAGATCTCGGGTTCTGGCAAAACCCTCAAGGTCTGAACACTGGGGTGCACGCGAAGATCTCCCCCTACCGGTCCAAGTCCTAGCTTCGCTAAGATCTCAAGGGCAAACTCGACGAACTTGCAACACAAAGGACGCAAGATTTATACTGGTTCAGGCCATCGTTGTGGTGTAATACCCTACTCCAGTATGGTGTGGTGGATTGCCTCTTGGGCTAAGGATGAACAGTACAAGGGGAAGAACAGCCTCCTGAGGCGAGGTGTTCTTGTGCTTGGTGGGTGTGAGGATGAACTGAATGAGTTGAGCCCCCTCCTATTGTGGTGGCTAATCCTATATATAGAGGCACTGGTCCTCTCCCCAAATATTGAGCGGGAAGGGAGTCAACAACGGCCAATTTGAAAGGGGACAGCTAGTACAGCTTATCCTGACAAAAGCAGTCTTCGCCTGCAAAAGGCTCTGGTGGTGACGCCGCCTTGGGCACCATGGTGACCTCCATCTTGCCATCTTGCTGGTCTTGGTCTTGTTGCACTGATATGGAAACCTTTGCTTGACGCTTCGGTACTCCGCGCCTGCACTTGCTTCCTTAGCACCAAAGAGGAAACAAGGACACTGTGCACGCTGGCACCCGCTTGGCGCCCGCCTGGCCTTGGTCGTCATGGCTCACGTCACTGGAACCTCATGAGGTTTGTCTTGCCTTGGTCTCTCCGCCCCTCGCGAGCCAGCCTGGTGAGGCCGCTCCTGAGGAGGTCTTGTGTCGTCTGCCTCGCGAGGCTTGGCCCTCGCGAGGGTCTTGAGTGCTTGTTGGTGAATATGGGCCATACCAGCCCGCTCGCAGAGCCACACCATGGGCCGCAAGCAGGCAAGTCTGGGGACCCCCGTTCCCAGAATGCCGACACATCTAGACTCTCCTGAAGCCAGTTCCTATCGAATCATAAAAGTGATAAAATCTTCAAAGAAAGGGGAAGAGAATGTCGTGCAAACACAACTCTAGAGCTTCCTCCAGATCTTTACGAAAAGTACAAGTCAGATCCAGAGGAAACACATGGGGAGCGCAAGTCGCGCGTGCAATGGATTCACAGATATTGGGCCGAAGAATGGTTCTTCTATCATTTCTTCACCCCCTGAGTATGCCGCAAAGAATGTTGTGTGGCCACCATGAGCAGTCATCATTTATAGGAAGCTTAACCCAAAGACAAAGGTTGACGCCATCGGGTCAGGCTTCTACCCATGCATGGTGAGGTATGCTATGCCTCAAGATCAAGATCCCTCCAGCATACGATGGTGCCATGAAGATGATCTCTTTGAAGCCAATTATCTATTTGCAAAGGCTTTAGCACAACAAAACAAGAAGGACTATGGTGTTGACTTCAACCATGGTCCAGCTGAACCAAGGCCTGATGGCACCCGTCAAGCAGATCCTAATCTGACTGTGCCATGGGATAGTCTTCAAGCATACATTAAGCATATCCATGCTCTTCGTGCTGTCGCTAAAGGAGAAGCTCATGTGAAAACATTGCTCCTGACTCCCCCAAGCCCCAACGGAATACAAATGCTTCCAAAGCAAAAGGGGAGAAATCCTCAAAAGCTTCAATAGTGAAGCCATTAAAAATTGCACCTCCCGAATCAACTGTGTGTTCTAAAGACGTGTCTCAAAACTCTCTAAAGACAAAGAAATCTACAGGGTGAGACCCTAAACCATCAAACATATTAACAGCTAGTGATGACATCATAGACTTGTCCAATGATGATCTTGATGACGATGCCCTTGAGTTGCTGATCAAGAACAAGCAGGAAGAGGCTGATATCTTCAAGGACATGCCTTTGTTCGACCACGAAATCCTTAACAATTTCATAGATGAGTGGTTTCATGACCCCTCACTATCCCCTGATGATCTTCAACTGCCCATTAGCATCAATGTCATTTTCCAAGAATTTGATGCTAAGGAACTTGGCATTTCTCAGCGAGTTATTGAGCAAAAGAACAAGATAAGTCATGAAAAGGTTGTCTTCAAGAAACATGTTGACAAGCTTAGTGCCAAGGAAATCCAAGGCTTCAAGAAGATGATGGCTGATATGTAACAAGAATTCCATCAGTGTCGTGAAGCTGCTAGGGGCGCCCGAGAGCGTCTAAAACATTATGCTAAGAAGATTGACCAAGCTCATAATGAGGGCTTGAAGAGAACAACACTTGGGTGTCCTGCAATTGATCTGAAGCTGATCAAGAAAAAGAAGAAGCCAGTGCCCACTACTGCTGAGGCTTCAAGGCAAGATGATTGTCTTCCCGCCTGTCGGTGCAAGAAACCATGGTGTATGTTGCCCGGACTGTACACAGGCTCAAAAGCAAAGTTACAGCATCCAAGATAAGGCCAAGCAGAAGAGATGGCTCTTTGGGGATTCAAAGGTGGGATCAAGAAGACCAAGACAAGCCGAAGAAGTAAGATATCACTAAGGGAAAAACCTCCCTTGCCGGGCAGGCGGGCCTGGTAGGGTCGAGGTCGCACCGAAGACAAGTCTCAAAACTCCCCCGGCAGGCTTGCTGGGGATGCCAAGGGCAGATTACCCCGCCAAGGCTCCACCTCACAGCGATGCAAGTCACTTATCGGTGCGGTATCGAGCCCTCAAGTGATTAAGTGGCTGTCATTTGGCACGTGGCAGCCATTTCCAAGGAAAATCACCCCTAAGTGACACCCGTCCATAGGCGTGTCACGCAGGCAGGCGAGGAGGTGGCAGAAGAGCATGCCAAGGCTTGCCGGGCCGCATCTGTGACGTGACACTAAGTAGTGCATTTAATGCACTTTATCCTATCTACAGAGTTAGGTATGATAGCACTGTGGCTATCTAATCACTGAGTAATGACTATTTTGCCATTGTTGTAACCCCTTGACCTATTAAAGGAGGGCCATGGCAAGCTTAGAAAGGATTGGGACCCTTGTACACTCATACGCGCGTAGCTGCTCCCGTCCCGAGGTGACCTTGCCGGGTTCGAGCGTCGCGTCTCCACCACGGTCTTCTCGTCAATCCACCAAAGCGGGAGTAGGGTTTTACGGCTCGCGGCAGCCTGAACCTGGGTAAAACTACCCATGTCAACACAGCCGCACTGCTATACGGTCTCCGCTCTTTGTGCAACGTGCCCTTCCCCCTTGCTAAACCACAAGGGGCCGATGGCCCCATAGGTGGTCGTGTTGAACCACAACATCTTTGGCGCGCCAAGTAGGGGGAGGCGCTTGCGTGAACCCGAGGCTGTAGGAAGCGCCTCCGTCTTCATCATCGTCTTCTTCATTGACGGCTTCATCATCCATGGCACCCAAGAAAAAGCCCGGCGCTATGGCTCACCCATCCACCTCGAAGGCCCCCTCGCATATAGACACATGTGCTATGGGGGCTACGGGGGTGCATGGGGATGTGGACACCGTAGGGGACGTGACCGGCGCAGTGAAGGAAATATGGCCTAGAGGCAATAATAAAGTTGTTATTTATATTTCCTTATATCATGATAAATGTTTATTATTCATGCTAGAATTGTATTAATCGGAAACTTAGTACATGTGTGAATACATAGACAAACAGAGTGTCACTAGTATGCCTCTACTTGACTAGCTCGTTGAATCAATGATGGTTATGTTTCCTGACCATATACATGAGTTGTCATTTGATTAATGGGATCACATCATTGGAGAATGATGTGATTGACTTGACCCATCCGTTAGCTTAGCACCATGATCATTTAGTTTGTTGCTATTGCTTTCTCCATAACTTATACATGTTCCTATGACTATGAGATCATGCAACTCCCGAATACCGAAGGAACACTTAGTGTGCTATCAAACATCACAACGTAACTGGGTGACTATAAAGATGCTCTACAGGTGTCTCCGATGGTGTTTGTTGAGTTGGCATAGATCAAGATTAGGATTTGTCACTCCGTGTATCGGAAAGGTATCTTTGGGCCCTCTCTGTAATGCACATCACTATGAGCCTTGCAAGCAATGTGACTAATGAGTTAGTTGCGGGATTATGCATCACAAAACGAGTAAAGAGACTTGCCGGTAATGAGATTGAACTAGGTATTGAGATACCGACGATCGAATCTCGGGCAAGTAACATACCGATGACAAAGGGAACAACGTATATCGTTATGCGGTTTGACCGATAAAGATCTTTGCAGAATATGTGGGAGCCAATATGAACATCTAGGTTCCGCTATTGGTTATTGACCGGAGACGTGTCTCGGTCATGTCTACATAGTTCTCGAACCCATAGGGTCCGCACGCTTAACTTTCGGTGACGATCGGTATTATGAGTTTATGTGTTTTGATGTACCGAAGATATTTCGGAGTCCCGAATGTGATCACGGACATGACGAGGAGTCTCGAAATGGTCGAGACATAAAGATTGATATATTGGACGGCTATATTTGGACACCGGAAGTGTTCCGGGTGAGATAACCGGAGTGCCGGAGGGTTATCGAAAACCCCGGGGAAACTAATGGGCCACATGGGCCTTAATTGGAGAGAGAGAGGGCCGGCCAAGGCAGGGCCGCACGCCCCCTCCCCTCTAGTCCGAATTGGACTAGGGAAGGGGGGGCGGCGCCCCCCTTTCCTTCTCTTCTCTCCCTCTCCTTCCTTCCCCTTCCTCCTCCTAGTAGGACTAGGAAAGGGGAGTCCTACTCCTACTAGGAGGAGGACTCCTCCTCTCCTGGCGCACCTCTAGGGCCGACTGGCCTCCACCCTTTCTCATTTATATACGGGGGCAGGGGCACCCCATAGACACACAAGTTGATCATTGATCCCTTAGCCGTGTGCGGTGCCCCCCTCCACCATATTCCACCTTGGTCATATCGTCGTAGTGCTTAGGCGAAGCCCTGCGCCGGTAGCTTCATCATCACCGTCATCACACCGTCGTGCTGACCAAGCTCTCCCTCGACACTCATCTGGATCGGGAGTTCATGGGACGTCACTACGCCGAACGTGTGCAGATCACGGAGGTGTCGTACTTTCGCTACTAGGATCGGTCAGATCGTGAAGACGTACGACTACATCAACCGCGTTGTCATAACGCTTGTTCTTACAATCTATGAGGGTGCATGGACAACACTCTTCCCCTCTCATTGCTATGCATCACCATGATAGATCTTGCGTGTGCGTAGGATTTTTTTTGAAATTACTGCATTCCCCAACTGTGGCATTCGAGCCAGGTCTATGCGTAGATGTTATTTGCACGAGTGGAACACAAAGGAGTTGTGGGCATGGGTATATACATATTGCTTGTCGTCACTAGTTGATTCTTGATTGGGCGATATTGTTGGATGAAGCGGCCCAGACCGACATTATGCGTACGCTTATGCGAGACTGGTTCTACCGACGTGCTTTGCACATAGGTGGCTGGTGGGTGTCGGTTTCTCCAACTTTAGTTGAATCGATTCACTGAAAAGGGTTCTTTCTGAAGATCAAAAAGCAATCACTATACTACGTTGTGGTTTTTGATGCGTAGGTAAGAACGGTTCTTGCTCAGCCCATAGCAGCCACGTAAAACTTGCAACAATAAAGTAGAGGATGTCTAACTTGTTTTTGCAGGGCATGTTGTGATGTGATATGGTCAAGACATGATGCTAAATTTTATTGTATGAGATGATCATGTTTTGTAACACAGTTATCGGAAATTGGCAGGAGCCATATGGTTGTCGCTTTATTGTATGAAATGCAATCGCCATATAATTGCTTTACTTTATCACTAAGAGGTAGCGATAGTTGTAGAAGCAATAGTTGGCGAGACGACAACGATGCTTTGATGGAGATCAAGGTGTCAAGCCGGTGACCATGGTGATCATGACAGTGATTTGGAGATGGAGATCAAAGGCACAAGATGATGATGGCCATATCATATCACTATATTGATTGCATGTGATGTTTATCCTTTATGCATCTTATTTTGCTTAGTTCGGCGGTAGCATTATAAGATGATCTCTCACTAAATTTCAAGGTATAAGTGTTCTCCCTGAGTATGCACCATTGCTACAGTTCCTCGTGCCGAGACACCACGTGATGATCAGGTGTGATAAGCTCTGCGTTCACATACAACGGGTGCAAGCCAGTGTTGCACATGTGGAATACTCGGGTTAAACTTGACGAGCCTAGCATATGCAGATATGGCCTCGGAACACTGAGACCGAAAAGGTCGAGCGTGAATCATATAGTAGATATGATCAACATAGTGATGTTCACCATTGAAAACTACTCCATCTCACATGATGATCGGACATGGTTTAGTTGATATGGATCACGTGATCACTTAGATGATTAGGGGGATATCTATCTAAGTGGGAGTTATTAAGTAATTTGATTAATTGAACTTTAATTTATCATGAACTTAGTACCTGATAGTATTTTGCATGTCTATGTTGTTGTAGATAGATGGCCCGTGCTATTGTTCCGTTGAATTTTAATGCGTTCCTAGAGAAAGCTAAGTTGAAAGATGATGGTAGCAACTACACGGACTGGGTCCGTAACTTGAGGAGTATCCTCATTGCTACACAGAAGAATTACGTCCTGGAAGCATCTCTAGGTGATAAACCTGCTATAGGAGCAACGCCAGATGTTGTGAACACCTGGCAGAGCAAAGCTGATGACTACTCGATAGTTCAGTGTGCCATGCTTTACAGCTTAGAACCAGGACTTCAACGACGTTTTGAACGTCATGGAGCATATGAGATGTTCCAGGAGTTGAAGTTAATATTTCAAGCAAATGCCCGGATTGAGAGATATGAAGTCTTCAATAAGTTCTACAACTGCAAAATGGAGGAGAATATTTCTATCAGTGAACATATACTTAGAATGTTTGGTACCACAACCACTTGACTCAGCTGGGAGTTAATCTTCCTGATGATAGTGTCATTGACAGAGTTCTTCAATCACTGCCACCAAGCTACAAGAGCTTCATGATGAACTATAATATGCAAGGAATGGATAAGACGATTCCTGAGCTCTTCGCAATGCTAAAGGCTGCGAAGGTAGAAATCAAGAAGGAGCATCAAGTGTTGATGGTCAACAAGACCACCAGTTTCAAGAAAAAGGGTAAAGGGAATAAGGGGAACTTCAAGAAGAACAACAAGCCAGTTGCTGCTCAAGTGAAGAAACCCAAGTCTGGACCTAAGCCTGAGACTGAGTGCTTCTACTTCAAAGGGACTGGTCACTGGAAGCGGAACTGCCCCAAGTATTTTTGGCGGAAAAGAAGGATGACAAAGTGAAAGGTATATTTGATATACATGTTATTGATGTGTACCTTACTAATGCTTGCAGTAAATACTGGTTCCGTTGCTAACATTTGCAACTTGAAACAGGGGCTACAGATTAAGCGAAGATTGGCTAAGGACGAGGTGACAATGCGCATGGGAAATGGTTCCAAAGTCGATGTGATCGCCGTCGGCACGCTACCTCTACATCTACCTTCGGGATTAGTTTTAGACCAAAATAATTTTATTTGGTGCTACCTTTGAGCATGAACATTACATCTGGATCTTGTTTGATGCGAGACGATTATTCATTCAAATCAAAGAATAATGGTTGTTCTATTTATATGAGTAATATCTTTTATGGTCATGCACCCTTGATGAGTGGTCTATTTTTACTAAATCTTGATAGTAGTGATACACATGTTCATAGTAGCCAAAAGATGCAGAGTTGATAATGATAGTGGAACTTATTTGTGGCACTGCTATTTGGGTCATATTGGTGTAAAGCACATGAAAGAAACTCCATTCTGATGGACTTCTGGAATCACTTGATTATGAATCACTTGGTACTTGCGAACCATGCCTCATGAGCAAGATGACTAAAACTCCGTTCTCTGGAACAATGGAGCGAGCAACAGAGTTATTGGAAATCATACATACTGATGTATGTAGTCCAATGAACATTGAGGCTCGCGTCGGATATCGTTATTTTCTCGCCTTCACAAATTATTTGAGCAGATATGGGTATATCTACTTAATGAAACATAAGTCTGAAACATTTGAAAAGTTCAAAGAATTTCAGAGTGAAGTGGAAAATCATCGTAACAAGAAAATAAAGTTTCTATGACCCGATCGTGGAGGAGAATATTTGAGTTACGAGTTTGGTCTTCATTTGAAACAATGCAGAATAGTTTCACAACTCAAGCCACCCAGAACACCATAGCGTAAAGGTGTGTCCGAACATCGTAATTGTACTTTACTAGATATGGTGCGATCTATGATGTCTCTCACTGATTTACCGCTATCATTTTGGGGTTATGCTTTAGAGACAGCTGCATTCACGTTAAATAGGGCACCATCTAAATCCGTTGAGACGACACCTTATGAACTGTGGTTTGGCAAAGAAACCCAAGTTGTCGTTTCTTAAAGTTTGGGGATGTGATGCTTATGTGAAAAAGCTTCAACCTGATAAGCTCGAAACCAAATCGGAGAAATGTGTCTTCATAGGATACCCAAAGGAGACTATTGGGTACACCTTCTATCACAGATCCGAAGGCAAGATATTTGTTGCTAAGAGTGGATCCTTTCTAGAGAAGGAGTTTCTCTCGAAATAAGTGAGTGGGAGGAAAGTAGAACTTTATGAGGTAATTGTACATGCTCCCTTATTGGAAAATAGTTCATCACTGAAATCAGTTCCAGTGATTCCTACACCAGTAAGTGAGGAAGCTAATGATGATGATCATGAAACTTCTGATCAAGTTACTACTGAACCTCATAGGTCAACCAGAGTGAGACCCACACCAGAGTGGTACGGTAATCCTGTTCTGGAGGTCATGTTACTTGACCATGACGAACCTACGAACTATTAGGAAGTGATGATGAGCCCAGATTCCGCAAAATGGCTTGAGGCCATGAAATCTGAGATGGGATCCATGTATGAGAACAAAGTGTGGACTTTGGTTGACTTGCCCGATGATCGGCAGGCCATAGAGAATAAATGGATCTTCAAGAAGAAGACTGACGCTGACGGTAATGTTACTGTCTACAAAGCTCGACTTGTTGCAAAAGGTTTTTCGACAAGTTCAAGGAGTTGACTACGATGAGACCTTCTCACCCGTAGCGATGCTTAAGTCCGTCCGAATCATGTTAGCAATTGCCGCATTTTATGATTATGAAATTTGGCAAATGGATGTCAAAACTGCATTCCTTAATGGATATCTTAAAGAAGAGTTGTATATGATGCAACCAGAAGGTTTTGTCGATCCAAAAGGTGCTAACAAAGTGTGCAAGCTCCAGCGATCCATTTATGGACTGGTGCAAGCCTCTCGGAGTTGGAATATACGCTTTGATAGTGTGATCAAAGCATATGGTTTTATACAGACTTTTGGAGAAGCCTGTATTTACAAGAAAGTGAGTGGGAGCTCTGTAGCATTTCTGATATTATATGTAGATGACATATTGTTGATCGGAAATGATACTGAATTTCTGAATAGCATAAAAGGATACTTGAATAAGAATTTTTCAAAGAAAGTCCTCGGTGAAGCTACTTATATATTGGGCATCAAGATCTATAGAGATAGATCAAGACGCTTAATTGGACTTTCACAAAGCACATACCTTGATAAAGTTTTGAAGAAGTTCAAAATGGATCAGGCAAAGAAAGGGTTCTTGCTTGTGTTACAAGGTGTAAAGTTGAGTCAGACTCAATGCCCGACCACTGTAGAAGGTAGAGAGAAAATGAAAGTCATTCCCTATGCTTCAGCCAAAGGTTCTATCATGTATGCAATGCTGTGTACCAGACCTAATGTGTGCCTTGCTATTAGTTTAGCAGGGAGGTACCAAAGTAATCCAGGAGTGGATCACTGGACAACGGTCAAGAACATCCCGAAATACTTGAAAAGGACTAAGGATATGTTTCTCGTATATGGAGGTGACATAGAGCTCGTCGTAAACGGTTATGTCGATGCAAGCTTTGACACTGATCCGGATGACTCTAAGTCACAAACCGGATACGTGTTTTTATTAAATGGTGGAGCTGTCAGTTGGTGCAGTTCCAAGCAGAGCGTCGTGGCGGGATCTACATGTGAAGCAGAGTACATAGCTGCTTCGGAAGTAGCAAATGAAGGAGTCTGGATGAAGGAGTTCATATCCGATCTAGGTGTAATACCTAGTGCATCGGGTCCAATGAAAATCTTTTGTCACAATACTGGTGCAATTGCCTTGGCAAAGGAATCCAGATTTCACAAGAGAACCAAGCACATCAAGAGATGCTTCAATTCCATCCGCGATCAAGTCAAGGAGGGAGACATAGAGATTTGCAAGATACATACGGATCTGAATGTTGCAGACCTGTTGACTAAGCCTCTCTCACGAGCAAAACATGATCAGCACCAAGACTCCATGGGTGTTAGAATCATTTCAATGTAATCTAGATTATTGAGTCTAGTGCAAGTGGGAGACTGAAGGAAATATGCCCTAGAGGAAATAATAAAGTTGTTATTTATATTTCCTTATATCATGATAAATGTTTATTATTCATGCTAGAATTGTATTAACCGAAAACTTAGTACATGTGTGAATACATAGATAAACAGAGTGTCACTAGTATGGCTCTACTTGACTAGCTCGTTGAATCAATGATGGTTATGTTTCCTAACCATAGACATGAGTTGTCATTTGATTAATGGGATCACATCATTGGAGAATGATGTGATTGACTTGACCCATCTGTTAGCTTAGCACAATGATTGTTTAGTTTGTTGCTATTGCTTTCTCCATAACTTATACATGTTCCTATGACTATGAGATCATGCAACTCCCGAATACCGGAGGAACACTTAGTGTGCTATCAAACATCACAATGTAACTGGGTGACTATAAAGATGCTCTACAAGTGTCTCCGATGGTGTTTGTTGAGTTGGCATAGATCGAGATTAGGATTTGTCACTCAGTGTATCAGAGAGGTATCTCTGGGCCCTCTCCGTAATGCATATCACTATAATCCTTGCAAGCAATGTGACTAATGAGTTAGTTGCGGGATGATGCATTACGGATCGAGTAAATAGACTTGTCGGTAATGAGATTAAACTAGGTATTGAGATACCAACGATAGAATCTCGGGCAAGTAACATACCAATGACAAAGGGAACAACGTATATCGTTTTGCGGTTTGACCGATAAATATCTTCGTAGAATATGTGGGATCCAATATGAAAATCTAGGTTACGCTATTGGTTATTGACCGGAGACGTGTCTCGTTCATGTCTACATAGTTCTCGAACCCGTAGGGTCCGCACGCTTAACGTTCGGTGACGATCGGTACTATGATTTTATGTGTTTTGATGTACCGAAGATAGTTCGGAGTCCTGGATGTGATCACAGACATGACGAGGAATCTCGAAATGGTCAAGACATAAAGATTGATATACTGGATGGCTATATTCGGACACGGAAGTGTTCCGGGTGATTTCGGAGATAGCCGGAGTGCCGGAGGGTTACCGGAAACCCCCCGAGGGAACTAATGGGTCACATGGGCCTTAAGTAGAGAGAGAGAGAGGGCCGGCCAAGGTAGGGCCACGCGCCTCCTCCTCTCTAGTCCGAATTGGACTAGGGAAGGGGGGGCGGCGCCCCCCTTTCCTTCTCTTCTCTCCCTCTCCTTCCCTCCCCCTTCCTCCTCCTAGTAGGACTAAGAAAGGGGAGTCCTACTCCTACTAGGAGGAGGACTCCTCCTCTCCTGGCGCACCTCTAGGGCCGGACGGCCTCCCCTCTTGCTCCTTTATATACGGGGGCAGGGGCACCGCATAGACACACAAGTTGATCATTGATCCCTTAGCCGTGTGCAGTGCCCCCCTCCACCATATTCCACCTCGGTCATATCGTCGTAGTGCTTAGGCGAAGCCCTGCGCCGGTAGCTTCATCATCACCATCATCACGCCATCGTGATGACAAAGCTCTCCCTCGACACTCAGCTGGATCAAGAGTTCGTGGGACGTCACCGAGCCGAACGTGTGCAGATCGCGGAGGTGTCGTACTTTCGGTACTAGGATCGGTCGAATCGTGAAGACGTGCGACTACATCAACCACGTTGTCATAACACTTCTGCTTATGGTCTATAAGGGTATGTGGAAAACACTCTTCCCCTATTGTTGCTATGCATCACCATGATAGATCTTGCGTGTGCGTAGGATTATTTTTTGAAATTACTGCATTCCCCAACACACAGGCAGTGCCATCACCATTCCCCCTGCGGCCGAAGAGGGAGCAGGAGGCGCCATTGGAGGACAACGTCAATAGCACCCTAGTGGCCGTGCTCCATGAGGTACGAATGGGGAGAATATTCCATCTCCACTTCTCCACCCCACTGAAGAGCACAACCACAGTGATGGCACTCGCTTTGGTGCAAACCGCAACCCTTTAGCCGCCCCTGCTATGGGTGCAGCTATGGAACCCACGCCATCCCCAGGACAGGTTAACAAAGTGATGCGCCGATGGGGTCATCAATCCCCAAGCGCATCCGCCTCATCTCCATGCCGCTCTGGTGACCAGCTCGCGGCGACGAGAACACGGTGCCACCGCTACCGGCACCACCCGGAGTCGGGGGACGTCGCGATCCGCATCGTCATCCATGCCAAGCACGGCTTCAGAAGCCATGGAGCGAGCCTAGCTCCTGTTGAGATTCCCGCCGGCGGCCGATCAAATGGATGAGTGGACGGCCACCATTCAGAGCCTGATTGGTTTTGCTGAAGCGGGAGGATCACAGTGGGCAGGCCCACAACGGCCTCCATAGGCGGCGATAATGGCCCAAGCCGCTGGCCATACCGAGGGGCCCACTCTGACAATGGAGCCCCCTCCATGGCAGCCAATGCAAGGGCCGCAGCCAGAGCCACATGGCCAAGAACCCGATGATGTGTCGATGGCTTCGTCTGATCCTTGAGCCCATCGAGACCAGCGGCAGGTCCTGGAAGACAGGAGGAGGGAAGACGCGCGCGTCACCATAGAACGATGCCACGAAACCCGCCACCAATCTGATAGGCGCAATGTCCCTGACGTCGATGAGCCCATGCACGGTGAGAACGGGTACCTATATTTTGAGGTTGGGCTCCCCGCCTTCACTCGTCAGCTACGGCAAGTCCGTTGGCCATCTGCCCGCACATTCAAGATAGAGATACCAGAAAAGTACGATGGAAGACTGAACCTGGCAGAGTTCTTGAGCATCTACACCATCACTGTTCAAGCCTCCGGAGGAAGTGAGAACGTTGGAGGAGCACTTTGATGGATTACAAATAGAGCACGTACCACGTGTGGAAAACAACATTGCTGATCATTTGTCAAAGTGTGCTACGCAAAAACTTCCTGTGGAACCAGGGACTTTTGTTCTCCATCTGACTCAGCCTTCCATATCCCCAGCAACAATGGCCATAAAGAAGAGTAAACTGGACCGCGACAAGCCTCTCCCGGCAGAGCTTTCCAAAGCCCCCTGACAGAGAGCTTGGCAGGAACAACTCCCTTTCGCTCGGTGAGAAGCACCCTCCTGTCGAACTACCAACCTTTGTAGTCGAGGCATGCGCTCCCACGAATGAGGGGGTGCCGCTGATCCTTCTTGTCGAGCCTCAGGCTCCAACTTGGGCGCGACACATAGTCCATTTCCTCCAAACATGAGAACTTCTCAAAGAGCAAGAAGAAGCCGAAAGAGTAGCCCGAAAGACCAGTATGTATCAGTTCGTCGATGACACACTATACAGAAGAAGGCCCAACGGTGTGAAACTGAAGTGCATTTGTCGGGAAGAAGGAAAGAAACTATTGGCAGAGATACACAAGGGCGTGTGCGGCTCCCATATTGGATCAAGGGCCTTGGTTGGAAAATCTTTCCAGCAAGGTTTCTATTGGCCCTCGGCCCTCCAAGATGCAATTGAGCTAGTCGCCAGATGTGAAGCCTGCCAGTTCCACTCCAAGAATATCCATCAGCCTACTCAAGCTCTTCAGATGATCCCTTTGTCATGGCCATTCTCGGTCTGGGGGCTCGACATCTTGGGCCCTTTCCCCCGTGCTACCGGTGGCTTTGAATTCCTGTACGTCACAATCGACAAGTTTACAAAGTGGCCAGAAGTGGAGCCTGTGAGGAAGGTGACCACACAGTCAGCTATCAAGTTCTTGAAAGGATTGGTGTGTCGTTTTGGGGTACCCGCCAGAGTCATCACTGACAATGGCACCCAATTCACAAGCCGCGCCTTCATGCAATACGTTCATGCCCTTGGAAGTAAGGTCTCATTCGCCTCTATTGCCCATCCCAGAAGCAACGGACAAGTTGAGAGGGCAAACACTGAAGTGCTGTGAGGACTCAAGGCAAGAACATTTGATAGGCTGCAGAAATGCAGCAGGCTTGCGCTCCCTCCACCCCGTCGCTTGGGCGCGGCAGCGGCCCCGACGGACTCTCCATCCTCGGTCGCGGCCTCGCCGCCCTCGGTGTTTCCCTCGCCGGTTCGGGAGGAGCCGGCCTCCCAGGCCTTGCTGGGCCCTCACCTCTCGGCTCTGGAGGAGCCGGCCTCATCAGGACCGGCCCTGCTCCTGGCCCCACCACCAGTCGGGCCGTTAGGGGTCTCATCCCCGACCGCGGCCTCGCCCTCGACTGGGTCTTCACGTGCCTCGAAGACCTTCTCGCCAGCTCAGGAGCAGCCGACCGTCTCATCCTCATCGGCGCCTTCGTCATCGACCCCGGCCGGGCCTTCTGGCGCTTCATCGGCCCTGCCGTCGGCCTCATCGACCGCGCCCTTGACTCTGACGCCCGTGACCTCACCCGCGTCTTCATCATCATCTGAGTCGTCGGTTGTGGTCCCTCGCCGCGGCCCACGCTCGCCTCCCCTGCCGCCTCGGCACTCCAAGGTGACCCGTGCCATGGCCGGGGTGCATCAGCCGAACCCGCGCTACCACAACCTCAACGTCGCGGCCATCTCTCCAGTTCCGTGCTCGGTGCGTTCTGCATTGAGTGATCCTCATTGGACCACCGCCATGCGCGCCGAGTATGATGCTCTTGTCGCCAACCGGACTTGGACCCTTGTTCCTCGTCCTCCTGGAGCGAATGTCATCTCCGGCAAGTGGGTTTTTCGTCATAAACTCCTCCTGGACGGTTCTCTCGGCACGTACATGGCTCGCTGGGTTGTCCGTGGCTTTGCACAACGTGTCGGTGTTGAATTCTCCGAGACTTTCTCTCCGGTTGTCAAACCTGCCACGATCCATGTTGTTGTCCAGCTAGCTGCCTCTCGTCGATGGCCTGTAGATCAGCTCGACATCAACAATGCTTTCTTGTACGACCATCTTCAGGAGCGGGTTCTCTGTCAGCAGTCAGCCGGGTTCGTTGACCCTCAGCATCCAGATGATGTCTGCATGTTGTCACAGTCGTTATACGACCTCAAACAGGCTCTGTGCGCATGGGACCAGCGCATCACGGCGTTCCTCGGTCTTCTCGGGTTTCGCAGCACCACCTCTGACACGTCGTTGTTCGTGCTTCATCGGTCTGATCATGTGGCTATGCTTCTGCTCTACATCGATGATATTGTCATCACTGCCTCCTGAGAGAATCTTCCTCGCAACATCATTAGTCATCTTGGCTCTGAGTTTCGGCTGAAGGACCTAGGCATGTTACACTTCTTACTCAGCATTAATGTGCGACGCAATGCCTCTGGGTTCTTTCTTCACCAAGGGCAGTACGCTCTTGATCTTCTAGACTGTGCCGGCATGACTGATTGCAAGCCGGCCTCCATGCCTGCTGAGGCCAAGCCGAAGCTCTCTGCCACCGCCGGCCAGCCCGCTGCTGACGCCGCCCTCTACTGTAGCATTATTGGCGCACTTCAGTACCTTACGCTCACCAGACCAGACATTCAGTTTGCAGTGCAGCAAGTTTGCTTGCATATGCACTCGCCCCGTGATGTTCACTGGTCCTTGGTTAAGCGCATTCTTCGGTACATTCGTGGCACGCCGACGTACGGTCTTCGTCTTCGTGCCTCTGCCTCGACTGAGCTTATTGCTTATATTGACGCGGATTGGGCTGGCTGTCCTGACACTCGATGTTCCATGTCTAGCTATTGTGTCTTCTTCGGTGACTCTCTTGTCTCTTGGTCCTCTAAACAGTAGCCTACTGTCTCCCGTTCGAGTGCTGAGGCCGAGTACCGAGTTGTTGCCAACGTGGTCGCGGAGACTTGTCGGCTTCGTCATCTTCTTGGTGAGCTTCGGATTCCACTTCCGAAAGCTACCGTGGTCTTCTGCGACAACGTGTCGGCCACCTACCTCGTGGCTAATCCAGTGCAGCACAAGCGCACCAAACACATTGAGCTCGATGTTCACTTTGTGCGTGAGAAGGTTCAGTTGGGTCAGCTTCGTGTTCTTCACGTTTCGACTACCCAACAGTTTGCCGACATCATGATCAAGGGGTTGCCAACCGCTGCATTCCAGGAGTTTCATTCCAGTCTTTGCATCGCCGATGCCGACACTTCGACTGCCGGGGTGGTGTTGAAACGTGATATCTCTGTATTTATTACCGACTAATTCTCCTATTATCTCTAGCCTTGTATAACAGATTCCTAGAGATATTGTATGGTTAGTTGGCTTGTCACGCAAGACACCACCTGTATATATTGTAACCGACTCCGATGGAATACAATTGAGTTGCATCCTATAGTCTTCTATAGTTTGTATGCAAGTGTTGCCAGCGTTGTTAGCTTGCTGCCTCCTACTGGTTCGATAAACCTTGGTTCTTAACTGAAGGAAATATTTTATGTTGTTGTGCTACATCACCTTTCCTCTTCGGGGAATCCAATAACTCCTACGGGAGTAGCATACACATATGACCATTTCATGTGAGTTTGATGCGCTATAAATAGTCATATATGCATAGTAGAAACTGCGGCGGAACAACTACATGATTGAGTATAGTATAAAGATTGGATCATAAATCATCGTATGCATAGTAATTTCTCGATTGCAATTGGACGGGAAGGGTAAAACACCATCACCCAGGTAATTCTTTTCATAATGGTGAAATTAAGAACGGTTCTCAAGAAAAGGTAGACGACTATTATAAAGATTCTATTTATATATGTTTATATTTCTTTTGTATTTGGTGATTTCATTCAATATCTTGTATTTTTTTAGTGTGTATAGATTGCTTTGATTTTGTATTGTATTACCATTCATACTTTCATACTTCAAAATTCGTCCCACTTTAAAACAATTGGTCCTCCGCAATTGCCATCGGGTAATTTGTTAGGCCTCGTTTGGTTAATGGGATAGGAATAGTATAGGAATAGAAAAATCATAGCAAGTGAGATGACATGCATCTCAATCCTATAGAGAAAGAGATGTCATTTGATGCATAGAATAGGAATTTTTCCATTGAGTCTAGGCTAATGTTCTTTTTCCTTTGAAATGTGAAGGATTGATTCCTATCCTATGTAGGAATAGGAGTCCATTTCTATAAACCAAAGGGCTCCAAAGAAAATTTTCCTGCAAAGTTCTTATCCTTCACAATTCCTACGATATTCCTTTAAACCGAAGGAGGCCTTAATGGAGATTGGAGCCTATTAGGACTCCTTTGGTTCAAAGGATTTTTGTAGGAATTTGGAGGATTAGAATCCTTAGGAATTTTTTTCTATGTTGGTTATTTGACTCATAGGATTGAATCCTATAGAATTTTTTTCTAAGACTTTTTTTTCTCTACTTCCCATAGGATTTTCTAGCATCCACACAAAAATCCTTTGTTTTTCATATGATGCAATCAAACAACAAAAAACCCTGTAGGATTAAGATGAGCATAACATTCCAATCCTATATTTTTTTCTATTCCCGCATTTTTAGAATCCCGCGATCAAAGAGGCCCTTAATATTTGCTTTTCTCGCGTCACTTTGCATCTTATTGCTCAATGTAAGTACTCACAACAACAGCGAAATAGCTTGTATGGATATCTTTTTGACGCGTCAACGGCGGGCTTACGCCTGCCTGAACTTTATTGTCAAAACCCACAGAGTCGTTACAAGGAGCAGAGTTACATGGGGGTTAGAGTAGGGAGGGGGAGCAGAGATTACAAAAAAGAAGAAAAAAGAGCTGGAGGCTAAATTCTCCGGGCAAGGTGAAGCACCATGGAGCCCCAGTCACGAATGGTGGTTTGCTTTTGAATGTTTTTGCATCTGTAGGACCACAGGCGTAGATCATCTGCCGTGGAGGTGGCGAGTTGGTGTAGTTGTTGGTGTTCATTCCGAAAGACCTTGGCGTTGCGTCTTTTCCAAATGTTCCAAAGAATGGCTAGCAGAACCGTCGACCTGATTTTATTGGTCAGTTCCCCCTCCCAGGCATGAATGAGCCCCTGCGGGGAGTGGCCTAAGCTGTTCAACTCCGCCTAGAGAGGGGCGAGCCGCGTACAGGTGAAGAGCAGGTGGTCGATGGATTCGTCTTGACTGCAGAAGGGGCACTTGGCCGAGGTAGTAATGCCCCGGCGAAAACGTCGCACGTTGGTGAACAAGCGGTCTTTATGGGCGAGCCAGGCAAACATTCTGCACTTGTTAGGCGTGTAGTTTCTCCAGATTGTCGGTGCAAGAGGGTCTGTAGGCCGGGGCTTCCAAACTGCCTCATACGCCCACTTAGTGGTCAGTGGGTGACCTGCCTCTCTCATCATTCGTCTGTCAGTAGCCTGCAAATTCAAATGTACCGTAGCCAACAAGGATCGAAGTTCATCAAGCTCGCGTTCGGCCGTGGAAGAGAGCCGAGGGGTAAGGTCTAAGGTTAGATCGGCCGAAGCCATTGCACATGCCACGGAGGTGTGGATTCTGTTGGAGTGGGTGAAAAGCGCCGGGAATTGCTGTGCGAGGGTTCGGGTGGAGTGCGGGAGCCAGAGATCATTCCAGAATGAGGCGGAAGTCCCATTGCCAAGATGAACTCGGGTGATAGAGCGGTAGAAATCGAGCCCTTTGATGATGTCCCGCCATATAGGAGGGTGCATGGGGTCAGGGGAGCCAACATCATGCGAGGGGGACCAGCCGAACCGGGAGACTAAGTAGGAAGGTTTCGGGGATGCCAGGTCGTCATGAAGCTTAGAGATGTGTTTAATAAGCAGACACAGGTTCATGTGCTTGAGAGAGAGGAAACCAAGGCCCCCATTGGTGAAGGGTGTGCAAACAAGATCCCACGCAACTTTGCACTTGCCGCAGGTGACTGAGTCTTGGCCAGTCCAAAAAAGGCTCTACAACGTTTTTCGATCTCCTGTAAGGTTCCGGCGGGAAGCAGAAGGACACTCATAGCATAGATGGGGAGGGCGCGAAGGACAGAACGGACTAGGATAGCCCTACTAGCGATAGATAAAAGAAGGCCCCGCCAGCCGGCTAGGCGCTTGTCGATGATGAAAAAGAAATCGGCTAGGTTAAGCTTATGGGTCGATAAGGGCAGACCCAGGTAGGATTGGGGGAAGGTAGTGATCTGACATCTGAGGATAGCCGCTAGGCTTGGAGTTAGCTCCAGGTCCACGTGGATAGGTGTGAAGGTGCTTTTGTGGAAGTTAATGGTTAGGCCAGTGGTCTCAGAGAACTGGAGAAGGATGTGTTTGAGAGTGCGTAACTGTGCCGCGTCGGGGGGTAGAACAATTAGAGTGTCGTCGGCATATTGTAAGACGGAACAAGGTTGGTTACTAACGAGAGGATGGGACAACAGACCATTATTGGAGGCTTGAAGAATAAGACGCTTTAGGACGTCGGCGACGATGATGAAGAGGTATGGGGAGAGAGAGTGTAACACCCCGGATGTAACTTTCCCAATTTGTACTCCAACTCTTGCCGTTTCCGGCGTTAAGTTATATTTATTTTCTCGGGTTCGGGTTTTGTCTCCATGTGTTGTTGTCGTTGTCATGCATCTCATATCATGTCATCATGTGCATTGCATTTGCATACGTGTTCATCTCATGCATTCGAGCATTTTCCCCGTTGTCTGTTTTGCATTCCGGCGCTTCGTTCTCCTCCGGTGGCCATTTCTAGCTTTCTTTCATGTGTGGGGATTAGACATTTCCGGATTGGACCGAGACTTGCCAAGCGGCCTTGGTTTACTACCGGTAGGCCGCCTGTCAAGTTTCGTACCATTTGGGCTTCGTTTGATACTCCAACGGTTAACCGAGGGACCGAAAAGGCCTCGTGTGTGTGTTGCAGCCCAACACCCCTCCAATTTGGCCCAAAACCCACCTAACTCTGCTCCCTCATCTAGAGCGTTCGACCACCATCGCGTGGCCGAAAACCGCACCTCATTTGGACTCCCCTAGCTCCCTCTATGCCTATTTAAAGGCCCCTCGATTTTCGATCTCCTCCTACCTCCGAAACCCTGAAAATCATCTCCGCGCGCCGGACATTGTCCGCATCGCGCCGGACGTTGCCGCCGCCCACTCCCGTCGCGCCACGTGGCAACGCCACCGCCTCCATCGCCGCGGCCCGCCAGGCCCAGGGAGGGCCCCCGCGAGCCCGCGCCGGCCGCCGCCCTCCTCCCACGTCGCGCCCGCGCCCGGCTCCTCTTCCCCGAGCGCCGCTCTTCGTCGGCCGGCGATGCCGCGCCCCACCGCCGGTGCCGTCCTCCGCGCCGCCGCCCGAGCGGGTCGCCCGCTGTCGCGCGCCGGTCGCCGCCCCGCCGCCTCGGCCTCCGCACCGCCGCCTCCGCCCCGGCCCCGACCGGATTCGGCCGCCACCTCCTCTCGCCGGCCGCTGCCTCTTCGTCCCGGCGAACTCCAGCGTGAACAGTACCTCGCCGGCCGTCCTCGATCCGCGTGCAAATCTCAGATCTGGAAATTCGGAGGTTGACTTTTCTCAAAAACCCTAGCTCATGTTGCATACTTTGACCTGCCGTAACTTTGCATCCGTAGCTCCGATTCATGCATATGGCATATCAAAATGTTCATCTCAGAGAGTACATCATTTCACTCCATTGCATCATTTTCATTTGAGTTCATCTTGATGCCCGAAATGCTGTTAGAAGAGGGCTACTTGAGTTAATTGTCAGATCTGCTACTTCGTTTAGCACTTTTGTCATTTTTGCCATGATTATTGTGTGCATGATATGCCCGTGAGTTCTACATGTGTTTTGTTAAGGGTTTTGTCATCTTTCCAAAGGTGCAACCCATGTATTTTTAGGATGTGTGTGGTGACTTGTGCAAGCTTGCAAAGTGGTGCACTTGCTAAGTCTGTTTTCAGGGACTTAGTAGTTTTCACTAAATCCTGGAGCTGTTTATCTCATGATGCCATATGTTCTTGTTGTTTCCTAGTGATCCGTGCCTCTTTTGAGGATGATCAGTAAGGGAGTTTTGTTAATATTGTAGAGCTCTATCCATCCATGTCTTTGTTTGAAATTATGGAGCAACCTAGCTTGAGTCAATCGAGCTCTACTTTTGCTACTTTGTGAATCTGGGCAGATTGTCAACTTGTTTGCAATTTTGCCGGTGATGTTGTAGTTGATCCGTGCATGCTATGCTATTGTTCTTGACATGTCTAGCTTGCATTTTGTGCCTTCTTGATGGATGTATGCTTGTCTTGCCATGACTTGTTCTGTAGTGAGTGCATCGGGCTCGTAAACATGCCTACCTGAGTTATATTTCAGCATGTGTCAGTTTTTCACTAAGTCTGAAACTGATTATGTTTTTGCTATGTTCGCATGCTTGCAATTGTATTTTTTGATCCCTTTTGGCTCAAGGTCACTAAGGGACTTTTGTTAAGCTCTTTGAGTAGCTCCATGCCATGCTTTACTTTGCCATGATCAGGTCCTGTAGCATGTAGTTTTGTTGCTCCGAAGAGGGCTACCTGATCTGAAATTCCAGACAAGTGTTAATTTCACTAAGTCTGAGATCTGTTTGCCATATGCGTTTTTGCCATGCTTGTTTGAACCTGTTGATGGATGATTTGGCCGTAGCTCAGTGCTAGACTTTTGTTAAGCATCTTGTGTGCATCCCTGCCATGTATTTTGTTGTCATGTTTGGGTGCTGTAGCATGTTCATTTCGTTGCATCTAGATGCCTACTTGCTGTAAATCGCAGACCGGTGTCATTTTTGAATCGCTTGCCATTTCCAAACCGTAACTCCGATTCCGGCGTTCTTTATATCGTTTTCAAGCGATTTCATCTCATCTTTCCAGTGGCACACTTGGATTTCCAAGTTGAGGCCAGGTTCATGCATTTCCTGTCATATCTTGCATTTGGCATCCCGCATCGCATCCCGCATAGCATATCATCATTGCATCATATTGCTTGATCCTTGCACGTGGTTGATTGTATCCTTGTTGCTTGTTTGTCTTGTCTGGGTAGAGCCGGGAGACGAGTTCGCTAACGAGGAGCCCGTTGAGTTTGCTTTCGAGGATCCAGTCAACTCTGACAACTGTGCAGGCAAGATGATCATACCCTCGAAATCACTACTATCTTTGCTATGCTAGTTTGCTCGCTCTTTTGCTATGCCAATGCTGCGATGCCTACCACTTGCTTGCAAGCCTCCCAAATTGCCATGTCAAACCTCTAACCCACCTTTGTCCTAGCAAACCGTTGATTGGCTATGTTACCGCTTTGCTCAGCCCCTCTTATAGCGTTGCTAGTTGCAGGTGAAGATCGGAGGCCGTTCCTGTTGGAACATTTATTTACTTGTTGGGATATCATTATATTGCTATGTTATCTTAATGCATCTATATACTTGGTAAAGGGTGGAAGGCTCGGCCTCTCGCCTAGTGTTTTGTTCCACTCTTGCCGCCCTAGTTTCCGTCATATCGGTGTTATGTTCCCGGATTTTGCGTTCCTTACGCGGTTGGGTTATAATGGGAACCCCTTGATAGTTCGCCTTGATTAAAGCTTTTCCAGCAATGCCCAACCTTGGTTTTACCATTTGCCACCTAGCCTTTTCTTTCCCTTGGGTTCTGCAGACTCAAGGGTCATCATTATTTTTAACCCCCCCCCCCCCGGGCCAGTGCTCCTCTGAGTGTTGGTCCAAACCGTCAGCCGCCGGTGGCTACCAGGGGCAACTCTAGGCTGGCCTACCGGAAGTTTAGACAATCTGAGTGTGCCCTGAGAAAGAGATATGTGCAGCTCCTATCGGGATTTGTCGGCACATTCGGGCGGTGTTGCTGGTCTTGTTTTAACCTGTCGAAGTATCTTGAATTACCGAGATACCGAGTCTGATCGGAACGTCTTGGGAGGAGGTCTATTCCTTCGTTGACTGTGAGAGCTTGTCATGGGCTAAGTTGGGACTCCCCTGCAGGGATTTGAACTTTCGAAAGCCGTGCCCGCGGTTATGGGCAGATGGGAATTTGTTAATGTCCGGTTGTAGATAACTTGAACCTTAATTTAATTAAAATGAATCAACTGAGTGTGTTACCGTGATGGCCTCTTCTCGGCGGAGTCCGGGAAGTGGACACGGTGTTGGAGT
Source organism: Triticum aestivum (assembly GCF_018294505.1). Lineage (NCBI taxonomy): Eukaryota > Viridiplantae > Streptophyta > Magnoliopsida > Poales > Poaceae > Triticum > Triticum aestivum. The sequence goes on along the minus strand of NC_057803.1, from coordinate 180,205,281 downwards.
AATGTTTGCGCAGGTTGCTCTCTAGTTTCTCACTCGCGCTTTGCCTCCTCTTCTCGCCCTCTGTTGCGAATAAGTTAGCCACCATACTTGCTAGTCGCTTGCTGCAGCTCCACTTATATTACCTTGCCATACCTATAAGCTTAAATAGTCTTGATCGCGAGGGTGCGAGATTGCTGAGTCCCTGTGGCTCACAGATTACTACTATACCAGATGCAGGGCCTGATGATTCCGCTCCAGGTGACGCGTATGAGCTCAAGTGGGAGTTCGACGAAGACTCTCAACGTTACTATGTTTCCTTTCCCGATGATCAGTAGTGGTGCCCAGTTGGGGGTGATTGGGACCGTGTCGCATGTTGGGTTCTCTTTTATTTTGGCGCCGTAGTCGGGCCATGAGTGTTTGGATGATGTAATGTTATTTATGTACTTGATTGACGTGGCGAGTGTAAGCCAACTATGTTATCTCCCCTTTTATTATCATATTACATGGGATGTTGTGAAGATTGCCTAACTTGCGACATATGCCTTCAATGCGATTATGTCTCTAAGTCGTGCCTCGACACGTGGGAGCTATAGTCGCATCGAGGGTGTTACAAGTTGGTAATCAGAGCCTTCCCGACCTTAGGAGCCCCATTGCTTGATCGTTTTTAGCGGCGAGTTGTGTCTAGAAAAATGTTTTGAGTCTTTTAGGAATTATATATCGGAGAGATTAGGAATTCTTTTTACTTCCCAGTCTCCTCATCGCTCTGGTAAGGCATCCTGACGTAGAGTTTTGACTCTTCTCTTCTCAAATTTCACTAAAAAAATTTAGGATCACGCGGGTATCTTGGAATCGTTCCGATGGTTTTATGATGAGAACATTGTCTTGGTGCCTCCTGTCAGGGGTTTAGTGGAAGTGTCCCGGGGAGTTGAGCTCTGAGGTGTTGTCATCATAATTTTATCGTTGCAGTTCTGGAATACCTGAGTCTAGTACGCCGACATCGAAAATCTCTTTTATGCAGTTCGTTGGTGAGATAACCTCGACGCCACCCAGTACTGGGGCGGGAGTTCGGGAGTATCGCCATAACTTGTATAACGGATGCTTTTCGAAGGTTGAGGTAGATGGTTTCCGAAGTTTTCTTGGTTATGTGTTGAAGGATGGATACAGCTGGATGTAGGATTTGCTAGTTTGGGTGAGATATTATGCTTCCCCTGTATCCCCAACACCTGATTGCATAACCGGAAAGGTTCGGGAGTTTCATAGGTGGGAATTCTAGTAGCTCTAGTTCTTCTTCCACGGATATTGGTTTGAGATTGGGATTTCTTACCGATTATTCGTTCTTGATCCGTACCTTGTTGATTTATTTCTCTACCTTAATTCTACGTGGCTTCTCAATTTATGGATATGTGACCATTTTAAGAGGAATGCATTCGTTCATTTTGTTCGGATGTGAAGACTATATGTTGCAATTTTCATTCCGTTGGATTCAGCTTCAATACTTATCTGTCAATGTGCTAATGGTGGTCAACCTCTTCAGGATGGCTCCTCCAACGCGCACGACTCCGAATCCTGATCCGCCACCACCTCCACCTCCTCCAGAGGCATGGCAAGCTGTGATGGCCGCAACCAATGCAAACACACAGCTGATCATGCAAATTCTTCAAGAGCGCAATCAAGGCAACCAAGGGAATCAAGGCAGCAATCAGAATCACTTTGCTACACTCAACCAGTTCCTTGCTAACGGGCCAAAGACTTTCAGCAATTGTGTTGAGGCAACCGATGCTGACGATTGGCTTGTGGATCTGTGCAAGCATTTCGAGTGTAGTAACGTCAGGCCTGAGGACTTTGTTAAGTTCGCTTCCGTCCAACTCAAAGATCAAGCTGTAGAATGGTTCCAGTAGTACAAGGATTCCAGAGGTGGACGTGTTATCACTTGGGATGATTTCCGTCGAGATTTCCGAGCTCATCATATTCCTCAGAGCATGGTTGAAAGCAAGCGTGAGGAATTCCGCAATCTGAAGCAAGGCTCTTTGTCTGTCTATGACTACAACAAGTTGTTTCAGAAGCTCGCCCGCTTTGCCAAGCAGGACGTCCCTGATGAGAAGAGCATGATATACCAGTTCAGGGGTGGTCTTAGAGAAGAAATTCAGCTAGCTCTTGTTCTCTTTGAGCCCTTGAGATACGATGAGTTCTACAACATGGCACTGAAGCAAGAGGCTGCTCAGTTGAGGTGTGATGCTTCCAAGAAGCGAGTCAGAGATGTTACTCCTTCTTCCTCTACTCAAGTGGCCAAGCAGCAGAAGTTTTGGCTTCCTCCTCCTCTGTTCCGTCAGCCATATCAGCAGAAGAGCAAAGGTGGCAGTGGTTCTTCCCACCCACCCAACCCTGGCTTTCAGAACAAGACTTCGTCTCAAGCCCGAAGATCGAGTGCTCTGTTTCACCGTCCGCTTTCAGAGGTCATGTGTAACAAGTGCCAACAGAAGGGTCACTATGCCAACAAGTGTTTCAACCAGAGGCGTCTTCCTCCTCCTCCTCCTGTCAGATCGGCAAGTACAGTTGTGGTCAAGCATAACCCCAAGTACGCCAAGGTCAATATGGTGAATGCAGCCCAGGCAGAGGACTCATCAGATGTGATTATGGGTAACCTTCCTGTTAACGATGTTCCTGCAAAAGTTCTTTTTGACACTGGTGCATCGCATTGCTTCATTTCCAGACCTTTTGCATCTAAGCATGGGTGGTTTTCTCAAGTTATGCATAAGCCATTAGCAGTCATCTCTCTGGGTAGATGCTTGCTTGCTAACTACGAAGTTCCGGATATTTCTATCTCGATGGGTGATTTCAAGTTTCTGGCTTCCCCAATGATCCTTGGTAACTCGGATATTGATCTTGTTCTCGGAATGGATTGGCTTTCTAAGCACAAGGCTCAGCTTGATTGTGCAGCCAGGCAGATTCAATTGACTCATTCGTCTGAGGATGTAATTGTCTTTGCCGCTCGGGATAATACCATCCGTCTGTTTTCTCTCAATGAGAAGGGTGAATTGGATGCCATCTCGCAAATTCCAGTCGTTTGCGAATATCAAGACGTCTTTCCAGAAGAGCTCCCAGGAATGCCTCCGCACCGGCCAGTTGAATTCGTTATTGATCTTGAGCCTGGCACGGAACCTGTGTGCAAACGTCCTTACAAGCTCGGACCTGAAGAGTTGAAGGAGCTGAAGAAACAACTCGATATTCAAGAGAAAATGGGTCTTATCCGGCCTAGTTCTTCTTCGTGGGGTTGTGGTGTTCTTTTTGTGAAGAAGAAGGATGGAACGGACCGACTTTGTGTTGATTACCGTCCAGTGAACAAGAAGACCATCAAGAACAAATACCCACTTCCCAACATCAATGAGCTGTTCGAATAACTCAAAGGTGCCCAAGTATTCTCCAAGCTTGATCTTCGTATGGGTTATCACCAGATTCGCATTCGTGAAGAAGATATTCCCAAGACAGCATTCAGAACAAGCTTTGGTTCATACGAATACACTATCATGTCTTTTGGCCTCGCCAACGCTCCTCCGACGTTCTCTCGCATGATGAACTTCATCTTCAACGCCTACACCAATGACTTCGTTTTGGTCTATCTCGGCGACATTCTGGTTTTCTCCAAGAATAAGGAAGATCATGCCAAGCACTTGCGTTTGGTTCTTGATAAGCTCAGAGAACATCAGTTCTACGCCAAGTTCTCCAAGTGTGAGTTTTGGCTCGATGAGGTTCTTTATCTTGGTCATATCATCTCTGCCAAGGGCATTGCCGTGAATCTTGAGAAGGTGTCTGCAATTGTGAATTGGGAACCTCCTCAGAACGTGAAGCAACTCCGTAGCTTCCTCGGTCTCGCAAGCTATTGCCGAAGATTCGTTGAAAAATTTTCTAAGATCGTGAAGCCTCTCTCAAATCTTCTTCAGAAGCACGTCAAGTATGTTTGGTCTCCGGAGTGTGATATTGCTTTCAACACTTTGAAAGAGAAATTGATCACTGCCCCAGTTCTGACTCCGCCTAATGAATCCAAGCCATACGAGGTCTTTTGTGATGCCTCTCTCCAAGGTCTTGGCGCAGTATTGATGCAAGAGAAGAAAGTTGTTGCTTATACTTCTCGCCAGTTGAAGCCTAATGAGAAGAACTACCCCACTCATGATCTCGAGTTGGCGGCAGTTGTGCATGCTTTTTTGACTTGGAGACATCTTCTATTGGGAAGAAAAGTGGACATTTTCACTGATCACAAGAGTCTCAAGTACATCTTCACTCAGCCTAATCTCAACCTCAGGCAAACTCGATGGGTCGAAATGATTCAAGAGTATAATCCGAGTATTGAGTATACTCCAGGCAAGGCCAATGTGATTGCTGACGCATTGAGCAGAAAGGCCTACTGCAACAGTCTGATTCTCAAGCCTTATCAACCCGAGCTTTGTGAAGCTTTCCGCAAACTTAATCTGCAAGTTGTTCCTCAAGGTTTCCTCGCCAACCTTCAAGTTTCACCTACCTTGGAAGACCAGATTCACCAAGCCCAGCTTCTTGATGCTATGGTGAAAAAGGTGAAGATTGGGATTGCTAAGAGCCAGTCCAAGTACAAGTGCTACCGCCTTGACGACAAGGACACTCTCTTCTTCGAGGATCGTATTGTTGTACCCAAAGGTGACCTCCGTAAAGTGATCATGAACGAGGCTCACAATTCTCTCCTCTCCATCCACCCTGGGAGCACGAAGATGTATCAGGACCTTAAGCAAGCTTATTGGTGGACTCGAATGAAGCGCGAGATCGCTCAATTCGTGAATGAATGTGATGTCTGCAGAAGAGTGAAGGCAGAACACCAAAGGCCAGCAGGTCTCCTCCAACCTCTTGCCATTCCAGAATGGAAGTTTGACCACATTGAAATGGACTTCGTGACTGGGTTTCCAAAGTCCAAGCGTGGCAATGATGCTATATTCGTTGTCATCGATAAACTCACCAAAGTGGCTCACTTTCTGCCTATCAAAGAGTCGATCACTGCAGCTCAATTGGCGGAACTCTATACCTCTCGAATTGTCTCTCTGCACGGTATTCCTCAAGTGATCTCTTCAGACCGTGGCAGCATCTTTACCTCGAAGTTTTGGGATTCTTTTCAGAAGGCCATGGGCACTAACATCCGCTTCAGCACAACTTTCCATCCTCAAACAAGCGGTCAAGTCGAGCGTGTCAACCAGATTCTTGAAGATATGCTCAGGGCTTGTGTGATCTCCTTCGGCATGAAGTGGGAGGATTGTCTTCCTTATGCTGAATTCTCCTACAACAACAGTTTTCAAGCAAGTTCGGGCAAGGCCCCATTTGAAATTCTGTATGGCAGGAAGTGCCGTACCCCTCTCAACTGGTCTGAAACCGGTGAACGTCAGCTTTTGGGTAATGACTTAATCACAGAGGCAGAAGAAATGTGTAAAGTCATTCGTGATAACCTCAAAGCAGCCCAATCCCGCCAGAAGAGCTACTATGATAGTAAGCACCGTGATTTGGCTTTCGAGATCGGAGATCATGTTTACCTCCGCGTCTCTCCTATGAAAGGTACTCGTCGCTTCGGTATCAAAGGGAAGCTTGCCCTAGATACGTGGGACCTTTCAAGATTGTCAGCAAGAGAAGCGACCTCGCCTATCAACTCGAGCTTCCTTCAAACTTTGCAAATGTTCATGACGTGTTCCATGTCTCTCAGCTTCGAAAGTGCTTCAAGACTCCTGACCGCACCGTCAACTTCGAGGACATTGAGCTCCAAGAAGATCTCTCTTATCGTGAGCACCCAGTTGCTATTCTTGAAGAGACTGAACGCAAGACTCGCAACAAGTCAATCAAATTTCTCAAAGTCAAGTGATCACACCATTCCGACCGTGAAGCTACCTGGGAACGCGAGGATCACCTCCGTTTTGAGTAACCGGCGTTCTTTCAGTCCTAGATCTCGGGACGAGATCCTTTCGTAGTGGTGGAGTGTTGTAACACCCCGGATGTAACTTTCCCAATTTGTACTCCAACTCTTGCCGTTTCCGGCGTTAAGTTATATTTATTTTCTTGGGTTCGGGTTTTGTCTCCGCGTGTTGTTGTCGTTGTCATGCATCTCATATCATGTCACCATGTGCATTGCATTTGCATACGTGTTCATCTCATGCATTCGAGCATTTTCCCTGTTATCCGTTTTGCATTCTGGTGCTTCGTTCTCCTCCGGTGGCCATTTCTAGCTTTCTTTCATGTGTGGGGATTAAATATTTCCGGATTGGACCGAGACTTGCCAAGCAGCCTTGGTTTACTACCGGTAGGCCGCCTGTCAAGTTTCGTACCATTTGGGCTTCGTTTGATACTCCAACGGTTAACCGAGGGACCGAAAAGGCCTCGTGTGTGTTGCAGCCTAACACCCCTCCAATTTGACCCAAAACCCACCTAACTCTGCTCCATCATCTAGAGCGTTCGATCACGATCGCATGGCCGAAAACCGCACCTCATTTGGACTCTCCTAGCTCCCTCTATGCCTATTTAAAGGCCCCCCGATTTTCGGATCTCCTCCTACCTCCGAAACCCTAAAAATCATCTCCGCGCGCCGGACATTGTCCGCACCGCGCCGGACGTCGCCGCCGCCCACTCCCGTCGCGCCATGTGGCAACACCACCGCCTCCACCGCCGCGGCCCGCCAGGCCCAGGGAGGGCCCCCGCGAGCCCGCGCCGGCCGCCGCCCTCCTCCCACGTCGCGCCCGCGCCCGGCTCCTCTTCCCCGAGCGCCGCCCTTCGCCGGCCGGCGACGCCGCGCCCCACCGCCGGTGCCGTCCTCCGCGCCGCCGCCCGAGCGGGCCGCCCACTGCCGCGCACCGGTCGGCGCCCCGCCGCCTCGGCTTCCGCACCGCCGCCTCCGCCCCGGCCCCGACCGGATCCGGCCGCCACCTCCTCTCGCCGGCCGCTGCCTCTTCGTCCTGGCGAACTCCGGCATGAACAGTACCTCGCCGGCCGTCCTCGATCCGCATGAAAATCTCAGATCTGGAAATTCAGAGGTTGACTTTTCTCAAAAACCCTAGCTCATGTTGCATACTTTGACCTGTCGTAACTTTGCATCCGTAGCTCCGATTCATGCATATAGCATATCAAAATGTTCATCTTAGAGAGTACATCATTTCATTCCATTGCATCATTTTCATTTGAGTTCATCTTGATACACGAAATGCTGTTAGAAGAGGGCTACTTGAGTTAATTGTCAGATCTGCTACTTCGTTTAGCACTTTTGTCATTTTTGCCATGATTATTGTGTGCATGATATGCCCGTGAGTTCTACATGTGTTTTGTTAAGGGTTTTGTCATCTTTCCAAAGGTGCAACCCATGTATTTTTAGGATGTGTGTGGTGACTTGTGCAAGCTTGCAAAGTGGTGCACTTGCTAAGTCTGTTTTCAGGGACTTAGTAGTTTTCACCAAGTCCTGGAGCTGTTTATCTCATGATGCCATATGTTCTTGTTGTTTCCTAGTGATCCGTGCCTCTTTTGAGGATGATCAGTAAGGGAGTTTTGTTAATATTGTAGAGCTCTATCCATCCATGTCTTTTTTTGCAATTATGGAGCACCCTAGCTTGAGTCAATCGAGCTCTACTTTTGCTACTTTGTGAATCTGGGCAGATTGTCAACTTGTTTGCAATTTTGCCGGTGATGTTGTAGTTGATCCGTGCATGCTATGCTATTGTTCTTGCCATGTCTAGCTTACATTTTGTGCCTTCTTGATGGATGTATGCTTGTCTTGCCGTGACTTGCTCTGTAGTGAGTGCATCGAGCTCGTAAACATGCCTACTTGAGTTATATTTCAGCATGTGTCAGTTTTTCACTAAGTCTGAAACTGATTATGTTTTTGCTATATTCGCATGCTTGCAATTGTATTTTCTGATCCCTTTTGGCTCAAGGTCACTAAGGGACTTTTGTTAAGCTCTTTGAGTAGCTCCATGCCATGCTTTATTTTGCCATGATCAGGTCCTGTAGCATGTAGTTTTGTTGCTCCGAAGAGGGCTACCTGATCTGAAATTTCATACAAGTGTTAATTTCACTAAGTCTGAGATCTGTTTGCCATATGCGTTTTTGCCATGCTTGTTTGAACATGTTGATGGGTGATTTGGCCATAGCTCAGTGCTAGACTTTTGTTAAGCATCTTGTGTTCATCCCTGCCATGTATTTTGTTGTCATGTTTGGGTGCTGTAGCATGTTCATTTCATTGCATCTAGATGCCTACTTGCTGTAAATCGCAGACGGGTGTCATTTTTGAATCGCTTGCCATTTCCAAACCGTAACTCCGATTCCGGCATTCTTTATATCGTTTTCAAGCGATTTCATCTCATATTTCCAGTGGCACACTTGGATTTCCAAGTTGAGGCCAGGTTCATGCATTTCCTGTCATATCTTGCATTTGGCATCCCGCATCGCATCCCGCATAGCATATCATCATTGCATCATATTGCTTGATCCTTGCACGTGGTTGATTGTATTCTTGTTGCTTGTTTGTCTTGTATGGGTAGAGCCAGGAGACGAGTTCGCTAACGAGGAGCCCATTGAGTTTGCTTTCGAGGATCCAGTCAACTCTGACAACTGTGCAGGCAAGATGATCATACCCTCGAAATCACTACTGTCTTTGCTATGCTAGTTTGCTCGCTCTTTTGCTATGCCAATGTTGTGATGCCTACCACTTGCTTTCAAGCCTCCCAAATTGCCATGTCAAACCTCTAACCCACCTTTGTCCTAGCAAATCGTTGATTGGCTATGTTACCGTTTTGCTCAGCCCCTCTTATAGTGTTGCTAGTTGCAGGTGAAGATCGGAGGCCGTTCCTGTTGGAACATTTATTTACTTGTTGGGATATCATTATATTGCTATGTTATCTTAATGCATCTATATACTTGGTAAAGGGTGGAAGGCTCGGCCTCTCGCCTAGTGTTTTGTTCCACTCTTGCTGCCCTAGTTTCCGTCATATCGGTGTTATGTTCTCGGATTTTGCGTTCCTTACGTGGTTGGGTTATAATGGGAACCCCTTGATAGTTCGCCTTGATTAAAGCTTTTGCAGCAATGCCCACCCTTGGTTTTACCATTTTCCACCTAGCCTTTTCTTTCCCTTGGGTTCTGCAGACTCAAGGGTCATCATTATTTTCAACCCCCCCCCCCCGGGCCAGTGCTCCTCTGAGTGTTGGTCCAAACCGTCAGCCGCCGGTGGCTACCAGGGGCAACTCTGGGCTGGCCTACCGGAAGTTTAGACAATCTGAGTGTGCCCTGATAAAGAGATATGTGCAGCTCCTATCGGGATTTTTCGGCACATTCGGGCGGTGTTGCTGGTCTTGTTTTAACCTATCGAAGTGTCTTGAATTACCGAGATACCGAGTCTGATCGGAACGTCTTGGGAGGAGGTCTATTCCTTCGTTGACCGTGAGAGCTTGTCATGGGCTAAGTTGGGACTCCCCTGCAGGGATTTGAACTTTCGAAAGCCGTGCCCGCGGTTATGGGCAGATGGGAATTTGTTAATGTCCGGTTGTAGATAACTTGAACCTTAATTTAATTAAAATGAATCAACTAAGTGTGTTACCGTGATGGCCTCTTCTCGGCGGAGTCCGGGAAGTGGACACGGTGTTGGAGTAATGTTTGCGCAGGTTGCTCTCTAGTTTCTCACTCGCGCTTTGCCTCCTCTTCTCGCCCTCTGTTGCGAATAAGTTAGCCACCATACTTGCTAGTCGCTTGCTGCAGCTCCACTTATATTACCTTGCCATACCTATAAGCTTAAATAGTCTTGATCGCAAGGGTGCGAGATTGCTGAGTCCCTGTGGCTCATAGATTACTAAAGGAAATATGCCCTAGAGGCAATAATTAAGTTATTATTTATTTACTTATATCATGATAAATGTTTATTATTCATGCTAGAATTGTATTAACCGGAAACATAATACATGTGTGAATACATAGACAAACAGAGTGTCACTAGTATGCCTCTACTTGACTAGCTCGTTAATCAAAGATGGTTATGTTTCCTAACCATGGACAAAGAGTTGTTATTTGATTAACAGGATCAAATCATTAGTTGAATGATCTAATTTACATGACCCATTCCATTAGCTTAGCACCCGATCGTTTAGTATGTTACTATTGCTTTCTTCATGACTTATACATTTTCCTATGACTATGAGGATATGCAACTCCCGTTTGTCGGAGGAATACTTTGTGTGCTACCAAACGTCACAACGTAACTGGGTGATTATAAAGGAGCTCTACAGGTGTCTCCAAAGGTACATGTTGGGTTGGCGTATTTCGAGATTAGGATTTGTCACTTCGAATGTCGGAGAGGTATCTCTGGGACCTCTCGGTAATGCACATCACTTAAGCCTTGCAAGCATTGTAACTAATGAGTTAGTTGCGGGATGATGTATTACGGAACGAGTAAAGAGACTTGCCGGTAACAAGATTGAACTAGGTATTGGATACCGACGATCGAATCTCAGGCAAGTAACATACCGATGACAAAGGGAACAACGTATGTTGTTATGCGGTCTGACCGATAAAGATCTTCATAGAATATGTAGGAGCCAATATGGGCATCCAGGTCCCGCTATTGGTTACTGACCGGAGACGTGTCTCGGTCATGTCTACATTGTTCTCGAACCGTAGGGTCCACACGCTTAAGGTTTCGATGACAGTTATATTATGAGTTTATGAGTTTTGATGTACCGAAGGAGTTCGGAGTCCCGGATGAGATCGGGGACATGACGAGGATTCTCGAAATGGTCGAGACATAAAGATCGATATATTGGACGACTATATTCGGACTTCGGAAAGGTTCCGAGTGATTCGGGTATTTTTCGGAGTACCGTAGAGTTACGGGAATTCGCCGGGAGATGTATTGGGCCTTATTGGGCCATACGAGAAAGAGAGAGGGGCTGCCTAGGGTAGGCCGCGCGCCCCCCCAAGGCCTAGTCCGAATTGGACTAGGGGGAGGGGCTGCGCCCCTTCCTTGTTTCCTACTCCTACTACATGGAAGGACTCCTAGTTGGACTAGGAAACGGGAAATCCTACTCCCGGTGGGAGTAGGACTCCCCTAGGGCGCGCCATAGAGAGGGCCGGCCCTCCCCTCCTCCACTCCTTTATATACGGGGGTAGGGGGCACCCCATAGACACACAAGTTGATCTTCATGATCGTTCCTTAGCCGTGTGCGGTGCCCCCCTCCATCATATTCCACCTCGGTCATATTGTTGCAGTGCTTAGGCGAAGCCCTGCGACGGTAGAACATCAAGATCGTCACCACGCCGTCGTGCTGACGGAACTCCTCCCCGACGCTTTGCTGGATCGGAGCCCGGGGATCGTCATTGAGCTGAACGTGCGCCAAGAACTCGGAGGTGCCGGAGTAACGGTGCTTGGATCGGTCGGATAGGGAAGACGTACGACTACTTCCTCTACGTTGCGTCAACGCTTCCGCTTCGGTCTACGAGGGTACGTAGACAACACTCTCCCCTCTTGTTGCTATGCATCACCATGATCTTGCGTGTGCGTAGGAAATTTTTTGAAATTACTACGTTCCCCAACAGTGGCATCCGAGCCTAGGTTTTTATGGTTTGATGTTATATGCACGAGTAGAACACAAGTGAGTTATGGGCGATATAAGTCATACTGCTTAGCAGCATGTCATACTTTGGTTCGGCGGTATTGTTGGACGAAGTGGCCCGGACCGACATTACGCGTACGCTTACGCGAGACTGGTTCTACCGCCGTGCTTTGCACACAGGTGGATGGCTGGTGTCAGTTTCTCCAACTTTAGTTGAACCGAGTGTGGCTACGCCCGGTCCTTGCGAAGGTTAAAACAGCACCAACTTGACAAACTATCGTTGTGGTTTTGATGCGTAGGTAAGATTGGTTCTTGCTTAAGCCCGTAGCAGCCACGTAAAACTTGCAACAACAAAGTAGAGGACGTCTAACTTGTTTTTGCAGGGCATGTTGTGATGTGATATGGTCAAAACGTGATGAGATATAAGTTGTTGTATGAGATGATCATGTTTTGTTGAAGTTATCGGCAACTGGCAAAAGCCTTATGGTTGTCTCTTTATTGCATAAGATGCAAGCGCCAAATAATTGCTTTACTTTATCGCCATGCGATAGCAATAGTTGCAAGAGCAATAGTTGGCGAGACGACCATGTGACGACATATTGATATAGATCAAGATGATGGAGATCATGGTGTCATGCCGGTGACGATGGAAATCATGACGATGCTTTGGAGATGGAGATCAAAGGCACAAGATGATAATGTCCATATCATGTCACATATTTTGATTGCATGTGATGTTTATCTTTTATGCATCTTATCTTGCTTTGATTGACGGTAGCATTATAAGACGATCTCTCACTAATTATCAAGAAGTGTTCTCCCTGAGTATGCACCGTTGCGAAAGTTCTTCGTGCTGAGACACCACGTGATGATCGGGTGTGATAGGATCTACGTTCAAATACAACGGGTGCAAAACAGTTGCACACGCGGAATACTCAGGTTATACTTGACTAGCCAAGCATATACAGATATGGCCTCGGAACACGGAGACCGAAAGGTCGAGCGTGAATCATATAGTAGATATGATCAACATAGTGATGTTCACCATTGAAACTACTCCATCTCACGTGATGATCGGACATGGTTTAGTTGATTTGGATCACGTGATCACTTAGAGGATTAGAGGGATGTCTGTCTAAGTGGGAGTTCTTAAGTAATATGATTAATTGAACTTAAATTTATCATGAACTTAGTCCTGGTAGTATTTTGCAAATCATGTTGTAGATCAATAGCTCGCGTTGTTGCTTCCCTGTGTTTATTTTGATATGTTCCTAGAGAAAATTGTGTTGAAAGATGTTAGTAGCAAAGATGCGGATTGGATCCGTGATCTGAGGTTTATCCTCATTGCTGCACAGAAGAATTATGTCCTTGATGCACCGCTAGGTGACAGACCTATTGCAGGAGCAGATGCAGACATTATGAACGTTTGGCTAGCTCAATATGATGACTACTTGATAGTTTAGTGCACCATGCTTAACGGCTTAGAATCAGGACTTCAAAGACGTTTTGAACGTCATGGACCATATGAGATGTTCCTGGAGTTGAAGTTAATATTTCAAGCAAATACCCGAGTTGAGAGATATGAAGTCTCCAACAAGTTCTATAGCTAAAAGATGGAGGAGAATCGCTCAAGCAGTGAGCATGTGCTCAGATTGTCTGGGTACTACAATCGCTTGAATCAAGTGGGAGTTAATCTTCCAGATAAAATAGTGATTGACAGAATTCTCTAGTCACCATCACCAAGTTAGTAGAACTTCGTGATGAACTATAATATGCAAGGGATAACGGAAACAATTCCCAAGCTCTTCGTAATGTTGAAATTGACGAAGGTAGAAATCGAGAAAAACATCAAGTGTTGATGGTAGACAAGACCACTAGTTTCAAGAAAAGGGCAGAGGGAAGAAGGGGAACTTCAAGAAGAACGACAAGCAAGTTGCTGCTCAAGTGAAGAAGCCCAAGTCTGGTCCTAAGCCTGAGACTAAGTGCTTCTACTACAAAGGGACTGGTCACTGGAAGCGGAACTGCCCCAAGTATTTGGCGGATAAGAAGGATGGCAAAGTGAACAAAAGTATATTTGATATACATGTTATTGATGTGTACTTTACTAGTGTTTATAGCAACCCCTCAGTATTTGATACTGGATCAGTTGCTAAGAGTAGTAACTCGAAACAGGAGTTGCAGAATAAACAGAGACTAGTTAAGGGTGAAGTGACGATGTGTGTTGGAAGTAGTTCCAAGATTGATATGATCATCATCGCACACTCCCCTATACTTTCGGGATTAGTGTTGAACCTAAATAAGTGTTATTTGGTTTTTGCGTTGAGCATGAATATGATTTGATCATGTTTATTGCAATACGGTTATTCATTAAAGTCAGAGAATAATTGTTGTTCTGTTTACATGAATAAAACCTTCGATGGTCATACACCCAATGAAACAAGTTCATTGGATCTCGATCGTAGTGATACACATATTCATAATATTGAAACCAAAAGATGCAAAGTTAATAATGATAGTGCAACTTATTTGTGGCACTGCCGTTTAGGTCATATTGGTGTAAAGCGCATGAAGAAACTCCATGCTGATGGGCTTTTGGAATCACTTGATTATGAATCACTTGATGCTTGCGAACCATGCCTTATGGGCAAGATGACTAAAACGCCGTTCTCCAGAACAATGAAGCAAGCAACAGATTTTTTGGAAATCATACATACTGATGTATGTGGTCCGATGAATATTAAGGCTTGCAGCAGGTATCATTATTTTCTGACCTTCACAGATGATTTGAGCAGATATGGGGATATCTACTTGATGAAACATAAGTCTGAAACATTTGAACAGTTCAAAGAATTTCAGAGTGAAGTGGAAAATCATCGTGACAAGAAAATAAAAGTTTCTACGATATGATCGCAGAGGTAAAATATTTGAGTTACGAGTTTGGCCTTCAATTAAAACAATGTGAAATAGTTTCACTACTCACGCCACCTGGAACACCATAGTGTAATGGTGTGTCTGAACGTCATAATCATACTTTATTAGATATAGTGTGATCTATGATGTCTCTTACTAATCTACCACTATCGTTTTGGGGTTATGCATTAGAGACAGCTGCATTCACGTTAAATAGGGCACCATCTAAATCCGTTGAGATGACACCGTGTGAACTATGGTTTGGCAAGAAACCTAAGCTGTCGTTTCTTAAAGTTTGGAGTTGCGATGCTTATGTGAAAAAGTTTCATCTCGATAAGCTCAAACTCAAATCGGAGAAATATGTCTTCATAGGATACCCAAAGGAGATAGTTGGGTACACCTTCTATCACAGATCCGAAGGCAAGACATTCGTTGCTAAGAATGGATCCTTTCTAGAGAAGGAGTTTCTCTCGAAAGAAGTGAGTGGGAGGAAAATAGAAAACTTGATAAGGTAATTGTACCATCTCCCTTATTGGAAAATAGTTCGTCACAGAAATCTGTTCCTGTGACTACTACACCAATTAGTGAGGAAGCTAATGATGATGATCATGTAACTTCAGATCAAGTTACTACCGAATCTCGTAGGTAAACCAGAGTGAGATCCGCACCAGAGTGGTACGGTAATCCTATTCTGGAGGTCATGTTACTTGACCATGACGAACCTATGAGCTATGAGGAAGCGATGATGAGCCCAGATTCCGCAAAATGGCTTGAGGCCATGAAATCTGAGATGGGATCCATGTATGAGAACAAAGTATGGACTTTGGTTGACTTGCCTGATGATCGGCAAGCCATAGAAAATAAATGGATCTTCAAGAGGAAGACGGACGCTGATAGTAGTGTTACTATCTACAAAGCTAGAATTGTCGCAAAAGGGTTTCGACAAGTTCAAGGTGTTGACTACGATGAGAGTTTCTCACTCGTATCTATGCTTAAATCTGTCCGAATCATGTTAGCAATTGCCACATTTTATGAAATCTGGCAAATGGATAACAAAACTGCAATCCTTAATGGATTTCTTAAAAAAAGAGTTGTATATGATGCAACCAGAAGTTTTTGTCAATCCTAAAGGTGTTAACAAAATGTGCAAACTCCAGCAATCCATCTATGGACTGGTGTAAGCATCTCGGAGTTGGAATATACGCTTTGATAAGATGATCAAAGCATATAGTTTTATACAAACTTGCGGTGAAGCCTGTATTTACAAGAAAGTGAGTGGGAGCACTACAACATTTCTGATAAGTATATGTGAATGACATATTGTTGATTGGAAATAATGTAGAATTATTCTGCAAAGCATAAGGAGTGTTTGAAAGGAGTTTTTCAAAGAAAGACCTCAGTGAAGTTGCTTACATATTGAGCATCAAGATCTATAGAGATAGATCAAGACGCTTGATAAGTTTTTTCAATAAATACGTACCTTGACAAGATTTTGAAGTAGTTCAAAATGGAACAGTCAAAGAAAGAGTTTCTTGCCTATGTTACAAGGTGTGAAATTGAGTAAGACTCAAAGCCCGACCACGGCAGAAGATAGAAAGAGAATGAATGTCATTCCCTAAGCCTTGGTCATAGGTTCTATAAAGTATGACATGCTGTGTACCAGATCTATTGTATTCCCTACCACTGGGTTTTGGCAAGGGAGTACAATAGTGATCTAGGAGTAGATCAATGGACAGTGGTCAAAATTATCCTTACTGGAATAAGGACATGTTTCTCGATTACGGAGGTGACAAAAGGTTCGTCGTAAAGGGTTACGTCGATGCAAGTTTTGACACTGATCCAGATGATTCTAAGTCTCAATCTAGATACATATTGAAAGTGGGAGCAATTAGCTAGAGTAGCTCCATGCAGAGCATTGTTGACATAGAAATTTGCAAAATACATGCGGATCTGAATGTGACAGACCCGTTGACTAAACTTCTCTCACAAGCAAAACATGATCACTTTCTGGGTCTTAATCACATAGCGATGTGAACTAGATTATTGAATCTAGTAAACCCTTTGGGTGTTAGTCACATGGAGATGTGAACCAATCACATAAAGATGTGAACTATTGATGTTAAATCACATGGCGATGTGATCTAGATTATTGACTCTAGTGCAAGTGGGAGACTGAAGGAAATATGCCCTAGAGGCAATAATAAAGTTATTATTTATTTCCTTATATCAAAGTGGTCGGACCCTTCCCTGGACCCTGCGCAAGCGGGAGCTACATGCACCAGGTTGCCCTTTTTTTTATATCATGATAAATGTTTATTATTCATGCTAGAATTGTATTAACCGGAAACATAATACATGTGTGAATACATAGACAAACAGAGTGTCACTAGTATGCCTCTACTTGACTAGCTCGTTAATCAAAGATGGTTATGTTTCCTAACCATGGACAAAGAGTTGTTATTTGATTAACGGGATCACATCATTAGTTGAATGATCTGATTGACATGACCCATTCTATTAGCTTAGCACCCGATCGTTTAGTATGTTGCTATTGCTTTCTTCATGACTTATACATGTTCCTATGACTATGAGATTATGCAACTCCCATTTGTCGGAGGAACACTTTGTGTGCTACCAAACGTCACAACGTGACTGGGTGATTATAAAGGAGCTCTACAGGTGTCTCCAAAGGTACATGTTGGGTTGGCGTATTTCGAGATTAGGATTTGTCACTCCGAATGTCGGAGAGGTATCTCTGGGCCCTCTCGGTAATGCACATCACTTAAGCCTTGCAAGCATTGCAACTAATGAGTTAGTTGCGGGATGATGTATTACGGAACGAGTAAAGAGACTTGCCGGTAACAAGATTGAACTAGGTATTGGATACCGACGATCGAATCTCAGGCAAGTAACATACCGATGACAAAGGGAACAACGTATGTTGTTATGCGGTCTGACCGATAAAGATCTTCGTAGAATATGTAGGAGCCAATATGGGCATCCAGGTCCCGCTATTGGTTATTGACCGGAGACGTGTCTCGGTCATGTCTACATTGTTCTCGAACCATAGGGTCCGCACGCTTAAGGTTTCGATGACAGTTATATTATGAGTTTATGAGTTTTGATGTACGGAAGGAGTTCGGAGTCTCGGATGAGATCGGG
This sequence comes from Triticum aestivum, assembly GCF_018294505.1. Taxonomy (NCBI): domain Eukaryota; kingdom Viridiplantae; phylum Streptophyta; class Magnoliopsida; order Poales; family Poaceae; genus Triticum; species Triticum aestivum. Next base: position 180,187,647 of record NC_057803.1, on the reverse strand, counting down.
GACATGACGAGGATTCTCGAAATTGTCGAGACGTAAAGATCGATATATTGGACGACTATATTCAGACTTCGGAAAGGTTCCGAGTGATTCGGGTATTTTTCGGAGTACCGGAGAGTTACGGGAATTCGCCGGGAGAAGTATTGGGCCTTATTGGGCCATACGAGAAAGAGAGAGGGGCTGCCTAGGGCAGGCCGCGCGCCCCCCCAAGGCCTAGTCTGAATTGGACTAGGGGGAGGGGCCGCGCCCCTTCCTTGTTTCCTACTCCTACTACATGGAAGGACTCCTAGTTGGACTAGGAAAGGAGGAATCCTACTCCCGGTGGGAGTAGGACTCCCCTAGGGCGCGCCATAGAGAGGGCCGGCCCTCCCCTCCTCCACTCCTTTATATACGGGGCAGGGGGCACCCCATAGACACACAAGTTGATCTTCATGATCGTTCCTTAGCCGTGTGCGGTGCCCCCCTCCATCATATTCCACCTCGGTCATATTGTTGCAGTGCTTAGGTGAAGCCCTGCGACGGTAGAACATCAAGATCGTCACCACGCCGTCGTGCTGATGGAACTCCTCCCCGACGCTTTGCTGGATCGAAGCCCGGGGATCATCATCGAGCTGAACGTGTGCCAAGAACTCGGAGGTGCCGGAGTAACGGTGCTTGGATCGGTCGGATAGGGAAGACGTACGACTACTTCCTCTACGTTGCGTCAACGCTTCCGCTTCGGTCTACGAGGGTACGTAGACAACACTCTCCCCTCTTGTTGCTATGCATCACCATGATCTTGCGTGTGCGTAGGAATTTTTTTGAAATTACTACGTTCCCCAACAATTACTACTATACCAGATGCAGGGCCTGATGATTCCGCTCCAGGTGACGTGTATGAGCTCAAGTGGGAGTTCGACGAAGACTCTCAATGTTACTATGTTTCCTTTCCCGATGATCAGTAGTGGTGCCCAGTTGGGGGTGATTGGGACCGTGTCGCATGTTGGGTTCTCTTTTATTTTGGCGCCGTAGTCGGGCCATGAGTGTTTGGATGATGTACTGTTATTTATGTACTTGATTGACGTGGCGAGTGTAAGCCAACTATGTTATCTCCCCTTTTATTATCATATTACATGGGATGTTGTGAAGATTGCCTAACTTGCGACATATGCCTTCAATGCGATTATGTCTCTAAGTCGTGCCTCGACACGTGGGAGCTATAGTCGCATCGAGGGTGTTACAGAGAGTCGCCTTGTCGAAGGCCCTTTCGGCACTGGAACCAGGGGCCGGGCTTCCCATTTAGCAAAACAGCAGAGCTGGCCGATGAATTCAAGAGCTCTACCCAACGACACCAAGAGGGGGGGAAACCTTTGGCACGCATAATCAATGACAAGGCGGTCCAAGATACCGAATCAAAGGCTTTATGAAAGTCTAGTTTGAGAACAATAGCCGGCGTGCGTCGTTTGAAGCATGTTTGGATAACATCGGCTGCATGAACAAAGTTCTCGGCAATCCCGCGACCCCGGATAAAGCCAGTTTGGTCACAGTGGATGATCTGGTTGATCAGGGGCATGGCACGGTTGGAAAGGCACTTGGAGGCGAGCTTAACAGAGCAATTTTGGAGGGAAATAGGGTGGAAGTTTTCAGGCTTAGAGGCATCACTTTTCTTGGGAAGCAAAACTATATGGGCTCGGTTGATGCGCTTCAGATCGGCTGTGCCAGAGTGAAAGTTCATAAGCAAGTTAAGGAGGTCAAGCTTGACGATATGCCAGTTTGCTTTGTAGAAGGCTGGGCCCAAGCCGTCAGGGCCTGGGCTCGCGTCATCCTTCATGGCCCAAAGAGCCTCCTTAATCTCATCGAGAGTAAAGGCCTTCGAGATGTCTGAGGCCTGTGCAGCGGAAATGGAGTTCGGGCGCAAAAGACTTTCAATGTCGACGGATGTGCTGACGGTGGAGCTGACCCCCATTAGATTTTTGAAAAAATTGAGAAGGAGGACTTCCTTATCATAGTGCGCGGTGAAAGTTAGATTGTTGTCAGTGAGGGATTTAATTTGATTCTTGCGATGGCGAACCGAAGCGCACACATGCAGGTAGGCCGAGTTTTCATTGCCAAAAACGCAGTCCTTGATTTTCGCCCATTGTCTCCAGTAAGCGGCAATGGCAGCATTGTGCCGATGGAGAGTGACTTTGATTAGGGTATGAAGGTGCGATTCAAGCTGGGAAAGGGGGCGAGCCTCCTCTAGTTTGTCCAAAAAATCAATTGTGGTGCGACAGTTTAAGGCTAGGGTCTTAGGGGACCGACAGGAGGCCATCCACTTCTTAGCCATGTTCCTGGTGCGCTTAATTTTCAAGGATAGGACTCCAGCAGAGCCAAGGTGGGCATGGCGAGTGCCCACACTCCTCCAGTTAGCCATCACCTTCTCCTTGAAAAGAGGATTGCTGAGCAGGGAGCGATCTAGACGAAACACCATAGATCGAGGAATAGTGGTAGCAGCGGTGAGACAGATAGGGACGTGGTCGGAAGTTGTACGGGTGATCAAAGAGAGAGAGGTGTCGGGGAAAGTCGTAGCCCATGCAACGTTGGCAAGGGCTCTATCGAGCCGAACCAGGATAGGCACGTCTTGTTGGTTAGACCAAGTAAAGCGCCTATCGAGGAGAGGGAGATCCTAGAGCTGGAGAGTGTTAATTGCAGAAGCGAAAAGATTAGCCTCGGCCATACTGATGTGCGTCGTGGATTTATCGGAGGGCCGGAGAGTAAGATTAAAGTCACCGATGATTGTCCAGGGTCAAGAGATAGCAGGCATCAAATCAACCAAGGATTGCAAGAAGAGAGGCTTGGAGGCAGAGTCGCAGGGTCCATAGACATTGGTGACGGCAAAAACTAGGCTGTCTGCACGTGATTCAAACCAGCAAGTTAAAGCGTAGTCCCCTTTGACGATTTTTGAGCAGTCAAAAATGCTGTCATCCCAGGCGGTGATAATCCCACCCGAGGCACCATTGGAGGGGATTAGATGGAAATTGCGCAGATTGGTGGGAAGAAACGAGATAGCCTTGAAGTGGGTGATCTCTTGAAGTTTAGATTCTTGAAGACAGAGGACCGAACAAGTGGATGAGGAGAGAGACGATTTTACATCCGTGCATTTTTTGTGTCTACCCAGACCCCGCACGTTCCATGAGATAATTGAGAGCTCCCTAATCATTGGTAACCCGAAAAACGACATGTAGAAGACAGTGAGATAGCATAACACGTAAACGATGGTACAGTCGGTTACAGGAGGAAATGCAGGGCACAGTACAGAGAAGGGCAGAGAAACACAGAAAAAAGGGGGTACAGACTCGGGGTACGAGAGGGTAGATATGGCGGCGGCTCGCCCTGCTAAAGAAACTACGGCTAAAACTGGTAGAGGAGTTGTAGTTGCGTGAGGAGGAGGGCATGGGATGGCGCTGCCGCGGAGCGCAGGCCATGGGGCCTTCACACATCATCACAGGCAGGCATCGAGTTGAGGTCGAGCTCGGAGACGCCGCAAGCAATGGCCAGCTGCACGGGGCCTGCCGTCCGCAGCGAGCTCCAGCAGCTTAGCCGCGGGCAGCAGGAGCGCCGAGCTCGAGACAGCCGTTTTGCCCTCCAGGTTGAGCTTCTTTCTGATGGTGGCCTTCTCGAGCATTGTCATGCGGTTTGGGTTCTCACCCTCCTTGATACATGCACTGCGGCGGGTGTAGAAGATCTTCGGTGAAGCAGCCCGGGGAGGGAGGTTGACGGGCATGCCGAGGGGTGGAGGAGATAGCTGCGGGGGCTCGGGCTGCCCCTCCTGGACGACGCCGGTGATAGGCAGCGGCAGCGTGTCAAGGATGGGTGGAAGGCCATTGTCGAAGCGCTCCACGGCTTGCATGACCTGGTCTTCGCCGTCGTAGCCCGGGGTGAAGGCGCGGCCACGGAAGTCGTTGCAGATGACCTCGGCGTCCGTGAAGGGCGTGTGGGAAGGCTCCACCGTCGCCACCCTGTCGAGGAAGCCGATGGAGCAGGTGGCGAGGTTGGCGACGATGAGCTTGGGCGAGCCGGCGGGGTTCATGGGGATGCGGTAGAAGCCGCGCTCGCCGCCCACGCCCTGGACACGCACGTCGTAGAAGCCTTTGAAGAGCTTGACCTCCACCGACTTGGGGCGGGCAGTTAGAGGCACTGCACACACGAGCGGCTTGTGGTTCGCCATCATGGTGAGGCCGCCGGGTAGCTGAACCACCCAGTCATCATGGCCCTCATTAGTGGGAGGGGTGGTAGGGCGGACAGGTCGGGGTCCATGCTGATGGGGAAGTCGCCGTCCCCACCATCCCCGCCGTCCTCGCCGCCTCCGTCGTTGTTGTCATCATCGGAGTCCGGCATCGCGAAGGCAGGATCAGGTGGGAGCTCGTGGGAGTGGATCACAAGGACCGAAGCAATGGCGCCAAGGCCGGAGAAACCATGCACCGGGATAGTGTGAGGCACGTCGGTAAGGCTGCGGCTCTTGACAGAGACAAGGACCGCGGAGTAGTCGACACCGGTGAGGCAGACTGGATCGATCTGAATTGGGCAGGCGAAAGGGACGATGGAATTGATGATTGTGGGGGTGAACCAGTACTCGATCGGGAATTCCTCGATGCTTAGGTGAAAGTGCAACTATCCCTAGGTGGTTTTGGTAATTCATAACAACATATAGCTCATTGAGCTAATGCTATTCCAAGATAATTATTTCAGGAAAGCTCAATGATTGGCATGGCATGGATGTGAAAGTGGAACCCTCAAAATGCTAAGGAGGGATGAAGTGTTGCTTAATGAGCCTCTTGCTTCATGTGCTTAGTGATATGCTCCAAAACCCTCAACTACTTTCCCACTTCCACAAATGACCTAAACCCTAAGCCAAGCTCGGTCATACTGATTCTTTCTATCCGGCGCCACCGAGTTTTCATTTGTCATAAGCCAGTGCCAAACCCTAGCAATTCGGTCCTACCGATAGGGATCTCGGTCTCACCGAGATGGGATTGCAAACTCTCCGTTTCCCTTTCGTAACTTTTCGGTCTCACCGAAAGAGCGAATCGGTCCCACCGAGATTGCAATGTAAACTCAGTGTTTCCCCTTTGTAACTTTTCGGTCTCACCGAGTTCCACTCGGTCTCACCGAAAGAGCAAATCGGTCCCACCGAGTTTGCCTGACCAACTCTCTGATTAGCTAATTACCAAATTCGGTCTCACCGAGTTGGTGTAATCGGTCTCACCGAGATTACGTTATGCCCAAACCCTAACCATATCGGTCCTACCGAGTTGCATGTCAGTCCCACCGAAAATCTCTAACGGTCACTAGGTTTACATTTTCGGTCCGACCGAGTTTGTTGATTCGGTCCCTCCGAGATTGGAAACTGTGTGTAACGGTTGGATTTTGTGTGGAGGCTATATATACCCCTCCACCTCCTCTTCATTCGTGCGAGAGCCAGTGGAGAGAGCCATCAGAACACATACACCATTCCAACTCATATGCTCTGAGAGAGAACCACCTACTCATGTGTTGAGACCAAGACATTCCATTCCTACCATATGAATCTTGATCTCTAGCCTTCCCAAGTTGCTTTCCACTCAAATCTTCTTTCTACCAAATCCAAATCCTATGAGAGAGAGTTGAGTGTTGGGGAGACTATCATTTGAAGCACAAGAGCAAGGAGTTCATTACCTACACACCATTTGTTACTTCTTGGAGAGTGGTGTCTCCTAGATTGGCTAGGTGTCACTTGGGAGCCTTCGACAAGATTGTGGAGTTGAACCAAGGAGTTTGTAAGGGCAAGGAGATCGCCTACTTCGTGAAGATCTACCGCTAGTGAGGCAAGTCCTGTGTGGGCGATGGCCATGGTGGGATAGACAAGGTTGCTTCTTCGTGGACCCTTTGTGGGTGGTTGCTTCTTCATGGACCCTTCGTGGGTGGAGCCCTGTGTGGACTCACGCAATCGTTACCCTTGGGTGGAGCCCTGTGTGGACTCGCGCAACCGTTACCCTTTGTGGGTTGAAGTCTCCATCAACGTGGATGTAGGATAGCACCACCTATCCGAACCACGGGAAAAACATCCTTGTCTCCAATTGCGTTTGAAATCTCCAAACCCTTCCCTTTACATTCTTGCAAGTTGCATGCTTTACTTTCCGCTGCCAATATACTCTTTGCATGCTTGCTTGAATTGTGTGATGATTGCTTAACTTGTCCTAAAATAGCTAAAATCTGCCAAGAACTAAAATTGGGAAAAGGTTAAGTTTTTATTTGGTCAAGTAGTCTAATCACCCCCCCTCTAGACATACTTTCGATCCTACAAGTGGTATCAGAGCTTTGATCTCCATTTGCTTTGATCTCCATAGCTTTTGGTGGTCATAGCCTTGGTTTCACAACCTAGGAGAGTATGGCGTCTAGCGAGGGAAATTATCACCATAGAGGTCCTTACTTTGATGGTACTAATTTTGCTAGTTGGAAGCATAAAATGAAAAGCATATTCTTGGACATAACCCCGCCGTTTGGGCTATTGTGTGTTGGTTTGCAAGGTGACTTCTTTGATGGGAAATAACCAAACCGTGAAGCTACCGCGAATGAGTTGAAGAGGTTGCAATACAATGCTCAAGCTTGTGATATTCTCTTCAATGGATTGTGCCCCGAAGAATTCAACAAAATCAGCCGTCTTGAGAATGCAAAGGAAATTTGGGACACTTTGATTGATATGCACGAAGGTACCGACTCCGTCAAGGAATCCAAGTTGGATGTGCTTCAAAGCCAACTTGACAAGTTCAAGATGAAGGATGGTGAAGGTGTCGCTGAAATGTACTCTAGGCTTGCTCTCATCACAAATGAGATTGCCGGCTTAGGAAGTGAAGAGATGACTAACAGATTCATCATCAAGAAGATTCTAAGAGCCTTGGATGGAAAATATGATACCGTGTGCACATTGATCCAAATGATGCCCAATTACAAAGATCTCAAGCCAACGGAGGTGATTGGAAGAATTGTTGCTCATGAGATGTCACTTAAGGATAAAGAGGAACTTCACAACAAATCAAGTGGTGCCTATAAAGCTTCATGTGAAGCCCCTACATCATCAAGTGAGAAACAAGACTTCAATGAAGAATTGAGCTTAATGGTGAAGAACTTCAACAAGTTCTACAAGAGTAGAAGCAAAGATAGAAGCTTCAAGTCAAGGTCCTACAATGACAAAAGATCTTCTAGTCGAGAGCGAAACTGCAACAATTGTGGAAGACCCGGACACTATTCCAATGAGTGTACGGCTCCCTACAAGAGAAGAGAAGATTCTCCAAAAAGAAGAAGCAAAGGATCACCACCAAGAGAGAGAAGGAGTAGAGATGATCGTTGTGAACGAAGATACTCACGGAGAAGCAAGGATTCGGAAAGGAAGGAAAAATCATCAAGGAGCTATACAAGACGAAGACATCAAGCTCATGTTGGTGAATGGGTATCCGGCTCCGACTCCGACAGCCACTCCGAGAGAAGTTATCACTCTGACTCTGAAGATACTCAAGATGAAGGTGTTGCCAGTCTAGCACTTGTGTCAACCAACTCCTATGACATATTTGACTCACCAAATGAAGGAATTGGAAGATGCTTCATGGCCAAAGGTCCTAAGGTAACACACCCCGAGTATGTTGATTTCAATAGTGATGAAGATGACTTGTTAGGTGATGATTTGCTTATTGACAACTCTAGTGATGAATACTGTGATGAAATGTCAATTAAACATGCTAATCAAGATAAAACGAATGACAATGATAAGGAGAAGATTGAGGCCCTAACTAAAGAACTAAACACTCTTAAGTTAGCTCATGAAACCATCTTCAAAGATCATCGAGAACTTTTAAGAGCTCATGAGAAATTACGCATTGAGAAGCTCAATCTTGAGCAAGAGCATGAGTTCTTAAAAGCAATCAATGATGATCTCCGCAAGAAAAGTTCTTCTTACATTGCCAAGCGTTTACTCTTATCCACTTACATGCCTCAAGTCAAGTCTAGTAACAAGAAAGATTCTTCCTCTAGCAGTAAAAATGATCATGTTAAATCCAATATTGTTGCTTCTAGTAGTTCTCTTGATTCCACTAATGTTTCTCTTAGCCAAGTTACACTTGAGCAAGAAAATAGTTTATTGAAGGGAATTATAGAGAAAGGAGTGTACAAAAGCCTTGCCGGGAGTAAGCAATTCGAGAAAATTGTGCGCAAGCAAGGAATGCACCGGAAGAATCAAGGTGTTGGTTTTGAACGAAAGTTCAATGCCAATGGGGTTGAGTGGGAAGAAGATCAATACCCCAAGACAAAGTTTATTCCTCAACAAGAGAAGTATGATACTTCTTTCAAGGGGGCACAAGCTCAAGATGATCTTCCACCACAAGACTACAAGCAAAAAGGCAAGGACAAGCTTCAAGAGGAAATCGACGCATTTGAAGAAGCTCCTAAGACCTTAGTCAAGTGGATTCCCAAGACTACTTCAAGTTCCACTTCATCAAGTACGACTACAACTCCAAGGATTCCCATCAAGATGGTGTGGATCCAAAAGAAGAAGAACTAGAGAGTTCTCGAGGGTGACTCCACCAACATACTTCACTCTTATCATTTTGGCAAGAACAAGTGCAATCAACTTCCACATCTTGCACTAGTTCAAGGAGTCACAAACCCTCTTGTTGGTAAGACAAGGGACAAGGTAACCTAAAAGTTTTCATGGACATCATCTTGTGTGTGCATCACTCTATGTCTATGGATATCCTTCTTTGTTCCTTGTGGGACTAACCCATGTAGGTATTGAAAGTGCAATTCACTCAAATGGATAGCTCCAAGTGATCTACATCAACATTGAGCATCCACATATTTAACATCTACATGAAGTCATCATCGACAAAACCCAAGGTTAGTTCATCCCTCTTAGGGGGGATATCACATCTAGGGGGAGCTTTACTCTAAGACTTGAGCTAAAGCAACTCTAAAGATGTGAACACAACAATGCTTTATGTAAAAGTGGTAACCCCACTTGAGCTTAAAGGATGAGTATGACCTATGATCAAGTGTTCTCACTTGACTCCTAAGTCAATATACTCATATATAGATGACCTAGTCATCGCAAATTGCTTGATAGATGCTAGGTTGTGCATGCCTTGCCACATATTTCATTTGCCATCTTATTGTGTGAGCATGTTGGTTGCATATTTTACTCATTCGAGGACATCCACTTGTTGTTTTGATTATTCGGTTTTATTTCTTTTTGCCAAGTGGATGGACAAGAATGCCTAAGAACCTCCTCTAGCTATCTATGCTTTTCTCGTCTCAAATTCTATTCATGCTGCATCACAAAATTTGATCAAGTCAGATTCGAACCACTCTGTGTGAGGAGCGCTCAGAGTCCCCGATTCGTCATAGACTTAAACTTCCAAAACCTCTTTATGATTCTCGGTCTGACCGATACTCCACTTTCGGTCCTACCGAGATCATTAAGTTGATCTAGGTTTTCGATCTCGATGCAACCGATTTGAACCTTTCGGTCACACCGAGTTTCAGTAACTGCTTGCAGTTATGAATCTCGGTGCCACCGAGTTGTTCCACTCGGTCACACTGACAGGGTCGGGCTGTATATAGTCACGGGCAAAATTTTGGAAATTTCTCCGAACCCCTTCGCCCGCGCGATAGCCTGCTCTGCCCTCGTGGTCTCCGGATCGTCTTCTCGCCGCCAGCCGCCTCCAGTCGCTGGTCTCCGTCGCCGTCAACGGGAATTCTGCCCCGCCGTTGCCGCTGTAGCGAGTCTCCACCGAACTAGGGTATGGACTCGATCTTTGTGCTATTCCCCAATCTGATTCCTAGCACATTGTGATCATATTGATTCTAGCCACGTTTGATAAACTTCTATCCAGTCAATGAACCCATAGATTAGATTTGATTCGAAAATTCTAGGTTTAGGTTTCCGCCGAAACCATCTCGGACCCACCGAGTTGAAAAACTCGGTCCTACTGATTTGGCTTATGCCATTGCACAAGTGAGACTCGGTCTGACCGAGAATTACTTATCGGTGTGACCGATTTTGGAACTCAGTGAAACCCTAGCAGTCTCGGTGCCACCGAACTGTGACTCGGTCCAACCGAGTTCACTAGTTTAGGTTCCAAAACTGCTTCGGTATCACCGAGTTTGAAAATTGGTAGATCTGAGATTGTTTCAGTGGGAAACTAAAACTAAGTTTTTGGATCATTCTTTTGCAAAAATCTCTGCATTTTGTGATGCTCATCCACTCTATCTCATCTATAATCTGTTCACAGGGTCAGCAGTCAGTTTGCAGCATGTCTGATCAAAGTGATAGCCAGAACATGTCAAAGCAGCAGGTGCACATGAGTGAGGGCACTAGTCCCTCAAGTTCTTCAGATGAAGGCAGCAGGAGCACCCCTAGCAACTTGCCAAAGGCTGCCACGAGACAGAGGAAGAAGAGGACTTCAAATTCCGAAGATGAGGACTATGTGGCAGAGGAAGAGGCCACTTCCAAGAGAGTTGAGCCAGCTCAAGGCACAAAGCCAGGGCTGAAAATCAAAAGGCCAGCAGGCAGGCAGCCCATGTCAAAGGCAAGAGCCTCAACTGAGAAGCCCACTCCCCAAGAGCCAGTTGCTGCAGAAGGAAAGAAGAGGAAGGAAAGGGTCAAGAAGACCGTAGCCAAAGTGCTAGGAAAAGCTTCCATCATGGAAGAGGAAGAGGAAGAAGAGGTAGATGCACCAACACCCAAGGCACCCAAGCTGATGGGTGATGCCATAAGGTCAGGGGCTACTGCATCTAAGCCCAAAGCTGCCTCCAAGCCAAAACCAAAGAGGAATACAAGGAGCATTCCTGCAGCTGAGAGGAACAAGGCCCCAGTGCCTGAGACTGTTGCAGAAGAAGAGGAAGAGAATGTCCTGAGAAAGCTAAAGCCCAAGATCCCAGACCACAACGATGCTCATCCTGTGGCTGAGGATATGAAGCTCGGGAGAGATTCAGGGCTGAGGAAGTGGAGAGAAGCAGATCGTATGCTTCAAGGAGAAGGACTGCCGTGGACTACAGATTTCACACCAAGGAGCAGCAGGATTTTTATGAGACAGTGCTGCTAGATAAGAAGCCCATTGTCTGTGATATGCGATGGGTTGATTGGCAATATATCAAGGACAACGAAGAGCACTATCCTGGAGTGCAAGACAGCTTCATAGCTTGTGGAGTAGCTGACTTTGTTGGGCAGAAGCTCACAAAGTGGAATGAGGAGCTTATAATGCAGTTCTACTCCACGGCACATTTTTATCCAGATGGGAGGATCACATGGATGTCTGAGGGTACGAGGTACCAATCCACTGTTGAGGAATGGGCAAAGTTAATTAATGCCCTAGAGGAGCATGATGATGACATGGACATATATGCCAAGAAGAAGATGGACCACAACTCAATGTCCAATATGTACAAGGAGATCCCAAATGAAGCACTTGATACTTTCAAGTTTGGCTCAGTGCATTATCTTCTGTCAGGTCTGCCTACGATCAATTGGATACTAAGGCACACCTTACTGCCCAAGTCTGGAAATCACAAGATGATCAGAGGCCATGCTATCAACTTGCTACATGTGTTTGATGTGCCTCAAAAGTTCAAGGTGATGAGCCTCATAGTGGAAACTATCAAAAGGACTGCAGCAGATCAGAAGAGGAGTTGCGGATATGCCCCTCAGATTCAGGAGCTCATCAACTCCAAGATGGGCACGGGCATATATTTATTGGACAAGGAACATTTGCCCATCCGTCCAGATTTTGAGGACAATGAAGTTGTCATGACTGAAAATGAACCGTCATCTGCCCAAGCATTTGCAAAGAAGGAGAAGGCAAGGAAGGAGAAAGCTGCCAAGATGCCAACTCAAGAGGAGGCATCTGAGTATTTCTTGAAGACTAAACAAGAGCAGCTTGGTTACTTGATTGCATCCATATTGAGGATTGATCAAAGTCTGGCCACCCTCACTCAGAATCAGCAGAGCCTAGAGAGAATCATGGAACAGAAGTTCTATGACTTGGATGTCAAAGTAACGGAAGTTCAGTCTGCAGTGGAGCAGCTCCAGGAGGACATGCAGGAGAGGAGAGGCAGGACTACCACTCATGCCTTTGCCAGAGTGCCACGAGGCCCGAGGTCATCTGCCGTGCCAGTTGCTGACACCAGAGCCACCACCTCAGCACCAGCCACAGCCTCAGTTCCACCAGCTCCAGCATCTACTTCAGCTCCAACTCCAGCCTCTACTTCAGCATCTACCGAAGCCTTCGTCCTTGGAGTGATCTGGACTCCACCACCACCAGAAGATCAAGCCTGAGCGTCAATCTAGTGCTATGCATTTTCTAGGAACTTTTTGGTAACTTGTTGCCAAAGGGGGAGAAGATGTATAGGTCATAGGCTTCGAGAGAGAGAGAGAGTGTTGCTTTTCTCTCTTGCTTTATTTGGTGGTTTTTCAAACTTGTTTGCTTCTGAGTGCTTGAGATACTATGCTTGTGAGACATTGATGATCATGTGTTTGATCATAAGCTACACTTAATGCTTGCTTAATGCTATTATCTTATCTATCTTATGTGATCATTCACTATTCTTGGTGATGAGTGCATGTATTTCATTCTTATCATTTTAAGCGCTCCACCAAGATGTATGTGACATGGAAGAGTAACCCATGACTCTAACTCCTTGTGCATTTGCAGTCCAAAGCAAATTTTAAATATGCACAAATTTAGGGGGAGCTCTTACTTATCACATACTTCTCAAAGCGACAATATATCTCATGCTTATTATCATTTGTCGAAGCTTTGATCTATATGTTGTCATCAATTACCAAAAAGGGGGAGATTGAAAGTGCAACTATCCCTAGGTGGTTTTGGTAATTCATAACAACATATAGCTCACTGAGCTAATGCTATTCCAAGATAATTATTTCAGGAAAGCTCAATGATTGGCATGGCATGGATGTGAAAGTGGAACCCTCAAAATGCTAAGGATAAAGGATTGGCTCAAGCTCAAAAGCTCAAGACTCTTCATTTTATATTTTAGTGATCCAAGATCACATTGAGTCCATAGGAAAAGCCAATACTATCAAGGAGGGATGAAGTGTTGCTTAATGAGCCTCTTGCTTCATGTGCTTAGTGATATGCTCCAAAACCCTCAACTACTTTCCCACTTCCACAAATGACCTAAACCCTAAGCCAAGCTCGGTCATACTGATTCTTTCTATCCGGCGCCACCGAGTTTTCATTTGTCATAAGCCAGTGCCAAACCCTAGCAATTCGGTCCTACCGATAGGGATCTCGGTCTCACCGAGATGGGATTGCAAACTCTCCGTTTCCCTTTCGTAACTTTTCGGTCTCACCGAAAGAGCGAATCGGTCCCACCGAGATTGCAATGTAAACTCAGTGTTTCCCCTTTGTAACTTTTCGGTCTCACCGAGTTCCACTCGGTCTCACCGAAAGAGCAAATCGGTCCCACCGAGTTTGCCTGACCAACTCTCTGATTAGCTAATTACCAAATTCGGTCTCACCGAGTTGGTGTAATCGGTCTCACCGAGATTACGTTATGCCCAAACCCTAACCATATCGGTCCTACCGAGTTGCATGTCAGTCCCACCGAAAATCTCTAACGGTCACTAGGTTTACATTTTCGGTCCGACCGAGTTTGTTGATTCGGTCCCTCCGAGATTGGAAACTGTGTGTAACGGTTGGATTTTGTGTGGAGGCTATATATACCCCTCCACCTCCTCTTCATTCGTGCGAGAGCCAGTGGAGAGAGCCATCAGAACACATACACCATTCCAACTCATATGCTCTGAGAGAGAACCACCTACTCATGTGTTGAGACCAAGACATTCCATTCCTACCATATGAATCTTGATCTCTAGCCTTCCCAAGTTGCTTTCCACTCAAATCTTCTTTCCACCAAATCCAAATCCTATGAGAGAGAGAGTTGAGTGTTGGGGAGACTATCATTTGAAGCACAAGAGCAAGGAGTTCATTACCTACACACCATTTGTTACTTCTTGGAGAGTGGTGTCTCCTAGATTGGCTAGGTGTCACTTGGGAGCCTCCGACAAGATTGTGGAGTTGAACCAAGGAGTTTGTAAGGGCAAGGAGATCGCCTACTTCGTGAAGATCTACCGCTAGTGAGGCAAGTCCTGTGTGGGCGATGGCCATGGTGGGATAGACAAGGTTGCTTCTTCGTGGACCCTTTGTGGGTGGTTGCTTCTTCGTGGACCCTTCGTGGGTGGAGCCCTGTGTGGACTCGCGCAACCGTTACCCTTGGGTGGAGCCATGTGTGGACTCGCGCAACCGTTACCCTTCGTGGGTTGAAGTCTCCATCAACGTGGATGTAGGATAGCACCACCTATCCGAACCACGGGAAAAACATCCGTGTCTCCAATTGCGTTTGAAATCTCAAAACCCTTCCCTTTACATTCTTGCAAGTTGCATGCTTTACTTTCCGCTGCCAATATACTCTTTGCATGCTTGCTTGAATTGTGTGATGATTGCTTGACTTGTCCTAAAATAGCTAAAATCTGCCAAGAACTAAAATTGGGAAAAGGTTAAGTTTTTATTTGGTCAAGTAGTCTAATCACCCCCCTCTAGACATACTTTCGATCCTACATTAGGGCAGAGACCATGCCAAGGCGAAAGAGAAAGCGATTTTCTGTGTCCTCGTGGCGAACAAGGCTGACGGTGTTGATGGGTCATGTTAGCGGGCTAGAAAGGATGGAGACCTCCCTCTCATAGGCCGACCCAAAGACCACTAGGCCTGCCCCGTAGGACGAGGCCCGAATCAGAACAGGAGGGTTTCCGGCTCCGGATTGGAGCGCACAGCGGATGCAGGCTTGAGGGGAGGGGTGGGGTGGGTTGACAAGAGCATAGGCTAGGTTCTGGAAGTGTTCGATCGGGGTGAACGACATGAAGATGTTCGAGAAGTCGCGTCGATGCCTAGGTGGAGAAGAGGGAAAAACAGATTGGATCTCGTCCGAGTCAGTGGACTCTTCCCCCGACTCGAACTCGACCTCGTCTGGGTCCTCTTCCTCAGCTAGGCTATCGTCATCGACTTCCGCCGCCTCAGTTTGCTCAGGGAAGGAAAACACGCGGGTGGACGGCTGGTGGGTAGGGGAGAGCTGTTGCTCATCTTCGGAGGAGGAGGGCTCGAGAGGGATGAAATCAGCCATAGGTGCAGGGGTGGGAGGGGTGGAGGGGTGAGGGCGGACGCTGACAAGCGTGGGAGAGGGACAGGTACGAGCGATGGTGGCTTGAGAGGTTGGAGAAGGGGTGGCAATGGCGGCCTGTGAGTTGTGGATGGCCAAGGGGGGTGCCAAGGGGGGTAAAATAGCCGTGCAAGAGTGCTGGGTGTGACCCACCCGCCAGCATCTCCGGCAGCGCAGAGGGTCACGGCAAGCGCGCACTTGGTGGTCGAGAGCCAGACACCGGAAGCAACGCCTCATGGAGGAGATGCGTTTGGGAGGGGAGGCTGATCTGTGCCGATGAGGGCAGGGGGTCTGCATGCTAAAAGGAGTAGCGAGAAGGGCGTGGGCATAAGATTCCAGCGGGAGTGCATGCGTAGCAGCTGCATGGGGCGGCAGCCGAGGCGTGGAGGGGCTGGCTATCTCGGTTTGGCTACGGGTCCGGTCCGTGATCTGCAACAAGGCCGAGGGAGTGGTGTCGTGATCCTCATGCAGAGGAGGGAAAGCAGTTGACCAGGGCAAATGGCCTGGTGGCCGAGGCAGGATCCCAGCGGCAGAAACGTCCAGCGGGGGTCGTCGTTTGCGGCCAAGCATGCGAGGACAAACCGGGCAGAGCGGGTGTGCAGGAGGGGGCGGGCCTGAGATGGGCAGAGGCGCATGCATGCTCCCACCCAGCATCTGTGACAGCGGGCAGGCGGCCAGCTGAATCAGCTGTTGCGGACCAGTCGGAAGCAGCAAGATGCCCAACGCACATAAGTCCAATGTTGGAGGCCGCATGGCTGAGAAGGCAGAGGTCGACCCAGGCGAGCGACGTGGCAGCCCAGGGTGTAAATGGTGACCTTCCAAAAGATGGTCACGGGGAGAGCAACAGGAGATGGCAAGTGTGGACTCCAGCGAGCAGAGTTGAACCAGGGAGCGATCAGGCAAGAGGGAGGCGACGGGGGCCGTACAGCATGCGGCCGAGGGCAGGTGGTTTGTAGCGAGAGGGCTCGGAGCGGCAGCAGGTGTCGGGTACGGAAGACCACGCGTGCCTGAGCTGGGATCTTTGTCCCGCGTCACCGCATAAGCAGGAGCAATGGAGGGGCTGGCCCGCGGACCGGGGCCAGAGACGGGAGGGAAAGCATGGGCAGCGAAGAGCCGAGTCGGGGTCAGACCAACAGGTGTGGGTTTTGCATGGAAACGGACGACAATCCCTTTGTAATTAACACCCTCGAGCAACAGAATGAAACGAGCAATGCTACTGTTGGCAACGGTAAATGAGAATAAGAAAGCATTGACTTGATGAATTAAGGGATAAGCAAAGGGCGACCCGATCCAACCATTCAGCAGAGCAACGATGGCGGACGCCGGAGGCGGCGGTGCCGGAAGCAGCACCTCCAGCCAGACCATCGTAGGAGAGTACAGTAAGAAAGCGGTGGACAAAGACAGACATACCGACGAGGAGAAGTTGAGCAGGGAGTATTGCAGCAGCGCCTCCCCCGGCGAGCGAAGCGTAGGGCCGTCACCGATGGGCGTGCCGACGCGCAGGACGACAGGTGTAGAGGCAGCCAGGAAACCGCCCCGGGGCAAGGAGCCAGCCAGAATGGCCTCCGGACTAGCCACGGAGATGTCTCTTGCCGCCCCGAGTGCTCCGAGGGCAATGACGGCGCCCGTGGCGCACGCGGCATGGGGAGAGGCGGCCGGCGGAGCGAGCGCAGCGCCCAAGGAGGGCGAGGGGCAGGCCGAGCCCATGTGGGTGGGCTGGCCAGCCGACAGGGTGGCCGCCGTGGCCGGAGTGGCCAGCGACGGTGGCTCGAGCGCGTCGCCTATCCTATCGCCAGAGCGGCCCAGCTCGTTCCCCACCGCTATTCATTTTCAATAACCGCAAATTTCACCTACACCATACCTGACTTGTATGGATATCGATGGAAAATAAGATCTAATCTTTTTTTTTTTGAATAAATAAGACCTAATAAGCTTACTTTACAACCTAGAACGAAATGTTAGCCTTGAGCATAAAAATTAATATTACGACAACAGATTTGGTATGGAAATGGAAGCATACAACAAAATCTTCTCGCCGCAATGTCAAATAATATCAAAATGCAAAATTCCTGTCTGCAAAATTCTGCATTTGCATAAGATAACAACACAGTAGAGTACTATTGGCGAAGGAAGAATGGAAGTTTCGGCGAGAAAAATAGATAGAACGTGCGCGCAGGCTCGCGCAGCGACAAGCCACCGACCATTCCGCCCTAGCCGTCCTCCCTCCCTCCCTCCTACGAAGATCTCTTTCCAATTAAACAAACGCTCCCCCAAAAATCCACCTTCCCACCAGTTAACCCATCGCCCTCCTCCAGATCCCAACCTCCCTAATCCGTGGCCAGCAGAAGCGGCGGCGTTTCTAGGGTTAGTACCACCGGGCCGTTGTTATTTCCTTATCTTAATCCTCCGCCGTGTCCCCTTGAAATTTCTATTCGAACTCGTCATCAAGTTATTAGTACAAAAAATGATCTTGTGTTTCCCTTTGGTCGAAGTTAGATGCCTTGCGCAGAACCACCTCCGGGGTCGCCGGCTGTGTGTTGTGCCGGCATTTGTTAGTAGAAACTCTTGTTATGTACTCCGTTCGAATCCGTTGCTTACATATAGACACACGCATGGGCATAGGCGCGTAGTGGCTGAAATCACAAGCTGAGATTATTATTTTGGTCGTAATATCCGGCCTTGTGTTGCCGTTGGTTGAATGAAGTGTGAGGTTTCCTTTCTTGTGGCGTTCAAGAATCAAGATAGGGATACGAGTTGGTTACCGAAATGACTAAATTGTATGGTTTATGGCAGGAAGATAAAAATATTACGCACATAATCTGTTTTTATTTTTCACCAATAGATTGCCATGGAACTTAGGATACTCAATCTATCTGATAAAAAGGTCTGTTCAACAAATTAGCTGAAAGTTCATTTTGTTCGTTGTCGCCATGCTAGTAGATACAGATAGTAATTTAAGGGCTAAGCTGCAAACCAAGAGATGGACAGCAAAAAGAAGAGGAACAGGAAGAAGAAGGGAAACCAAGGGAAGAATACTGGTGATGCGGTGACCAATGCCGATGAAGCTGTTCCTCACAGCCACAATGATGATTTGGCTCCAAAAGAAAATTATAGTGGTGCTGATGCAGATGATGCAGTGTCCAGTGTTGGAGATGCAGTGTCCAGTGTTGGAGAGGGAACACAGTACCAGAATCACGAGCAGACTCCGCATGCAAAGCAGAATGTTGCAAACGCTGATGAAACCATATCGTCGTCTGTTGGTGAGGTGATTCCATGCGACGAGAATCACGAACCTACCATGACACAGGAGAATCACAAGGCCAGTAATACAGTCTATGCAGATCAGATGAGCATTGGGATTTCAGATTCTACCATGGAACTTGGCAAGGACCGACTTTTTGAATCAAAGCTTGTAAGTTCTTCTGTAAAGCGTAACTGCACTATCAACGGCCTCTATCTTTTCAATTCAAGTTTGATATATCTTCACTGTGAACATCCCCTGATCATGCATACCTACCATCTAACCGTTCCTGTAAAGAAGAATGTTATCATTTCTGCAATATTGTTGCTAGATACCTGCTCTTTCATCAGTGAAAATTACTTGGATTTCTCAATTTGCACTTCCAGCTCCGCATTTGCACATTTGATTCTTTGTGCTGTTCATCCTTGTAAATACACTCATTGGTCATTGCCACCGCAGGATAAATTACACGATACAATAAAGCAATTGGAAGATGAGAAAGGTTTATGGCTTCAAAAAGTGGTATGTATGCATGCCCCTGTTTTTAACATCGACATACATAACAGTATCATGTACTTTTTTGCGGGGAATATCATTTATTTGTTTAAGGGTAATAATTGAGGAAAGGGATTATGTATCAACAGATGCAAAGCCTGTTTGCTGTCTGCTTATTATCTGAACCAGACGGTCACTTCTGAACATGAAAAGACTATTTTGCACACTAGAAACATCTCATACAAAATACTCTTATATTTCTTTTCCTGCAGAACGAGATGGAGAGCGAACTTGAAAAGTTGCATAACAAAGTGGGTTATCATGCACAAAATGAGGTATGTTTTATGTGCTGGACGTAATCACCATTTGATTTGATCAATGCAGCTGGGAAATTATCTTACTCTCTCGAGTCTACTATTTATTTTCTTCCATGTAGCTAGGTGAAATGAATTGAATTTTCTTACCTCATATTGCCTTTTATTTTAGGTCATTTTGGAGGAAAAACTTAATAATCTACAGAATGGGTACGATATGCTGGTTAAAAAGGAGGTATTTGCTGTTCCTTCTACTTATTTGTTTCTTTGATGAGAAAGGTCTATGTGCCAGTCTTGTTGTATAGGAGGTCAAACTTTACCGATGAACTTTGGTTTGAGCTTAGGCTTTGACACTGGTAAAAACTAAAAGCAGTTTTAAAAATACAATGAAGTACCTTCCTTCCATTTTACAGGATGATCACCCCAAAATGACTGGATCATCTTTTTTAGCTTGTTAATTTAGTGCCAGGGGTTGCAAAGCCATGCTATTTAGCTTGTTCACTCAATCGGTAGTTTAGTTCTATTAATGCAAGTGATGAATCAAAATCACTAGATATGTCGTTGGGACGAGATGTCTTTGGGTCGTCCCAAGCAGCTCAAACTTCATGTATGGAGCAAATCACTAATCAGGCTTGATTTATTTAAAGTTGCTGAAACAGTAACACCAATATAATATTTATTTCGCAATTTCACGTAGGAAGTTTTGGATAACAAAGTCAAGTGCGTAGAGGATGTCAATGGTGTCCTAACTCATCAGGAGGTAATGTTCAGAGAGATTACTTATCACTACTTTCTCTTCGCGTTTTTTATGCCTTCGGGGACTTGTATCATTTTTCTTTTTAACTGTTTTGGGTTGACATGCTGCTTATTTTCTTCAGACTTCTCTTAAAGAAAGATTAAGTTTGCTGGAGGAAACC
Source organism: Triticum aestivum (assembly GCF_018294505.1). Lineage (NCBI taxonomy): Eukaryota > Viridiplantae > Streptophyta > Magnoliopsida > Poales > Poaceae > Triticum > Triticum aestivum. The sequence continues at coordinate 180,167,463 of NC_057803.1, read as the reverse complement.
AACAAAGCATTACAGGAGCAGGTAAGAATTATACCGTCTGTTTCCAACTGTTTATTTTTCTTCATTGTAGCTGGTTGAGAAAAATGAATCCTTAGTGAAATGCTAATATCGCAATATGTATCCTATGGGCAAGCATTAGTTGTTTTTTCTAAAAGGAGATACAGCATACGTACTTTGGTTCTGCGGAGTAGTTGTTTATACTTAATAAACCTAAAAAAAGTGTCTAATAGTTCATATGTTGGTATATGAATCTGTCAGATCTGGACCTTCAATTGTTCGGTTTTCATATGTAGCATGTGCACATTTACTTATATATTCTGATATTACTATTTAATAACAAAGCCTGGCAGGTGAAGGTATTGGATGAAACTTCAAAAAGTACTGTTGAGGAAAATCAGCGGTTGGTGGTAAGTGTGGATGAATTGGAGTCAAGATTACAAACCCTTGAAGCAAAGATTGCACTTACTGAAGCCTCCATTACTAAAGAGGTAAGTTTGTCCAGAACATCGCTCTATTGATTCTTATGTTTATACCCATTTGATTTCTACCAACCTACAACTGAATATTTGATCTCCAATGAAATTGCCTGGTCAGAAATACGTATTATTTATTACCTCTTTGTAATAAATTCTTAGCATCCAGACTATTCTATAAAACTGATTTTTTTTATGATGCAGGTTCCTGAAAATGAGGTGATGAATCAAACAGATCTGTCCGGTTCATTTCTCCATAAGCAGACCACTGATTTTACGACCGTGATCAGTAAAGTAAGTATGTTACTATGCGAATGTTTGTCCATTTCCGTAAGGATGTTACTGTACCCAAAAATTATCTATGTACGTAGTTCATTTACATGAATATCCATTCTGGGTGGTTACAGTTCAGTTCCCCACTTGTTGGGAATGTGATTTCCTTACATGTCGCAATGATTCATAATTGCTTAAATGCAATGTTTCCCTGTGTGCAGGGTAACGAACTTGCTGCTGATAGAGGTCTGAACAGTTCGCTGGCAGTTACTTCGGACAATATCTACAGTCATGTCAGCAACATTCCTGTTGGTGCCTATTCTAGTGATCATGCAGATGAAACTTCGGTGTACGTTGCAGAAGCAACGAGCAGCAATGGTGCTGGCCAGAGCCTCATGAACGCAAATGCATGCCAAGGATTTGATGAACCAAGAACAAGTGGTGAAATCGTGCCGGTTCCGTTGGATGATATACTGATTCATGAAGATGATCCACAGACAGCTGAGGAGGTTCCATTTACTGATGCCCCCATTGTTGGCGCACCCTTCCGGTTGATCTCGTTTGTTGCTAGGTATGTCAGTGGTGCAGACTTGGTGAACCAAAAGTAACTCTACATCTGCCCATCGGGCTGCTCGAGATCTGTGTGCTGGAAAGAGGAGTCCTGTTTTTTGTTGCACTGACATAGTTTTCAGTAAGCTTTTGGAACTTCTTCGTAACATTAAGATGGTGGCGAATGTGTTGGACGGGTGCATTGGATTCTGCAGAGATATGGACGCTATGGTGATTTGTGGCGGTGCTTGCTGCCGATAGATTTTTCTTCCTCCCCTGTAATTTTATCAGGGGCGTGAGAAGTTATTGTTCCGGATTTATACAAGAGGGCTTTGTCTGACCATGTGAGAAGCTGTACTGGCCAGATTTATATTATAGTAACATCTGAAATGTTGGTATGCCTTGTATTCTCTGAGTTCTGGTATGTGGGTGATACGGCCACCTTGATTGGTTATTACTCCCTCCGTTCCGTTCTAAGTGTTAAGGGTGCGTTTGGTTGCAGTCATCAACCGGAATGTCATGGGTCGGACCCGTTCCTAGCCCCGTTCTGGTGTTTGGTAGGAGTATAGAGCTGGAACGGTAACCGACCCGTTCCTAGCCCCGTTCTGGTGTTTGGTAGGAGTATAGAGCTGGAACGGTAACCGACTGGTTCCCACGAACCGAATATTCCTCTCAGATGCGGAACGCGCTCATACCTCCAAATCGAGCGGAGCACATGGAACCGGTCGTTATCCTCGCACTCCCGCAACTCTATCGCCTCTCCCTCTCTCGACACGAGCGGCGGCGGGTAGCAATAGGCGGCGTTGGAGGGAGGCGAGCAACGGCGGGCACCGAGAGACGGCGCTGGATGGAGGCGAGCGACGGCGGGCACCGAGAGACGGCGGCTAATGGAGGCGGGCGGCGGCGTAGATCCGTACCAGAGTGCACGAGCAGCTCCTGCACGGCCTCATGCATCACGAGACGGCCGCGCTGGATGGCCGCGAGCGACGGCGTTGATCTGTAGTACGCGCAGCTGTGCGGCCTCGTGCACCGCTAGGCGCGGTCTTCGCGCCCAGGTGTCTCCAGTCCTGTGCCGGCGCCCAGCGAGCCCAACCAGTGCGCCGGCGATTGGGGCTAAGCCCTGTACTGTTGAGCTCCCCATCCAATTCAGTCTTTGTCTTGTCGAGATCAGCCATTTGACTGAAACCGGCTGTTTTTGGTGTTCTGAAATCTGATTCAGTGTATGCACTGCTCTTTTTTAATTCAGCTTAATCTTGCCCATATGTGTGTGCCAATGCATCCAGTGGTTTTTGATTGACTGAAATCCAGTTCAAAGTTTAATATATTCTACATAATCACAAGCAGACAAGTGTAGGGATGAACAAATCCATTTCATCACATATCTGAAACCAAACACTAAAACATAACCGGTCCATTCCTCAGATTTGCATTAACCAAACACAAGGATGGAACCGACCCATTCTACTAGAACGGAATCATGACATTTCATTTCACTTTGTTTCTGAACCAAACACACTCTAAATGTCGCTGATGTAGACAAGACACTTATAATATGGAAGGGATGGAGTTTTTGCATGTTTCTTTTTATGGTGCTATACTAGTATTACTCTAAAATCACAAATATAAATTGTTTTGGATATTTCAATATATACGACATACAGACTGCAATGAGTGAACAAACACACAAATAAGTTAGAACATATATTTTGCCCAAAAAAAGGTTAGAACATATATTTTTTCTGATGAGAACCGAACCTCGTTGTGAGATCCGATCCGTTGTTGTGGCCCGACCTTTCACGGTACTCCACCTTCAGTAACAGTAACCTCTCGCCCGCGCACGCGATGCACACGAAATAGAGGGTTTGAACCTTGCGGCTCAGCACGAGAGAAACAATCTGGACGACGGCACCTCACGCGCAAAACAATTTCCTCACAGAAATCGCAACAAAGAGGTTTTCTAAAGCTACCTCAAAAACTTGATACGGATGTCTACCCTGAAAACACATCTGTCTATTTCATATCAAAATATAACCTCAGTTTTACATGGTCGCACCTTTGGCCTTTATAGGCTGCACACACGCACAAAAAAAAGATAAAAGGAAACTCTAAACCGAACCTGAAACTTCTCCCGAGACCCACAAGGTTACATGCCTTATTTTTAGCATGCAATCTGTTACAAGGAATATCTAATTCTAAATATGCTTGGACTATAATTTGGTGCGCCATTATTTCCTTTAATTGTTCTGGTGGACCCCATCCGACTTCCTTCAAACATAGCAGACTCCACACGCTCCATGGCACGTTTGCACTTGCGTGATATTTGTGCGGCTGAAACAAGAACATAAATCCTAATACCTTGATTCTTCGTTTAACTCCTTCCATATCTCCGATTAAATAGCCATAATTCTTGGTTGCATGCACCGAATGAATTTTGCCTCCTACAATTAAAACAGAATAGCATTCTATGCTGGCTTTTATCTCATATTTTTCTCTCTTTATTTCTTGCACCATTGTACGCATGTCAAATTCTGAAATAAATCTTATCTGGTTCTGAGCTTGGACTTGTTTCTTCTTTGGGCCTATATTAATTCTGCCCGATGCATCAACGTGCATGCAGGTATTAGCTAGTGTATGCTCATCTTCATTACTTGGCCGTAGATACTCCAGTGTAGATGCATTGTACTTTCGGACAACACCGGCTTCAGATGAAACATCGATGATCTTACTGTTTTTATTACGAAGGGTCGTATCATCATCTCCCCCTTGAATCGAAACCGTCCTCGGTTTCGAGTCAATTTTTTCAACAATATTTTTATTTGCAGACTGAACGACCACCCTAAAATTTTCGATAGCTTTGACCCTCTTCTTTTCTACTTCTGATGCGGCATGAGCAATATCTCGCTTCTGACGATCCGCCCTATACTGATCAAATGTGTATGAGTCAAGCGGTACATACTGTCCTCCATGAGCAAAAGAAAATTCTCCCACTGAATGATATGTTAATTGTCTTTTATCCGTCCATGGTTTTCCTAGCATTATCGAACATGTATGCATGTGCATAGGAAGAACATCACACAAGACCAGATCACCATATCCGCATAAACTGAACTGTACTTCGACGCGATGTATAATCTTGACAAACTTGTCCTTCCACCAAAGCTCATATGGTTCTAGATGTTCAATCAACGGCAGGTTCAAAGCATCAACCATAGTCTGACTCACCAAATTCATCCCAGAATAGCAATTCATCAAGGTTGAACAACTCGCCGGCCCTACACGCACACGCGTAAAGCATTGGTACCACGGCAAGGCACGCAATGGATCCTTCTCCACCGACATCATCAATTGCGAGCTACAATCTTTCCTCATGATAAAAAATCCAATAGAACTCGAAGAAAAATATTGTACCGTGAATAACCTTGCTCTGAATACCACCTGATGAGAACCGAACCTCGTTGTGAGATCCGATCCGTTGTTGTGGCCCGACCTTTCACGGTACTCCACCTTCAGTAACAGTAACCTCTCGCCCGCGCACGCGATGCACACGAAGTAGAGGGTTTGAACCTTGCGGCTCAGCACGAGAGAAACAATCTGGACGACGGCACCTCACGCGCAAAACAATTTTCCTCACAAAAATCGCAATAAAGAGGTTTTCTAAAGCTACCTCAAAAACTTGATACGAGTGTCTACTCCTGAAAATACATCTGTCTATTTCATATCAAAATATAACCTCAGTTTTACATGGTCGCACCTTTGGCCTTTATAGGCTGCACACATGCACAAAAAAAAGATAAAAGGAAACTCTAAACCGAACCTGAAACTTCTCCCGAGACCCACAAGGTTACATGCCTTATTTTTAGCATGCAATCTGTTACAAGGAATATCTAATTCTAAATATGCTTGGATTATAATTTGGTGCGCCATTATTTCCTTTAATTGTTCTGGTGGACCCCATCCAACTTCCTTCAAACATAGCAGACTCTACACACTCCACGGCACGTTTGCACTTGCGTGATATTTGTGCGGCTGAAACAAGAACATAAATCCTAGTACCTTGATTCTTCCTTTAACTCCTTCCATATCTCCAATTAAATAGCCATAATTCTTGGTTGCATGCACCGAATGGATTTTGCCTCCTACAATTAAAACAGAATAGCATTCTATGCTGGCTTTCATCTCATATTTTTCTCTCTTTATTTCTTGCACCATTGTACGCATGTCAAATTCTGAAATAAATCTTATCTGGTCCTGAGCTTGGACTTGTTTCTTCTTTCGGCCTATATTAATTCTGTCCGATGCATCAACGTGCATGCAAGTATTAGCTAGTGTATGCTCATCTTCATTACTTGGCCGTAGATACTCCAGTGTAGATGCATCGTACTTTCGGACAACACCGGCTTCAGATGAAACATCGATGACCTTACTGTTTTTATTATGAAGGGTCGTATCATTTTCCCCCGCAAAAAAGAGAGAGAAAAGGTTAGAACATCTTATGTTTGTGACCGGAGGGAGTAGTTCTTCATCTATTGCTTGGGTGCGATCTTGTGAGGAGCGATGTGTGCGCATCTGCTACTTGCAAGCAGGTAGTAGAAGATAATCAATGTCGTCAACTGACACAACAATGTCTGATGCCCACGAGCAGAGGCAATGTATTAAGATTACATGTTAAAGAGACTACCAATTAACTTGCACGCATGGACTATTGGCACAGTTATAGGGATACAAGGCTTGTTCATGGAATACAAGCCAGTGCTTGAGTTGCTTCTGGACGAACAAGCCAGCCAGAGCCAGCATTTACGCCGATGGAGGGTTGGAGTCCCTGGGGTTTTCATTGGAAGAGGCGCAGCTCTCGGAAGCGGTGAACTGCCGGAGGTCCTCGATCATCCTGATCACCTCTGCCATCGTGGGGCGCCGGTCCGGGGACCGCGACGTGCAGGCCATGGCCAGCTGCAGCATCTGCACCAGCTCATCCTCGATGTTGTGGTACTTCATCAGCGTGACGTCGAACACCTCGGCGGTCCACTCCTCCCGGACCACGGAATGCACCCACCTGGGCAGGTCGATCACGTCCTCCTGCCCCTGCGACTGGAGGGGGGCCTTTCCGGTCAGCATCTCCATGAGGAGCACGCCGAAGCTGTAGACGTCCGACTTGTAGGTGAATTTCCTGGATTCATAGGTCTCTGGGGCGCGGTAGCCGACCACCACCCGGGAGGTGTTGATCGGGAGGCTCATCAGAGTGCTCATCCCGTAGTCTGAGACGTGAGGGTTGTGGTCTTGATCCAGGAGCACGTTGGTGGACTTGATGTTGCCATGAGCAAGCTTGGGGCCTCCTTCTGCATGGATGTGTGCAATGCCCTGTGCTGTTCCAAGTATGATCTTCATCCTCGTATTCCAGTCCAATGGGGTCTTCTCCACAAGGCCCTTAATACCTGTTCATCACCACTTTAATCAGAACATGAACATTGCCACACCATCTACAGAAAGGCTATTTTTTTTCTTGTTTCTGCTAAACAATTAGAGCCATTTTCAGTGTGTGGGTAATCAACAATGTCCTCTTAACAGAATAAGAAAGTGAAGTTCATGAATGTGTATATTCTACATATCATAGCTTGCTATCTGCATGGTCATTTTGTGCATGTAAGTTTTGCTAGCTCAGGGATGATAGGCATGTTTGTCTTATGCTAACAAAACAATGGATCTTTAGGCAAACAAAATTATGCAGGGGTGAAAGGCATTAGCGTACCGTGTAGCATGGCTGAAAAGCTTCCAGTAGTAACAAATTCATAAACCACAAGCTTTTCATCCTTTGAGTAGTAGTAAGCACGCAGAGGCACGAGGTTTGCATGTTTGCCTACCCTTCCGATAAGCTCCATCTGCTGCTCAAATTCTTTCTTCCCTGCCACAACATCCTTGAGCCTCTTGACAACTACTATAGTGCCATCCTCGAGTAAAGCTTTGTAGGCGGTTCCATAGCTCCCCTTGCCAAGGACTTCTGCGGAAGCTCTCAGTAAGTCTTCCAAGTCAAAGTTGTAACTGCATCCCTCCAAGAAAACCAACTTGTTCTTGGCAGCCATTTGGACACCACTGCTCACATCCGCTTTATGCTTGTCAATCCTTGCACCATCGGCTCCCTTGCTCTTGTAACCAGCTCCCGCTTCTTTCCTATCCTTCCTCTTTGAAAAGCACACGGTGAAAACAACAGCAGCTAGCAGAAACACAGCAAAGCCTCCAACAGCAGCCGCAATGATAAATCCAGTAGCCACTTTCTTTCCATGTCGTGGCAATGTTTGCGACGGTGGTAATGAGGGTGTCGGCGAAGGAAGAACAGAACATTCAGCTAGAGGAGGCCCACACAGTCCAGGATTCCCCAGGAATGAACTATTTGAGAATACTTGGAGGAAGGGAGGAATTGAGCCATTCAGCTCATTACTGCTCAAATTTAATTGTCTTAAGCTTGGAAGCTTGAGATCAGGAATAGGTCCAGACAAAGAATTTTCTGCTAAATTCAGGATAGATAACTGAGTAAGATTTTGCAAGCTTGTAGGCATTTGCCCTGTAAAGGAGTTGTAGGAAAGGTCAAGGGTGATGAGGCCTGGAGAAACAAAGGAAGGCAAATCTCCTGACAGTTCATTATGCTGAAGAAATATGGAACGTAAAGAAGGGAGTGAGATGACATCAGAAGGAATGCTTCCGCTCAACCGATTAGACCTCAGGCTTAACACCTGAAGGGAGACAAGCTTGCCAAGAGTATTTGGAGGAATTGCACCAATCAGCCCAGCAGCTGGTACCCTAAGGGCAAATACATGTGACCGATCCTCTGCGCATGTTACACCATGCCATGAGCACAGCGAGATGTTTTGATCCCAGTTGAGCTTCTTGCCATGGTAGACTGCGGAGGAAAAAGCAAGGAGAGCTTGCTTCTCAGAGGCTATGTCTGCTGTAGCCAATGAGATGAATAGTGATAGGAGCAGGTGCAGACAGAGCAATGGAAGCAAAGAGCCTCTAAGATTTAGATAACCCATTAGAGAATATCTCGGAGTCAACTTGACTAAATGAGCAACAACTTCATCTGTTTACGCCAATGTAATAATGAAACAGCTGCAATGAAAATGAAGATTTTAGTGCTAAAATATGATAAACTGAAAGAACAACTTCAAACATAAATCTATTTGCCTTTAACTCGTTATAAAACTGCAAGCAATAACATGAGATATGTGGGTGTGCACGCGGAGTGTGGGAGGAAACACAGTTCCTTGTGCCAGTGTGTAGATGCGCGCACCTGTGGAAGACATAATGAGGACTAAGGAAGAACAAACACAAAGGCAAAGCCCCACGCGGTCATGCCATGAAAGACCAAAGCACTATCAAAGGGAAAATATTCCTACTGGAGCCTGACAATTTTATAAACTTGTGTTTGAAGCTAGTGCAGCTTGCTTCTCTTTTTAAAAGGAAGTCAAATAAAGCGGAGGAAACCGAAGAGTGTGAATGATCAGAAATTGTGCATGGGAAGCCTCTAGGCTGGTTTTGCAACCAAGCCCTTTACTGAGCCTTCTTATTCACTACGGAGATGATTCCCTATGCTCCTGAAGCATTGTCAAATCATAGGATAACAAATGCATAACAGCTAATCAACACCAGGGACAGGAATTATGCATCCAAAGAACGGCGCTCATTTAAAGGCAATACAAGCATGAGATAAAAAGTTGCACAAGAAAGTAACTAAAAGTAAAAATAAAACATAGTGGTAGGGTCGAGATGCAATGATGTAAAAGACGGAAGGCATCAATAAAGCAGAGAAAGGGGACGCAAGAAGGAAACTAAAGCTCATCAATACTGGTCTCCAAGATGAGCACATCATATCACACACAACTTTCTTGAATGGAACACCAAAGTACGATTACCACAAACCAAATATAGTCTAGACACGAACGCTCGTTTCCAGCATCAGGAAACCACATCACGTGGCACTTTGTTAAAGTGGGCTCAGCTTAACTAAGACAGGCTAAGTATACTGTAGAGGACAGCACGCTTGAGCTCACTATCCAAGCAGTCAGATCTTACATGATTGCAGCAGCCTTACCGCCAGTTTTGAGCTAATCCATTGGCAAGTGAAATCAGCACACATGATGTTCATTCGTTTTTTTCAGGATAACAAGCCCAGTATGCAAGGTAATTGCCAATATAAAAAGCTGCTGCCTGATCAGAGAATCCAACTAAACTAAATAAAGGTTAAAGGAGAAGTGACACAGATAAAGGCAAATCTGAACCAGACTAGCCTAACTATGTGAAGTCGGGAAGCTAGGGCAGTGGCAAGGAGATGCTTAGTGTGTGGAAGAAGATCCAGAGTGAGATTTGCACGTGCAATTGGACCCTAGGGTTGCTGCAGCATTGTTTACTCACTCCAAGATGTAGGTTAGCGTGCAACTGTTTACTGAGTACCAAGTTAAATGTGTCGTATTTTTAATTTCATGGAACAATCGAGTACTGGCCGGTCCTCCAAAACCACTGCTGAGGACATGATTTTTCAAGGGTTCAGAGTTGACGCATTTGCAGCCCTTAAAAGCTCATCAAAACCAGTGTCGCCGTGTGTAATATTGCTTTGTTTTTCTAGACGTTTTAGCGAATTGTTAGAGCAGTAGAAGTGTGGCTTTTCCTTTAAAGCAAAAGAAAAAAATGCTGTACTGTGCAGTACTAGTGTACTACTAAAAGGCTTCATGGCATAGATGCTTTACTGCTAGTGCTAGATCTACACTATTCCACCAGGACAAAAAACAAGAAATGTACGTAACACATAGATTAAAACACAGTCTATTTTTTTCTCCAAAAAGGGGGTTAAACCCCCGGCTTCTGCATCATTGTGAACATGGTCCATTTTTTTGTCTATTACTCCCTCCGTTCCTAAATGTAAGTCTTTGAAGAGAATTCACCATGGACCACGTACAGAGCAAAATGAGTGAATCTACACTCTAAAATGCATCTATATACATCCATATGTGGTCCATAGTGGAATCTTTACAAAGACTTATATTTACGAACGGAGGGAGTACTAGTCTGTAGAACAAATGTATAGCTAACAAATACGTTGAATTTGTATGGCCTCCTTCTTTTCAGCTTATAAGGGCAGTATTTTCTTGTGCAGAGCAAATCTAGCGTTTGGTATTCCTGTTGCCGGCAAGCGGCAGACTCATTATTTACTAGAAACTGTTGGTTATCCTGGTTCCTGGTTGCAGCCACACTGGTTGGGTCTTGCCAAAAAACAAAAAAACCTTGAAAGGGTAGTAATCGACTGTACTACAAGCATAGAGTAGTTTAATTAGTGCACCCGCAAAAAAAATCGTTTAATTAGTGAGAACCAGGGTGTTGCGGGATAATAGTGGACGGGTAACAACTAGAAACGGGAATTGAGGAGCGTCTGGCTGAGAAAACCGGCCATAGAGGCGCACATAAGTCACAATTACTTGTAGTAACTGAAAGGATTGCAGGAGAAACCAAACCAAAAAGTCTAGAAAACAAGCATCTTCCTCCGTGTCCGTGGAACTGAACATGAACGAGGCACGCGCAGAGAAGAAGAAAATGAGGGAAATGCAGGGGCCCAAGAGCGGTGCGGTACCTGGAGCGCGCGCGGCGGAAGGGGTCCTCGTCCGGTGTAGAGATGGCCAGAGTATACGCGACGGCGACGGCGGCGGCGGCGGTGGTGCCGGTGCGAGTCGAGAGCAGAGCAGAGGTGATGGAGAGAGGACGGAGCGTTTAAAACGAGGAGGAGCGCTGCCTGGCTGCCTGCCTGACACTAGGCTTGGGCCGGCCCGTATGGAGTGGAGCCGCAATAACTTTTTGCGCAGCGGCACGCTCTTCTCGCTGCCTATGCGCTTTTACCGTCGTGCCCCACCACCTGCACTGCACATGTCCCACCCAGCTGGTCAAAACCCGGACTGTAACCGCTGCACGGCACTAGTCCGCTCACCAGTTTTTTTTTTTTTGAATTGGTTTCCCTTGTCTTTCATCCGCGCCAGCTTAGCCATACTAGTAGTACGTATTATGTTTGTTATATGGTGCGAATCTCGTGAGGTCTCCCTCCACCACCTGTCGCTGCCACGAACAACAGGTACTAGCCAGGTTCAGTTTTAGTTTCTTTTTTTTTCACTAAGATTTTGCACCACCTCGTTTCAAAGCTTAAAAGCCGCGAGGGAGAAAGAAAGGATAAAGGACTGGAGGAGTGCCAAGTGCAGCCCCGGACCAGTCCAGCGAGTCCAGACATCCCACATCATCTATAGTAAATTGCAGGAGACAGACTTCAATGATGGATGACCCATCTAACTTTTTGTTGTGAGACTCAAAAAGAAAAAAAATCTAACTTTTTTGGGCTGCGTCAAATTTTTTTTGGAAAAGGAGGATGTACCCTGGCCTCTGCATCTGGCGATGCATTTAGCCATATTATTAATTATTCACAAAGACCATAAATGTGATACATCAATAAGCCTGAAGCCACCATCTTGGCAACGCTGTTGCTACTCTTATCCCCTTGATGAACGCGTGTCGAATGTCCGGGCCTAATAGCAAACAGACATCGTACCAAAGCCTAACATTTAAAGCCGTGTGTTCCATCAAAGTCACTACCTGGATTGGGTCCCACACCGGTCTGGCACACTCCTAGTGAGCACTACACGCTGCAAGGGCCGACACTTCCATCTTCACTCGGGTTATCCTCAGAGCAGAACTGATGCATCGACTTTGCCAGGCCTCTCTGCCATCAACGCCATCATGACGCCAGACAGTTTCATCCTCCTGCGCGAGTACATCTCCAACGCGCCCAACGCCGAACCTCCGCGGCGCCATGCCGTCGGGATCCGCCGTTGGCCTTGCGGTAGATGTAACACCGCTCCACCTCTTGTCCCCTCCAGCCATCACGTGCTCCAAAACGATGCCCCCCCTGGAGGGACAACGACATCGAAGGTGCCATTAAGGATGGCAATTTTACCCATGGACATGGATATCCTACCCGAATGGATAGGGTTTGGATATGCTTTTGTGTCCATGGGTGGCGCCCAAACCCGACCCGATTGTTTGCTTGTAGGGCATGGATATAATCTTGTACCGTGGGTATACCCAAACCCGACCTGATAGTATAACTTAATGAGCAAAAATCTACTATCCCTACCCCACAATCACATGCCCCACTATAATTTTACACATTGTTATCTAAAAGATGCAAAATAAATTACACAATCCCTGTCGTAAGTTTTATTAGTTGACATTCAATCCCCTCCGTAGAATACTCCAACGCCCCTTCCCTTATTTTTATCTCGTTGTTAAATGACTCATCATTCTGATCTGTTAGAAAAATACTAAATGAAGTTAGAATGTCAGTGAATGTTGATTTACCATAAGTTAATGTATACCATAAGTGAAGCCTAGCCTACCACAAGGTGAAGAATGGAAGAGCTTATGTTAACATTGTGTTATGTCTTATTTATATGTCTCGAGAGGACCCAATGGATATCCAGTGGGTATGGATATCCATCGGATTTGGATATGGACACATTTTTTCATCCGTGGATTTTTTCATATGCGGGCAAAAAATGTCTTCATGGATATGGATATGGATTTGATACTGTGCAACCCGATCCAAACCCGACCCATTGCCATCGTTAGGTGCCATCATCGTCCGATTTGGTAGGCCTAGATCTAGGGTTTCCCCCGGAGCATCACAAGTGGGGCGCTATGACCTACAACAACGATGCTCAAGAAGGGAACAACGTTATAGACGCCGCCATCGTCCGCCATGACCGTAGTCGGCGCGATTTTCACCGGAAATCACGGTCCCCCCGATCTCGCAGCTGACTGAAACTGTGCCGGCCGCGGGATTTTCAGTCAGCTGCGAGATCGGGGGGACCGTGATGCTGCCGTGCCCCGGATGAACGCGACGCCACCGCCCAAGGACGCCCGCCCGCGTCGAGTCCTCGTGCGAGGAGGAGATAGGCCCCCCCGGCCGCCAGCACCTACTGGGCTTTGCCCGGCGGCGCGGACCGGCGGCAGTGAGGGGAGAAGAGGGGCGGGGGGACCTAGGCGCCGGCGGCTAGGGTTGCCCCCTCGGTCGCTCGCGGGGGAGCGACGCGAGAGGGCTACGAGGGGCGATTCATGCGCCAAACTGTTGACTACTTTTGTTTTCTTATTTATTATAAACACCATAATTTATATAATTTTTTTGGCAATGTACATCATTTTGAGTGACAAGTAATATAGTTCGGATGGAGGACAAAAGATAGTTACATCAAAATCATACTAACAGTCTTCTTCCTTCGCTTGCTCGTAGTTCGCCAATGCTTAAAAAAGTACACTGAACAGACAATAAGGGATAGGGACGCCTGCAAATGCACTCACCGTACAAAGCTCTGAAGACCGCAACAGACATTCGCCGCGAACAATGAGATCTAGCGCCCCTGAAGGAACATCGGTTGTGGCAACACCCATAGTGCCAACTTGCAATCCTTCACCATGAGCCCATAGGGATGTAGAAATCGGATATTGCCACAGAACAAAACAAATGAAGAGGTTGAAGGCGTCATGCCAATAAGCAGCCAATTGCTTTTCTTGATAGACACCCCAATTGTCAAGCTCCGAAGGTAATTAACAAATCTGAAGAGCCTAAAGAGACCTTATTCTAACGTGTCATCACCAATGTCACTATGAAAACAAAAACAAAAGGAAAAATAGGACCAAATTAAAAAGTTATGAAGAGGATGAGCCCCCACTCCTCTAGTTGCAATCGTGGTCACCGGACAAAAGAGAGGAGATGAGCCGAGATGGCGGCATGAGAGGAACCCTAGGCAACAGTGATCTTTGTCTAGCAAGGGAGTGTCTGGGTATGGGGGCGTTGCTACATCATTTTTCTGTACTTCTGTTGATTGAATCCATTGCTCACATTGCATGCTTTCTCTTCTTCTATGAACTGTTTTTTTGCAAAATTAATTTGTATTACTCAAACCATGCCGATACTTCTCCATCGTAATTATACATTTTGATTGTTTCATGGCAATATTTTACTACTTTCAGATATTTTTGGCAATAATTTATATGATTTTCTTGGACTAACATATTGATCCAGTGCCCAGTGTCAGTTCTTGTTTGTTGCATGTTTTTTGTTTCGCAGAAAATCCATATCGAACGAAGTCCAAACGCGATAAGATTTTACAGAGATTTTTTTGAAATATATGTGATTTTTGGGAAAAAGAATCAATGCACGATAATGCTCTAGGGGTCCACAAGCTCACACGGCACGCCCCCTACCCTGGGCCATGCCAGGCAGGCTTGTGGCCACCTTGAAGGTTGGCTGGGGGTGTCCTTCTGCTGCAATAAAGCTAATATCCGGATAAAAATCTCCTCAAAATTTCAGCCCAATCGAAGTTACGGACCTCCGAGAATATAAGAAACGGGGAAACCATGTCGACAATAACTCTTAAAAATTATATTAACTCATATCAATGGCATAATCAACTAGCGAGCAATAATAAGATATCTCAAATAGCAACACTTTGTCAAAACAATCATGATATAATATGACAATAGTGGTATCTTGCTAGCCATTTTTGAGACCGCAAAACATAAATGCAGAGCACCTGCCAAGTTCAAGCAGCGACTAAACATTGTAATTCATGGTAGAAAAGATCCAGTCATGATGCATCCAACATTAGCTACACACAATGCATGAGGATGGCAATAGTGCTCTCAGGATCTAGCGCTTATTTGAGAAGGTGCTGACACAACATAAAATTAAATAGATAGTCCCTTCGCAGAGGGAAGCAGTGATTTGCAGCGGTGCCAGAGCTCAAGTTTTTTAAAAATAGAGGTAAATGAAATTTTGAGAAATGCACCCTTCTTGTTTACTTTGCGACCATTAGTTATTGGTATCTTTCATGCTAAACACATTAGTGGCGGTTCCCAAGCTATAAAAGTAAAGGTTTACTCTGCCTCCACCAACAAACACACTCCACGGCTGATCCGAATCCACGGGTACTGTCCATACTGTTGGAGATATGCCCTAGAGGCATTCATGTATGATGATATTTCCTATGTGTTTATGAATAAAGATAGTCCTGGGACATTATCAATGATGTGTATCAGCAAGTACGTGACTTGTTTGTGGGACTATGCATTGTATGATGACTGTCCTAAAAGGTCCCTGGTCAAAAGGGTTGTGTGGACGCGCAACCGACTAGACTAGTATATGACACGGTTGATGGCTTGGTCTCACTAGCCATGGAGCATTGGATGCTAACCGGATAATATGGACTCGGAAGGATCTGGTCGGATTCGACATAGTCGTATCCGAGTCGAGATAAGGTCCGAGTCGGACAGACCCAACTATGAGACGCAACGATATGTCATCTATGAGTCTCTAGTACAACATACGTTCTATGTCCTAAGGGCGCATGTACTCGGGATGATGACAGACTTGCTTTGGGCCAACCAAATGCTACTCCATGACTGGGTAGTTACAAAGGTAGGTTTCGGGCTTGTCCAGACCCATGCTGTGAGACATCGTCGAGCAAGATGGGATTTGCCCCTCCAATCAGGAGAGATATACTTTGGGCCCCTCGTGTGATCCGACCAAGATAATTATGGCCATGCGACAAGGATTATGAGATAACCTGGTTTATGGTCGGCATCACTGTAACGAGAAAGAGGTCGGGCAAGCACAAGGATGACAGACTCGCCTTGAACCCGACAACATATATCGTGTGGCAAAAGGAATGGAAGTATGATGTACAGGTTCGCCTAACCAGCTTCACAGTCTGCTTGGTGTTCGGCATGCCCTTCTAGGGGCCGCTACCAACCGTGCAGTTTGGAGGTGATCCGAACTGCGACCAAGCCGGCTTGAACCTAAGGGGTCGCGCGCTTAAGGTAAGGAACCTACGAGGTAGGATCCGAGGACACTGGTCGGATGTGATCCGAGTTGTGTTTGGATTCTGGCTGAGTAGACTTATGGGCTTTAGGGTCCGTGCGAGGCCCAAGTGTTGAGCCCATGACGGACACCTATATAAAGTGGGGGTGTGGCACACTCATGCGATTTGATCACTTCAGGCTGTCACTAGGGTTTGCATGTGTTGCGAATAGACACCTCCACTCGCCACCGCTTGTGTGATCGGACCTAGCAGTCCGCCGCACGATGTTCCTCCTGCACGCGTGGATACCGTTAGAGGCATTGCACTTGCGCCGCTCCGGCGAACTTGTACATGGGAACCGACGACCAGTTGTTCGAGGGAGATCGGACGAGGAGGAGGCGATCCACTCGGACGCGCTGCCCCAACCCTTCTTCCGTTGCACGGCACTGCGCGTCTAGTGGTAACGAACTATGATCCATCTCTCGTAGCATGTTCTTGGTTTTTCTGCGCGTAGGAAATTTTAATTTGCAGTCGACGCACCCTACCGTAGTATCCAACACATACCAACAGCAATCATGGGGGAGTTTTGTTTAATTATTAGCAATTTGAATTCGGGACTAGGAATCCCTATTACCGCCCCTCTTGTGCAAGGACGAGTGATTAAACACTCATCATGAGAATAACCCGCTTAGCATGGAAGATACTGACTACCTCTT
Organism: Triticum aestivum; assembly: GCF_018294505.1. Lineage (NCBI taxonomy): Eukaryota > Viridiplantae > Streptophyta > Magnoliopsida > Poales > Poaceae > Triticum > Triticum aestivum. Next base: position 180,150,573 of record NC_057803.1, on the reverse strand, counting down.
GTCACTCTATGAACAATCCAGCCACACAAAAAAGGATATTTATTTGAAGTTTCTAGAGGTGGCACATGCAAATTTACTTAGGACGGCAGGGTAATACCGCATATATAGGAAGGTATGGTGGACTCATCTGGAATAACTTGGGTTTCAGGATTTTGATGCACAAGTAGTATTCCAGCTTAGTACAGGTGAAGGCTAGCAAATAGGTTGAGAAGCAGCCAGCTAGAGAGTGAAAACGGTCATGAACATGCATTATGCGTAAGTAACATTAGATACTAGCATGAGTAGGATATGAACACCATGAATATAAATATCATAGAGGCTATGTTGGTTTTGCTTCAACTACATGCATGAACATGTGCCAAGTCAAGCCACTCGAACATTCGGAGGAGGATACCATATCATCATACCACATCACAATCATTTTAATGCAATGTTGGCATCCAAGATAAATCATTATCCACTCCTAGCTACTTAAGCATGGCATGAGAAACTATAATCTCTAATGGTCATTGCAAACATGTTTAATCATAATAGGCTGAATCATGGATACTAGGTTAAACATATTTACAAAAACAGAACAAGTTGAGTTTATACCCGTTCTCTCTGCCACAACCAGTTCATCAAATATCGTCATTATTGCCTTTCACTTGCACGACCGAATGATATGAAAATGATAATAATGAAAGAGTGTCGTGGACTAAGCTGGAATCTGCAAACATTTTATTCAAAAGGAGAAGACAAGGTAATATAGGCTCTCTGTTAGATCAACAATAATGCATATGAGAGCCACTCAAAATTTTCATCGTGGTCTTCTCCTTGGTATGACTCAATAAACAGAAAAGAAATTCAGAGAAACACACTTAAATATTTTTGGAGTTTTTGTTTTTTCTGGAAGAAAGCAAATAAAAAGAAAAGCAAAGCAAAAATGAGAACAACTATTTACACGGGAGAGCTCCCAACAAGCAAAAGAAGAACAAGGAAATCTTTTGGGGTTTTATTTTTAATATTACAACTAACTAAGCTAGAAAGAAAAATAGAAAAGAAACAAGAAACATTTTTTCGGGTTTTCTCAAAGTTTTTCAAACACACAAGAAGAAAGCGGGAAAATAAATCTAGCATGGATGATACAATGAAATAGTATGGACACCGACAACTGGAATGAGATGTGTGAACAATGAATGTAATGTCAATGGAAATATGTATAGCTTGGCAATCACCACTCGAAGAAACCATCAGGTCCCACGTTGAAGTGTTGTGGAGCGGGCACCTGAGCATCTGATGTCTACTATGCAACTTTATTCTTGTAGACACGTGTTGGGCCTCCAAGCATAGAGTTTTGTAGGACAGTAGCAATTTTCCCTCAAGTGGACGACCTAAGGTTTATCAATCCGTGAGAGGTGTAGGATGAAGGTGGTCTCTCTCAAACGACCCTACAACCAAATACAAGAAATCTCTTGTGTCCCCAACACACCCAATACAATGGAAAATTGTATAGGTGCACTAATTCGACGAAGAGATGGTGATAAAAGTGTAATATTGATGGTAGAAATATATTTTTATAATCTGAATAAATAAAAACAGCAAGGTAGCAAATAGTAAACGGGCACAAAAACGGTGTTGCAATGCTTAAAAACAAGGCCTAGGGTCCATACTTTCGCTAGTGCAATCTCTCAGCAGTGCTAACATAGTTGGATCATATGATTATCCCTCGAAGTATAGTAAATAATCACTCCCGAGTTCCTATTAGCGGAGAACAAAAGATAGGAATTGTTTGTAGGGTGCGAAGCCACCTCAAATCTATTCCTTTCGATCGATCTATTCAAGAGTTCGTACTAAAATAACACAAAGCTATTGTTTCCATTCGATCTATCCTAGAGTTTGTACTAGAGTAACACCAAAGCATATTCATACTCATAATACTCAACCCACACAAAGAACTATAAAGAGACCCCCGAAGTTTTCGTCGAAGAAAAACGTGCATCAACCCCTATGCATAGATTACCCCAATATCACCGCGGGAATCCATGAGTTGAATGCCATAACATATATCAAGTGAATCAATAAGATACCCCAATTGTCACCTCAAGTATTCATACCGCAAGACATATAGCATGTGTTCTCATCTCTGAATATTCAATCTGACATGACAAAATTTCAAAGGGTAAAGATTCAATTCATCACAACAAGAGTATAAAGGGGAGAAACATCATATGATCCAACTATATTAACAAAGCCCATGATATAGATAATGAGAGAGAGAGAGATAAATCACATAGCTACTGTACAAACCCTTAGCCCCGAGGGTGGACTACTCCCTCCTCATCGTGGTGGCCGTCGGGATGATGAAGATGACCATCGGAGATGATTCCCCCCTCTGGCAGGGTGCCGGAACGGGTCTAGATTGGTTTTCGGTGGCTACGAAGCCCTGCGGCGGCGGAACTTCTGATCTAGGTTAACCCCGAAGGGTTTCGGAATATTTGGGAATTTATAGTGCAAAGAAGGGGTACGGGAGGCCACCAAGGTGGGCACAACCCACCTGGGCGCACCAGGGGGCCCTGGCGTGCCCTGGTGGGTTGTGCCCCCCTCGGGGCACCCCCAGGTGCTGCTTTGGCCCATCCGGGGTCTTCTGGCCCATAAAAAATCCACAAAAAGTTTCGCGGTGTTTGGACTCCGTTTGATATTGATTTTCTGCGATGTAAAAAACAAGCAAAATCAAGAACTGGCATTGGGCACTGGGTCAATAGGTTAGTACCAAAAAATGATATAAAGTTGCTATAAAATGATTGTAAAACACCCAAGAATGATAATATATTGGCATGAATACATCATAAATTATAGATACGTTGGAGACGTATCAACATCCCACTCCTAAGGTTCCTCCTCTGCTGTCGCCTGGTTGTTTCGGTAGGCGACAATGTCCTCAGGCATGATCCTATATCCGCCTTGGCAATAAGATCAAACAAAGCAGGTGCAGGCAGCGGAATGATATCACGAGTGTTTTCACTAAAAACCAAGTTGTAAGGAACATCAATAGTAGTGTTCTCGCCATCAATAAAGTGATGATGTGCCATGGCCTGGCGATCTAAGTACACCTTAGGTAAGGGATAATAATGTTGGCGTATCTGAACGTTAAAATGACTCGCTAAGCGAGTAGCATAAATACCAGCATGAATTTTACCCTTGGATCTGTTAATGTGGAGGCAACGTGCCACAATAGCTCCCAAGCTATAAGTGTTGTCACTGTAAAGTGCGCGGCGTAAGAAAACGAAATCTGGGGCACTGAGTGCACCAACCTCCTCTCTAGCAAGTAAACACTTCGCAATGAATAAAGAAAAATGATGTATAGAAGGAAAATGCAAGCTAGTGGCAGTGACACCCGATACCCCTCTCTCATACCCCATTGTCGAGGTGCTGTAAAACCCTCGAACTATGTAGTCCTAGGCTCCCTTAAATCCCGGTCAAAAGGGATCAAGCATATGTCACAAAATTCAGTAAGTGGTATCTGATGGGTTCCGGCATATAAATTAAACTGCACCTTAGGAGGATTATTCCTACTTTTGAAATGAAAACTTTGCACAAAGGAATTTGTGAGGAGATGATATTGTTCTCACTCAGCTATGATGAACTCGGTGAGGCTGACATTAGCATCATATTGTGCAAACTCTTGACGGATTCCGGCTCCATCCATGAATGGGTTGTGCGGCCATTCGCACGGCCGTACCTCCACCATTCTTCGGGTGCCGAGATCATTGTCAGATAACTCTCCAATAACTCCCTTGGAGTTCTTCTTGGAAGTAAACTTCCTAAGAAACTCATCTTTTTCCTATGAGCAAAATTCTGAAATTTTTAGTCCACAAAATTTTTCTCAACAAAACTTCACAAGATTGGTAGCAACTACTCATAGGGATGCGTAGAGGCCATAGCAAACATTAAAACTACTTAGAACTCTAAGAATTCAACATGCAAGCTCATCTACAGTAGCACCAAGAGTAGCTAATTATTCAAAATATAAACCACTAAAGCAAAAACTAATTGGACCAATGGAGGGGTCACATACCAAGCAACAATCCCCGAAAACAGTTTCGGAAGCGGAGCTTCGAGCAAAGAGATCGAAATCCGCGGGTTTGAGAGCAAGAACACAAGAGAGAGAGAGAGAGAGAGAGAGAGAGAGAGAGAGAGAGAGAGAGAGAGAGAGAGAGAGAGAGAAATGGTGATTTTTTCTAGAGGTAGGTGATGACATGGGCTAAAGAGATAAGTGAGGGGCCCACGTGGGGACCTGATGCGGAGCATCCTACGATCATCCCCATGTACACTTCGACTACTACCCAAGCCCCAAGAGGACATACGATGAGACCTCGACCATACGCCATTGGACACAAGGTGAACTCACTCCTCTTCGAACCGTCACTTTCCACATATGAGACATGGCTACTACCTCATGCATGGACCTTGCATATACTCAGGTACAACCTTGACGACCATGGAGGATCCAAGGACCAAGGCCAAGCATGGAAGAGGAGAAGGAAGAAGAAGCAGGGACAAGCTTATGAAAATCCCGGAACTTCCGGCCTCTGCCCGGAACTTCTGGCCCCCGGACCTTCCGGCCTGCCCGGAACCTCCGGCCCCCGGAGTCCAGACCAGCCCCGAGTGCGCCAACTCTTTGGATAGCCCGAAACCCGGCCGGAACCTGCCCGAAACTTTCGGAGCCCGGAACTTCCGGTCCCACCCGGAACTTCCGGCCTGCGTGCGTGCAAAGACTCGGGCCAAGGGCCCATGTATCCCCCCTCTCACTTACCCCTTCGTGGGCTAGCACTATATATACTCCCCCACCTCCTCCTAGTTAGGGTTAGCATTGGTTTAGCTCATTTTAGAGATAGAGCATTGCTCATCCACATCGGATCTACTCCACGAGAGAGACCGCAGCCTCTACGGAGAAGATCCCTTTGGATTCAAGACCTCCTTGCGGAGAGGACCATCAAAACCTCCTCACGGAGAAGACCGGTTACCTTTGTACCGTCCGTTGTTGACTTTGGATCTTGTATCTCCTATTGTGTTTCGAGGATCTAGCACTTGTGTGATCATTCTTGTTGGTTGAGTGTTCTCTCGTGTTCCCCGTGTGTTTTCCCCTCGTTTCCCTCCTCGTGTTCTTCGTGTTCATCGCGGGATCCACTCCTTTCGTGAAAGATCGGCCGATTAGGGTTCCCACCCTATATCATATTGGTATCATGAGCCACGTTGATCACGATTTCGAAGCCTCCCCTCTTTGTTTTCTAGCTTGATTTTGTTGTTTTTCGTCCTAATCCGAAAATCCCCACCAAAAATAGCCCCAATTTTTGTAACACCCCAAATTTTCAATTTGGAATGTTATACATTAGGTCATCACTGCATATCATATTTTATTTGCTTTTGGCCTGATCCAGAAATTCTACGCAACTCAAGGACCCACGGAGAGAGTTGGGGATTTCGTTATTTTCAGATTTGGGGTTTTCTCAAATTTTGAAAATAGGATCATTGATTTTATTTATTTTATCTTCAATTGTTTCTATAATAAAAATATGAGAGAGGGAATAAAATGACTTTCCCAAAATAAAGAAATATTGGAGGGTAATTGATCATACCTATGGATGAATTCCATGGCAAAGGCATGAATGGTATGCTTGAAGAATATGGATGATGTGCTAACCGAAGATTTTGATATTGTGATGCGCACCTTCGGCTTAATTGTTTGTTGCTTTCATTCTTCTCTTTCTTCACTTTTGTAACAGTTGTTGCAATAGAAGGTTGCACATCATTTTATTTTAACTGCTCCTCTTGGGAACCCATGCCATGCTCCTTTCTTCAAGTTCTTGTGCACTAAGTTTTTGTAATTTCTTATTTTGCCAATATGATAAGCCGAGCGGGCATCTCGGCTGTGATTCTGTTTTGACCAATGGCAATTCCTTTTTGGCCTTGTGCACCCTCAACTTCTTTTCTTCAGATTTGGCACTCTGATTTTTATCAATTGGTTGCTTCACTTCTTTGCCTTTTGTAGCCAATGTCAACACTTCAATTGGCTCTTTTTCATTTGAGATCAAATCTGGAGTTGCACTCTTACGGCCATCTCTTTTAACACGGTAAACTTGGTTGACCACCTCTTTCTTCTTCCTTGAGCTCTGGACCGATTCCTTATGATTGAAACGGTCTTTAACATGTGATTGTTCAAATGTTGATCTTCTCAGAGCTGCATAATATTGGTGAGATGGTTTAAAATAAGATGGATAATGTGCCCTTGTATCGTACCTGTCCCGTGATGGATATGAATCTACATGAGCATAGGGAGGCATCCACGACATTGCCATTGGCGGCCCAAAATAATGATATGAATATGGCATTGAAATTCTCACTTTGCCAATACCAATCCTCATATTTGCGCCTTGGGGGTGATCTTGGTTTCTTTGCATGATTTGGCCGATAAGTATTCTTCTCTTCACTCTTCTTTTGATATTTATCCAATAGTTCAGTGAAGGAGATTTTTGATCTCTTACACTTGCACTTATTTCGGCCTTTGTTTTCTTTTGGTTTGCTTTCGTCGATCATTGGATTTGCTTGCTGCCCCCCAGTCCTTGGCGTCTCCATTGTAGCTTTGATGGAACTCTCGCCCTCAAGATTATGTTCATTATGCTCTTCAACAACTTCTTTACTTGAAAGCTTGATCCCATCACCTGCAGTTTTTACCTTCTCTTTAAATGGATCGGCTTGAAGCAGCCGATGCAAAAACTTTTTGCCATCGGGACCAATTGGAATAGACTAGTCATCTCTTGGTATTTCAACAAACTTCAATCGTCCTTTTTCAATGGCCGATTTAACTATTTGACAAAACATGTTGCAATCCTCAAAATTATGCTTGGACGAATCATGCAACTTACAATACATAAGTCCCTGGACAGATGGCTCAACATGGTGATAAAGAATTCTAATATAATTATTTCCCAACAACAAATCAAAGATTTGATCACACATATTGGAATTGAAGGTATTTTTTTATTTTCTAGCTGATCTTCTTGTGAGAACAGCTTTGGAGTTAAGCAAATGAACGGTTCAAATTTTTCATCACCCCATTCGGCTATGCATTGTGTTTTCCACTCTATCTCCGATGTCTTTCAATAAGATATTATATTAGCATCAGTTTTCTCAATAGAATTTAACCTGGCTTTAAATTTCTGAAACGAAGATATTTAGAACATACATGTCTCAGCTGAGACCAAGTGCAAGCCAAGTACGAAATAAGCAAAGCTACCCAACTAGATATGAACCTTATATAAAGCAATGGGGAAAGCTTTGGCTGTAACAATAAGTCATTATCGGTCTTTATAAATGGCGCAATGGGTTGACCGATATGTTCCATAACAATTTTATTGCTAACAAGTAAATTACCCTTCTTCATTGGTCTTTCAAAATTACTTAAGAGGATTTTTCTGATGGATGCATCAACAATAAAGTTTTGACCAAATCTGAAAATAGGTAAATTAGTTGCTAAACATACCTCTTCAAATATGTTGGGAGAGCATGATAGTGGTGTGGCTTGAACAATATGTTGCTTCATCTTTGGGTGGCTCCCCAACGCCTCTTCATCATCTTTTTCTTTATTCCGTGAATCATTACCTTGAAGATCCTTATCAGCCGAACTTTGTTTGGCTACTTGCTCTTGTCCTTGAGGCTTGTCAATTTCTACGACACGGAACTCATAGGGCAGGAAGTAGGTTCCATTAACTTCAGAAAAATCAAGCACGGTTGTTTTGCTATGCTTGCCATGCCCTTTCTCAATAATGCTTGCCTCTTTGGATTTGATGGATTCGGAATATATACTACTTGATTCGGCTTTTTCAACCGAAGCACTTTCAAGTTCCGAATCATCCTTCTTTTCATTGATACTATCAATTGGCAAACCTTCTTTTATCTGAGCCAATTCTTTTTCTATTTGTTTCTAACGGCGAGCGGCAAAGTTGGCTTTAAGCTTTTTCTCATTTTTAGCCCACTCCGGATACGATTGCCCCCCAGTGCTTTTAGATTCTTTCGGTAATGACACATGGTTGTTGCCAAAATTTTGCAATAGTGGGGGTGTATAATATGATGTAATACTAGGTGAAGGCATATGCATTGTTGTAAAACCATATTTTTGCTTGCCAATTTTATCAATTGGCAAAGATTCATCTTCTTGCAAAACTCTAGCTTTTATTGCGGCATAATCAGGAAATAGCCCCTTTTCATGTTGTTCAAGGCAAAGAGCACTAATCCTCTTATTTTGGGCTAAACTCTTCAATGCAGCCACCACTACCTCATCTTCTACAATATTGGGCACAACCGCTCCTGTAAAATTTACATTCATTCGGCTATGACCAGGAAGGTTGGAAGCCGAATTATGAACATCTACAGTTGTGTATGGTGCTGAAAAATTATTGTCATGAGGTGTAGCATATGACAGTTGGAAATAACTGGCCGAATAGCTAGTAGTAGCATGGCCAATTCTCTCGTTCATCGGCATGGTTGGATTAGTATATTGCACATTACTTGCCGATGAATGAAAGGGTGAAACACTTTCTTGCATGGCATTGGAAATCCTAACATGAGGTGTTTCAAATTTATTAACCAAACTCACCATGTTGTTCATCGGCATAACAATTTGTGGGGTTGCCGATGCATGAGAGTTGGGATACATATGATGCGTGTTACTAGTATCATAAGAAGTTGAAGCATGTAAATTACTTTGAATCGGCCTATGCACGTAATTAGATGCATGATTGAACAAACTAGGGCTGGCTGATAGAGTATACTCATTGAACGATCTAGTAACACCATATAAATTATTTGCATCTACAGTAGGGAATTGGGTATTCATATTACCTTTGTAGATTGCAAACCCTAGATGACGATCTCTTCGTAGCAAGAACGGGCTGGAGACCGTTCAAAGCTTCGTTCCCTAGCGGAGTCGCCAAAAAGTGTGTTCGCACACGAACACGTCACCGTGTACCTCCAACGCCGAGGGTGATGCACCGCAGCTCACGTCGAAGGAGACCCGTCCGGAAGCGCGGTACGCAAGCAATCCGGCGGGCGCTTTTGTAGATCCGAAACCCCGCACGTCCGGGAGGGACCTCATCAGGGTGCATGGCGGCTATGGGCTGCCCTAGGTCGACCTGATTGCCCCTAGGGCCTCGAGGTTCGCCGCCCTGCAAACGAAGAACGAACGAAGAACGAGAAGAAGAAGAACAAGGGAGAGAGATAAAGGTCAAGGTAAAAAGTGGTAGATGAATTGATCGATTGTGTGTTGTTCAATCGGCCGTTACCCCTTAGATATATAAGAGTCGGCTGGACTTCCCGTGCAAGGAAAAGGCTTGGATTCACGTCCAAAACCCTAGTCAAATTCGGATTGGTTTTGTCCGAACTTTCCAAAACTGTTCGGTTTAAACTGGCTGCACCTTGCGGGTCTTTTTTTGTGGTGGTAAACGATCTCGTTTGGAAATGAGCCCAAAAGCAATCTTGACCGTTTCGACGAGTCGAACAACTTTCATGTTCAACGTTTTTTGATCAGAGGTCATCTTGAGGGAGTTATCAGCTGTTTTTCGAAGCCTGCGGCAAAAAATCCAAAACCGGGACAAACATCCCCGGAGTGTCCGGCCATCCTCGGAGAAATTCAAAACCCGGATGATCATTCCCGGAGTGTCCGGCCATCCTGATGCAGCCACGCATTTTCGGCCGTAACGTTTATATACGAACTCTGATTAAGATGTTTCTTATATAAAAATCGATCGTTTCGACAAGACGAAGACAATCCGTGTAGGAACTTTTCTCATATGAGGCCATCTTGGGGGCGTAATAGGCCGAATAGTGTTCTGAATATAAAATTTGAGTACTTCAAACACAACTTCGGCCTTAGAGATGAGACCGGATGGCTATGGCCCAAATATGAAAGTTTCTCCTTTTGACGATACAGAACTTTCTCACTTTGAGCACTTGTCCATTTGAGGCCTTCTTAATTATGTTTTCAACCATGCCAAAATCTGGTGTCAACATATTGTTCATAGATAAACTGGATCATAAACCCACAATTCATCGGATCTCGACAAACACACCGCAAAAGAAGATTACATCGAATAGATCTCCAAGAAGATCGAGGAGAACTTTGTATTGAGATCCAAAGAGAGAGAAGATGCCATCTAGCTAATAACTATGGACCCGTAGGTCTGAAATTAAGTACTCACACATCGCCGGAGAGGCCATGGAGTTGACGTAGAGGCCCTCCGTGATCAATGCCCCCTCCGACGGAGCTCCGAAAAAGGCCCCAAGATGGGATCTCTTGGGTACAGAAGGTTGCGGTGGTGGAATTAGGTTTTCGTGGTGCCCCTGAATGTTTGGGGGGTACGTGAATATATACAGGAGGAAGAAGTATGCCGGTGGAGCAACGAGGGACCCACGAGGGTGAAGGGCGCGCCCAGGGGGGTAGGCGCGCCCCCTGCCTCGTGCCCTCCTCGATCGTTTCTTGACGCCCACTCCAAGTCTCCTGGATAACATTTGTTGAGAAAATCACGTTCCCGAAGGTTTCATTCCGTTTGGACTCCGTTTGATATTCCTTTTCTTCAAAACCCTAAAATAGGCAAAAAAACAACAATTTGGGCTGGGCCTCCATTTAGTAGGTTAGTCCCAAAAATGATATAAAAGTGTAAAATAAAGCCCATTAACATCCAAAATAGATAATATAATAGCATCGAGCAATCAAAAATTATAGATACGTTGCAAAATAATATAGTCTGGCTATGCTCTATCTTCACCAGACAAAATATTTAAATCATGCACAACCCCGATGACAAGCCAAGCAATTATTTCATACTTTCGATGTTCTCAAACTTTTTCAATCTCCACGCAATATATGAGTGTGAGCCATGGATATAGCACTATATGTGGAATAGAATGGTGATTGTGGAGAAGACAAAAAGGAGAAGATAGTCTCACATCAACTAGGCGTATCAACGGGCTATGGAGATGCCCATTAATAGATATCAATGTGAGTGAGTAGGGATTGCCATGCAACGGATGCACTAGAGCTATAAGTATATGAAAGCTCAACAAAATAAACTAAGTGAGTGTGCATCCAACTCGCTTGCCCATGAAGACCTAGGGCATTTTGAGGAAGCCCATCATTGGAATATACAAGCCAAGTTCTATAATGAAAAATTCCCACTAGTATATGAAAGTGATATCATAGGAGACTCTCTATCATGAAGATCATGGTGCTACTTTGAAGCACAAGTGTGGAAAAAGGATAGTAACATTGTCCCTTCTCTCTGTTTCTCTCATTTTTGGGCCTTCTTTCTTTTTTTCTTCCTTTTGGCCTCTTTTTTTTCTCTTTTTTTATTTTTGATCCGGAGTCTCATCCTGACTTATGGGGGAATCATAGTCTCCATCATCCTTTCCTCACTTGGGACAATGCTCTAATAATGATGATCGTCACACTTTAATTTATTACAACTCAAGAATTACAACTCAATACTTAGAACAAAGTATGATTCTATGTGAATGCCTCCGGCAGTGTACCGGGATGTGCAATGATGCATGAGTGACATGTATGAAGAATTATGAATGGTGGCTTTGCCACAAATACGATGTCAACTACATGATCATGCAAGCAATATGACAATGATGAAGCGTGTCATAATAACGGAACGGTGGAAAGTTGCATGGCAAGATATCTCGGAATGGCTATGGAAATGCCATTATAGGTAGGTATGGTGGCTGTTTTGAGGAAGGTATATGGTGGGTTTAAGGTACCGGCGAAAGTTGCACGATACTAAAGAGGCTAGCAATGGTGGAAGGGTGAGAGTGCGTATAATCCATGGACTCAACATTAGTCATAAAGAACTCACATACTTATTGCAAAAATCTATTAGTTATCGAAACAAAGTATTACACGCATGCTCCTAGGGGGATAGATTGGTAGGAAAAGACCATCGCTCGTCCCCGATCGCCACTCATAAGGAAGACAATCAATAAATAAATCATGCTCCGACTTCATCACATAACGATTCACCATACGTGCATGCTATGGGAACCACAAACTTCAACACAAGTATTTCTCAAATTCACAACTACTCAACTAGCATGACTCTAATATCACCATCTCCATATCTCAAAACAATTATCAAGTATCAAACTTCTCATAGTATTCAATGCACTTCTGTGAAAGTTTTTATATTAAAGCAAATTTCCATGTTGTTCTAAAGGACTCTCAAAATAATATAAGTAAATCATGAGAGATCAATTATTTTTGTAAAATAAAACCACCGCCGTGCTCTAAAAGATATAAGTGAAGCACTAGAGCTAAAACTATGTAGCTCAAAAGATATAAGTGAAGCACATAGAGTATTCTAATAAATTTCAAATCATGTGAGTCTCTCTAAAAAGGTGTGTACAGCAAGGATGATTGTGGTAAACTAAAAAGCAAAGACTCGAATCATACAAGACGCTCCAAGCAAAACACATATCATGTGGTGAATAAAAATATAGCTCCAAGTAAAGTTACCGTTAGACGAAGACGAAAGAGGGGATGCCTTCCAGGGCATCCCCAAGCTTAGGCTTTTTGGTGTCCTTGAGTTTTACCTTGGGGTGCCATGGGCATCCCCAAGCTTAGGCTCTTTCCACTCCTTGTTCCATAATCCATCAAATCTTTACCCAAAACTTGAAAACTTCACAACACAAAACTCAAAATAGAAAATCTCGTGAGCTCCGTTAGCGAAAGAAAACAAAACACGACTTCAAGGTACTGTAATGAACTCATTCTTTATTTTATATTGGTGTTAAACCTACTGTATTCCAACTTCTCTATGGTTTATAAACTCTTTTACTAGCCATATATTTATCAAAATAAGCAAACAACACACGAAAAACAGAATCTGTCAAAAACAGAACAGTCTGTAGTAATCTGTGGCTAACACAAACTTCTGGAACCCCAAAAATTCTAAAATAAATTTCTGGACGTGAGTAATTTATCTATTAATCATCTTCAAAAATAATTAACTAAATAGAACTTTCCAAATAAAAACGGGCAGGAACTCTCGTGAGCGCTAAAGTTTTTGTTTTTTACAGCAAGATCAAAAAGACTTTCCCCAAGTCTTCCCAACGGTTCTACTTGGCACAAACACTAATTAAATAGAAAAAACACAACCAAAACAGAGGATAGACAAATTATTTATTACTAAACAGGATCAAAAAGAAATAAATAAAAATAAAATTGGGTTGCCTCCCAACAAGCGCTATCGTTTAACGCCCCTAGCTAGGCATAAAAGCGAATATAGATCTAGGTATTGCCATCTTTGGTAGGCAATCCATAAATGGATCTCATAATAGATTCATATGGTAATTTAATTTTCTTTCTAGGAAAGTGTTCCATGCCTTTTGTCGGTGTCAAAACCGGCGGATCTCGGGTAGGGGGTCCTGAACTGTGCGTCTAGGATCGATGGTAACAGGAGGCAGGGGATGTCGGATTTCGGGTTCCGGCAGACCCTTAAGGTTCGAACTCTAGGGTGCACACGGAGATCTTTCCCCTACCGACTCGCGCTTCTATGGCTCGCAAGAAATCTAGGCTGGAAAGAAGAACACACAAAGGACACGAGGTTTATACTGGTTCGGGCCACCGATGTCGTGTAATACCCTACTCCAGTGTGTGGTGTGGTGGATTGCCTCAGGGGCTGATGATGAACAATACAGGGGGAAGAACGGCCTCGCGGGAGGTGTTCTTGAGCTGGTGCGGTGTGTTCTACTCGGCCTGGATCCCCCTCCCTCTATGGTGGCTAGTCCTACTTATAGAGGCCCTGGTCCTCTTCCCAAAATGTGAGCGGTAAGGGCGCCAATAATTGGCCATTTTGAAGGGGAACATCTAGTATAAGTTATCCTGACCAAAGGTGGTCTTCGGCTGGCAAAAGCGCTGGTGATGACGCTGTCTTGGGCTCCACGGTGACCTCCGTCCTGCCGCTCTGCTGGTCTTGGTCTCGTTGCACCGGAATGGTAACCTTTGCCCGATGCCTTGGACTGTGCTTGTTCCCTTTGCACCGAAGGGGAAACAAGGACACTGCACAGGCCGGTGCCCGCCTGGCGCCCGCCTGATCTCGATCGTCATGGCTTGCGTCACGGGCTCCTCGCGAGGTGCCCCTACCTTGATCTCTCCGCCTCCTCGCGAGCCTGCCTGATGAGGCTGCTCCTGAGGAAGCTTCCTATCATCCGCCCCGCAGGGCTTGGCCCCTCGCGAGGGTCTTGAGTTTGAGCTAATGAAGCTGGGCCGCACTGGGCCCCCACTCGAGCCACGCCGACATGGGACATGATGTTTACCCAGATTCAGGCCCTCTTGATGGAGGTAATACCCTACGTCCTACTTGATAGATATTGATGATATGAGTATTACAAGAGTTGATCTACCACGAGATCAGAGAGGCTAAACCCTAGAAGCTAGCCTATGGTATGATTGTTGTATATGTTATCTATCGACTAGCCTGGCCTTGGTTTATATAATGCACCAAAGGCTTAGGATAACAAGAGTCCTAGCCGAATACGCCAGTGGGGAGGAGTCCTTGTCGGCGTTCTAGGAACGAGGGTCCCCAGACTTGCCTGCCTGCGGCCTGCGGCGTGGCTCGAGGAGGGGCCCAGCACGGCCCATCTTCATCAACACAGACCCAAGACCCTCGCGAGGGGTCAAGCCTCGCGGGGCGGACGACACAGAGCTTCCTCAGGCACGGCCTCATCAGGCTGGCTCGCAAGGAGGCGGAGAGATCAAGGCGGGGTACCTCACGACGTGCTCGTGACGCAAGCCATGACGACTAAGGGTGCCAGGCGGGCGTCAGCCCGCGCAGTGTCCTCCTTTCCTCTTTGGTGCAAAGGGAGCAAGCGCAGGCGAGAGCATCAAGCAAAGGCATCCGTTTCGGTGCAACAAGACCAAGACCAGTCCAATGGCAGGGAGGAAGTCATTGTGGAGCCCCAGCCAGCGTCACCACCAGAGCCTTTGGCAGGCGAGAACCAACTTTAGTCAGAATAAGTGTACCAGATGTTCCCCTTCAAAGTGGCTTGTTGGCACCCTTCCTGCTCAATATTTGGGAAGAGGCCCAGGGCCTTTGCCTATAAATAGGACTAGCCACCCACATGGTAGAGGAGATCGGATCGCAATCGAGAAGAGAGAGATAGAGAAGGGTGACTGAACTCCTCCTAGCAGTTCGTCGCCCTAGCCAAGAACAGACCCTCGCGAGGCTGTTCTTCCTTGTATTGCTCATCATAATCAGCCCAAGAGGCAATCCACCACACCACACACTGGAGTAGGGTATTACACCACAACGTTGGCCCGAACCAGTATAAACCCTGTGTCTCTTGTGCTGTTCTTTCCATAGCTTAGATCTTAGCGAGGGGGAGGGGTGCAGGTAGGTAGAAGGCAAAATCTCCGCGCGCACCCCAGTGTTCGAACCTCAAGGGTCTGCCGGAACCTGAAATCCGACAGCCCTTGTCTTGATCACCAAGTCTTGTGGAATCTTCCATGTATGCGGCAGCTGTTCGAACTGGCCCATGAGTATACGGCCATGGGGGTCCTCGGCCCAATCTAACAGATCGGGAGATGACGTGTTGAGTACCCCCTAGTCCAGGACACCGCCAGTAGCCCCCTGAACCGGTCTTCAAGTTAGGGACGCTCCTCGATTCTTCCGAACTATTCTTCATCTTCGGTTGTCGGTCTTGAAAACTGGTTCAACAAATCTTCTCATCTTCGATCTTGAGGATCACCGAAATGCATTCGACGAGTTTATACGTCGGGTATCCGAGGAGCCCCTTTAAGTTTCCGGCCTTTATCAATGCCTTGTTATTTTTATGCCACACCTTGGGTTTGAAGTTGTTCCCGGGAGGCAGTATCCTCTTGCATCCGAGCTCCAACGCCGGACTGCATTCGAGGTATCTTTTGCAGACGAGCACCAACTCCGGACCGCGTCCGAGCTCCAACGCCGGAATGTATCCGAGCTCCAACACCGAACTGTATCCGAGCTCCAACGCCGGACTATGTCCAAGCCCCAACGCCGGACTGTCATAAATCACCTTGGTTCAAGAAAGTTGAAGGAGTTTAGCCGAGCTTAATGCCAGAAATGCCCTCTATGGAGCCAGCCACTAGCGCCCGAGATTTATGCCGGACTACTTCCGAGGTGGTGCACCACCCCGACTGTGGGCCGATTTTTGTCAATATTGGTGAAATTTATTCTCTGCCGAGATATATAGTCAGTAGCCCTCAAGGTGTGTATCGGTCTAAAACCCGAGATGCACCTGGTGGATGACGTAAGACCGCTGATCCCAGTAGCCGCTGAGACTCAGGTTGATTTGCAAAATCGGCCTGAGGATCAAGTCCTAGCTCGGCATAATACTTTGGGACACAAAAAGCGACGTGCTCAGTCCTCGAGACTCAGGTTGGGTGTGGCCGACCAACCCGAGGATGAAAATCTCGTCAGAAACTGTATTGCACTTAAAATTTTCTGCATTGAACAGGCAATGCAGTAGCCCCCGAGACACTGGTCGGGTGGCAACACCAGATCAGGGGATCGATGTGCCCCTTTAATATTTATAAATAATAAGCCCAAATCCCAGTAGCCCCTGAGCCTTAATGCGGGCACGGGTGGCCGAATTAAGGATCGATATCCATAGTAAAATCACAAATTATGTGTAATGACTCTATGTATCCAAGTACTTTACGTCATTAATGCTCGGATCCGCATTGTACAAAACTTTGTTGACCGACCATCGGCTTCCACCTCCTCGGCCAGTAGCCGAGGAGTGTTTGTCCTACTTTGCCTTTATGAGGGCAAAGATTTACGACAAACAAGATAATCTAGCCATACGGTTTTATAAACAAAGGTACGCAGAGAGATATGTTATATTAATGTTTAACATAAGAAATGTCTTCCAAAGAAAATAGTCCCGCTATCAGTTCCTTTCTTTGGGTTGTCATGCTAAGCACGATCATGAAACCTCAGCTCTAATGTAAGAGCAAAATATCGAGGATTTAGTTTGGGAGGCCAGTTAATAGCCCCCGACAGTGTTTGGCGATAGTCGAGGTCAAGCCGTAAACACTTCGGCCATTGTTATGAATGGCCCATCATTTCATACAGTCATCGGATCGCTGACCAGTTTACGCTTATTGTGACAGTCAGTTTTCGGCTTTCTCCACTGAGGTGCTTAACCATGTGAGCTGGAAGCACAATTGCAGTGGTTCTCCCTTTACACGCCTAGCCGAACAAAGCGGAATGTACGAAGCAAGTGCAGGAGCCGGGAAACCCAACTATTGACCGAAGACACAATTCGAAACTGATGCATATATAGCAATATCCAAGAATGTTTTTGCCGAATCTCTAAAGGTGTCCGGCGTTGCACTGCGAGACTTGTGCTGAAAACACACAAATAGTTTAAAAGTGTCATAAGCTTGGAAAACCAAAAAACGTGAGTAAAAACTTGATGTCCGAACAAGATCAAGTGTTCGGTGCCAATCCGAAAATTGGTCTTAGAAAAAAAGAGTGCTTCTGTCGTTCTTTAACATGACACATCCTATATCAAGACTTCAAGTGGGTCAGCCTACGGCTTCAACCTCCTATCCCGAAGGCGGAGTACTTCTCATTAGGCCAGTTTAGCAAACTAAACTCTAGCAGCTTTGAGAGAGAAATTAGGCTCCCCAGCTAGTGACCACACACTCGTGTCGAAAAAAGGAGTGATGAATAATAATAGTAATACAAACTTTGCAACAACTAAGAAGAAGAACACTTATCATAAAATGGCTCATATAAATTTAAGAGCCCCCAAGTGACTTGGGTAAAAGGATTTTATGTATAATGATTGTATGTACCGAAGTACTAATATCATATCTTTGTTCACCCGAACTTTAAACGCGTCTTAACCGACCGTCGGCTTCTCCCTCTTTGGTCAAGGACCGAAAAGTGTTATGTACTCCACCTGTCGAGAATATCGACAGTGTTTCCGATAACCAGGCAACCGGGCCATAAGGCTGTAACAGACAAAGCGCGCTCAGGGAACTTATGCTATATTACAGACGAAGTGTAAGAAGCATCTTTGAAGAAAATAGTACCCCCACCGATACCTTTCTTCAGTGCTCATTATTACTATGAGACTTGTGCAATAGATTTTTTGTACTCATGAGTTCCGTTGTGTGCCAACCATGATTGAAAACAATAAGAGCGCTAGCTTTCGGCTTCACCCAGTCTGAGGTCAGAGCTCGGAGGACCCGGTCGTGACAATCACAGAGGTGCTCCCATTACTCCCTAGCAAAACAATCGGGGACGTAGGGGTAAGCACAGGAGCCAGGCAACCCAGCTTGCAAATCGCTTAGGTCAATATGGTGCATATTGTGGCGTAATACACGAACAAGGAACGAAGCCGTACAAGTATAATCATATGCAAGAGGAAAAGCTCCATCAAGGGAGCCCCCAAATAAACGGGGTATTTGAATTTGTGTGTCACAAAGTTTTGACAAGGAGATTCTCTACAAGCAACTTTTTTTTCAAAAAGGTATAATGCTTGGTCGAACCGAACACAAGGTAAAAATTTAAAACTTTGAGCATGAAGGCAACTTAGCTGGTTAATGTGTTCGGTATTGATGACGCGACCCGAGCTTGATGCGGGACAAGGTTCCATCCCCCAAGCCGGTCCCAAGGTGGTGGAGCAACGAGCTCGGCACTCCGAAGTGGTGACAAAGCACGATCAATGCGGGCCGGCAGAGTGATGCCGAAGTCCCTGGCATGGGGTAGTGAAGTGTTGACGAAGCCCCCCGTCCAGCCGAGGTGACATGGTATGTCAGTACGCCGAGTTGACGATACTGCCTAACCCGGATCATTTTCCTGTGCACAAAAATAGTGCAAACCGGAGATAATAGTAATAATAATAATAAAATCGTTGCATAATAAATAATTTATGCAAAGTGAGTAATAAAAGAAATATGGCCTGGCGCCAAAGTCAATGTCGATGCAGGGCATCAGCGTGATGCGGTAAAGGCGTGGCAAAGCCTGAATTCACAGGTCGGTCCGAGTTCCGGATGCGGCGTTCGCCGGACTATGTACGGAAACTAACCGAACCACCATGCGATCGTCGTTAATGCGGCCACCATTTGATAGACCTGCATACATATGATGGACAAATCAGAGTAATAATTTCTTGGGAAAAATGAACCCAAACAAGCAAAAAATACTAGGATTAATAGCACCTAGTTTATTTGTTGTAGCAATCCGAAGAAAGGTGATTCCCAAAATTGGGACTCGATCCGCACACCCATTGCCTGATGGGCGATAAAGCGACGGCACGGTGATGCTGGCAAAGGTTGGCTCGCCGAGGCGAAACCCTTGGTCCAGCTAACATGACGGAGCTGGTCGGCTAGTGACGCCGAAGTCTCCGGAGTATAGGTTGATGAAGAGATGGCGAAGCCTCCGGTCCAGCTGAGATGTCGAAGCCTCGATGTAAGCCGATGAGTCGAAGTAGGTCGGCGTGATGGACACATGCTTGAAGGAGCAACAGTGCAGCCCTGCTGATGCAGGTCGCGGCGTGGTTAATGCCGGCTTGATGAAGTGACTGTGCGGCGATGCCGGTGTGCCCGCTCCGGGTAATCCGTGGGGCGGCGATGTTGGTGATGATTTATCCTTCGCGATGTCGAACTCTTGTTCGGCTTGCCGAGATGATGATCCGAAGAAGTTGAGCTCGGCTCAACAAAGTGACGATGTGTGTAGCGCAGGTCGGAAGCCGTGGAGCGATATTGCCGGACTGGTTTGACACCAGCATGATGTTGAAGATCATGTTCAAAAACTTTTAAAGTTAGTGGGGTGTGTTCGGGAACAAAACACAATACCCCATACAAAACTTCCTTCAAAAGGGATGTCCGAAATCCCGTTCATAAAAAAGATGAACTCGGGTCGGATTTTTTTTCACGCAGAAAACAAATCCGAAAATTGATGCACTAATCGGAAGGTTCCCGGAGTTTGCACGGTCGGATCGAGCTGAAATTTTGAGAGGTGGTAATATAGGAATTACGCAGCCGATCAACGGTTGGATCTTCCAAAGGACGTCCGAGCTAGAAGCTTGAGACCACGTCCTAAACACGTCCAGATTCCCGTGCAGATTTGACAGGGCTCCGGTATATCGTGGATTGCCAGAGATTCCTCCATCGAAACTCGACGAAATTTTCCAGGGTTGTTGTAGACTCAATTCCGCACAATTCCACTGAAGCAATCGTTAAAACGATACTTGAGAGGCGGTGGCGGCGGACACAAGTTTGCTGTCCAGGAAAACAGCACGGTCGCCCGAGGGCAATGTTGACGTTGAGCCCCCGGGCTAACTGGATGATTCCTCCATGATCTTGATAGAGATCGGAGTTGACGTTTATAAAGGCCCTCACCCGAACATGACGATCGAAGGTAGGGCGCAGTCCTTGGTCGAACCAAGGTGACCAGTCGAGCTGGTGACGAAGATGCCAAAGTCGTAGTTGATCTGCAGGCGAGCCATCAACCTTTTGCCGAACACACAGCGGAACTCTCAATGAAAGTACCAATGTCGGTGTCAAAACCGACGGATCTCGGGTAGGGGGTCCAGAACCGTGCGTCTAGAATCGATGGTAACAGGAGGCAGGGGACACGATGTTTACCCAGGTTCAGGCCCTCTTGATGGAGGTAATACCCTACGTCCTGCTTGATTGATATTGATGATATGAGTATTACAAGAGTTGATCTATCACGAGATCAGAGAGGCTAAACCCTAGAAGCTAGCCTATGGTATGATTGTTGTATATGTTATCTATAGACTAGCCTGGCCTCGGTTTATATAATGCACCAAAGGCTTAGGATAACAAGAGTCCTAGCCAAATACGCCGGTGGGGAGGAGTCCTTGTCTTGATCACCAAGTCTTGTGGAATCTTCCATGTATGCGGCAGCTGTCTGAACTGGCCCATGAGTATACGGCCATGGGGGGGTCCTTGGCCCAATCTAACAGATCGGGAGATGACGTGTTGAGTACCCCCTAGTCCAGGACACCGTCACCTTTCCTTAAAGGAAATTGGAATCAAATGTTCCCTTCCTTCATATCAATAATTGCACCAATCGTTCTAAGGAAAGGTCTACCAAGAATAATAGGACATGAAGGATTGCAATCTATATCAAGAACAATGAAATCTACGGGCACATAGTTCCTATTTGCAACAATAAGAACATCATTAATTCTTCCCATAGGTTTCTTAATAGTGGAATCCGCAAGGTGCAAGTTTAAAGAACAATCATCAAAATCACGGAAACCTAGGAAATCACACAAAGTTTTTGGAATTGTGAAAACACTAGCACCCAAATCACATAAAGCATAACACTCATGATATTTAATTTTAATTTTTATTGTAGGTTCCCACTCATCATAAAATTTTCTAGGGATAGAAACTTCCAACTTAAGTTTTTCTTCATAAGATTGCATTAAAGCATCAACGATATGTTTAGTGAAAGCTTTATTTTGACTATAAGCATGAGGAGAATTTAGCACGGATTGCAACAAGGAAATACAATCTATCAAAGAGCAATTATCATAATTAAATTCCTTGAAATCCAAAATAGTGGGTTCATTGCTATTTAAAGTTTTAACCTCTTCAATCCCACTTTTAACAATTTTCGCATCAAGATCTAAAAACTCTGAATTTTTGGAGTGCCTTCTAGGTAAAGGTGGCTCATCTTCAGTCCCATCATTATCAAGATTCATATTGCAAAACAAATATTTAATAGGGGACACCTCAATAACTTTTAGATCTTCATCTTTATTATCAGGAAAACTAGAAGAACACGCCTTCACAAAGCAATCTTTCTTAGCACGCATCCTAGCGGTTCTTTCTTTGCACTCATCAATGGAAATTCTCATGGATTTGAGATACTCATTGATATCATGCTTAGGTGGAATAGATCTAAGTTTCAAAGAATCAACATCAAGAGAAATTCTATCAACTTTCCTAGCCAACTCATCATTCTTAAGCAATTTTTCTTCAATCAAAGCATTGAAATTCTTTTCCGAACTAATAAATTCTTTAATATTATATTCAAAATCAGAGGGTATCTTATTATAATTTCCATAAGAATTGTTGTAGGAATTACCATAATTATTAGAAGAATTACTAGGAAACGACCTAGAATTAAAATTACCTCTATACGCATTATTACCAAAATTGTTCCTACCAACAAAATTCACATCCATAGATTCATTATTATTCTCAATCAAAGTAGACAAAGGCATATCATTAGTATCAGCAGGAGCACTCTTATTAGCAAACAATTTCATAAGGTCATCCATCTTTCCACTCAAAACATTAATTTCTTCTATCGCATGCATTTTTTATTAGTAGATCTTTCAGTGTGCCATTGAGAATAATTAACCATAATATTATATAGGAGTTTAGTTGCTTATCCTAAAGTTATTTCCATAAAAGTGCCTCCCGCGGCCAAATCTAAAAGATTTCTAGAAGCAAAATTCAATCTGGCATAAAATTTTTGTATAATCATCCAAAGATCCAAACCATGTGTAGGGCAATTACGTATCATTAATTTCATCCTCTCCCAAGCTTGTGCAACATGTTCATGATCAAGTTGCTTAAAATTCATAATATTGTTTCTAAGAGAGATGATTTTAGCGGGAGGAAAATACTTAGAGATAAAAGCATCTTTGCACTTATTCCATGAATCAATACTATTTTTAGGCAAAGATGAAAACCAAGCTTTAGCACAATCTCTAAGGGAAAAAGGAAATAGCTTCAATTTAACAATATCATTGTCCACATCTTTTTTATTTTGCATATCACAAAAATCAACAAAGCTATTTAGATGGGTAGCGGCATCTTCACTAGGAAGGCCGACGAATTGACCTTTCATGACAAGATTCAACAAAGCAGCATTAATTTCACAAGATTCAGCATTGGTAAGAGGAGCAATCGGAGTGCTAAGAAAACATTGTTGTTGGTATTGGTAAAGTCACACAATTTAGTATTATCTTGAGCCATCATGACAAGCAAGCAATCCAACACACAAGAAAACAAGAAACAGGCAAAAAGGCAAATAGAAAAAAGAGAAGGGGAACGGGAAAAGAGAGGGCGAGAGGAAAAGAGGGCGAATAAAATGACAAGGGTGAAGTGGGGAGAGGAAAACGAGAGGCAAATGACAAATAATGTAATGCGAGGGATAAGAGTTTGTGATGGGTACTTGGTATGTCTTGACTTGTGCGTAGACTCCGGCAACGGTGCCAGGAATGGCTCATTGTCAGGAGTCGAATCTTGACTTGGCTTGGCGCGATTCTCCCTGGCAACGGCGCCAAAAATCCTTCTTGCTACCTCTTGAGCATTGCATTGGTTTTCCCTTGAAGAGGAAATGGTGATGCAGTAAAGTAGCGTAAGTATTTCCCTTAGTTTTTTTGGAACCAAGGTATCAATCCAGTAGGAGATCACGCTCGAGTCCCACGCACCTACACAAACAAATAAGAACCTCGCAACCAACACGATAAAGGGGTTGTCAATCCCTTCACGGCCACTTACGAGAGTGAGATCTGATAGATATGATAAGATAATATTTTTGGTATTTTTACGATAAAGATGCAAAGTAAAATAAACGACAAAAGAAATAACTAAGTGTTGGAAGATTAATATGATGGAAGATAGACCCGGGGGCCATAGGTTTCACTAGTGACTTCTCTCAAGAGCATAAGTATTACGGTGGGTGAACGAATTAGTGTCGAGAAATTGATAGAATTGAGCATAGTTATGAGAATATCTAGGTATGATCATGTATATAGGCATCACGTCCGCGACAAGTAGACCAAAATGATTCTACATCTACTACTATTACTCCACACATCGACCGCTATCGAGCATGCATCTAGAGTATGAAGTTCATAAGAACAGAGTAATGCTTTAAGTAAGATGACATGATGCAGTATGATATAAACCCCATCTTTTTATCCTCGATGGCAACAATACAATACGTGCCTTGCTGCCCCTGCTGTCACTGGGAAAGGACACTACAAGATTGAACCCAAAGCTAAGCACTTATCCCATTGCAAGAAAGATCAATCTAGTAGGCCAAACCAAACTGATAATTCGAAGAGACTTGCAAAGATAAACCAATCATACATAAAAGAATTCATAGAAGATTCAAATATTATTCAAAGATAAACTGGATCATAATGTTGGAAATATGCCCTAGAGGCAATAATAAAAGCATTATTATTATATTTCCTTGTTCATGATAATTGTCTTTATTCATGCTATAATTGTGTTATCCGGAAATCGTAATACATGTGTGAATAATAGACACCAACATGTCCCTAGTAAGCCTCTAGTTGACTAGCTCGTTGATCAACAGATAGTCATGGTTTCATGACTATGGACATTGGATGTCATTGATAACGGGATCACATCATTAGGAGAATGATGTGATGGACAAGACCCAATCCTAAACATAGCACAAGATCGTATAGTTCGTTTGCTAGAGTTTTCCAATGTCAAGTATATTTTCCTTAGACCATGAGATCGTGTAACTCCCGGATACCGTAGGAGTGCTTTGGGTATACCAAACGTCACAACGTAACTGGGTGACTATAAAGGTATACTACGGGTATCTCCGAAAGTGTCTGTTGGGTTGACATGGATCAAGACTGGGATTTGTCACTCCGTATGACGGAGAGGTATCACTGGGCCCACTCGGTAATGCATCATCATAATGAGCTCAAAGTGACCAAGTGTCTGGTCACGGGATCATGCATTATGGTACGAGTAAAGTGACTTGCCGGTAACGAGATTGAACGAGGTATTGGGATACCGACGATCGGATCTCGGGCAAGTAACATACCGATTGACAAAGGGAATTGTATACGGGGTTGCTTGAATCCTCGACATCGTGGTTCATCCGACGAGATCATCGAGGAGCATGTGGGAGCCAACATGGGTATCCAGATCCCGCTGTTGGTTATTGACCGGAGAGCGATCTCGGTCATGTCTACATGTCTCCCGAACCCGTAGGGTCTACACACTTAAGGTTCGGTGACGCTAGGGTTGTAGGGATATGTATATGCAGTAACCCGAATGTTTTTCGGAGTCCCGGATGAGATCCCGGACATCACGAGGAGTTCCGGAATGGTCCGGAGGTAAAGAATTATATATAGGAAGTGCTATTTTGGGCATCGGGACAAGTTTCGGGATCACCGGTATTGTACCAGGACCACCGGAAGGGTCCCGGGGGTCCACCGGGTGGGGCCACCTATCCCGGGGGGCCACATGGGCTCTAGGGGGTGCGCCTTGGCCTACATGGGCCAAGGGCACCAGCCCCAAGAGGCCCATGCGCCTAGGGTTTCAAGGAGGGAAGAGTCCCAAAAGGGGAAGGCACCCCTAGGTGCCTTGGGGAGGAGGGATTCCTCCCCTTGGCCGCACTCCCTAGGAGATTAGATCTCCTAGGGCCGGCGCCCCCCCTTGGCCCTCCTATATATAGTGGGGGAGATGGAGGACTTCTTAACCTTGACCTTTGGTGCCTCCCTCTCCCTCTCCAACACCTCCTCCTCCATAGTGCTTGGCGAAGCCCTGCCGGAGTACTGCAGCTCCATCACCACCATGCCGTCGTGCTGCTGCTGGAGCCATCTCCCTCAACTTCTCCTTCCCCCTTGCTGGATCAAGAAGGAGGAGACGTGGCTGTTCCGTACGTGTGTTGAACGCGGAGGTGCCATCCGTTCGGTGCTAGGATCTTCGGTGATTCGAATCACGTCGAGTACGACTCCCTCATCCCCGTTCTTTGAACGCTTCCGCTCGCGATCTACAAGGTACGTAGATGCATCTAATCACTCGTTGCTAGATGAACTCCTAGATGGATCTTGGTGAAACCGTAGGAAATTTTTTGTTTTCTGCAACGTTCCCCAACAGTGGCATCATGAGCTAGGTCTATGCGTAGTTCTTCTTGCGCGAGTAGAACACAATTTGTTGTGGGCGTAGATGTTGTCAACTTTCTTGCCGCTACTAGTCTTATCTTGCTTCAACGGTATCGTGGGATGAAGCGGCCCGGACCAACCTTACACGTACGCTTACGTGAGACAGGTTCCACCGACTAACATGCACTAGTTGCATAAGGTAGCTGGCGGGTGTCTGTCTCTCCTACTTTAGTTGGAGCAGATTCGATGAAAAGGGTCCTTATGAAGGGTAAATAGAAGTTGACAAATCACGTTGTGGCTTTCACGTAGGTAAGAAAACGTTCTTGCTAGAACCCTACTTCAGCCACGTAAAACTTGCAACAACAATTAGAGGACGTCTAACTTGTTTTTGCAGCAAGTGCTTTGTGATATGATATGGCCAAAGTTGTGATGAATGATGAATGATCTATATGTAATGTATGAGATGTTCATGCTATTGTAATAGGAATCACGACTTGCATGTCGATGAGTATGACAACCGGCAGGAGCCATAGGAGTTGTCTATATTTTTTGTATGACCTGCGTGTCATTGAGAAACACCGTGTAAATTACTTTACTTTATTGCTAAACGCGTTAGCCATAGTAGTAGAAGTAATAGTTGGCGCGCAACTTCATGGAGACACGATGATGGAGATCATGATGATGGAGATCATGGTGTCATGCCAGTGACAAGATGATCATGGAGCCCCAAGATGGAGATCAAAGGAGCTATGTGATATTGGCCATATCATGTCACTATTATTATTTGATTGCATGTGATGTTTATCATGTTTTTGCATCTTGTTTACTTAGAATGACGGTAGTAAATAAGATGATCCCTCATAATAATTTCAAGAAAGTGTTCCCCCTAACTGTGCACCGTTGCGACAGTTCGTTGTTTCGAAGCACCACGTGATGATCGGGTGTGATAGATTCTAACGTTCACATACAACGGGTGTAAGACAGATTTACACATGCAAACACTTAGGTTGACTTGACGAGCCTAGCATGTGTACAGACATGGCCTCGGAACACAGAAGACCGAAAGGTCGAGCATGAGTCGTATAGAAGATACGATCAACATGAAGATGTTCACCGACGTTGACTAGTCCGTCTCACGTGATGATCGGACACGGCCTAGTTAACTCGGATCATGTTATACTTAGATGACAGGAGGGATGTCTATCTAAGTGGGAGTTCATTGAATAATTTGATTAGATGAACTTAATTATCATGAACTTAGTCTAAAATCTTTACAATATGTCTTGTAGATCAAATGGCCAACTTCAACGCGTTCCTAGAGAAAACCAAGCTGAAAGACGATGGCAGCAACTACACGGACTGGGTCCGGAACCTGAGGATCATCCTCATAGCTGCCAAGAAAGATTATGTCCTACAAGCACCGCTAGGTGATGCACCTGTTCTCCCTGCAGAACAAGACGTTATGAATGCTTGGCAGGCACGTACCGATGACTACTCCCTCGTTCAGTGCGGCATGCTTTACAGCTTAGAGCCGGGGCTCCAAAAGCGTTTTGAGAGACATGGAGCATATGAGATGTTCGAAGAGCTGAAAATGGTTTTTCAAGCTCATGCCCGGGTCGAGAGATATCAAGTCTCCGACAAGTTCTTCAGCTGTAAGATGGAGGAAAACAGTTCTGTCAGTGAGCACATACTCACTATGTCTGGGTTGCATAACCGCTTGACTCAGCTGGGAGTTAATCTCCCAGATGACGCGGTCATTGACAGAATCCTTCAGTCGCTTCCACCGAGCTACAAGAGCTTTGAGATGAACTTCAATATGCAGGGGATGGAAAAGACCATTCCTGAAGTATTTGCTATGCTGAAATCAGCAGAGGTAGAAGTCAAGAAGGAACATCAAGTGTTGATGGTCAATAAAACCACTAAGTTCAAGAAGGGCAAGGGTAAAAAGAACTTCAAGAAGGACGGCAAGGGAGTCGCCGCGCCCGGCAAGCAAGCTGCCGGGAAGAAGCCAAAGAATGGACCCAAGCCCGAGACTGAGTGCTTTTATTGCAAGGAAAGTGGTCACTGGAAGCGGAACTGCCCCAAATACTTAGCGGACAAGAAGGCCGGCAAAACGAAAGGTATATGTGATATACATGTAATTGATGTGTACCTTACCAGTACTCGTAGTAGCTCCTGGGTATTTGATACCGGTGCAGTTGCTCACATTTGTAACTCAATGCAGGAGCTGCGGAATAAGCGGAGACTGGCGAAGGACGAGGTGACGATGTGCGTCGGGAATGGTTCCAAGGTCGATGTGATCGCCGTCAGCACGCTACCTCTACATTTACCTACGGGATTAGTTTTGAACCTCAATAATTGTTATTTAGTGCCAAGTTTGAGCATGAACATTGTATCAGGGTCTCGTTTAATTCGAGATGGCTACTCATTTAAATCCGAGAATAATGGTTGTTCTATTTATATGAGAGATATGTTTTATGGTCATGCTCCGATGGTGAATGGTTTATTCTTAATGAATCTCGAGCGTAATGTTACACATATTCATAGTGTGAGTACCAAAAGATGTAAGATTGATAATGATAGTCCCACATACTTGTGGCACTGCCGCCTTGGTCACATAGGTGTCAAACGCATGAAGAAGCTCCATGCTGATGGACTTTTAGAGTCTCTTGATTATGAATCATTTGACACGTGCGAACCATGCCTCATGGGTAAAATGACCAAGACTCCGTTCTCAGGAACAATGGAGCGAGCAACCAACTTATTGGAAATCATACATACTGATGTGTGCGGTCCAATGAGTGTTGAGGCTCGCGGTGGCTATCGTTATGTTCTCACCCTCACTGATGACTTGAGTAGATATGGGTATGTCTACTTAATGAAACACAAGTCTGAGACCTTTGAAAAGTTCAAGGAATTTCAGAGTGAGGTTGAGAATCAATGTGACAGGAAAATCAAGTTCCTGCGATCAGATCGTGGAGGAGAATACTTGAGTCACGAGTTTGGCACACACTTAAGAAAATGTGGAATAGTTTCACAACTCACGCCGCCTGGAACACCTCAGCGTAATGGTGTATCCGAACGTCGTAATCGCACTCTATTAGATATGGTGCGATCTATGATGTCTCTTGCCGATTTACCGCTATCCTTTTGGGGGTATGCTTTAGAGACTGCCGCATTCACTTTAAATAGGGCTCCGTCGAAATCCGTTGAGACGACACCGTTTGAATTATGGTTTGGGAAGAAACCTAAGCTGTCGTTTCTAAAAGTTTGGGGATGCGATGCTTATGTCAAGAAACTTTAACCTGAAAAGCTCGAACCCAAATCTGAAAAATGCGTCTTCATAGGATACCCTAAAGAAACTATTGGGTATACCTTCTACCTCAGATCCGAAGGCAAGATCTTTGTTGCCAAGAATGGATCCTTTCTAGAGAAGGAGTTTCTCTCGAAAGAAGTAAGTGGGAGGAAAGTAGAACTTGATGAAGTACTACCTCTTGAACTGGAAAATGCCGCAGCTCAAGAAAATGTTCCTGAGGTGCCTGCACCGACAAGAGAGGAAGTTAATGATGATGATCAAGATACTTCTGATCAAGCTCCTACTGAAATTCGAAGGTCCACAAGGACACGTTCCGCACCAGAGTGGTACGGCAACCCTGTCTTGGAAATCATGTTGTTAGACAACGGTGAACCTTCGAACTATGAAGAAGCGATGGTGGGCCCGGATTCCGACAAATGGCTAGAAGCCATGAAATCCGAGATAGGATCCATGTATGAAAACGAAGTATGGACTTTGACTGACTTGCCCGTTGAGCGGCGAGCCATAGAAAATAAATGGATCTTTAAGAAGAAGACAGACGCGGATGGTAATGTGACCATCTATAAAGCTCGGCTTGTCGCTAAGGGTTATCGACAAGTTCAAGGGGTTGACTACAATGAGACTTTCTCACCGGTAGCGAAGCTAAAGTCCGTCCGAATCATGTTAGCAATTGCCGCATTCTATGATTATGAAATATGGCAAATGGACGTCAAAACGGCATTCCTTAATGGTTTCCTTAAGGAAGAATTGTATA
The DNA here is from genome assembly GCF_018294505.1 of Triticum aestivum. NCBI lineage: Eukaryota > Viridiplantae > Streptophyta > Magnoliopsida > Poales > Poaceae > Triticum > Triticum aestivum. The sequence continues at coordinate 180,120,544 of NC_057803.1, read as the reverse complement.
TGATGCAGCTGGAAGGTTTTGTCGATCCTAAGAATGCTGACAGGGTGTGCAAGCTCCAACGCTCGATTTATGGGCTGGTGCAAGCATCTCGGAGTTGGAACATTCACTTTGATGAGATGATCAAAGCGTTTGGGTTTACACAGACTTATGGAGAAGCCTGCGTTTACAAGAAAGTGAGTGGGAGCTCTGTAGCATTTCTCATATTATATGTAGATGACATAATTTTGATGGGAAATGATATAGAGCTTTTGGACAGCATCAAGGCCTACTTGAATAAGAGTTTTTCAATGAAGGACCTTGGAGAAGCTGCTTATATATTAGGCATCAAGATCTACAGAGATATATCAAGACGCCTCATAGGTCTTTCACAAAGCACATACCTTGATAAGATATTGAAGAAGTTCAATATGGATCAGTCTAAGAAGGGGTTCTTGCCTGTGTTGCAAGGTGTGAAATTGAGCTCAGCTCAATGTCCGACCACGGCAGAAGATATAGAAGAGATGAGTGTCATCCCCTATGCCTCAGCCATAGGTTCTATTATGTATGCCATGCTGTGTACCAGACCTGATGTAAACCTTGCCGTAAGTTTGGTAGGAAGGTACCAAAGTAATCCCGGCAAGGAACACTGGACAGCGGTCAAGAATATCCTGAAGTACCTGAAAAGGACTAAGGAAATGTTTCTCGTTTATGGAGGTGACGAAGAGCTCGTCGTAAAGGGTTACGTCAACGCTAGCTTCGACACAGATCTGGATGACTCTAAGTCACAAACCGGATACGTGTATATTTTGAATGGTGGGGCAGTAAGCTGGTGCAGTTGCAAGCAGAGCGTCGTGGCGGGATCTACATGTGAAGCGGAATACATGGCAGCCTCGGAGGCAGCGCATGAAGCAATTTGGGTGAAGGAGTTCATCACCGACCTAGGAGTCATACCCAATGCGTCGGGGCCGATCGAGCTCTTCTGTGACAACACTGGAGCTATTGCACTTGCCAAGGAGCCTAGGTTTCACAAGAAGACAAGGCACATCAAGCGTCGCTTCAACTCCATTCGTGAAAATGTTCAAGATGGAGACATAGATATTTGTAAAGTACATACGGACATGAATGTAGCAGATCCGTTGACTAAACCTCTCCCTAGAGCAAAACATGATCAACACCAGAATTCCATGGGTGTTCGATTCATCACAATGTAACTAGATTATTGACTCTAGTGCAAGTGGGAGACTATTGGAAATATGCCCTAGAGGCAATAATAAAAGCATTATTATTATATTTCCTTGTTCATGATAATTGTCTTTATTCATGCTATAATTGTGTTATCCGGAAATCGTAATACATGTGTGAATAATAGACACCAACATGTCCCTAGTAAGCCTCTAGTTGACTAGCTCATTGATCAACAGATAGTCATGGTTTCCTGACTATGGACATTGGATGTCATTGATAACGGGATCACATCATTAGGAGAATGATGTGATGGACAAGACCCAATCCTAAACATAGCACAAGATCGTATAGTTCGTTTGCTAGAGTTTTCCAATGTCAAGTATCTTTTCCTTAGACCATGAGATCGTGTAATTCCCGGATACCGTAGGAGTTCTTTGGGTATACCAAACGTCACAACGTAACTGGGTGACTATAAAGTTATACTACGGGTATCTCCAAAAGTGTCTGTTGGGTTGACATGGATCAAGACTGGGATTTGTCACTCCGTATGACGGAGAGGTATCACTGGGCCCACTCGGTAATGCATCATCATAATGAGCTCAAAGTGACCAAGTCTCTGGTCACGGGATCATGCATTATGGTACGAGTAAAGTGACTTGCCGGTAACGAGATTGAATGAGGTATTGGGATACCGACGATCGGATCTCGGGCAAGTAACATACCGATTGACAAAGGGAATTGTATATGGGGTTGCTTGAATCCTCGACATCGTGGTTCATCCGATGAGATCATCGAGGAGCATGTGGGAGCCAACATGGGTATCCAGATCCTGCTGTTGGTTATTGACCGGAGAGCGATCTCGGTCATGTCTACATGTCTCCCGAACCCGTAGGGTCTACACACTTAAGGTTCGGTGACGCTAGGGTTGTAGGGATATGTATATGCAGTAACTTGAATGTTATTCGGAGTCCCGGATGAGATCCCGTACATCACGAGGAGTTCCAGAATGGTCCGGAGGTAAAGAATTATATATAGGAAGTGCTATTTCGGGCATCGGGACAAGTTTCGGGGTCACCGGTATTGTACCGGGACCACCGGAAGGGTCCTGGGGGTCCACCGGGTGGGGCCACCTGTCCCGGCGGGCCACATGGGCTATAGGGGGTGTGCCTTGGCCTACATGGGCTAAGGGCACCAGCCCCAAGAGGCCCATGCGCCTAGGGTTTCAAGGAGGGAAGAGTCCGAAAAGGGGAAGGCACCCCTAGGTGCCTTGGGGAGGAGGGATTCCTCCCCTTGGCCGCACCCCCCTAGGAGATTAGATCTCCTAGGGCCGGCGCCCCCCCCCCCTTGGCCCTCCTATATATAGTGGGGGAGATGGAGGACTTCTTAACCTTGACCTTTGGTGCCTCCCTCTCCCTCTCCAACACCTCCTCCTCCTTCATAGTGCTTGGCGAAGCCCTGCCGGAGTACTGCAGCTCCATCACCACCACGCCGTCGTGCTGCTGCTGGAGCCATCTCCCTCAACCTCTCCTTCCCCCTTGCTGGATCAAGAAGGAGGAGACATGGCTGTTCCGTACATGTGTTGAACGCGGAGGTGCCGTCCATTCGGTGCTAGGATCTTCGGTGATTCGAATCACGTCGAGTACGACTCCCTCATCCCCGTTCTTTGAACGCTTCCGCTCGCGATCTACAAGGTACGTAGATGCATCTAATCACTCGTTGCTAGATGAACTCCTAGATGGATCTTGGTGAAACCATAGGAAATTTTTTGTTTTCTGCAATGTTCCCCAACACATAAACCCAAAATTCATCGAATCTCGACAAACACACCGCAAAAGAAGATTACATCGAATAGATTTCCAAAAAGATCGAGGAGAACTTTTTATTGAGATCTAAAGATAGGGAAGAAGCCATCTAGCTAATAACTATGGACCCGTAGGTCTAAAATAAACTACTCACACATCACCGGAGAGGCCATGGAGTTGATGTAGAGGCCCTCCGTGATCAATGCCCCCTCCGACGGAGCTCTGGAAAAGGCCCCAAGATGGGATCTCTCGGTTACAGAAGGTTGCGGCGGTGGAATTAGGTTTTCGTGGTGCCCCTGGATGTTGGGGGGGGGGGGTACATGGATATATATAGTATGTCGGTGGAGCAACGAGGGGCCCACGAGGGTGGAGGGTGCGCCCAGGGGGGTAGGCGTGCCCCCTGCCTTGTGCCCTCCTTGACCGTTTCTTGACGCCCACTCCAAGTCTCCTGGATCACGTTTGTTGAGAAAATCACGTTCCCGAAGGTTTCATTCCATTTGGACTCCGTTTGATATTCCTTTTCTTCGAAACCCTAAAATAGGCAAAAAACATCAATTTGGGCCGGGCCTCCGATTAGTAGGTTAGTCTCCAAAATGATATAAAAGTGTAAAATAAAGCCCATTAACATCCAAAATAGATAATATAATAGCACGGAGAAATAAAAAATTATAGATACGTTGGAGACGTATCAATGCTCCAAAGGTAACATAGGTGATGTTGCTTCTCCTGTCCCACTAGTGGACTATTCTATGAATGATTGCTTGCATGATGTTTATCCACCTATTCCCATGCTTCGTGCTAGTGCGAATTCTTCATGTCATGACTTACCTATTTATGATAAATATGATGATGAGCATGTTGAGTTGCCTAGTTGTGATGCTATGCTCCATAGGATATCATGTGAAAATTCTATTGGTCACATCATGTTTGACAATCCATTGAACTTGTCATATGCTATGAGTGAGATCTCCCATATAGCATCATTTCAATCTCAACATAGGAACTATGCATGCCCCATTAAATTAAATCCCATTTGCACTTATGGCATAGATGACGAGATGATGGTCATTGGCGTTTGTTTTTCATGTGATGATATTGCTATGCTTCCTTTACATGATTTGCGCAATTCATCTACTATGCCATGCCACGATCACATTGTTCCAAATATGCATTGTTTTGGATGTTGTCAATATTCTCCATGTGATGTTTCCATTAATGCTCATGAGGAGACCCCCATAGTTTCCTCATACATATTAGGAGATTTTGATGCATTCCATACTTTGCATGACTCCCATAATTACTTGCACCATATGCATTCCATGAATAACAATGCTCTAGATATTTCTCATGATGCATTACACAATTTGAGTCTTCGTTATGCTATACATAAAAACAAACCTATCATGATGGATGACATGTTTCTATATCACACATCTCATTTATTTGAGCATTGGCTATTTTGTGCTAACCAACACTTGCACGTGAGTATCATGATGGATGATGTGTACATCTACCACGCACACACAATTTTCCCTTTGTCTTTGTTTTGTGTAGGTACTCACGTATACTCATCAACCTCTCAGTCCCAAGAGTTGACGAAACGAGCTCTTGAGAGCAAAGATGACTTGGGATCCCATGAACTATCCTTCCCACCACTCTCTTCGCGCAATGACTACGCGCATCTCTTTTACTTGGCTCTCACACGGATATGGGCTATATACCACTTGTCGCTTTATGCTCATTTTACTGTGTTCACTTTGCATGCTATGCTTACTTATATGCCTTTACCATGCAATTTTGACCCTTGCGTGCATCTACCCATGATTCACCATTATGCTACTCCTATGTGTATTTGCATGCTTGGTGGAGATCCTTGTTGCTATTGCCATGTTTATCATGTGCCTCATGCTATTGATGCTATTTTGCTCATATCATCCTTTCATGCTTGTGCTATGTCATGTGAATTATCCATGCACACTATTTGCACCCATGACATGCTTGACATGATTACCTCTAGTACATTGCATCTTTGCAATACTAGCTTGCACCACTTGATCGCTTTGATTGCTTGCTTTGTCGCATCACCCATGTTCCACTATTACTCGCTTTCTTGGGTTGATGACATACATGTTCATGCCTCTCACATGATATATCTTGTTCATTGTCTCTTGCCTCCAATTGTTGCATCTATGCTTATTGATCTTGGAGACTTGGACACTTTACTTGTGATGCATGCTTGCTTGATTGCGCCTATTCTATTTGGTTGTTCTCGCATCATATGCCTCCATACTATGAAATGCTCCCTTGTCCTTTCTTATGATGAGCATGATGCATACACTTGTTGGGTATCTTACCACATGAATGATTGGTTTTGCATTTCCGCTAACCTCATTTGTTTTCCCTAGTGTTTGTCATGTTCTTTCATTTTGAAGGATTCACAAGGTGGTACCATCACGAGACAACTTGGTCATGTGAAGGCGTACACGATGAACGACACCAACATTTTCGACATTCTCATAAAGGTGAACTCCTTCCCTTTGAGCCATCCTCAAATACGCATATTGGATGGGTCACTCTTTCATTGTTGTTTCCTTCTTGTTGTCTACATGATACATCTCGTGAACGGAGGAGAGACATTGAAGATTGGCTCTATGGACCTTCGCATTGAGGAGCGCTCGGACTTATTGGATGCACTTACGAACCTACACTCATGCCACCACATCGAGCATTGGTACACCAACACCTCCATATTTGTTGATTGTGCTCACACATGTCATGCTCGATGGACATATCATACACATGACAAATTTGCATCTTATGCATGGATTGACTCACATTATGATTGCCTTGTTGCATCTTGTATTTCGATGTCATTCATGATATATGAGCTTGTGCACTTCCTTAGCAAATTTGTTGCGATCTTTCTTGATGGCATATTCATACATCATGATCATATTTCCTACCATCAATTGCATAATAACTCATTCATATTGAGCATCCATTGTCATATTCATGCTATTGATAAACCGTCTCACTATGACATCATTTTGCACCGTGGTTGCATTGATCACATTCACAACACATATGTGTGCACAATGATTGCATTTTCTCCCATGAATGCTTTGCATATATTTCTAGATAATCTTGATAAGCTTCATGCACTTTGTCACGAACAATCTTGCCGCACGGACTCATTCTTACACGATGGACACTTTGTGTGCGCTAACCATTGTATTTCCGAGTGTTGTTTGTGTTTGCTCTTTTTGCATGTATACCACTCTGGTGACACCTTGGAGTACTTGGATTGCGCAATGTCTTCAACTCCGTCCAACTACAAGTCCATCCACAACAACCGTGCCCATGGTTATAAGGATCACGATCCGAGGTCAGATCTTTCCCAAGGGAGGGGAGATGATGTGGAGGATCCTACGATCATCCCCATGTACACTTCGACTACTCCCCAAGCCCCAAGAGGACATACGATGATACCTCGACCATACGCCATTGGAAACAAGGTGAACTCACTCCTCTTCGAACCGTCACTTTCCACATATGAGACATGGCTACTACCTCATGCATGGATCTTGCATATACTCAGGTACAACCGAGACGACCATGGAGGATCCAAGGACCAAGGCCAAGCATGGAAGAGGAGAAGTAAGAAGAAGCAGGGACAAGCTTCTGGAAAGGCTGGATCTTCCGGCCTCTGCCCGAAACTTCCAGGCCCCAGACCTTCCGGCCTGCCCGGAACCTCCGGCCCCCGGAGTCCAGACCAGCCCTTAGCGCGCCAACTCTCTGGATAGCCCGGAACCCGGTCGGAACCTGCCCGGAAGTTCCGGAGCCCGGAACTTCCGGCCCCACCCGGAACTTCCGGCCTGCGTGCGTGCAAAGACTCGGGCCAAGGGCCCATGTATCCCCCTCTCACTTACCCCTTCGTGGGCTAGCACTATATATACTCCCCCACCTCCTCCTAGTTAGGGTTAGCATTGGTTTAGCTCATTTTAGAGATAGAGCATTGCTCATCCACATCGGATCTACTCCACGAGAGAGACCGCGACCTCTACGGAGAAGATCCCTTTGGATTCAAGACCTCCTTGCGGAGAGGACCATCAAGACCTCCTCACAGAGAAGACCGGTTACCTTTGTATCGTTCGTTGTTGACTTTGGATCTTGTATCTCCTATCGTGTTTCGAGGATCTAGCTCTTGTGTGATCATTCTTGTTGGTTGAGTGTTCTCTTGTGTTCCTCGTGTATTTTTCCCCTTGTTTCCCTCCTCATGTTCTTCGTGTTCATCGCGGGATCCGCTCCTTTCGTGAAAGATCGGCCGATTAGGGTTCCCACCCTACATCAGGACCACAACCCACCAAGGCGGCCCTAGGGGTGCTGGCGCACCCAGGTGAGTTGTGCCCACCTAGTGCACCCCCTCTGATGTTATTTGCATAAAAAATTCGGAAATATTCAGAAAAAATCATATTAAATTTTTATAGCATTCTAAGAACTTTTATTTTCTGGTCATTTTTTATTGCACGGGAAATTCAGAAAACAGACAAAACATGGCATTTTATTTTATTGAATTAATAAAAACAAAAAACAAAAGGTAGTGCTCACTAAATTCATCAACTTCATACCTCTCAAAAATGATTCATTAATAAGGTTGATCAGGTCTTATTAACAACCATTTTCGATTAGCAGGAAACCGAAGAACTTCCGTAAAACACTAAATTACCTCAACGGGGATGTGAATGTCCCCAGCAATAAGCATTTCATATTTCTTTTTGACAGTAGGTAGAGGTAGTAGAAAACTTCCAATAGTGATTGTCGGGGATTTTTCAATAACATTAATACCATTCACTTGGAATTGTTTCTTCAGAAAGTGCACCACATGCTCATTACCATTGACATGAAAAATGACCTTACTTTTATTGCAATCAATAACAGACCCTGCAGTATTCAAAAAGGTTCTACCAAGGATAATCGACATATTGTCTTTCTCGGGCATCTCAAGTATAACAAAGTCAGTTAAGATAGTAACATTTGCAACAACAACGGGAACATCCTCACAAATACCGATGGGTCATGTCTGCTAGACTACATCAGTATTTCCCCAAAGAGGAAGGGATGATGCAGCACAACGATGGTAGGTATTTCCCTCAGTGATGAGACCAAGGTTATCGAACTAGTAGGAGAACCAAGCAACACTATGTAAACAACACCTGCACACAAATAACAAATACTCGCAACCCGACGTGAAAAGGGGGTTGTCAATCCCTTTCGGGTAACGGCGCCACAAATTGGCAAAAGGATGTGATAAAAATATGATAGATGGGATAAATAGATCTCGGATAAAATAAATTGCAGCAAGGTATTTTTGTATTTTTGGTTTAATAGATCTGAAACTAAAAGTCAAATAAAATAGATCGCAAAGTAAAATATAATAAAGAAGAGATCCGAGGGCCGTAGGTTTCACTAGTGGCTTCTCTTGAGAAAAATAGCAAACAGTGGGTGAACAAATTGCTGTTGGGAAATTGGTAGAACTTCAAATAATCATGAAAATATCCAGGCAATAATCATTATATAGGTATCATGTCCAAGATTAGTAGACCGACTCCTTCCTGCATCTACTACTATTACTCCACACATCGACCGCTATCCAGCATGCATCTACTGTATTAAGTTCATGGAGAAATGAAGTAATGCAATAAGAACGATGACATGATGTAGACAAGATCTATTTATGTAGAAATAGACCCCATCTTGTTATCCTTAATAGCAACGATACATACGTGTCGGTTCCCCTTCTGTCACTGGGATCAAGCACCGTAAGATCGAACCCATCACAAAGCACCTCTTCCCATTGCAAGATAAATAGATCAAGTTGGCCAAACAAAACCCAAATATTAGAGAATAAATACGAGGCTATAAACAATCATGAATATAAGAGATCAAGAAGACTCAAATAACTTTCATGGATAAAAAGAGATAGATCTGATCATAAACTCAAAGTTCATCGGATCCCAACAAACACACCGCAAAAGAATTACATCATATGGATCTCCAAGAGACCATTGTATTGAGAATCAAACGAGAGAGAGGAAGCCATCTAGCTACCAACTATGGACCCGATGGTCCACAAAGAACTACTCATGCATCATCGGAGAGGCACCAATGGACATGATGAACCCCTCTAGGATGGTGTCTAGATTGGATCTAGTGTTTCTAGAACATGCGGCAACTGGAATTTATTTTCGTCGACTCCCCTAGGGTTTCTGGAATATTAGGGTATTTATAGAGTAAAGAGGCGGTTCGGGAGGCACCCGAGGTGGGCACAGCCCACCAGGGCGCGCCTGGGCCTCCAGGAGCGCCCTGGTGTGTTGTGCTCCCCTCGGAGCACCCCCCAAGTGCTTCTCCGGCCCATTGGATGTCTTCTGGTCCAAGAAAATCCACAAAAAGTTTCGCTGCGTTTGGACTCTGTTTGGTATTTGAAGGATCGAAAGTATGTCTAGAGGGGGGGGGGGGTGATTAGACTACTTGACCAAATAAAAACTTAACCTTTTCCCAATTTATTTCTTGGCAGATTTTAGCTATTGTAGGACAAGTCAAGCAATCATCACACAATTCAAGCAAGCATGCAAAGAGTATATTGGCAGCGAAAGTAAAGCATGCAACTTGCAAGAATGTAAAGGGAAGGGTTTGGAGAATTCAAACGCAATTGGAGACACGGATGTTTTTCCCGTGGTTCGGATAGGTGGTGCTATCCTACATCCACGTTGATGGAGACTTCAACCCACGAAGGGTAACAGTCGCGCGAGTCCACCGAGGGCTCCACCCACGAAGGGTCCACGAAGTAGCAACCTTGTCTATCCCACCATGGCCATCGCCCATGAAGGACTTGACTCACTAGCGATAGATCTTCACGAAGTAGGCGATCTCCTTGCCCTTACAAACTCCTTGGTTCAACTCCACAATCTTGTCGGAGGCTCCCAAGTGACACCTAGCCAATCTAGGAGACACCACTCTCCAAGAAGTAACAAATGGTGTATTGATGATGAACTCCTTGCTCTTGTGCTTCAAATGATAGTCTCCCCAACACTCAACTCTCTCTAATAGGATTTGGATTTTGTGGAAAGAAGATTTGAGTGGAAAGCAACTTGGGGAAGGCTAGAGATCAAGATTCATATGGTAGGAATGGAATATCTTGGTCTCAACACATGAGTAAGTGGTTCTCTCTCAGAACATATGAGTTGGAATTGTGTATGTGTTCTGATGGCTCTCTCCACGAATGAAGAGGAGGTGGAGGGGTATATATAGCCTCCACACAAAATCCAACCGTTACACACAGTTTTCCAATCTCGGTGGGACCGAATCAACAAACTCGGTCGGACCAAAAAGGTAAACCTAGTGACCGTTAGAGATTTTCGGTGGGACTGACATGCAACTCGGTAGGACCGATATGGTTAGGGTTTGGGCATAACGTAATCTCGGTGAGACCGATTACACAAACTCGGTGAGACCGAGTTTGGTAATAAGCTAACCAGAGAGTTGGTCAGGCAAACTCGGTGGGACCGATTTGCTCTTTCGGTGAGACCGAAAAGTTACAAAAGGGAAATAAAGAGTTTACACTGCAATCTCGGTGGGACCGATTCGCTCTTTCGGTGAGACCGAAAAGTTACGGAAGGGAAACAGGGAGTTTGCAATCCCATCTCGGTGAGACCGAGATCCCTATCGGTAGAACTGAATTGCTAGGGTTTGGCAGTGGCTTATGACAAGTGAAACTCGGTGGCGCCGGATAGAAAGAATCGGTAGGACCGAGTTTGGCTTAGGGTTTAGGTCATATGTGGATATGGGAAAGTAGTTGAGGGTTTTGGAGCATATCACTAAGCACATGAAGCAAGAGGCTCATTAAGCAACACCTCATCCCTCCTTGATAGTATTGGCTTTTCCTAAAGACTCAATGTAATCTTGGATCACTAAAATATAAAGTGAAGAGTCTTGAGCTTTTGAGCTTGAGCCAATCCTTTGTCCTTAGCATTTTGAGGGTTCCACTTTCACATCCATGCCATGCCAATCATTGAGCTTTCCTGAAATAGTCATCTTGGAATAGCATTAGCTCAATGAGCTATATGTTATTATGAATTACCAAAACCACCTAGGGATAGTTGCACTTTCAGTATTGATTTCCCGCGATGTAAAGAACATGCAAAAAAAACAACTAGCACCTAGCACTATGTCAATAGGTTAGTACTAGAAAATGATACAAGATGACTATAAAATGATTATAAAACATCCAAGAATGATAATATAACAACATGGAACAATAAAAAAATGTAGATACATTGGAAATGTATCAGCATCCCCAAGCTTAATTCCTGCTCGTCCTCGAGTAGGTAAATGATAAAAACAGAATTTTTGATGTGGAATGCTGCCTAACATGTCATCTCATATTCTTTTTAGCATGGACATTTGGACTTTTTATATGGTTCAAAGCAATAGTCTAGTTTTGACATGAGACTTAAATACTCAAGCATATCATCAAGCAACCATGTCTTTCAAAATATCAATGCAAAATAAGTTATCCCTAGCCCATCAGGCTCAATCATTGATCCATTCATGAAACACACTCACATATTAGCTACACCCAATGCTGAAGTACGATCATAGTGCCCCCTAGTTGGTGCTTTATAAGAGAAGATGGAGACTCAAATAAAAATAAAAAATGAATAAAGTAAAATAAAGGCCCTTCGCGAAGGGAAGTAGGGACTTGTAGAGGTGCGAGAGCTCGAAGCGAAAATTGAGAGATAAAAACATTTTGGGAGGCAGATGATATGTCTCCAACATATCTATAATTTTTGATTGTTCCATGCTATTATATTATCAATCTTGGATGTTTTATAATCATTTTATAGTCATTTTATATCATTTTTTGGTACTAACCTATTGACATAGTGCCAAGTGCCAGTTCCTGTTTTTTCTGTGTTTTTACATCACAGAAAATCAATATCACACGGAGTCCAAATGCCCCGAAAGTTTACGGAGATTTTTTATGGACCAGAAGGAACATGTTGGGCCCTGGTTGCACCTGGGGGGAGTCCTGAGGAGGGGACAACCCACCAGGGCGCGCTAGGAGGCCCAGGCGCGCCCTGGTGGATTGTGCCCACCTTGGGTGCCCCCCGGACCGCCTCTTTGCTCTATAAATACCCCAATATTCCAGAAACCCTAGGGGAGTCGACGAAATATTCATCCAGCCGCCGCAGAGTCCAGAACCACCAGATCCAATCTAGACACCATCTCGGATGTGGTTCACCACCTCCATTGGTGCCTCTCCGATGATGCGTGAGTAGTTCTTTGTAGATCTTCGGGTCCGTAGTAGTAGCTAGATGGCTTCATAAATCTCTTGATTCTCAATACAATGGTCTCTTGGAGATCCATATGATGTAACTCTTTTGTGTGTGTTTGTTGGGATCTGATGAACTTTGAGTTTATGATCAGTCATATCTTTTTATATCCATGAAAGTTATTTGAGTGTCTTTGATCTCTTATATGCATGATCTCTTATAGCCTCGTATTTATTCTCCGATATTTGGGTTTTGTTTGGCCAACTTGATCTATTTATCTTGCAATGGGAAATGGTGCCTGGTAGTGGGTTCGATCTTACGGTGCTTGATCCCAGTGACAGAAAGGGAAACAACACGTATGTATCATTGCTACTAAGGATAAAAAGATGGGATCTATATCTACGCAATAGATAAACGGATCTTGTCTACATCATGTTATCGTTCTTATTGCATTACTCCATTTTTCCATGAACTTAATACACTAGATGCATGCTGGTAGCGGTCGATGTGTGGAGTAATAGTAGTAGATGCAGGCAGGAGTCGGTCTACTAATCTTGGACGTGATGCCTATGTAACGATCATTGCCCGGATATCGTCATAATTATTTGAGGTTCTATCAATTTCCCAACAGTAATTTGTTTACCCACCGTTTGCTATCTTTCTCGAGAGAAGCCACTAGTGAAACCTACGGCCCCCGGGTCTCTTCCTTAACACCAATATTCTTACTAAAGCATAATTACTCATCAACATGACTCACATATCACATCATCATATCTCAAAACTATTACAAAGAATCAAGTTTATTTCGTCCAATGATCTTCATGAAAGTTTTTATTATATCCTTCTCGGATATCTACCACTTTGGGACTAATTTTCATGTGTTGCTTTTGATAAGCTTAAACAAATATAAGTGAAGATCATGAGCATAATATTTCTTTCTCTCAAATTAATTTAAGTGAAGCAAGAGGGATTTTCATAAAAATTTTACTAACTCTCAAATAAATCTAAGTGAAGCATGAGAGAAATTCTTCAAAAATACTAAAGCACACCGTGCTCAAAAAGATATAAGTGAAGCACTAGAGCAATTCCATAGCTCATAAAGATTTAAGTGAAGCATAGAGAGCAATTCTAACAAGTCATGGCATAATTTTGGCTCTCTCAAATAGGTGTGTACAGCAATGATTCAAGACTTAAAACACAAAGCAAAACAAGCAAAGACTCATATCATACAAGACGCTCCAAGCAAAACTCATAGTATGTGACGAATAAAAATATAGCTTCGAGTAAAACACCGATGGTCGTTAGAAGAAAGAGGGGATGCCACTCAGGGCATCCCCAAGCTTAGTTGCTTGCTTCTCTTTGGATAATAGCTTGGGATGCCATGGGAATCCCCAAGCTTAGGCTCTTCTTACTCCTTATTCCTTCATCCATCGTAACATCACCCAAAACATGAAAACTTCAATCACACAAAACTCAAAAAAAAAACTTTGTGAGATCCGTTAGTATAAGAAAACAAATCACTACTATAAGTACTATTGAAAACCAATTCATATTTTATTCTCGCATTATATCTACTATATTCCAACTTTTCTATGGCAACAACACTTCAAAGAAAACCATAGAATCATCAAAACAAACACACAACACAAAGAAAATAGAATCTGTCAAAAACAGAACAGTCTGTAGCAATCTGGATATTTCAAATACTTTTGAAAAAACAATTGGTATTTTATCACACTCTCATTAAAAACGAAAATTATTTTCGTGAGCGCAAAAGTTTCTGTTTTTCAGCAAGATCAAGTCAACTATCACCCAAGAAGATCCTAAAGGCTTACTTGGCACAAACACTAATTAAAACACAAAAAATAATCAGAACAGTAGCATAATTGTGCAAACACTCAAGAATAGGAAGCAAAAAGCAAAAATAAATTTTATTCATTGGGTTGCCTCCCAACAAGCGCTATTGTTTGACGCCCCTAGCTAGGCATAAATCACGGATCTAAGTTTTGTCATCCGTAGTTTTGGCAACTTTTGTAAGGGCTATCTCAAACCCGGGAGGCTCTTTGCGCTTCCCTAAATTCTCAGGAAAAGAAACCATCTTTAGATCCAAAATATCCAATCGCTTATTACAGAGAGTAATCAAGGTATTCATGCGATTGATACTACCGTTAAGATGTTTGAGGGGTTCGTTACATTTTTGCAATTCAACCATATGTTTGTGCAAATCACCAAGTTTGTCCAACATTTGAACTCCCTTTGGGGTGAAAGAAAACCCCTTCTTTTGAGGTGGAACCTCTAGAATTCCTTCTAAGATTTCATAGGTAGCATTGGCATCAAGCTCAATAAAATTACCTTTAGCAGCAAAATCTAAGAGTTGTCTATGATGCAAAGCTAATCCTATGTAAAAATTACGAAGCAAAATCTTAGCGCCCCCTTTAAATTGCAAACACGATAGGATTCCATTAGCCTATCACTACAGCAGGATGCTGCTAACGCGGCACTACGATCATAGACCCTTCGACGAAACTGTGTGTGATGCAATAATCGCAAATGATGGTGTAAAAAACTTTCAAAAAAGGTGCAAAACGTTTGCGATGGAGGATGCATCAAACACAGTTTAGATTTTAGTTGCGTGTGTGATGCAGGGCATACGGTTCAGTTCAATTAACTGTTTGCGATGAGGAAGAACAAAAGAAACGGGTAGCCAGATGAAGGTGTGTGCGATATACAACATATGGTTCACTCGGATGAAATGTTTGTGATTAGGCAACACAAAAGAAACGGTCAGCCAGATCAAGGTGTGTGCGATATGCGGCATGCGAACTCGGATGAACTGTTTGCGTTGAGACAAGAGAACATAAACGGTTCAATATATCAAGATGTGTGTGATACACGTCAAATATGTCTGTAATCAAAAATGTGTGCGAAGACCGATAATAACATAGACGATTGCTTCTAATAAGACGTACGTGATATGTTTTGTCTACAAAACATCTATTGGCCATTGGGGGACGGGCGGTCATTCGGATACGCCATAAGGATGCGAAGAGGCATCCTATATCAGCAAGGACTAGTTGTTCCACCAGTAGCTCATGTAAGAGAACTCTCAAGTTAAGTGTGCTTAGGTTGGAGCAGCCATCACATGGGTGACTGGATGGGAAGTTGTTTTGATGCTAAATTAACTGATAGGATGGGTCATATTTTTCAAATTAAATGACCGATACGACCCATCCCATGAGTTAATTTAACCTCGAGGTCCTTGTTTTTTATTTTTTATTTTTAACACATTTTAAAGAAGGTCTACCGCATTACTTTTTGACAATGTGCGATACACGGCATACAATTGATCCATCCGACCTGTTTGTGATGGAATAAGCCATGTGTGTTGTGATCAAACACTTGCTAGTATACAACCATTTGTGATTGATGAATTCATCATCGACGGGTTCCTAGTGTGGTCCGTGTTCATATGATTATTGTCTACTTCTTGTGCTAGATCGATGTTCCGGAAGTCATAGGTCGGAAACTTATATGATGGAAAATAGACCCGGGGGCCATAGGTTTCACTAGAGGCTTCTCTCAAGATAGAAGATATTATGGTGAGTGAACAAATTACTGCCGAACAATTGATAGAAAAGCGCAAAGTTATGATGATATCTAAGGCAATGATTATGAATATAGGCATCACATCCGTGTCAAGTAGACCGAAACGATTCTGCATTTACTACTATTACTCCACACATCGACCGCTATCCAACATGCATCTAGAGTATTAAGTTCATAAATAACGGAGTAACGCCTTAAGAAAGATGACATGATGTAGAGGAATTAACTCAAACAATATGATGAAAACCACACCTTGTTATCCTCGATGGCAACAATAAAATACGTGCCTTGCTGCCCCTATTGTCACTGGGAAAGGACACCGCAAGATTTAATCCAAAGATAAGTGAGGGAGTCCTGGATTAGGGGGTATCCGGATAGCCGGATTATATCCTTTGGTTGGACTGTTGGATTATGAAGATACAAGATTGAAGACTTCGTCCCGTGTCCGGATGGGACTCTACGTGGCGTGGAAGGCAAGCTAGGCAATATGGATATGTATATCTCCTCCTTTGTAACCGACCTTGTGTAACCCTAGCCCCCTCCGGTGTCTATATAAACCGGAGGGTTAGGACAACATACAATCATACCATAGGCTAGCTTCTAGGGTTTAGCCTCTCCGATCTCGTGGTAGATCAACTCTTGTACTACTCATATCATCAAGAATAATCAAGCAGGATGTAGGGTTTTACCTCCATCAAGAGGGCCCGAACCTGGGTAAAACATCGCGTCCCCTGCCTCCTGTTACCATCTACCTTAGACGCACAGTTCGGGACCCCCTACCCGAGATCCGCCGGTTTTGACAACGACATTGGTGCTTTCATTGATATTTCCTCTGTGACGTTGCCGTAAGGAAGGATGCCTCATCTCATTGTTAAAAACAACATTACCGCCAGGGGAGCCCTGGCTGTCGGCCAAACTCTCCGGCTAGGCAGTTTCGTCATGACCGCCTGTTCGGCTGCTGCACCAACGATGACTTCTTGGGTCATCGAAAACAGCCTCCACCTTGGCTCGGAATTCGCTGAGCAGATGGATCCAATGGAGCTCTCTTCCCTAAATGAGCTCTTGGATCGCATCGCCGCCTTGGGAGTCGCTACGGACTATGATCGGATTGGGCTTAAACCCAATCAAAGGGAGATTAACTCTCCACCGGTCGCCCATCATGTTGCGGTGGTGGAGGAACTATGCGGCGATTCTTCCTCTATCTTGAGGACAAACTATGTCCAAATTCCTGAGCTCTCCGAGCCAGATACCCATTTACGGGAGGACATCACCCAAACCCTGAACCTAGAGTCAGGCAGCGGGCCAGACTCATCGGGCAACATCCCGGAATCCAAACTTCCAAGTTTGGAAACTCCTCGGCCCCTGGTTCTCATATCGGGTAGGGGTTCGGACTCAAAACCACCCACCCACCTATACATAAATGATCTTTCCCACATCAGGCAAGAGCCCCATGGAACAGTACATCATTATTGGGCCAGATTCCTCCTTGTGATGAACAAGGTTAAGGACTGCCACGAGGAAGACACAATCTCACTTTTCTGCAATAACTGCACAGACAAGGGAATCCTTAACGCCATAAGTCACCGTGACATATCACGCTTCGCCGACTTGGCGTCCATAGTACGAAAGTACTGTGCGATGGAAAGTGCCTGGAAAACCGAAACGAAATTTTGGGATAATCTGGCTCCGAATATACACCCAATCCGAGGTAAAAGGGTGCACTATCATAAGACACCCGAGTTAATTACGAAGAAGCAAAAACCCTCTATAGGGCATGGAACCGTATTGGAGGGATGGCTTAACGGACCCTGCAAAATTCATAGCACAACGGATACCATACCAACGCACAGCCTTAGAGCATGTTGGATACTCCGGCAGGTGGCCAAAAGTGGTGAGGATATTCTCATCCCAAATACCACAGAGCACCATCCCATGGATAACAATACGGTATTAACAGTTTTTGAAACCTTCGCATCAAATAATAGGCGTAAGCGAACACTCCGCAGCCTCGCCGAAATCTGCCATGTAGCAGCAATGAATCCATGGAGTGACACGGCTATTACCTTCAATGCCAGTGACAAACCTAAATTCCGAACTGCTCGAGCACCAGCTGCACTGGTCCTCAGTCCAATTGTGGATGGCTTTCGACTCACCAAAGTACTCATGGACGACGGCAGTGGATTTAACATCATCTACGAGGAAACTCTTCAAAAAATGGAAATAGACTGGAACCGCATTGAGCAAAGCAACACAACCTTCAGAGGAATCATCCCCAGTCGGGAAGCACGCTGTGCTGGGAAAATCACACTAGATGTGGTATTCGGCACGCCAGAGAACTATAGGTCCGAAGAAATTACATTCCAAGTGGCCCCGTTCAGTAGTGGATATCACACCCTTCTAGGACGGGAGGCGTTCATGATCTTCCAAGCCATACCCCATTATGGGTACATGAAGCTCAAAATGCCCGGGCCCAACGGAATCATCACTCTCGCTAGTGATCCGGACACAGCACTCCGTGCCGAAAACAAAACAGCCGCATTGTCCCTCGAAGCATTATCCAAAGCCCTTTCGGCCGAGGAATTAACTGCGCTATGCTCCACGGTGGAAAGGGATGACATAATACTTGACAAGAGATCCAAGTCCACCTCTTTTAAACCAGCGGATGAAATAGTCAAATTCCAAGTCCAGCCAACGGACCCTACAAAAACAGCCTCCATCGGGGCACAGTTAAACCCCGCCGTGGACGCCACACTACAAGATTTCCTGCGCGAAAATTGGGACATATTCACCTGGCACCCCTCAGACATGCCAGGAATCCCACGCAGGCTGGCCGAGCACAGCCTCAATATCCTAAAGGGATTCAAGCCGGTCAAGCAGGCTCTTCGGTGTTTCTCTGAACCTAAGAGACATGCCATTGGAGAGGAACTAGCCAAGTTATTGGAGGCCGGATTCATTAGAGAAATAAAACACCCGGACTGGCTAGCAAACCTGGTGATGGTACCAAAGAAGGACAAATCCTGGCGCCTATGTGTCGATTTCAAGGACCTCAACAAGGCTTGCCCAAAGGATCCCTTCCCCTCCCCTGCATTGATCAAATTATTGATGCTACACAGGACACAAGTCATTGTGTTTCCTCGACGCATACTCCGGCTACCACCAAATCAAGATGGCGGAGTCCGACCAAGCCACAACGGCATTTATAACACCATACGGCCCCTTCTGTTTCAACACAATGCCTTTTGGGCTCAAAAATGCCGGCGCAACATATCAGCGCATGATCCAGACATGTCTGGAGAAACAGATCGGCAAAACAGTAGAGGCATACGTAGATGATGTGGTCATTAAAACCAAACACGTCGACTCCCTGATAGACGACTTGAGGCTCACATTCGACAACCTCCAAACATATGACATCAAGCTCAATCCCGAAAAATGCGTTTTTGGCGTACCCGCAGGAAAGCTCCTGGGCTTCATTGTCTCTAGTAGAGGGATTGAAGCTAATCCGGCCAAAATCCGAGCTCTGTGACAGTTGGCTATCCCAACGGACCTCAAACAAATCCAGAAACTAACTGGATGTGTGGCGGCTCTAAGCCGCTTTATCTCCCGCTTAGGAGAAAAGGCATTACCCCTTTATCGCCTCCTTCAGCGCATCGAACACTTCGAGTGGACGGACGCTGCCACAGCCGGATTGGAAGAAATAAAAGCCATACTGGCAACCAACCCAATCCTGGCCGCGCCAAACATCGGCAAACCAATGCTGTTGTACATTGTGGCAACTCATCAAGTTGTAAGCGCAGTGCTCGTCGTCGAACGAGAAGATGACGGACATAAATCCCCTCTTCAAAATCCGGTATACTATGTATCCATTGTCCTCACTCCATGCAAATCACGGTACCCACATTATCAAAAGATAGCCTATGCGGTATTCATGGCATCCCGGAAGCTGCGACACTACTTTTAAGAGTGTTCAATTACAGTAGCCTTGGAAGTGCCACTTAACGATATTATAAACAACCGCGACGCTACGGGACGGATTGCCGAATGGGCCATTGAGCTCCTCCTATTCGACATAACATACAAACCTCGGTGAGCCATTAAATCGCAAGTATTGGCCGACTTTGTCACCGAATGGATGGAAGCCGAACTCCCTAAAGAGTACGGCGCATACTCCAATTGGATCATGCACTTCGACGGTTCTAAAATGCTGGCTGGTCTAGGGGCTGGCGTCATCCTGACGTCCCCAACCGGAGATACCGATAAGTACGTACTGCAAATATTGTATACAGACTCCAACAACGCAGCCGAATACGAAGCTCTGTTGCATGGTCTTCGGATGGCAGTCTCCATGGGCATTCAACGCCTGGAGGTGCGTGGGGATTCAAACCTCGCAATATCCCAAATAAATGGAGACTTTGATGCCAAGGATCCGAAAATGGCGGCCTATCGAAATGCCGTCCTAAAGATGTCAGCTTGGTTCGAGGGGCTCGAATTTCACCATGTGGCTCGGGAAAACAATCAGGCGGCGGATATCCTCGCCCGCATCGGCGCAAAATGCGACGCGGTTCCCCCCAACATCTTTTTGGAGAGGTTTTTTAAGACATCAGTGGTATGGGAAGGGGACACCGGTATCAATAGTCTGGACCCGGCCAAAACACCCGATACCGAACACTCTGACATTTTCGGAGGCTCTGCTACCGAAATAACACCTTCAGCCCACGTAATAATGGCTGTCATCGCCCCATGGACAGAACCATTCCTGGCCTACCTAACTAGGAAGGAACTTCCCGAGGACCAAAATGAGGCATGCTGCATAGTGCGGCGATCTAAAGCCTACAGGGTCCCCGAGGGAGAGCTATATAAGAAAAGCACTACCGAAGTCCTTCAAAGGTGCATCTCCGAAGAGGAAGGGCGGAAGCTTTTGGCAGAAATTCATGTTGGACTTGGAGGCCACCGCGCTGCAGCCCGGGCCCTTGTAAGCAAGGCCTTCCATACAGGTTTTTATTGGCCGACGGCCCGGGCAGACGCACAAGACTTGGTCCAACGCTGCGCCGGTTGCCAGGTTTTTGCAAACCAAAGCCATATGCTACCCACCGCCCTCCAAACAATCCCCATTACCTGGCCTTTTGCGGTCTGGGGGCTTGACATGGTTGGACCCCTTAAAGGGGAACCCATAAGAAAAAATACTTACTGTTCATGGTGGATAAATTCACCAAATGGATAGAAGCCAAACCTGTTAAGATAGCCGAATCCGGACCGGTGATAGACTTCATATCCGGGGTCGTACACCGTTATGGCGTCCCTCATAGCATCATCACTGACAATGGCACGAATTTCATGGCCGACGAGGTAAAACTCTGGTGCAGCAACATGGGCATCAAGCTCGATTATGCTTCCGTCTATCACCCACAAACCAACGGCCAAGTTGAGCGAGCAAATGGTCTTATCATGAGCGGCATTAAACCCATATTAGTGCGGTCCTTAACAGAGTCTAACACACACTGGGTAGAGGAGCTCGACTCCGTACTCTGGGGGGGCTGCGGACCATGCCGAATCATAGTACCGGATATACACCCTTCTTTATGGTATACGCCGCAGAGGCAATCCTGCCCTGCAACATAATTCATGACTCACCTCGAGTGCGCATGTACGAAGAAAGAGAAGCCAAGCTCGATCGGCAGGACAATATGGACAGCCTGGAGGAGGAGCGCGACGTGGCAAAAGCCCGTTCCGCATTTTATCAACAACAGGCTCACACATACCAAAGCAGAGAAGTACGGTCCAAAACTTATAACATTGACGAATTAGTTCTACGCCTGCCGGAGAAGAAAAAGTCCAAGATCGAGCCCAAATGGGAAGGTCCCTTCATTATTGACCAAGTTCTGACCGGTGGAGCGTACCGTCTGCGGGATGCATCGAATAATCGACTTGAGCCGAACCCATGGAACACAGCTAGGCTCCGAAGATTCTACGCCTAGCGCCGGACTCTATGTTTGTCTCCTTCCTCTGTCCATTTTTTGAATATATATTATCTATCTTTTTTCTCTTTCTTTCTTTTATTCTTTCTCACGACCTTCAAGGGCCAGCTTGTGCCTCGTTTGCACATTATAGATGCGCTAACCGCGCTCATTATACCTGGGGGCTTCTTACACAGAAACTTAATTATCCATCTGGGCTTCATGCCCAGCACATGTGTTATTCTTCCACATGTACCTTTTCTTCGCCATTATATGCATCGACATGACTTAAGTTTTGGCCAAGCTAGGCTACCTGGCTCTTGTATTTATGCCCTACGTTCCCGTTAATTCGGCTAGGGCATAAGGGGAGCACCTCTGTGATTGTTACTGCCGGGTCAGTTGGATGTGTACCTCAGACTGGGTGAAGCCAAAAGCTAGCGTTCTTAAGGGAATATTCGGTCGGTGAACAAAAGATGATTTTGATTTATTTATTTTCCATATGTGCCCCCAGATGTTTTTTCCCGCGTTTCCTCTCGCAGTCCGAACATGCATTTTAGGGCATGCGTACCCAGGGAAAGGAACCCTTAACGGAACTATTCTCCCTGGAAGATATTTCTTACTACCCATGTAATATAACATAACTAGTTGGGCACTTGTCTATTCAAGCACTAATGACCCCTATGCCTGGTCTCCACGCATACCCCGGTTCTTATATAACTGAGCGGGTACTCGGATACACTCCGGACTATCGGGTCCCGAGGTTGAAGCGAAAAGGTCCGCCATGACAAATGATCTACAATCTGGCTAGAAGGCATTATACATGTCATTTTAATTACATAGTCATGTAGATTGACTAAATTCCTCTTCTATACCATCCAACAGGCGGCCTAGCCTACAATCCTGTTGGGAATACTTTGCGGCTAATTCTACTTGCCCATAGACTAGCTAACAGGGATCTCTTTCCCGTCGGGCCCCACAGGTCCGACCTCGGCCATGTGATTTGGGTCAGCCTTGGTATACCGCGTCTTCACCATGGCCCAGGCTTCCCTGGCACCTTGACAGCAGTCAGATATCTTCCATAATCGGAAGCGTCGCCGTGCTCCCTTGAGCTTCTCTACAAGCTCTCCAACGCCTTCTGGCAGGGAGACAGATGGCCACAAGGCCTGGGCAATACCTTGCATCACCTGTCAAACTTGTTCGTGCAATTGTGAGAGCTCGGATAGAAGATCACCCGCAGACCCGGGCATCTCCTCCGCGGGACGACCCGTCAGCATACCTGCAGACATAACTCTGTTAGCCAACTTCTTCGCCGTCCCCTTTATTAAGGGTTCGTTCAAGCACTTACTAAATATGCTGCATCGAAGCCACTTATTCTCCTTCTCGGAGTCCGCCAGCTGGGCTCGAACATCTTCAGTTCCACGCTCAGCTTGGTATGGCGTCTTGGAGATTGTTTTTCTCCCGCCTGACCTCAGTCAGCACGCGTTCGCCAGCCTTTAGCTGTCGTACGGCATGCAGCTCCTCCGGATTCTCTCCGGATTTATCTGCAACACCTATTATTAGATCTGCACCCATGCCGCACGCTATATGGTACCTATCATTCTTTGAAAGAAATGTTACCAGTTGGGGATTTTTTAGGTTCCTTCAATGCGGCAACAACGTCCCGAAGTTGGGTCTTGCATTCCTCCAGCTCCTGTGATAGTCAACTATTCTTCTCTGTAAGAACCTGCACAATAAGATCATCCTTAAATCAGTTCTGCTAACTGTTTCAAGTCTTAGGGGCTACTGATACATATAATCGTCAGATTTTCTTACCCGTACATCCTTTACATACTGGTCCGTGGCTCTGGCTAGATCACTTTGAGCAGCACGGAGGTACGCCTCTCCAGAATTGAAGGCATCAAATGCCTCTGGTGAGAAGCAAGTGTCGCGGAGTACGGCCCGGCGACGCCTATGATTCATGGCGCTCTCCACTCCTGAATGTGTAGCGGATAGCCTATCCGCATCCTCTGTAGGGGGACTATCCGGCGTCCGCCCCATGTCAGCTTCCGCCTCTATGTCCGGTCCTGGAGCCCGACTGGTGGAAGCATGATCGGCAGCCTTGCCGGACATATTCCGGCGAGCGTTTTTTTGTTAAAGAAACATGGACGTCATTACATTTCAAGAAAGACGACAACCACGAAGCGGGGTTTCTGTCATACCTCTGCGCCGGCGTCTCCGTCCTAACCGCCTTCCTTTTTGGCCTGCCCGGCCTCGGTGCCTCTTGTTGGTGAGTTGCTGCGGGTTCGGCATGGCGTCCCGAATGCCTTCCCAGTAAAAACACCATATGTATATGGTAGGTGAAGTGTCTAAAAGGGGATCCTAGTTTTTGGAGTTGGGATTTTTGGTTTTTCTTACACGCGACATAGGAAGCAGTCCTGGATAGTCGGCCGTAATGGCCACCATGGCGTCATCATAGCTTAATTGATAGAACTGCCGGTCTATCAGCTCCACGAATATGACCGGATCTTCATCGAGTCCGGCATCGAGAGCCCGGTCAGGGTCCTCTAGTTGTGGAGATGGGCTGCTGACCTCCCTTATGGCTTTTCACAGTTCCTGCCGCAAAATGGCAAGGTAAGTACCTACGACAAAGAATGTGGGAAGAACGGGAGTAAGGAGATATAACTCACCCAGCTTGGGGGGTTGTACATGGAGAATCCATCCCGTGGCTTGATGCGGATGAACTCCTCTTCCTCTCCCTTGAACAATTCGGACATAATTTTTGCTAAAGCGGCAACGTTGTCCGGACCCTTACGCCCGCAACGGGTGGCGTCATCTTCCCCGTTAAAACACCACAAGGGGTGCCCTCGATATTGAAGTGGTTGCACTACCCGCATTATGCATATTGACATAACCTCGGTTACTGTCAATCCCGATTGAGCCAGCGCTTTAATCCGGTTCATCAGGTAAATGACTTCTCCGTTGTCTTCCTCCTGGGGGCTCCGTGGGCACCAACTTCGGCGTTTCTTCAGAGGAGCATTGCTGAACTCAGGAAGACCCCGCCGAATAGGATCCGGAAGGGGGACGTCCTCCATATAAAACCATTCCGAAGGCCAGTCTTCGGACGTCTTATTTGGAGTTCCGGACAGGTATCCGATTTCGGCGATGCGCCATATTTCAGCTCTGCCCACTTGATAAACTGACCCCTTCTGTGTGCGAGGGACGAGGCAAAATAACCTTTTCCACAACTCGAAATGAGCCTCGCAGCCCAGGAATAATTCGCAGAGGGCAACATAGACGGCGATGTGTAAAATGGAAGCAGGGGTGAAATTATGCAGTTGGAGGCCGTAAAACTCCAGGAGCCCGCGGAGGAACGGATGAATCGGAAATCCGAGTCCCCTCAATAAATAAGGGACAAGGCATACCCGCTCCCCCGTAGAGGGGCTTGGGAAGCTCTCCGCTTGCTCCCCGCCATTGTAGGTGGCGAGCCCGGCTCGGACGGGCACCATATACGCCGGAGGGAGAAATCCCTTGGTTTGCAGTTCGACTAATCGACTGTGTGGGACTGAACATCTCTCCCAATCACCGGGCTTAGGGCTACGGGGGCGGGAGGAGGAGCTGCAGAGGTCGGCCATGCTGGAGTGGATTTTTTCTGAAGCACGCTCCGATGGATTCTGACTGGGGGAGGATGGTATGGATTGGATCTAAGAATCCCCATCCCTTTAATAGAAAATTTATTTATCTGGCTGGGGGAGGGGGGGGGGGGCGAATGTAAAAACGCCCTAGCGCCTCGCATTCATTCGACGCATGGGAGATATCCCTTATTGGGCGCGGAAGCCAAGAGATTCAACATTTATGGGACCAGACACTGCTTAACAAACGTTCAAAATTTGGAGATGAACCCGCCTTGCAATGCTGAAGACAACACTGCGCGCCGGACTCATCGTCATTGAATCCTGGTTCGGGGGCCACTGAGGGAGTCCTGGATTAGGGGGTATCCGGACAGCCAGATTATATCCTTTGGCCGGACTGTTGGATTATGAAGATACAAGATTGAAGACTTCGTCCCGTGTCCGGATGGGACTCTACTTGGCGTGGATGGCAAGCTAGGCAATACGGATATGTATATCCCCTCCTTTGTAACCGACCTTGTGTAACCCTAGCCCCCTCAGGTGTCTATATAAACCAGAGGGTTTTAGTCTGTAGGACAACATACAATCATACCATAGGCTAGCTTCTAGGGTTTAGCCTCTCCGATCTCATGGTAGATCAACTCTTGTACTACTCATATCATCAAGAATAATCAAGCAGGACGTAGGGTTTTACCTCCATCAAGAGGGCCCGAACCTGGGTAAGACATTGTGTCCCCTACCTCCTGTTACCATCCGCCTTAGACGCACAGTTCGGGACCCCCTACCCGAGATCCGCCGGTTTTGACACCGACACTAAGCACTTCTCCCATTGCAAGAAAAACCAATCTGGTTGGCCAAACCAAACGATAGTTCGAAGAGACTTGCAAATATATCAAATCATGCATAAAAGAATTCAGAGGAGATTCAAATAATATTCATAGATAAGCTTATCATAAATTCACAATTCATTGGATCTCGGCAAACACACCGCAAAAGAGTATTACATCAAATAGATCTCCAAGAACATCGAGGAGAACATGGTATTGAGAATCAAAGAGAGAGAAGAAGCCATCTAGCTACTAGCTATGGACCCATAGGTCTGAGGTAAACTAATCATGCTTCATCGGAGAGGCAATGGTGTTGATGTAGAAGCCCTTCGTGACCGAATCCCCCCGATAAGATCCCAGAAAAGGCCCCAAGATGGTATCTCACGGGTACAGAAGGTTGCGGCGGTGGAAAAGTGGTTTCGTGGCTCCCTTGGAAGTTTTCAGGGTATAAGAGTATATATAGGAGGAAGATCTAGGTCAGGAGGCCACCGAGGTGCCCACAAGGTTGGGGGGCACGCTCCACCCCCCTGGGCGTGCCCTCCACCCTTGTGACCGCCTCATGGCTCTTCTGACTTGCACTCCAAGCCTCCTGGGTGTCTTCTGGTCCAAGAAAAATCATCGCGAAAGTTTTATTCCGTTTGGACTCCGTCTGGTATTCCTTTTCTGCAAAACTCTAAAACAAGGAAAAAACAGAAACTGACACTGGGCTCTAGGTTAATAGGTTTGTCCCAAAAATCATATAAAATAGCATATTAATGCATATAAAACTGAAGGAAATATGCCCTAGAGGCAATAATAAAGTTGTTATTTGTATTTCCTTATATCATGATAAATGTTTATTATTCATGCTAGAATTTTATTAACCGGAAACTTAGTACATGTGTGAATACATAGACAAACAGAGTTTCACTAGTATGCCTCTACTTGACTAGCTCGTTAATGAAAGATGGTTAAGTTTCCTAACCATAGACATGAGTTGTCATTTGATAAACGGGTTCACATCATTAGAGAATGATGTGATTGACATGACCCATCCGTTAGCTTAGCACTTTGATCGTTTAGTTTATTGCTATTGCTTTCTTCATGACTTATACATGTACCTATGACTATGAGATTATGCAACTCCCGGATACCGGAGGAACACTTAGTGTGCTATAAAACGTCACAACGTAACTGGGTGATTATAAAGATGCTCTACAGGTGTCTCCGGTGGTGTTTGTTGAGTTGGCATAGATCGAGATTAGGATTTGTCACTCTGATTGTCGGAGAGGTATCTCTGGGCCCTCTCGGTAATGCACATCACTATAAGCCTTGAAAGCAATGTTACTAATGAGTAAGTTGCAGGATGTTGCATTACAGAATGAGTAAAGAGACTTGCCAGTAATGAGATTGAACTAGGTATGATGATACCGACGATCGAATCTCGGGCAAGTAATATACCGATGACAAAAGGGAACAACATATGTTGTTATGCGGTTTGACCGATGAAGATCTTTGTAGAGTATGTAGGAACCAATATGAGCATCCAGGTTCCACTATTGGTTATTGACTGGAGATGAGTCTCGGTCATGTCTACATAGTTCTCGAACCAGTAGGGTCAGCACGCTTAACGTTCGATGAGAATATGTATTGTGAGTTATGTGATTTGATGTACCGAAGGTTGTTTGGAGTCCTGGATGTGATCACGGACATGACGAGGAGTCTTGGAATGGTCGAGACATAAATATTGATATATTGGAAGGTTATGTTTGGACACAAGAAAGGTTTCGGATAGGTTCAAGCATTTTCCGGAGTACCGGGAGGTTACCGGAACCCCCCGGGGGGTTAATGGGCCTTCATGGGCTTTAGTGGAAGAGAGGAGGCGGCGGCCAAGTGGAGGGGAGCCCCCCAAGCCCAATCTGAATTGGGGGGGGGGGGAGGGGCAATCCTAATTGGGGGGGGGGGGCTTTCCTTCTCTCCCTCTTCCCCTTTCCTCCCCTCCTAGTTGGACTAGGAAAGGGGGAACCTACTCCTAGTAGGAGTAGGATTCCCCCCTTGGGGCGCACCCCATGAGGCCTGATACGTCTCCGTCGTATCTATAATTTTTGATTTTTCCATGCCAATATTATTCAACTTTCATATACTTTTGGAAACTTTTTATACTATTTTCGGGACTAACATATTGATCCAGTGCCCAGTGCCAGTTCCTGTTTGTTGCATGTTTTTTGTTTCGCAGAATATCCATATCAAACGGAGTCCAAACAGGATAAAAACTGACGGAGATTTTTTTTGGAATATATATGATTTTTGGGAAGAAAAATCCACGCGAGACGGTGCCTGAGGTGGCCACGAGGTAGGGGGGCGTGCCTGCCCCTCTGGGTGCGCCCCTGACCCTCGTGGCCCACCCGTAAGGCGGTTGATGCCCTTCTTTCTCCGCAAGAAAGCTAATATCCAGATAGAGATCGTGTTAAAATTTCAGCCCAATCGGAGTTACGGATCTCCGGGAATATAAGAAACAGTGAAAGGGAAGAATCTGAAAACGCAGAAACAAAGAGAGACAGAGAGACAAATCCAATCTCGGATGGGCTGTCGCCCCTCCCTTTCCATGGAGGCCATGGACCAGAGGGGAAACCCTTCTCCCATCTAGGGAGGAGGTCTAGGAAGAAGAAGAAGGAGGGGGGCTCTCTCCCCCTCGCTTCCGGTGGCACCGGAGTGCCACCGGGGGCCATCATCATCACCGCGATCTACACCAACACCTCCGCCATCTTCACCAACATATCCATCACCTCCCCCCCTCTATCTACAGCGGTCCACTCTCCCGCAACCCGCTGTACCCTCTACTTGAACACGGTGATTTATGCTTCATATTATTATCCAATGATGTGTTGCCATCCTATGATGTCTGAGTAGATTTTCGTTGTCCTATCGGTGGTTGATGAATTAATATGATTGATTTAATTTGCTTGTGGTTATGTTGCTGTCCTTTGGTGCCCATCATATGATTGCGCGCGTGGATCACACCCTAGGACTAGTTGTATGTTGATAGGACTATGTATTGGAGGGAAAGAGTAACAGAAGCTTCAACCTAGCATAGAAATTGATGCATACGGGATTGAAGTGGGACCAATATATCTTACTGCTATGGTTGGGTTTTACCTTAATAAACATTAGTAGTTGCGGATGCTTGCTAATAGTTCCAATCATAAGTGCATAGAATTCCAAGTCAGGGATGACATGCTAGCAGTGGCCTCTCCCACATAATACTTGCTATCGGTCTAGTAAAGTAGTCAATTGCTTAGGGGCAATTTCGCAACTCCTACCACCACTTTTCCACAGTCGCTATATTTACTTTATTGTTTCTTTATCTAAACAGCCCCTACTTTTTATTTATGTACTCTTTATTATCTTGCAAACCTATCCAACAACACCTACAAAGTACTTCTAGTTTCATACTTGTTCTAGGTAAAGCGAACATCAAGCGTGCGTAGAGTTGTATCGGTGGTCGATAGAACTTGAGGGAATATTTGTTCTACCTTTAGCTCCTCGTTGGTTTCGACACTCTTACTTATTGAAAACTTTTGCGATCCCCTATACTTGTGGGTTATCAAGACCTTTTTCTGGTGCCGTTGCCGGGGAGCAATAGCGTGGGGTGAATATTCTCGTGTGTGCTTGTTTGCTTTATCACTAAATAATTTTTATTTGCTGTTCTTAGTTGTTCTTTATCTTTAGTTATGGATATGGAACACGAAATACCAAAAAAATTAGGTGTACTTGCTACTCATGGAGATGGGGAACCTCCTAAAACCCTCGATGCTGGTTATGTGAAAAATATTATGTACTACTTTAATAATCCTGAGAAAACACCATTCAATTATGTAATGGGAGTAACGTTGGATCAACCTGAATACTTTAGGGATTACCGCTTGACACAAAAAGGGAAACTATTATGGGATCGAATTCATATATTGAATTGGTATGCTAGGCAACTATGCTTGAGATATGATTATACTTGTTGCTCTAAGGTGAAGGCTCCACACCTTCCCTTTTCATGTGAATTTAATGATAATGAAACCTTAGCTTCTTATTCTAATGGTATATATGATTACTATTATGTGGAACAAATGGAAGAATTTGTTGCTTTTAAGGGTGCTTATGAAATTGAATTTTTGTTTGAAAAGTGTGAAGCTTATGATGATGATGTTTATAGGCCTGAAAATTTAGCTATCTTAAAATATTGCTATGATAACTATGAATATAATTCCCATATTAATGCGCTTATTGAGGAAGTCTCCGCTCTTCAAGAAGAGACTAATATTTTGCAGGAGTCTATGGAAGAAGAAATTGATGAAACTGTGAGCTCATTGGATGAAAAAGATGAGGAGAAGAGCGAAGAACAAAAGGAGGAAGAGTGGATTAGCTACCCGTGACCACCTTCTAATGAGAGTAACTCTTCAACTCATACATTGTTTAATTTCCCTTCGTGTTTATCGGAGGATGATTGCTATGATGATTGTTATGATCCCGTTGATTCTCTTGAAATATCCCTTTTTGATGATGCTTGCTATGCTTGTGGCCAAGATGCCAATATGAATTATGCTTATGGAGATGAACTTTCTATATTTCCTTATGTTAAACATGAAATTGTTGCTATTGCACCCACGCATGATAGTCCTATTATCTTTTTGAATTCTCCCGACTACACTATATCAGAGAAGTTTGCACTTATTAAGGATTATATTGATGGGTTGCGTCTTACTATTACACATGATGATTTTGATGAATATAATATGCATGTGCTTGCTGATCCTACTTGCAATTATTATGAGAGAGGAACTATATCTCCACCTCTCTATGTTTCTAATACGATAAAATTGCAAGAAACTGTTTATACTATGCATTGGCCTTTGCTATGTGTGCATGAATTGTTCTTTTATGACATGCCGATGCATAGGAAGAGAGTTAGACTTCGTTGTTGCATGATATATGTTACTTTGTGCTCACTACTAAATTACAAATCATTGTTAATTAAAATTAGCTTTGATATACCTTGGGATCCAGGTGGATTCATTACTTGAGCACTATATGCCTAGCTTAATGGCTTTAAAGAAAGCGCTGCCAGGGAGACAACCCGGAAGTTTTAGAGAGTAATTTATTTCTGTTGAGTGCTTTTATATTGTTTAAAAACAACAAAAATAAAGAGGGGAACCCAAATTTTTTTCAAAAAGGAAAGCGAAAGTGAGAAAGACAAGCATTGTTGAAGTGGGAGCTAGCCTTGAACTTTGTTCATGCTCACGGAAACTTTGTGAATCTTGATTACAGAAACTTTCCAATAAAAATAATTATCCCCTTGTAAAATTCCATTCTATTATAAAAATAATGTTCCAAGGTTTGCCTTTGGGATGTTTACATTTGCTTGATGGTTTGTACGGTGCAGGACAGAAACTTTGGCTGTAGTGCGCGATTTTACAGTTTTTGCTGGAATGTCAAATGGTTCTGATTCTTTTTGCACTGTCTTCCTATACAAATTGTTTATTTTTCCTAATTTTGGTAGAATTTTTCAAGTATCAGAAGTATGGTGAATGTTCAGATTATTACAGACTGTTCTGTTTTTGATGCATAGTTTGCTTGTTTTGATGAAACAATCGATTCATATCAGTGGATTAAGCCATGAAAAAGTTATATTACAGTAGACACAATGCAAAAACAAAATATGAATTGGTTTGCAACAGTACTTAGAGCTCAAGCTTGGGGATGCCCGAGGCACCCCAAGTAAATATTCAAGGAGACTCAAGCGTCTAAGATTGGGGATGCCCCGGAAGGCATCCCCTCTTTCTTCAACAAGTATCGGTATGTTTTCGGATTCGTTTCGTTCATGCGATATGTGCAATCTTGGAGCGTCTTTTGCATTTAGGTTTTATTTTTCTTTTATGCACCATGCTGGTATGAGATGGTCCTTGGTTGATTTATAGAATGCTCTTTGCACTTCACTTATATCTTTTGAGTATGGCTTTATAGAATGCTTCATGTGCTTCGCTTATATCAGTTGAAGTCTGGATTGCCTATTTCTCTTTACATAGAAAATCGCCATTTGTAGAATGCTCTTTTGCTTCACTTATATTTGTTAGAGTGTGGGCATATCTTTTGTAGAAAGAATTAAACTCTCTTGCTTCACTTATATCTGTTTAGAGAGATGACAGGAATTGGTCATTCACATGGTTAGTCATAAAATCCTACATAAAACTTGTAGATCACTGAATATGATATGTTTGATTCCTTGCAATAGTTTTGCAGTATAAAGATGGTGATATTAGAGTCATGCTAGTGGGTAGTTGTGGATTAGTAGAAATACTTGTGTTGAGATTTGTGATTCCCGTAGCATGCACGTATGGTGAACCGTTATGTAACAAAGTTGGAGCATGAAGTATTTATTGATTGTCTTCCTTATGAGTGGCGGTCGGGGACGAACGATGGTATTTTCCTACCAATCTATCCCCCTAGGGGCATGCATAGTAGTACTTTTCTTCAAGGGCTAATAAACTTTTGCAATAATTATGTGAGTTCTTTATGACTAATGTTGATTCCATGGATTATACGCACTCTCACCCTTCCATCATTGCTAGCCTCTCTAGTACCGTGCAACTTTCGCTGGTACCATAAACCCACCATATACCTTCCTCAAAACAGCCACCATACCTACCTATCATGGCATTTCCTTAGCTATTCCGAGATATATTGCCATGCAACTTCCATCATCATCATATACATGACTTGAGGATTCATTTTCATATTGCTTTGCATGATCGTAAGATAGCTAGCATGCTGTTTTCATGGCTTGTACGTTTCATGATGTCATTGCTACGCTAGATCCTTGCACATCCCGGTACACCACCGGAGGCATTCATATCACTAAAAAAATACACTTCCGTGATGATACATGTTTGTCACAGTAGGTCGCGTTTTCTGTCATGCATGTACATCGATGACAAATTTATGACAGAATCAAGATAGTCATACCTGTGCTGTCGTAGAAGTGTTCCATGACATTGCCAAAATTATCATCATGGAAGTGTCCACTTCCATGACAATAAATCGCGCGTCACAGAAGTGCTGTCAAGGGTGACCGACACGTGGCATCCACCATAACGGAACACCGTTAAGCTATCGGGTCGGATTTTGGATCCGATAACCTGTTAACAGCCACGACCAATGCCGATTTTCCATGTGTAAAATTCTCATTGGTTGACGGATCCATGCGTCAGCTCCGCGTTGGCACAGGTGTCACTCATCCAACGGTCGAGATGGGCCTATGATATGTTGACATGTGGACCAGCCCAAAAGTGGCCCACAAAGTTTAAATGGGCCAGCCCAACCAAAGGCCCATAAGATTTAGCAGACCATAATGGGCCGGCCCAGCTAAAGGCCCACAAAATTTAGCGGACCATAATGGGCCGGCCCAGCTAAAGGCCCACACGATTTTGCAGACCATAATGGCCGGCCCAGCTAAAGGCCCACAAGATTTTGCGGACCACAATGGGCTGGACCAGCTAAAGGCCCACAAGATTCTGCAGACCATAATGGGCCGACCCAGCTAAAGGCCCAACATTCTCTGTTAAATCGGCCTGTTAACGGCCTATCCTAAACTTGTCATCAACATGGCCCATGGTCACTTCTGGCCTATTAACAGTCCGCTAAGTAATTGGGCTGAATTACGGCCCGATGTATTTCCGGCCTGTTGTCCGGCTTCATTTGGGCCCATTTACAGGCCATCAAAACTTTCGGCCCATAAACGACCATGAAGGATTTGGGTCATATTCAGCCATGTCTGACATTCGGCCTGTTAGAGGCCCACTATAGCTTTGGGCCACTTTCGCCTGTTAACGCCGGACATAAACCATGGGCCATATGTGGCCCAACATCATATCAGGCCCATTAACGACCCATATAAAAATGACGATAATCTAGCCCGACCGAAGTTCCAGCCTGTTAAAGGCCCGTGTATTAGGTTGGCGCATTTACGGCCCATCCGAATTTCGGCCTGTCAAAGACCCGCATCGTAAATGGGCCACCATTTCGGCCTGCTAAGTCCAGTGGGTTATTTGGCACAATCAGGGCCCAATCTCACTTTCGGTCTATTAAAGGCCCATGTTTTTATGGGCTCGAGATATTTACACCTGTAAACAGCCTATTTTTACTGCGGGCCCAAATTATGTTTAGGCCTGTTAAAGGCCCACTATGGGCATAGGCCTACCAGAAAAATATGAAAGCTTATGCTGATTTAGGCCCACATATTTTTAGTGGGCTACATGCCAATTTTGGCCCGCAATCATTTTTAGCCCAATTGGAATGGGCCTGACGAATGTTGGCATGTTGGGCTCCTACGAAGCTTTCAGCCGAATACATTACTAAGATAAACCTACACTACAAAAATAGCGTCGTAATTACTACAACCTGAGGCAACATCATAAATGTTGTATCACAACAAAATAAATTCCAATGATACAACAAAAGGCCTGTTGGCATAAAGTTTACAGTCCTTCCAGATAAAAGCACCATCAGATGTATAGAAGCACAGATCATTTGACCTGAGTGCTAATGTTTCAGGCTGTAGAATCTGATGGAGCAGCATGATCTCCACCTTTTTCCGCCATTGCTCTTGAACAACGAAGCGAATGTCTGATAGTCTGGTTTCAAAACCATTCATATCTTGACGACATTTATCAACCACTATTCTTGTTTCTGAAACAACATCCATTAGGGATTGGACTTGTGTCTGGAGCATAGACATATCACTCTGTCTAGCAGGAAGATTTTGTTCAGTAGGCGATTTGGACGAGGTTACCTTGACAACCAACCCAGAATTATGCAGGAAGGTGCTTTTTGCACTGTTAGTGGAGAGATACTGACGCACTGCAGCAAGAGGTGACATTGTGCCTATAGTAGCCTTGTCACCTTCAGGTGGTTGTGGATGTTCAATCATTTGTTCCATAGCTTCCTGAAAGTTTGAACTTGTAGATTAGTGTACCAGATAAGTTACTAATGAGACAAAAACAAACAAAGTAGGTTAAACGTTTATACATAATTTGTTTTGGTGAACTACTGTAATACATTATCATGTATTGTAGTGCCAACTACGTAATAAAATCACTTTCGGAACATATGTCCATGTAGCATGCCTACTGTATTGTCTATTTCCTCACATTCGTTGACATCTAAGG
The DNA here is from genome assembly GCF_018294505.1 of Triticum aestivum. Taxonomy (NCBI): domain Eukaryota; kingdom Viridiplantae; phylum Streptophyta; class Magnoliopsida; order Poales; family Poaceae; genus Triticum; species Triticum aestivum. Next base: position 180,085,057 of record NC_057803.1, on the reverse strand, counting down.
ATAAAGAGACATGGTTTAAAGTAGGATGAATATAGTATGACATCATTCATATCATGGGCAAACAGATATAAAACAAACAGGCTATTTTATCCTTGTGTGCGCATGTGAACATAACAACTAGATTACAGATCAAGACCAAAAGAATATCCTTCATCTCTTTTAAACCATGTAAGGTGAAATGATACGTTAAGACAACTATGAATAAAAGTGAACAGAGTAACTGACATTGGCTGCAAACCAAGTAGTTAAATGAATACATCATAGTACCAATCAGTTCAAGGCAGGATGAGTAAGGACTTACAACAGCGGCTTGAACTGGTGTGCTCATGCCCTTCATCTTGCTGGTGTGGCAATCCTTGAAGATTTGCACTGTATTCGATTCAGGTTCTTTTTGGTCCGCACGGGCTTTCCTCTGTATTTGGAACAAGTCAATATAGATACGATAATATGACACAAAAAAAGAAGGAAGTAGCAGCTATTTACAAGAGCCTCGCAGTGTGCATTATAGCTATGAGATCCTGTTGTTTGTTGGAATTTCACTTTAGAACGGTTGGTTTTGTTCTTCAAACAGTTAGCCTAGAAGAAGATACACTTGTAAGGCACATACATAAATACAAGTTCAATATGTGGTCTGATCAAATACATATAGCCTACCTGATACTTTGGATCAGACCAGTGTTTAACGAGGGCTGTCCAGTCTTCATCTGTAATATATTCCACTGGAGATTGTCGGCGTTCTGGGAACGGGGGTCCCCAGACTTGCCTGCCTGCGGCCTGCGGCGTGGCTCAGGTGGGGGCCCAGCGCGACCCATCTTCATCAGCCCAAGCTCAAGACCCTCGCGAGGGGCCAAGCCTCGCGGGGCGGATGATAGGAAGCTTCCTCAAGAGCGGCCTCATCGGGCAGGCTCGCGAGGAGGTGGAGAGATCAATGCAAGGGTACCTCGCGAGGATCCCATGATGCAAGCCATGATGATCAAGGCCAGGCGGGCGCCAGGCGGGCGCCGGCCTGCGCAGGGTCCTTGTTTCCCCTTTGGTGCAAAGGGGGCAAGCACAGGCCAAGGTATCAGGCAAAGGTTACCATTCCGGTGCAACGAGACCAAGACCAGCCGAACGGCCGGATGGAGGTCACCGTGGAGCCCAAGACGGCGTCATCACCAGTGCTTTTGGCAGCCGAAGACCACCTTTGGTCAGGATAACTTGTACTAGATGTTCCCCTTCAAAATGGCCAATTGTTGGCGCCCTTCCCGCTCAATTATTCGGGGAGAGGCCCATGGCCTCTATAAATAGAGCTAGCCTCCACAAAGGGAAAGGGAGAAGGAGACGAGGAGAGAGAAAACCCAGTAGAGACTAAGTAGAACACACCGCACCAGCTCAAGAACACCCCTCGCAAGGCTGTTCTTCCCTTTTACTGTCCATCATCAGCCCCAGAGGCAATCCACCACACCACTCACTCGAGTAGGGTATTACACCACAACGGTGGCCCGAACCAGTATAAACCTCGTGTCTCTTGTGTTGATTCATCATTTTCATCTTAGTTCGCGCAAGAGGATCAGACGTAGATCGGTAGGGGAGAGATCTCCGCGCGCACCCCAGTGTTAGAACCTCAAGGGTCTGCCGGAACCCGAAATCCGATAGAGATGTTTGGGCGATTTCATTGTTAGCCTTGCCTTCAAAGTGAGATTTTCTAAGGTGGTACCGATAACGTCGTAGAGCAGACTGAAAAACATGAGTGCATGCTTGTTTAGTTGCATCATCTTTTGGATCCAACTTGAACCTCATCTGTTGAAAAAACAATGTGAGTCTTATTAGGAGGAAGCTAGAAAGTATGGGACAGAGAAAGACAATATTACTAATTGCGATGAATAACATTACTTACGGATAAATGGTCAAGGACGGTGTTAAACTGGGTATTGTCTTTCTCATTCCTGTATTGGATCGACGTTGGGAGGATACGTGCATGACACCTAACGGCAACGGATGCCTCTGATACTAACTTGGCTGACTCTGTAGCATCATGTGGCCTTTTTAAACCTGCCTCAAAATGGATCTCCATTCTTCCTCCTTTAGATTTTGTTAATCTGTCAAGCATTATCCCTGATGTCTATTTCCGCTTGCGCCGTGGTGCTAGTTCAACAACGAATATGGAAAGTGTTAGTGTACATCAAGCTGTGAGAGTACATATAAAGGAGCATGCAACTGCAACTTGACTCGGTCAGGTACCGTATTGGTGTTGATGCTCATGAGGTTCATGTGATCTTGCCAAGTCCTGTTGTGTTAGCAGTGCTTCGGAAGTAGTGTTAGGTGTGAAGGAAGCTTGGGAACTGGCCAGTTCCGGAGCAAATGAATGAGTAACTGAAAGTGCATTATATCGACTAGAGGGGGGGTGAATAGGCGATTTTTATGAGAGTCTTCAAAACGTGGAAGTTTTGAAGACAAACGATAGAAATAAACCTATTACCATGCAGCGGAAGGTAGACTACACTAGGCAAACCATAGTCAAGTATTCAGTGAAGTGAAAGCACAATGACTAATAGCAGCTAGGTAGTAAGGATCAGGTAGGAAGATATTATGAAGCTAATCAGAACAAGCAGTCACTTAGTGAAGACAAAAGATAATGCAATCATACAATGACTTCACAAGGACCAACAGTAAGTAAAGGGAAGGGAATGATGAAACTAGTGACTCGTTGAAGACAATGATTTGTTGGACCAGTTCCAGTTGCTGTGACAACTGTACGTCTGGTTAGGGCGGCTAGGTATTTAAACTTGAGGACACACTGTCCCGGACACCCAGTCCTGGACACGCAGCTCAGGACACCCAGTCCTCACCGTATTCGCCTTGAGCTAAGGTCACACAGACCTCACCCAATCACTCTGGTAAGTCTTCATGGTAGACTCCCAAACCTTCACAGACTTCGTTCACCGGCGATCCACAATGACTCTTGGATGCTCAGAACGCGACGCCTAACCGGCTAGAGGATTCACAGTCCTCAAGTGTAATAAGTCTCCAGATCACACAGACAGGAAGACTTAAGTGATGCCTAACACTCTTTGGCTCTGGGTGTTTAGGGCTTTATCCTCGCAAGGAATTCTCTCTCAAAGGCTTCGAGGTGGGTTGCTCTCAAACGACAAAAGCTGTACACTAACTCTGAGCAGCCAACCGTTTATGGTTGTAGGGGGTGGGCTATTTATAGCCACTAGGCAACCCGACCTGATTTGTCCGAAATGACCCTGGGTCACTAAGGAACTGACACGTGTTCCAACGGTCAGATTTCAAACACACGACAACTTTACTTGGGCTACAAGCAAAGCTGACTTGTCCAACTCTGGACAAGATTCGCTCTCATAGTCTTCACTCGAAGACATAGGATTTTGGTTAAGCATCACTTCAGTCATTCTGACTGGTTCTCTTGGACCCCACTTAACAGTACGGTGGTTCCTATGACTCAACAAAGAAGAAAAAGAACTACGAAAGATCTAAATCTTCGCGCTCCATAGTCTTCATGCGATGTATTCTCTTGTCATAGTCTTCAATGTGAATGTCTTCACATACCACCTTTGACTTCAATGTCTTCATACATTTTTAGGGGTCATCTCTGGTAGGAAAACCGAATCAATGAGGGACTTCTACCTGTGTTATCCTGCAATTCTCACAAACACATTAGTCCCTCAACTAGGTTTGTCGTCAATACTCCAAAACCAACTAGGGGTGGCACTAGATGCACTTACAATCTCCCCCTTTTTGGTGATTGATGACAAACTAGTTGAAGTTTTCAACGGGGAATATAAAATGTGAAATTGTAAAGGATAAGGAATTGTGTTCATAAGTTGTAAGGGCTCCCCCTGAAGATGTGCATATAAGTAATTTGCTTTTGGAATGCAAATGCACATGGCAGGTTGTACTTGTGGAGATCCTCTTCAACTTATGATGACAACTCATCATGCATGAAAGGTATGTGAAGATAATGACATGCATAATGGAAAATGGACGTCTGCAAAATGATCTAAGTGCGGAATTTATCGTCGCACATGCGGAATTTATCATCGCATCACAAAGTAGCAAATGAGTAGCAGACGACCATCGAGTTTAAGTGTTACAACTCAAAGAACCAAATGTATCAAAACGAGAGTTGTAAACACTAGGCAAAGCATATAGTAACCGCCCATATGGACCCGCTTGAAGACTATCAAACTCATATGCTTCTCCCCCTTTTGTCAGTAAGGACCAAAAAGGTTCGAAGACATAGAGAATCTACTCGTTCCCCTGAGGAGTAGGTGAAGTAGCAAGGTCATCGGTGTTGTTAGGCGGTGCAGACGAGCTCGGGGCAGTGTCGACGCATGCTGAAGGAGGGGGCGGTGAAGTAGCATCGTCTTCATCCTCGATCACTCTGGCAGTCACAGTTGCCGCAGAGGAAGAGAACTCAGAGTCTTCAAGAGAGGGAGTTCGTCGCAGCACAGCCCTTCGAGGAGGTGTGGAGTCAAACTTGAAATGTTCAGAGAAACCGTCCTCTTGAAGATCATCCTCACAGCACATAAGCGTCAGCCCTTTCCATGTACGCCGACATGTTTCATGGGGAAAAAGGCATTCTTGGTGGCAAGATTACGAATGCGGTTGACATCCACCAAGAGGCTTTTCATTTGATGCTTTAGCCAGTCATGATGCCGATCCTGTTTCTGATGAAGAGCAACCATAAGCTCTCGGTCATTGAGAACACGAGATCGCTTCTTGGGCCGTTGGGCAATGGTGCTTCAGTGGCTTCAGTGAGGGCACGATGAGGTGCACGTGTAGTGCCAGCCAGAGGATAAACACGAGTGACTGCTTCAACTCCTTCAATGTTTTGAGAGAAACTTTGATGCTCCGCATTCTGAAGAGTAAGAGGCTCCTTGGCAGGCTCTGGATAGAGGGCTTCAATGGACATATCCACGTCAGGCGTAAAGATCCGATGATTGCGAGCAGAGGGCTGATATGAGATAGCTGAGTGGAGTTTGATTAGCCGCATTATCCATGGAGCGTAGAACTTCAAGCCAAAAAGATCAGATCCTGAAGCAGCAAGTTGGCGGATGAAGAAGTCTTGTGCGTTGAAGCATTTGCCATGAAGAATATAGAAGACCAAAGTCTTCATTGCACCTTCCAGCTTTGCATGTGGGGAATGTCCTTTGATGGCCCAGAGAGTTCGCCTTAAAATGTGATAGATGGTCCTTTGCAGATACTCCAGGTCTTCAACAAGGAACTCCTTAGGATATGCAGCGTCTTGTGGCAAAGGCTTCATCATGCTGAGCATCTGACTCATGTTCGGTTCAGGCTTCTGAAAGATGCTCTCCATAGCTTCACTGTGAAGTTGACATCCAGGTTCATAGAGATCTCCAGGAGTGGGCAGACCAGTGAGCTCAATGATATCAAAGGCTTTGGCTTCGTGATGAACATTTCCTGTCATCCACTCAAGGACCCAAGTCTTCGGATCTCTGTTGTAACCACGTATGTGAAGTGTGGCATAAAATTGGAGCAGCAGCTCTTCGTTCCAGTGCTCTTGGTCGGTGATGAAAGGCAACAATCCAACCTCTTTGAAGCAGTCCAGAGCTTCTTCCAAGCAGGGCAGACCAGCTATTGCTTCGGTGTCAAGACGCATATGTGGGAAGATGCGACCTTGATTGTACAGAATGCAGGAGTAATAGCTTCGCTGCGGATAGCTCCAGAACCGATCAGAAGATATTCGTTCCCTTGAGTAGGGGTTCTTGGAGCTATTGAAGAAGGTGTTGTCTGCTTTGAAGCTGTTGACATTGAAGGATCCAGGTGCTGATGCAGGACCTGGAAACCTGGGCAACCTTGGCATTGGCTTCTGTACCTGAGGCTTATGCTCTATATGATAGTCAAACTGAGGACCAGCAGCAGGCGCAGGAACAGAAGCAGTAGCATCATTGGCTTCGCTGACTTCTGGTTCTTGGGTTGGTGTAGGCTCCACATTTGCTTCAGCCATGACAGCGTCAGTGGCTTCATTGGTGTTGGTGGTGGCAGCCTCAAGATTTTCTACCTCCACTTGATGAGCTGGAGGGTCGGGCACAGACACGTTCTCCGCGAGAACAGCTTCGTCAGTAGTTGGGGGAGTGGGGACACGTTCTTCTTCTTGGGTGTCATCGGCTGATGCAGCCGGAATGTCTTCAGCAGCTTTAGCTTCAGATTCAGAGACTGGAGGCCTTGGTCCTTTGCGAAGCCTGCGTAACGCTGGCGACGCTTTTGGAGAAGGAGTTGGCTGGGCCTCAAGGTCATCTTCTTCTTGTTCTTGTGGGTGATCAGCCCATGATGCATCCTGAGCAATTGGAGTCAGAGGACGACCAATGCTGATGAGTTTGCTGTGCGTAAGCACAGGCGATGATACCTGTTGGTGCTCGATCTGAGGAAGAACTGCATCATCTTCAATATGGTCATGGTGACCAATGTCTTAAGCAGCAGTGGGATCAGCTGCTGGAAAGTCTTCAGCTTCATGAGCCTCTGTGAAAGCAGGCTCATGGACAGTCAGTTGGCGCTCTTAATGTTCATCGGCAGGGCAAACCATGGAGATGGGTTCAACAATTAAGGGCTCTGTGGGAGCAGCCCGTTCCTTCTTGGTCTTCCGCTTCTTCTTGGAGGGAGCAGGAGCAGAGGCTTCAGGATGTTTCCTCTTTCTGGCTTCTGCCTCAGCAGTCCTCGTCTTCTTCAGTTCTGAAGCGGTAGACCTGGCTTTTGGCTTCGAGCCAGTCATGCTGGTTGGGAAGACAATGGGATGTGCTTCCTGCCTTGGTGCGTCGGGTTTGTCCATAGTGGGCTTCTTCTTCTTCTGCGTTGCAGCCATCCTGGGGTCGATGCCAGGACGACCAAGAGCCTTGCGCTTCTCAGCCTCATTGTAGGCTTGCACACTCTTGTCAGCCAGGATCTTCATGAGCTCACGAGAACCTTGAGCTTCTGCATGTTTCTCGAGAAAGGCTTCTTTGAGCTCGTGCAACATAGTCTTGAAGTTTTTCACCGCTTGCACGCTGAGCTTGGCCATGTGCTTCTTGAACTGGGCTTTCTCAAAGTCAATCTTTTGCTTCAGTTTGACGGTGCGCTAAGATAGAGCTAGCTCTGAAGCAATGGCACCATGGAAGGCGACACTGAGGCCAATTGGAAGTTGCAGATCTTCAAGGCTGAGGTTGGGCGTGTCAAACCACTCATCAATGAAGTTGTGGATGACTGCCACGTCAAAGAGAGGCAGATCATTGAAGATTTCTGCTTCTTCTTTGCTCTTGATCAGTTGCTCAAGAGCGTCATCTGCAAGATCTTCATCACTGGACAGATCAATGGCATCGTTGCGCAGAATAGCAGCAGCAGTCAGTTCTTGGCTGGTGTGTGGCAGAGGCATCTTGACTTTCTGGGGCTTGGAGATGCGTGACAGATCTCCAGACTACACACTGTCTTCAGGAGGTGCAGTAGCCAGTGGCTTCGCCCGTGAGATTTTTGGTGCAGAGGCAGGCTTTGAAGCTTTAGGCTGCTTTAGTTTCTTTGGCTTCAGCGCTGCAGGTGCTTCATCTGATTCGGTGTCATCTGCAGGCTCATCCACGGCTGTCCCTTGAACCACGATATGAGTGATGAGACCTTCCAGGTTGTAGAAGGGCCCAACAAGATTGGGTTCAGCTTCGCGGGTCCCATCGGCACGGGGAGCAGAGGGACCAGGGTTGAAGTCTAATCCCAAAGACTTCTTGTTCTGCTTCGCCGAATTCTGGACAAACTGGAAGTTGAGCTTGAACAGATTGTCGTCACGACACCATAGCAGTGACGATGGGTCAGCATCCGCAGGCTGTGGTCCATGGACCATGCAGGGATAGAAGCCTTGTTCAATGGCTTCATCTCTGGACCTGGGTTGAAGATTTTTGTAGAGGATGTCTCCCCATGGTCGCTTGATGGCATTCTTCTCAGCATATTCCTTTGTCACAAATCTGTACTTGAACCACTGTTCTGCCCAATATCGTCGAATCCATTGGATTCGTGTCTTGCGCTGATTGTAATCCTCTTCAGGATCTGTCTTGTAAATCTCTGAGAGGTTATCAGGCAAATCTCTTGATGTTCCCCCACGACGCTGTCTGCCACCCTTCCTTGCTGATTTCTCTGCAGCCATGAACTTCAAACTGAATGGCTTCAATACGTTCAAAGGCTTCAAAGGCTTTCGCTTGCTGGACAAACAGGAACTGGCTTCGGGAGAATTTATATGATACTGTAAGAATTCTGCAAATGAATGCAGACTATGAGAACCAAGGGATTCTCCCACGGACATGTACCTGTGACAGCATTAAGGTGCGAGGGAAGGGGAAGAGGTCATATGCATTCTTAGAAGATTTTGAAGATAAATCAGTTTAGAAGACATTGACCTCATCGTGCAAAGACATTCACTCATAGATAAGGAGTTGGTTCCAGATTTGTACGAATCCATGGATTAGTACAAGTGAGGAATCTAAGTACTTTGTGAAGCATAAGTGAATATACTAGGCATATTATCAGATGCAGTATGAAATAGATCCAACTTGTGTGAACAGAAACTGCTTGTGGTAGAAAGTGACGAATCTATAGGATCAAAGGGGCCGTAAAAAGGAAGTTTTATTTACCACACGAAGAACTGCTAGACGGAGTGGAAGAGGAGGCCGAGCAGTTCGATCCTCCGTGCCCTAACTTGGCGATGGAGGACATCTACGGCGACGGCGGAGAAGACGATGTCCGCGGTCGGTTTGAAGACGGCATCGGAGAGGTTGCGGCAGCTAAGAGCTTCGTCGCCGGCATCGTCGAGGGCTAGCGGTGGCCCTAGGGTTCGTGCGAGAGTGGAAGAAGAGATAATGACTGTGGTGAGGCGTGTATTTATAGGGACATGGGCGGCTCAGTGTTATTACACAGGTGCCCCTAGCGATTCACATCTGAGGAACACGTGGCCATCATGCAGCATATCAGAGGTTGTTCCACGTCCCACGCACGCCTGGATTGTTGGGTGGTCGTTCCCACTTCTCCGGGTTTCAGGTGAAGGAATGAGCATTGAAAGCGGACTTAATGTTTGTCTCTGTATCTTCTGCTGACAAGGACGCAGAGAAGACATTTGACAGTTTCAAGAGAATGCATATGATTTGGAGAGATAGAGTTTGAGATAGAAAGCATAGAGAGGTTAGGGTCCGATCACATTCACTTAGTTCAAAAGATTCAACAAGAAGACATAGCTATAAGTGAATGCTGTAGAGGACAGAACACTAGTATATATATATATAATCAACATAGTGAAGATAATCATGAAGACATGTTGAGATTGAAGCCAAACCAAATGTGAAGACATAGCAAATGTAACGCCATGAGTGAAACACTTCAAACAGAACATTTGGTGGTGGCGTTACCCACCGTATAGGAAGTATTATACCCAGACACGGCGCACAATTATCGTGGCGCTCCGAAGTCAAATTCCTCATTAATGTATTCACACTTAGAATGCATGTCTTCATTGATTGAAGATATACTTTACTTCGTGTGTTGCACATCTAAGTCATCAATATGCATAAGTGTTAGGATGTGTGCCTGATCACAGGACATTTGAGGATTCCAAGATATTTAGCTCACACCGTAACTTGCAAAATCTCTTCTCATCCAAGGGCTTGGTGAAGATATCTGCCAATTGCTCTTCAGTGTTGACGTGTATGATATCAATATCTTCCTTCACAACATGATCTCTGAGAAAGTGATGACGAATCTCAATGTGCTTTGTCTTCGAGTGCTGAACTGGGTTGTTGGCAATCTTGATGGCGCTTTCGTTGTCGCAGTAGAGTGGCACTTGCTTCAGATGAATGCCATAGTCTTTGAGTGTTTGCTTCATCCACAGAAGCTGAGCGCAGCAAGATCCAGCAGCAATGTATTCAGATTCAGCAGTGGAGAGAGATACACAGTTCTGCTTCTTTGAGGACCAACATACAAGTGATCGTCCCAGAAAATGACATGTGCCTGATGTAGACTTGCGATCCACCTTGTCACCAGCATAATCAGCATCCGAGAATCCAACCAGATCAAACTCTGAGCCCTTTGGATACCATAATCCTAGAGTTGGGGTGTAAGCCAAATATCGAAGAATTCGCTTCACAGCTAAGTGATGCGATTCCTTTGGTGCCGCTTGGAATCGAGCACACATGCAAACACTAAGCATAATATCTGGCCTAGATGCACATAGATAAAGTAAAGAACCAATCATGGAGCGGTATACCTTTTGATCGAACTCTTTACCATTGTCGTCGGGACCCAGATGATGTTTTGCTGGCATTGGCGTCGTGAAGCCTTTGCAGTCTTGCATACCGAACTTCTTCAGGCAATCTTTGAGATACTTCTCTTGAGATATAAAGATGCCGTTGCGTTGCTGTCGTATTTGAAGACCAAGGAAGAACTTCAGCTCTCCCATCATGGACATCTGATATTGCTCTTGCATCATATATCCAAACTCTTCACTGTATTTCTGATTGGTGCGGCCGAAGATAATGTCATCCACATATATTTGGCACACAAACAGTTCACCATCATATGTCTTCGTGAAGAGAGTGGGGTCGAGGGAACCAGGTGTGAAGCCTTTGCTCTTCAGGAAGTATTTGAGTGTGTCATACCAAGCCCGAGGTGCTTGTTTGAGGCCATACAGTGCCTTGTTGATCTTGTATACCATGTCAGGATGTTTTGGATCTTTAAAGCCAGGCGGTTGTGCAACATACACTTCTTCTTCAATCTTGCCATTGAGAAAAGCGCTCTTCACATCCATTTGATATAGAAGTATGTTATGATGATTTGCATAGGCCAGCAGTATGCGTATGGCTTCAAGTCGAGCCACAGGAGCAAATGTTTCATCGAAGTCAATCCCTTCAACTTGAGTATATCCTTGAGCAACGAGACGAGCTTTGTTTCTGACAACTTGACCATGCTCATCTTGCTTGTTGCGGTATATCCATTTGGTGCCTATTATATTGTGCTTCCGAGGATCAGGACGCTTAACCAGTTCCCATACATTATTCAGCTCAAACTGTTGAAGCTCTTCTTGCATAGCTTGAATCCATTCAGGTTCCATGAAGGCTTCTTCGACTTTCTTGGGTTCTATTATTGAGACGAATGCGAAGTGCCCACAGAAATTTGCTAGCTGTGTTGCCCTTGAACGAGTGAGTGGACCGGGTGCATTGATGCTATCAATTATTCTCTCAATCTGCACTTCATTGGCAACACGAGGATGTACAGGGCGAAGATTTTGCTCTTGCTGATCATTGTCATTGTTAGAGGGATTGTCTTCAGGCTGAGCATTGTCTTCAGGTTGATCAGGTGCGGAGATGATAAGTTCCTCTTCAGGTTGAGCTTCAGAGGGTATGATTTCTCCAGTTCCCATAAGTTTGATTGATTCACTGGATGGAACTTCATCTAGCACATTTGGCAGGTGCTCTCTTTGTGAGCCGTTAGTCTCATCGAACCGCACATCCACTGTTTCAACCACTTTATAATGAAAGAGATTGAAGACTCTGTAGGAGTGCGAATCCTTTCCATATCCAAGCATAAAACCCTCATGTGCTTTTGGTGCAAATTTTGAAGTGTGATGTGGATCCTTGATCCAGCACCTGGCGCCAAATACTCTGAAGTAACTGACATTTGGCTTCTTGCCAGTAAGGAGCTCATAAGATGTCTTGTTCAGAAGCTTGTGAAGATAAACACGGTTGATTGTATGGCATGCAGTATCAATGGCTTCAGGCCAGAATTTTCTTGGAGTCTTGTATTCATCAAGCATCGTTCGGGCCATCTCAATGAGTGTTCTGTTCTTGCGTTCGACGACGCCATTCTGCTGTGGCGTGTACGGAGCTGAGAATTCATGTGTGATGCCCAAAGTATCAAGATATGTATCAAGGCCAGTGTTCTTGAATTCAGTGCCATTGTCACTTCTGATGTGCTTTATCTTGGCGCCATAGTTGTTCATTGCTCGATTGGCGAAGCGTCTGAAGACATCCTGCACTTCAGTCTTGTAGAGGATTATATGCACCCAAGTATATCTAGAATAATCATCAACAATGACAAAGCCATAGAGACAAGCAGTAGTAGTAAGAGTTGAGTAATGAGTGGGACCGAAAAGATCCATGTGGAGCAGTTCGAAGGGTCGAGTCGTTGTCATGATTGTCTTCGAGGGATGCTTGGCCCTCGTCATCTTTCCTGCTTCACAGGCACCGCATAAGTGATCTTTCTTGAACTTGACGCCCTCGATGCCTATGACATGCTTCTTCTTTGCAAGGGTGTGAGGTTCCTCATGCCAGCATGCCCTAGCCTCCGATGCCAGAGCCAGCATTCTGAAGCTTTTGCTAGAAGACATACGGCAAGCTGTGGTCCTGCTGAGAAATCTACCACGTACAAATCATCTTTCTGATACCCTTCAAACACTAGAGACTTGTCAGATTCCATTAGAACAAGGCAACGATATTTTCCAAACATCACAATCATGTTTAAATCGCAAAGCATTGAGACAGACATTAAGTTGAAACCAAGGGATTCAACAAGCATGACTTTATCCATGTGTTGATCCTTTGAGATTGCAACTCTACCTAGACCCAATACCTTACTTTTACCAGTGTCAGCAAATGTGATGTGACTTTTGTCGGATGGACGTAAGGTTGAGTCCACAAGAAGGCTTCTCTTGCCAGTCATGTGATTGGTACACCCACTATCAATAATCCATTCTGAAGCTGCTGGTGTCGTACCCTACAGTGCAGTTAGGGGGATAGGCTTCACGAAGAGAATTGTGAAGCAAAAACATTTGACGAACCAGTGGGTTATGAAAGCTTAGATCGAGATTTGGACTGATAGGACGAGTAGCAAGCGATTCAGGAACAAAGTACATAATAAGACCATTTGGGCATTTGATCTTGCACCCTACAAGATGTTTAAGGTCCCCAGCAATAGCGTCAAACAATTTTGGTTGTCTGCTGGAGACCCTTCCCTTGGCACCGCGTGCCATGAAGCAATAGGTAGGAGCGGAGTAGTCCTTGTCATTTGCATCGGTGTCGGTGATGAAGTCGTTGTCTTCAGTGTTGAAGATGGACTTGGCAACGTATGCTGTAGCCAGACTCGCAACGCCAGAATCGGACTCCTCCTTAGACTCCACCTCCGCCTCCTCAGAAGCAGACTCCTCCTCTGAATCCATTTCCTTGCCAACAAACGCACGTGCCTTGCCAGATGAGCTATTCTTGTGTGATGAAGACTTGGAAGAAGACTTTGAGTATTTCTTCTTCTTCTTGCCGTCAGAGTCATACTCCTTGCTCTTTTTCTTCTTCTTGTTCTCATTGTCCCACTGCGGACACTCAGAGATGTAGTGGCTAGGTTTCTTGCACTTGTGGCATGATCTTTTCTTGTAGTCATGAGCAGAAGCTTCATCATTCCTTGAGCTTGATCGTGAAGACTTTCTGAAGCCTTTCTTCTTGGTGAATTTTTGGAACTTCTTCACAAGCATAGCAAGCTCCTTTCCAATGTCTTCAGGATCATCAGAACTGCTGTCAGATTCTTCTTCAGATGTGGAGACAGCTTTTGCCTTCAAGGCACGAGTTCGCCCATAGTTGGGGCCATAGATGTCTCTTTTCTCAGAAAGCAGAAACTCGTGTGTGTTGAGCCTTTCAAGTATGTCAGACGGATCGAGTGTCTTGAAGTCAGGACATTCTTTAATCATCAGGGCTAGGGTGTCAAACGAGCTGTCAAGTGATCTCAGGAGTGTCTTGACGACTTCATGCTTGGTGATCTCAGTGGCGCCGAGAGCTTGAAGCTCATTTGTGATGTCAGTGAGTCGATCAAACGTGAGCTGGACATTCTCATTGTCATTTCTCTTGAAGCGGTTGAAGAGGTTGCGAAGGACACTGATTCTCTGATCTCTCTGGGTTGAGACGCCTTCATTGACCTTGGAGAGCCAGTCCCAGACTAGCTTAGATGTTTCCAAAGCACTTACACGACCATACTGTCCTTTGGTTAGATGACCACAGATGATGTTCTTGGCAGTGGAGTCTAGTTGAATGAACTTCTTGACATCTACAGCGGTGACACCTTCACCAGCCTTGGGAACGCCATTCTTGACGGCATACCATAGGTCGACATCAATGGCTTCGAGATGCATGCGCATCTTATTCTTCCAGTAGGGATATTCAGTTCCATCGAAGACGGGGCACGCAGCGGAGACTTTAATTATCCCTGTAGTCGACATAGCTAAAACTCCAGGTGGTTAAACCAAATCACACAGAACAAGGGAGTACCTTGCTCTGATACCAATTGAAAGTGCGTTATATCGACTAGAGGGGGGGGGGGGTGAATAGGCGATTTTTATGAGAGTCTTCAAAACGTGGAAGTTTCGAAGACAAACGATAGAAATAAACCTATTACCATGCAGCGGAAGGTAGACTACACTAGGCAAACCATAATCAAGTTTTCAGTGAAGTGAAAACACAATGACTAATAGCAGCTAGGTAGTAAGGATCAGGTAGGAAGATATTATGAAGCCAATCAGAACAAGAAGTCACTCAGTGAATGCAATCATACAATGATTTCACAAGGACCAACAGTAAGTAAAGGGAAGGGAAGGATGAAACCAGTGACTCATAGAAGACAATGATTTGTTGGACCAGTTCTAGTTGCTGTGACAAGTGTACGTCTGGTTAGGGCGGCTAGGTATTTAAACCTGAGGACACACAGTCCCGGACACCCAGTCCTGAAAACGCAGCTCAGGACACCCAATCCTCACCGTATTCCCCTTGAGCTAAGGTCACACAGACCTCGCCCAATCACTCTGGTAAGTCTTCAAGGTAGACTCCCAAACCTTCACAGACTTCGTTCACCTGCGATCCACAATAACTCTTGGATGCTCAGAACGCGATGCCTAACCGGCTGGAGGATTCACAGTCCTCAAGTGTAATAAGTCTTCAGATCACACAGACAAGAAGACTTAAGTGATGCCTAACACTCTTTGGCTCTGGGTCCTCGCAAGGAATTCTCTCTCAAAGGCATCGAGGTGGGTTGCTCTCAAACGACAAAAGCCGTACTCTAACTCTGAGCAGCCAACCGTTTATGGTTGTAGGGGGTGGGCTATTTATAGCCACTAGGCAACCCGACCTGATTTGTCCGAAATGACCCTGGGTCACTAAGGAACTGACACGTGTTCCAACGGTCAGATTTCAAACACACACGGCAACTTTACTTGGGCTACAAGCAAAGCTGACTTGTCCAACTCTGGACAAGATTTGCTCTCATAGTCTTCACTCGAAGACATAGGATTTTGGTTAAGCATCACTTCAGTCATTCTGACTGGTTCTCTTGGACCCCACTTAATAGTACGGTGGTTCCTATGACTCAACAAAGAAGAAAAAGAACTACGAAAGATCTAAATCTTCGCGCTCCATAGTCTTCATGTGATGTATTCTCTTGTCATAGTCTTCAATGTGAATATCTTCACATACCACCTTTGACTTCAATGTCTTCATACATTTTTAGGGGTCATCTCTGGTATGAAAACCAAATCAATAAGGGACTTCTACCTGTGTTATCGTGCAATTCTCGCGAACACATTAGTCCCTCAACTAGGTTTGTCGTCAATACTATAAAACCAACTAGGGGTGGCACTAGATGCACTTACAGTAACTGGTTGAGATGCTGGTATAGTTGAAGCGGATGCTGCAGCTGGTGGAGCAGGTGATACTATGTTTGTAGATTTAGCCGGTGGACTTGGAGCTTCTACTGCACTATAAGTACCAGCAGAATCTCGACGGCAGAACCTTTTCCGTTTAACCCGACGAGTAACAACACTCCCTACTATATTATTTTCGTTGCTCTTTTTTGACTTTGCCATGTCAAGCTGCACCCACAACACAAAAGAATAAAATCACTCTTCAGAACTCATTGATACATGATACAGACAAGCAATACTTTGATGTAAGACAACCGTATGAGGATGGAATATGTAAGAAAAACAGGACGTCATGACATATTCACAGCTACGATGTGCAAAGTGAGCAGAAGGATTTTCAAGAAAATAGAAGTAATGCAAGCTAGACACCATATGAAAGATGCAACCAATATTACTCTGCCAAGTTAAAAGTGTCTTGTCATAAGTGGCAACTCGAAAAATTAGAAGCAGTACAACATAAAAATCAATGCAAGATGCAACCACTATCAAACTGCCATGTTAAAAGCGTCCAATCATGAGTGACTGATGCGGGATACACAACAGCAGTACTTTGATGTAAGAACATGGTATGATAGATATATGCAGTGTATTCTAGACACAGAAAGCCATGTCATATGCACATGTATAACGTATAAACTCAGCAGGTGCAATTTAATCAAAATAGAAGAAATACAGGCTAGACAACATATGCAACAAGAAACCAATTATCACACTGTCAACTTAGAGCAAGCACCCACGATGGTGGAGTACGGGAGATGAACTCATCATTAGACTTGGGACTTCAACTTCATTAGCAGTAGCAGTGGAAAATCTAGAGAGTCTCTGTTTGCGTCGGTGCGGAGGACCACCAACATCCCCTAACTTACTCTTTTCCTTCCTATTTTCTGATATTGCCTTATGAAGTCAAAACCACAAGAAGATGAATAAAATTAGCTCTGCATAACTGGTTGATGCATGATACAAATGAACACTACTTTGATGTAAGGCAAGCCCAGGATAGGGGGATGGAATATATATAAAAAAAGACATCGTTTCATATTCACACGTATGATAGGAGGATGGAATATGTATGAAAAAACAGTAAGCGGAAGGCATTTCAACAAAATTAGAAGAAATGAAAGCTAGGCACCATATGAACATGCAACCAATATCACTCTATCAGGTAAAAAGTGTCTCGTCGTAAGTGCCATTTCAAGAAATTAGAAGAAGTACAAGCTAGAAGACAATGCAAGATGCAACCTACATTACAATCCCAAGTTAAATGTGTCTTATGGGTAAGTGATCGTTGCAGGTATAAGTTGTAAGCTATGCAGATGCAATTCAACATAATTAGAAGCAATACAAACTAGACATCATACAGAAAACGCAACCACATATAACAGTTCCAAGTAAGAGCAAGCACCTATGATGGTGGAGTAGGGGAGATGTGCTCATCATGTACACGTATGTTCTAGAAACAGGAACACATGTCATATTCACAAGCATTATGTGTAAATTAAGCAGATGCAATTCAAGTTAGAAGCAATACAAGCTAGACATCATAGGCAACATGCAACCACATATAATAGTGTCAAGTTAGAGCAAGCACCTGTGATGGTGGAGTAGGGGAGATGTGCTCATCATCTACACAACTACGTTGACTGTCCAGCCTTGTGTTGTCTTGCAAATCTTGTTGGGAGGATGGCGAAGTAGAATCTGTAGAGATCTCCTGTTTGAGTTGCTCCGAAGGACCACCACCATCCACTGCCAGACTAATTTCCTTCAGCTGTAATGATTTTTCATTGTGAAGTCAAACCGATAAGAAAAAGGAATAAAATTCGCTCTTCAGAACTCATTCATGCATGATACTGACGAACACTACTTGGATGAAAGGCAAACACATGATGCGAGGATGGAATATGTATGAAAAACAGGATGGTGTGACATATTCACACCTATGATGTGGTAACTAAGCAGAAGGCATTTCAACAAATTAGGAGCACTGCAAGCTAGACACCATATGAAAGATGCCAACCAATATCACTCTGCCAAGTTCAAACTGTATGGCGTTTCAACAAATTAGAAGCAGTACATGCTAGAAATCATATGCAAGACACAACCAATATCACAGTGGCGACTTAAAGGTGCCTTATCATAAGTGACTGATGCGGGATATGCAAGAATATTAGTCTGATGTAGAAACAGGAACACATGTCATATTCACAGGCATTATGTGTAAAGTAAGCAGATGCAATTCAACAAAGTTAGAAGCAATACAAGCTAGATATCATACGCAACATGCAACCACATATAATAGTGCCAAGTTAGAGCAAGCACCTACGATGGTGGAGTAGGGGAGATGTGCTCATCATCTACACAGCTACATTGACTGTCTAGCCTTGCGTTGTCTTGCGAATCTTGTTGGGAGGATGGCGGAGTAGATTCTGTAGAGAACCTCCATTTCAGTTGCTCGGAAAGACCACCATCATCCAATGCCTTGCCAATTTCCTTCAGCTTTATTGATTTTGCATTGTGAGGTCATACCAACAAGAAAAAGGAATATCATTCGCTCTTCAGAACTCATTCATGCATGATACTGACGAACACTACTCTGATGAAAGGCAAAGTCATGATACGAGGATGGAATATGTACGAAAAAATGGACATCTTGACATATTCACACCTATGATGTGGTAACTAAGAAGAAGGCACTTCAACCAATTAGAAACACTGCAAGACACCATATGGAAGGTGCAATCAATATCACTCTGCCAAGTTAAAACTATCTCGTCATAGGTGGCGTTCATCAAACTTGAAGCAATACATGCTAGAAATCATATTCAAGACGCAAACCAATATCACACTGCCAACTTAAAGGTGTCCCATCATAAGTGACTGATGCAGGATACACAAGAAAAGTAGTTTCATGTAAGAACATGGTGTGATAGACATATATAGTATGTACCAAAAACAGGAAAGCGTGTCATATTCACATGTATCATGTGTAAGCTAAGCAGATGCAGTTTACACTAATTAGGAGCAATACGAGCTAGACACCATATGCAACATGCAACCATATATCACACTGCCAAGTTAGAGCAAGCACCTTGGATGGTGGAGTAGGGGAGCGGAGACTTGGACCTTGTAATGCACTATCAGTACAAGGAGAATCGGTACAGATGCTCCGTTTACGTTGCTGCAGAGGACCACCATCATCGCCTTCCTTACTCTTTTCCTTCCTCTTTCTTGATTTTGCCTTGTCAAGTCAAACCCACAAGAAAAAGGAATAAAATTTGCTCTTCAGAACTCATTGATGCATGATACTGACGAACACTACTTTCATGTAAGGCAGCCGCATGATAGGAGGATGGAATATGTATGAAAAACAGGACGGCGTGACATATTGACATGTATGATGTATAAAGTGTAAACTAAGCACAAGGTGCTTGAACTTGTTAGAATCGATGCAAGCTAGAAACCATATGAAAGATGAAACCAATATCACTCTGCCAAATTAAAAGGGTGCCCTAACAAATGTATTTGACCAAATTAGAAGCAATACATGGCAACAGGCTAGAAATAATATGCAATATGCAACGAATAAAGGTGACTCATCGTAAGTGATTGATGCATGATACAGAAGAGAGGTAGTTTCATGTAAGAACAAGGTTAACACATAGATGTAGTGTGTACCAAAAATAGGAAGGCATGTCATATTCACAGGTATAGTGTGTAAATTAAGCAGATGCAATTTACCCTAATTAGAAGCATTACAAGCTAGACACCGTATGCAACATGCAACGACATATCACACTGCGAAGTTAGAGCAAGCACCTGTGATGGTGGTGTAGGGGAAGTGCGGTCTTCAGGTACAGAGCTACGTTCAATATCTTCATTTAGACTTGTTGTTTCTTGAGAATCATGTGGAGAGGATGAAATTGCATTCTTTATAAGAGTATTGCATCTCATATTAACCCACGCGCGTGACTGTCTCATCATAAGCGATAGGCGCAGGATACACAAGAACAGTAGTTTAATGTAAGAACATGGTGTGATAGGCAGATGTAGTATGTTCCAAAAACAGGAAGGCGTGTCATATTCACATGTATAATGTGTAAGCTAAGGAGATGCAATTTAACAAATTAGGAGCATTGATGAGGGGTACACAAGAAAAGTAGTTTGATGTAAGAACATGGTTAATAGAAAGACGTAGCATGTACCAAAAACAGGAAGACATGTCATATTCACAGGTATAATGTGTTAACTAAGCAGATGCAATTTACCCTAATTAGAAGCATTACAAGGTAGACACCATATGCAACATGCAACCACATATCACACTGCCAAGTAAGAGCAAGCACCTGCGATGGTGGTGTGGGGGAATTGCGGTGATCAACTAGAGAGCTACGTTGACTATCTTCATTTAGCCTTGCTGTTTCTTGAGAATCATGTG
The DNA here is from genome assembly GCF_018294505.1 of Triticum aestivum. Classification (NCBI taxonomy): domain Eukaryota; kingdom Viridiplantae; phylum Streptophyta; class Magnoliopsida; order Poales; family Poaceae; genus Triticum; species Triticum aestivum. Next base: position 180,064,931 of record NC_057803.1, on the reverse strand, counting down.
GGGAGGATGACACTGCACTCTTTAAACGAGTAGGGCGTCTCACAGTAACCCACTCGGGTGACTGTCTCATCATAAGTGATTGACGAGGGATACAAAAGAGCATTAGTTTGATGTACGAACATGGTTAATAGACATATGTAGTATGTATCAAAAACAGGAAGGCATGTCATTATCAAAGGTATAATGTGTAAAGTAAGCAGATGCAATTTAACCAAATTGGAAGCAATACAAGCTAGACACCATATGCAACATGCAACCACATTTGACAGCGCGAAGTTAAAGCAAGCACCTGGGATGGTTGTGTGTGGCAATTGAGATCATCAACTGCAGAGCTACGTTTACTGTCTCCAACTGCTGACACTGCACCCATTAGAGCGCTGAAACGCTTAGTGCTTATCTTCGAATTACACTGGAGCGACTTCTGTCTTTTCTTTTCTGCATTCATCAACACTGCGTCAGAGTCTGAAATACCCATGCATAAAAAAACAATAGTGTGAGTATGGGTGAAGTATGTGCACAATTAGTACAGTGTAAAGGTAGCAGATAGCAGGTCGGTGAGAAATAAATGACGGGAGACATATGATAGCTCTACAACATGCATGGCACACTAAATTACTACATGATTCTATGAAAATAACAGTCGACTGAAAGCAAATAGGTCAGTCCATTTTTTCTGCACCGTCCGATGTACAAAGAACGGGCAGATCGCCTTCATCTACCTCCAGCCACTCAGTGTTGACGATCTTCCTTGAAACGCCAGCGACCACCAGCCCAGTATTCCTCCCTTGCCTGCGCCCTCCCCTTGACCTCACCGCACCGCCCTCGGCCATCCATTCAAGCCCCACCGACCTCCAGATCGGGCGCAAGCAGCTCTTGCACCCCACATCCCTATGATAGATATCGATGCGCCACTTCCCCAGGGAATAGGCGGACTAGGTGCTCCGCGTGCCTAAGCGGGTGTTGCTTCTTTTAATTGTGGTTCAACTGACCCTGAATTGAAATCCAGGCGGGCTACCGACCTCTAGCAAAGGTGAAATAGTAAAAGCGAGGAAACCTTGTGCATTTAGTATCACGAAGAAGATGCAGTAAGAAGCGCTCAACTAGTTTCTTACGTGGGATGAATACGGTGTGAGCGGAGACGTAAGATTTGCACTAATAAGGGAAGAGGAGTACCTCTTTCTGCTGGCAGTGCTGTGTCCTCCTTCTGTTTTTCCGACGATCTTCTTGTTGTTCGCCGGAAACCAGAAGTTGTGGAGGACGGTGCGGCCTTGGACGAACCCATGGCCAAGTTGTTGAGTGTTGTGCGGTGGCCGTTTGTCGGCGGCGGGGAAGTAGATCTGAGGCGGCGAACGATGGCGTAGCAGGAACAACTCCAGTATGGTGGACAGTTTGCGACAGTGGAGCCGCAGCAGTGGGGCGTAGGATGGCGTGGTCGGAGTGGTTCTGGTACGGCGCACGTCGGCGTCGGCGTCGTGGAGGCAGCTCTGCCTCAGCTTCATCTGCTAAGTCCTTGAGGGTGTTGCGGTTGCGTTGGACGACGACGTCGGGGTACTGGCTCCGGCGTGATGGAGGAGGGCGGCGGTGGATTAGCCGCTATGGGGTGGAGGACGGAGGAGGCTGGGGTTTCGCGGCTGGTGGAGAGGGCGTTTTCGCGCCCATGGAGTATGAATGGGGAAACGGAGGGAGGCAAGGAACTAAGGGGAAACAATGTTTTGGTTTGAGACGTGCTTGTTTGAAATTTGGGGAAAGTTACAAACTTTGCCCCCATCTAAAATTTCGGACATATTGCGGGTTGGGGGTAGGACAGTCATGTCAGGTGTCCCAAATGTGGGCGGGATAGATTTCGGCCGAGCGCATGGGTAGGCGCCAACGGCGTATGAATGCTTCTCGGAGGCGGTTGAGACTGGCGTCTTGGTGAAGTTACAAACCTACCCCAGTTTAGACCTTTGGACATCGGGCCGATAGGCTACATGGGCCAGAGTCAGAACAGCAATTTCCTACCACCAAAACATAAGTCTCACGCGGTTTCGGGTGACCAGAGGCCTATTTGGCGCTTTGTTCAATATTTGGGAGCAGAAGCATTAACGTTTTCGGTTCTCTTGAATTGAACTTTCAGGATTTGTCAAACTTCACAAATCTTTACTCTTGAAAATCCTAAAGCTACGATTATTTTGGAATGGAGGGGGTACATTTGAATATACATTGTACACGAGTATATATTAAAAAATATGCAACTTACCTCAGTTCATGCATGGTTCCAGATATAATCTCCTTGGTTGCAAAAAAAGTTAGATATGCGTATGAATATATATAGCATGTTCAAACTCACAACAAAGATTGATGCCCCCTTTTACATCTGATTTACAAATGCCATTATCTCGGGTTCAAATAGATGAATGCACTTCCTATGAATTCGAATCTTCGAAACCCCCTTTATGTTGAATTCGACATGTATTCTATTTCGTAGCTAGCAATTTGGAATGTATCCATGCAAGTGACAAATGTATAAAGTGCTTCACACTAACAACATGGAGTGCACTAATTAATGTTTATATATGAATTGCAAAAGCATCCATTGCCTGTATTTCAAACCGCTCTCACTCTATGGATCGATAATATGAAATAAACACATGCACATGCTAGAATTCAATAGAGTATGGGTGTCTGATAGACCGATTTTCGTCCATACGCAATTTGCAAAATTCATGATCTCATCCAAAAATAATAATGCCATTTATATTTTAATTTAATGCGTAGAACCGCCTTTTACACGTAGATGCACTATGCCTCGCCCCGTTCTCACAAACGCGTTATATATCTCTCTATCTAACGCATAAGTGCACACACTTTATATGCATCGGCATTTCTCTTTCACACATGCTCACAATCTCTCTCAGGGTGTCGGGGTGTCTCACGCACATGCTCTCTCTGTTTCTCTCTCTCTCTCTTTCTGACTACTATGTACCACTCTTTTCACTAATCTCAGTTGGAAAACACTATTTCTCTCACATGCATATATACACATGCACGGTCTCTACTAGCCCTCTATACGCACATATATGTGCCTACGTGTCTCCCGCACGCACATTATCTTTAGGCCTCTCTCGCACACATTGCCCCCCCGACACACCTCTCTCTTAGTAGTTGGCAGATATGATTTCATCATATCATTCGGTAGGATATCCCTGGCTGTTAGGCTGGATGGTAATACGAGGCAAAGTTTTACCCTAGTTCGGATCGGACCCTTGCAGTTGAAGAAAGAGCCTACTCCTGGTACTGTATATTAGTGATAGGGGTGTGTACAAAGTACACGTGAATACCAGGCATTGTGCGTGTGTGTATACTATCGACGAACTAGCCCCCAAGCTTGTATAACATACTAAGGGCCTAGGGTTACAAATCATATATAGTCGGCTTATCACCAGTGGGGATAGAGTCCTCCGCGACTCTGGTAGCTTCGTGTTGTACGCCGAGTCCTCCACATGGGTCTTCGTATAACACGTCTCGGTCCAACCTATATGTGGCGCAGGATGGAACCGACCCATGAGTCTTCATGTTGACCCACCACAACTAGAAATGATGTGCCCACCACACCACACACGCAATCGGCCACTAAGAAAATAAGCATATACAATAGTACAACGGTATCTAGCTCACGATACGTCTCCATATTTTGTTGATGACACTGACGGACTTTGCATTTGATGCGTGCTCCGTATTTTGTTGACGACACTTACGGTCATTGTATTTGAAGCGAAAGCACGATATGGTCACTGGACTTCAGAATAAGCTCATCACGGTCACCACATACATTTTGTCGTGCTAACCAACATGTGGTTGGATGGTTAGAGGACAGTGGTTTCTCGAGCCCACCAAGGTTAAAGTCCCGGTGCTCGCATTTATCTTGTGTTAATTTCAGTATTTTCCGGCGATGTACGTTCAGTGGGAGGAGACGTTCCACTCGACTACGAGGCACCTATGGTGACTTCGTAAAATCTCAAGATCATATATGCTGGCCCACTCTCTCGAAGGTGCTCATAGGGGTAGGGTTCGCGTGTGTGCGCTTATAGCGGTGAGTGCTTGCGCGTATATATGAGCCCTTGCGTCTGTACCGTGTTAAACAAATACATATCATGATTATACGGTCACTGGCTCACCCGTACAACTCCGTATTTTGTTGATGACACAATCAATTGACCAGTCAAACGTTCCACGCGGCGCAACTAGTGTTGCACCATCGGGGCGTAACCGTGGGGCCCACCTGTCAGCCCGTATATGAAAGAAAGAAATGGTAGTTTGAGTCTGTACTGTGTTAATAAAATAGGAGTACATTTTAGGGTGATCATACGGTCACTGGCTCACCATACAGCTCCGTAATTTGTTGATAACACGATCAATTGACCAGTCAAATGGTCCACATTCAGCAGCGCACATTACCATAGGGCCCACCCGTCAGCGCGTATATGAAGGACAGAAATGGTAATAAATTAGTGGTCGGTGGGTATTCGAAGTCGTGAGACCTCTGGTTGGCAGTCACCGGCGGTTGGGGGGCGTTCATTGGGCGGTGGGGTGGGGATCCCCGGAGAAAAAGCTCGGCGGGGGGGGGGGGCTAGAGGGATGGCCGGTGCGGCGGCGGACCGGCGGTGGGGAGTGGTTTCGGGGAGGGCGGGCCGGCCGCGGGCGGCGGGGGCTGGCGGTTCGGCCGGTGGTGGCTGGCGGCTCAGGGGGGTGGAGTTTGATGATAAACTGGAGGCCCTTGATTTCGTATCCAACGGCTGGAAAATCTAATGACCAGAGATGAAAAAGTCAGTCGACTGACGTGTAGCCTCACCCCGCACGTACACATGCACGCACGCAAGACACGCACGCATGTAGGCGTGCAACACTGACACGTACACACGCACGCATGCTGGCGTGCAACACTGACACGTACACATGCACTCACGAACACACGCACGTACGCACCCATGCATGCAACACTGAAACGTACCCTTGCACGCACGCAACACTCGCACGCCTGCATGCACACAGCACACGACGCAAGACACACGCTCAACCTATACGTGCATGCACCCTTTGTTAAGGACATGGATTGTTACGGGTATTAATCAATCTTATCTGTGATAAGCAGAACATTGATGTTTGCAGCGGTCTTTATGAATCACAACGTATCGAACGGGCTATCAACATAGTAGGCTTATCTACATGAAAAAGATGACGTCACACTCAATGAACAATCATCGGTTTATGAAATGCCCGCTTCTGACCGCCCTGGCCCACCAAAGGTTCCTCTGCTGTGCGCTGCCTGCGTTGGGTCACTGACATGCAGGCCATGCACCCAAAGAGCCCACACGTCAGTGGAAGAACGGTGCGGTGTCCTAGGTCAGAGTCGAGGGCGCCACTCGCGGCACGCCCGGCTGAACACGCCTCCGTGCCGCATTCAAACGCCTCCATGAAACCCGCCCGTGTGGAAGCCGAGAAACCCACTCTGGACACACGTCCGTTCATGACCGGGCCGGCGTTAAACGCAACGCCGGCCGAGCTCCTCCCGTCCGCCGTCTATTTAATCTCCTATTTAAACGAGGCCAAACGCCGGCCAAGAATCGCACACCTCCGCCGCTCCCCTATCTCCTCCACCATTTTGTCCACTCTTACAATGGCTTACGAAGAGTAGTTATTCCGCATCCAAGCCGGCTGGGTAGCCCGCCGGATACGAGCTATGCAGCTCGCTGATCCACCTCCCTCCCCTCGCCCGACGGAGCCAGTTGCCGCCCCAAGCCGGCGCGCGGTTCAGCAACTCGCCGCTCCAGGCCAGCTCGACGAGGAGCGGCGCACGGGCGTCGTTGCTGCCGTCCACGCCGCCGCCTCGTACCGCGTCTCCCGTTTCTGTGGCCGAGACTCCCATGCCGGCGGCCGCGCCATGCAAGCAGCGACAGAAGCCGGGTGCGCGGAGAGCGACGAGTCGGTGGCCAGCGCCTCCGCGTCCGCCGCCATCATCGAGGAGAAGTAGAACACGGGAGGCCGCCGCCGCTTGGGTCCCATGAAGGCCACCGCGGAGGCGACGCCGGCGTACACAGCAGGTGTCTTGCCGGATCCTTTTGTTGCGAGGACCTTCGTCGACCCCGCATGGGCTCCACGGAAGAGGGGAATGTTAGGATGAACTCGAGCCGGTGCCGGCCATGGCGAAGTAGTGGCCGGTGATGAACTCGAACCGGTGCCGGCCACCATCATCTTCGGCACCAGCCAATGATATCAGTTGGGCAGTGGGGAAGCGAGCCGTCCTTTGCGCTGAAGCATATACCTCCGGGGCTCCGGCAGTCCCGTGATCGTGCTGCCGGACATGAGGAACACAAATCGATCGGCGGGCGACCATTTAGGCCAGGTATTATATACATGTGCTATCCAGAACTAGCACCGCGTAGTTCATTTGAATGTAATGAAATCCGTCATGTTTGTATGAAAATCGGTATTTTATATGATTTCCGTCGTTGTTTATATGAAATATCAGTTTGTCTACGTGTTTGCGTGAATTTCGTCCGGTTGGTTGAGTTGCTGTCATAATGTGTGCGGCTACTGTTGGATGGCGTAATTTGCGGGTCGCCGGTCGGTCTACGGGCGGCTCGGGCAGCGTTGTGGGACAAAAAACACAGCTCGTGCAAGCTCATCTCCAACGTGCGCGCTGGAGGATGCATAACAGCATGAGCACCCGAGCCATTCCTCGTTCATCAGTGGCAAAGGCACCGGTGGACAAAAGGGTCGCCAATATTTTGGCTACCCCGGGCAAGATCCAAACAGCCCCCAACAGATTCAAATCCCTCGTTCGTCGTGGAATTTGGCCATGTGTTGTTTTCATGGACTAGCAAGATGCCCGTTGTCGGTGTCAAAACCGGCGGATCTCGGGTAGGGGGTCCCGAACTATGCATCTAAGGCGGATGGTAACAGGAGGCATGGGACACGATGTTTTACCCAGGTTCGGGCCCTCTTGATGGAGGTAAAACCCTATGTCCTGCTTGATTTATTCTTGATGATATGAGTATTACAAGAGTAGATCTACCACGAGATTGGAGAGGCTAAACCCTAGAAGCTAGCCTATGGTATGATTGTCTGTTGTCCTACGGACTAAAACCCTCCGGTTTATATAGACACCAGAGGGGGCTAGGGTTACACAAGGTCGGTTACAAAGGAGGAGATATACATATCCGTATTGCTTAGCTTGCCTTCCACGCCAAGTAGAGTCCTATCCGAACACGAGACGAAGTCTTCAATCTTGTATCTTCATAGTCCAACAGTCCGGCCAAAGGATATAGTCCGGCTGTCCGGAGACCCCCTAATCCAGGACTCCCTTAGTAGCCCCTGAACCAGGCTTCAATGACGATGAGTCCGGCGCGCAGTATTGTCTTCGGCATTGCAAGGCGGGTTCCTCCTCCGAATACACCACGGAAGAATTTGAATACAAGGATAGTGTCTGACCCTGCAAAATAAGTTCCACATACCACCGTAGAGAGAATAATATTTCCACAAATCCAATCTACTGACTTGTTTTGATAACATGACATATGCCATGGCCCGGTGATTTATTCGAACCGTTTCCTTTAACTAGCCCCGCATATAACGAGAGGCAGTTTCTTGACACGTCTTGTCAAAGCAGAGATCGTGTTCCCCTTATTACGGGATTCTCATCAATACGGGCGTGGGTAACCCAACCGCGCCATCGATTATGGCGCTTGGGGGATAAGTGAGTTTTACCAGGCTAGTGGGGGCGCATAGTTTCAGCCGCCCTTATAAAGGGATAAGGTTTAACCTTTTTCTACCCACGCCTTCTTCCTCCTTGCTCATCCATTCTTGCGCACTCGAGCTCCAATGCCCAAGTCCACATCCTTCCCCTCAACCTTCTCCAATCATGTCCGGAGCGGGAGGCAAATGGATGGCTTCCTCCGTTACAGAGGGACACATGAAGAAGCTGCGCGGAGCCGGATACTTAGCCGCGAATATCGCGCATCGGCTGCCCGCTGTGGGGCAGATCGTTCCTACCCCTGAACCTCACGAGAGGGTAGTTTTCCTCCACCACTTCCTCCGTGGACTGGGGTTTCTCCTCCATCCATTCGTCTGTGGTCTCATGTTCTACTACGGGCTGGACTTCCATGATCTAGCCCCGAACTTTGTCCTCAACATTTCGGCGTTCATCGTGTGTGAGGCTTTCCTCCGCATCCGGCCCCACTTCGGCCTATGGTTAAAGACCTTCAATATCAAGCCGAAGGTGGTGGGTGGCCAACAAGCAGAATGCGACAGAGCCATGGTGGGCAAGATGCCCAATGTTATATGGCTTGAAGGCTCCTTCATGGAGACCATAAAGAGGTGGCAATCGGCGTGGTTCTACATCACCGAGCCGCGCGACGCCAAATGGGTGGATGCCCCCAAGTTTCGATCCGGAATCCCCACGCGGCTCACCTCCTGGAAAGAGAAGGGCCTGTCATGGGGTTCATCGGTAGAGCTGGACAGACTCCAGAAATGTATTCGGAATATGGCAGGCAAGAAGCTCAAGCTTGTCAACATAGTCGAGGTCATGCTCATTCGTCGGATCCTCCTGTGCCAACAACGGGACTTCAACTTGTGGGATTTCGACCCGGCCCAGCACCAGACTCTGAGCGAGCTCCTCAACACAACGCACATGGACGTTTGGAAAGTGCTGTTCAAGGGCGCCGAGGTCCCTCCCTCTCTCACCGAGGACCACGGGCTAAGCGCGAAGCGCCGAGCGCATTCGGTGAGTTCTATACATCCCGTAGGATATTTATTTCCCCTAGCTTAACCATGTGCAGGGTTTGAGCTCCATGCCTTTGACAAGACTGGGTGGAGACGTCGGGGCAGATTAACTGTCCGGCCCCTCTGCCCGAAGACACTGTGGACACTCTCCTGACGGAGATGCTGACTCCGGCTCCTTACAAGGTGCCGGAGAAGACCAAGAAGGCCAAGGGAACCCGAAAGAGTTCCTGACGCCAGGTGTTATCAGACTCATCGTTCGATAACTCCGCGATGCACTCCTCCCCCGAAGACAAGGAGGAAGATGAAGATGCTCCTCCTCCAGTCGGGGGAGACAAGAAAAGGAAGGCCGCCCCAACCAGGGGGGGGGGTGAAGGGTCCAAGAAGGGAAGGACTCTCCTTCCGGACTACTCCACCACCGCCGCCTAAGGCGAAGACGAGTGGCTGCTCAGGTCCTAGCCCCTGGCGAAGTTGTAAGTATTCGGATGCCAGAATAACTCATAGCATACCTTTGTCACACTACTTCTCCTAACACCAAATTATGATTATGCAGACCGCCACGAGCCCGTATCGACGTATCTTCGGACGGCTCCCTGGGCTCGTCGGATATGTATAGCGATCCACTTCCGACCGCCACCTCCCCTTGCCCTATAGACAATGCCGAGGTATTGTCTCAAGAGGCACCGGGTCAAGGGGAGACAGTCCCAGAGGCGCCTCAAGGCGACCTTCCGGATTCCGGGAGCAGAGGGAGCAAGGCTCCCGAGGGCTCCGAGTTCTGCCCTCAGCCGAACACCGCGTCGGAACCTCCAGTGGTTCCGGACTCAGGCAGGCGGCCTCCTTCCAAAAGGGGCAAGATACCTATGCCGGTGACCTCTGTCCATCCAGAGGCACCGGAAAGTCTGTTGGGAGCACTTGCAGCGCTTTCATCGACGAAGAGCACCGCACTATTATGAGTGCGGTGGTCCAGAAGGTTCAGTCCGCCAAGAGCGGACTGACTGAAGCCTGTGCTAGCCTTCTAATAGGCTTTGAGGTAAGTTTTTGAAATATGGGGAAAAATATTACCGCATAGACAGTAGCCCCTGATGCTCTGTTCGGTGTTCACAAAGAAAAGCCGAACGGAGGATCAAACAATATCGCAGGAGTCTGATATAAGTATGTCAATATGCGTATGCAGGCTTCGCTGCTGGCCTCTGCTGCACTAACTACGGAGGTCGCCGCACTGAAGCAGGACCTTAAAGGGTCCAAGGATGAGCTCGGCCTTGCCAAGAGGCAGCTCGAGGGAGAACAAAGGTAAGTAGTACCTAGTCTATGGATATGTATAAAAAGAATGTGATTGCAAAATGACAGGATCATCGTAAATTTGCCAGGGGCCACGACCGAGGTGGCGACCCTGAAGCAAGCGCTATCCGAGGCCGAAAACAAAGCGGCCAAGGAGCGCACCAAGCGGGAAAGGCATGAGGCACGGGTGGGCGAGGTGCATCAAGAGCTCCACACTCTCATGACGAAGCACGCTGTGTTGGAGCTTGACTTGAAGATGCGAGAGTCCGAGCTTGCCGCGGCCCTCGAGAGCGCAAAGAATGCCAAGGCCGAAGCCCAAAAGGCCCTCCAGGAGATTGATGCGATGAAGAAGATAGCGGCGGGTAAGGCATTCCATATGCAAAGCAAGCATGTGAAAGTAAATTACCTGTTACTTACCCGAATCCGCAGCTCTCCAGGAGCATTCACAGATTTGCCCCGCAGCGTGTCAGATGCCGCACAGTTTTACCAGGCCCAAGAGGGAAGCTCAACGGAGAAGCTTTTCTGGTCTCAGTATACTGGGACCGAACACCTGATGCCTCTGAGCGACCAGCTGAAGCAACTGGTTGAGCTGCACAAGGCGGCCGAACAGGCCATGAAGGGCTTTATAGTCCGGATGTGGCTTGGCGACGCCCTTCCCAATAGCTACTTCGGCCTGGTGAGGCAGCTTGTGGATGCCTGCCCACGACTGGAAGTCATCAAGCGGTCCGTCTCCATCGAGGGTGCACGCTGGGCTTTCGCCCATGTGAAGGTGCAATGGGCCAAGCTGGACGCCATGAAGCTGATTAAGGAAGGGCCACCGGAGGGCAAGGAGCATCGCCACCCCAAGATGTACTATGAGGGTGTCCTGAAGGGTGCTCGTCTCGTAGCGGACGAGTGTACAAAAGATATAATATTCGAGTAAACTCGCTCATGTAATCCTGTATTTATGAAAACTTGTTCATATGCGCTATGCAACGCTTGTTTGAATATAAAATATTACCTTCTGTTCGGCTGTTTATCAAATCTGAGAGATGGCTAGTCGTCGGCTTCCGCCCCCACGCCACGAGTGCTGGGGTGTTCGGGATAGACCTAAGCACTCTTGTTCCCATTGTTGGGTCCTTCGAGGGAGGTTCTCAGCACAACGAACAAGGCAATCAGACTATAATGCGTTATCACTCTCACTTAGCCATAGAATTCTATAATTTTAAATTTCGGCAAAGCCCCTAGTATTCGGAAGGCCGAATTCGGGGCGCGATACACGCCTTAAGCCGGACAGGGCCGACTCCTCGCTCTAAGCGGCATAAGCCTTTAGGGACTCGAAACCTCTTGAATAGTGACCAGTCTCTCGCCTTATCATGACAGTCAGTTTTAGCTTTCTCTACTGAGGTGCTTAGCCCAGCAGAATCGGGGCACAATCGCAATAGTTCTCCCAGTGCTACCTTAGCCGATATAGCGGAATGTAAGGTATCAAAACATGGGAGCCGGGCAAACCCAACTATTGACCCAAGACATGATTCGGAGCTGATGCATATAATGCTATAAGTTCGGGGTGCCGCACTGTCGAAAGTGTTCGGACTTCTTACGCCGTATTATGGGGTATGCTTAATCCCCTAGCGTATTGGCCATACCAGAGTGTATGGGTGCTGGATGTCATGAATGAACATATATATAAAAAGGAAGAATGCAATAATAGTCTTAATGATATGCATTTTTTATTCAAAAAGGTGCGTTAAAGCAGAATGATACAAGTAGTGTGAGAAGCAAAAAGTAGGACTGTTTGACATGTCCCTTCCAAGGGCAAGCTGAGGAATAGTATTAAAGCAAATATTTCACTCGTTATCATAATCCACCTGGGAGTTCCGTGGTGTGACGTAGCTTTCTGCCTCCTTGGCTGCTGCATCATGTGTTCGGTAATCACGCTGCCGGACAGGGTTTCCAGAGATTAAAGTCCTGAAAGAGAAAAATAACAAAGCGGGAAGCCCCTAGTCCGGTTTAAGCCGCGACTTGGGGTGTGCCGCCGTCGTGCCCCCCTCCCCGCATGTTCCCATGGCATTTTTAATGCGTAATTATGTACGCGTGGCACGAATTTCGCCGTTTGGCTGGGGCCAGGGTGGGGGACACATTGCTATGCAAGCTCGAGACGTGCCAGGCGGTCCAGTTGCCGATTACTCCGGGCGCACTTGAAGTTATCCGGTCCTTAATCACCGAACTAGTGGATTGCCTTAAGAGGCTGCTTTTGCGCTTCTGCTGCGAGGGCCGCAGTGTGCTCCTCCGTGCGGAGAGAGCACTCTATGTTTCCATTGACTGTGATGACCCCCCGAGGTCCTGGCATCTTGAGCTTGAAATATGCATAATGTGGTACCACATTGAATCTTGCAAATGCGGTTCGCCCGAGCAGTGCATGGTAGCCGCTGCGGAACGGGACTATGTCGAAGATTAACTCTTCGCTTCGGAAGTTATCCGGAGATCCGAAGACCACTTCCAGTGTGACTGAGCCTGTGCAATGGGCCTCTACACCTGGTATGACGCCTTTAAAGGTCATTTTAGTGGGTTTGATCCTTAAGGGGTCTATAGCCATTTTGCGCACTGTGTCCTGATAGAGCAGGTTCAGGCAGCTGCCACCGTCCATTAGGACTCGAGTGAGGTGAAATCCGTCAATGATTGGTTCTAGGACCAGTGCGGCGAATCCGCCATGACGGATGCTAGTGGGGTGGTCCCTGCGATCGAAGGTGATCGGACAGGAGGACCATGGGTTGAACTTGGGGGCAACTGGATCCAACGCATATACGTCCCTGAGTGCACGCTTCCGCTCCCTCTTGGGGATGTGGGTTGCGTATATCATGTTCACCGTCCGCACTTGTGGGGGGAACCTCTTCTGTCCTCCGGTGTTTGGCTGCCTGGGCTCCTCCTCGTCATCGCTATGTGACCCCTTATCTTTGTTTTTGGCATTTAACTTGCCGGCCTGCTTGAACACCCAACAGTCCCTGTTGGTGTGGTTGGCTGGCTTATCGGGGGTGCCGTGTATTTGACATGAGCGATGGAGTATACGGTCCAAACTGGATGGGCCCGGAGTGCTTCTTTTGAATGGCTTTTTCCGCTGAGCGGGTTTAGAGCCTTTGAATCCGGCATTGACTATCGTATCCTCGGTATTGTCGCTGTTAATGGGGCGCTTATGCTTGTTGCGACGTGACCTGCCATTGCCGTCCTTGGTATCCTAAGTACCATGGTTCTTTGATATGTTATTACTATGAGCCAGCCAGCTATCTTCTCCCGCGCAAAAGCGGGTCATGAGTGTCGTGAGGGCTGCCATAGATTTCAGCTTTTCCTGACCAAGGTGCCGGGCTAGCCACTCATCACAGATGTTGTGCTTGAAAGCCGCTAGGGCCTCTGCATCCGGACAGTCGACGATTTGATTTTTCTTTGTTAGGAACCGTGTCCAGAATTGCCTGGCCGATTCCTCTGGCTGCTGAATTATGTGGCTCAAGTCATCAGCATCTGGTGGTTGCACGTAAGTTCCCTAAAAGTTGTTGATCAATGCGGCTTCCAGATCTTCCCAACATCCAATGGACTCTGCTGGAAAGCTGTTGAGCCAATGCCGAGCTAGTCCTTTGAGTTTGAGTGGGAGGTATTTGGTGGCGTGTACGTCATCACCACGGGCCATACGAATGTGCAGGAGGAAATCCTCGATCCATACCGCATGATCTTTTGTGCCGTTGTATGATTCTATATTTACGGGTTTGAAACCTTCTGGGATTTGATGATGCATTACTTCGTCTATGAAGCATAAGGGGTGTGCGGCGCCTCTGTACTAGGCTATATCGCGACGCAGCTCGAATGAGTCTTGCCCGCTGTGTTCGGCCCGACCGGACTTACTTTTACTGTATCCAGCGTGACGATTATCGTCTCGCATAGTGGCGCGCCCTCGTGATCCGTAGATCGATCTTTCATGTTTTGCTTTGTCCTCCAATATGTCTCGCAGGTCTGGCGTATTTCCCCATGCCTTTTTATTTGAATGACGTCGGGGTGCGGGCTGAGCTTTTGCCTGGAATGTCTCTCTGTCGCAGCCATGAGGTGGCCGATCAGCCGCGTCATACGCGGGGGATGTAGGTTTTGGTGCTTCCTCCTCCAGTCGGGGTAGCAACATGTATTTATGGTAACTCTTGGAGGGGCGTTCGAGTTTATACTCTTGGAGGGGCGTTCGAGTTTATACTCTCAATGAAAGCACCAATGTCAGTGTCAAAACCGGTGGATCTTGGGTAGGGGGTCCCGAACTGTGCGTCTAAGGCGGATGGTAATAGGAGGCAGGGGACACGATGTTTTACCCAGGGTCAGGCCCTCCTGATGGAGGTAAAACCCTACGTCCTGCTTGATTTATTCTTGATGATATGAGTATTACAAGAGTAGATCTACCACGAGATCGGAGAGGCTAAACCCTAGAAGCTAGCCTATGGTATGATTGTCTGTTTTCCTACGGACTAAAACCCTCCGGTTTATATAGACACCAGGGAGGTCTAGGGTTACACAAGGTCAGTTACAAAGGAGGAGATATACATATCTGTATTGCTTAGCTTGCCTTCCATGCCAAGTAGAGTCCTATCCGGACACGAGACGAAGTCTTCAATCTTGTATCTTCATAGTCCAACAGTCCGGCCAAAGGATATAGCCCGGCTGTCCGGAGACCCCCTAATCCAGGACTCCCTCACCCGTGCATTGCATGGAACATCAAGATGCATTTTTTACAAACTCCCGCATGCATGCAAGGGATAATTAATGTCCTGCTTTGCTAGTACCACGAGGCAAACACCATTAATATTGCATCGATTAGTGTTAGTGGCCTTGTATATCTGCAAATTGTAATTTTGATAGTGGCCCCTTGTATATAAAAATGGAGGGAGAAAGATGAGAGATAAGGTGAGGAGGAGTGGGGCGTGGTGGTCATTGGTGGTCGAACTAGGCGGAGGCATGGGGATGGACAGCGCATTATGTCTAGGTTTGTATCTCCCTCACAGACACCCACGTAGGTGGGGGACATGCATGAAGAGAAGAGGTGCACGCACGGCGCACGTACTCCCGTCTCTTTCCCAACCACACCCGCGTGGGTACACGGTGGAGCTCATTTATGTACGAAAAAGGTAGCCGACGTGGTAATTTGGCATGTGTACTGGTTGTCCATTTGGTGGAGGGAGTGTCGGATTTCGGGTTCCGGCAGACCCTTGAGGTTCGAACACTGGGGTGTGCGCGGAGATTTTGCCTTCTACCTACCTGCACCCCTCCGCCTCGCTAAGATCTAAGCTATGGAAAGAACATCACAAGAGACACAGGGTTTATAATGGTTCGGGCCACCGTTGTGGTGTAATACCCTACTCCAGTGTGTGGTGTGGTGGATTGCCTCTTGGGCTGATGATGATGAGCAATACAAGGAAGAACAGCCTCGCGAGGGTCTGTTCTTGGCTGGGGCGATGAACTGCTAGGAGGAGTTCAGTCACCCTTCTCTCTCTCTCTCTTCTCGATTGCGATCTGATCTTTTCTACCCTGTGGGTGGCTAGTCCTATTTATAGGCAAAGGCCCTGGGCCTCTTCCCAAATATTGAGCGGGAAGGGCACCAACAATTGGCCACTTTGAAGGGGAACATCTGGTACACTTATCCTAACTAAAGTTGGTCCTCGCCTGCCAAAGGCTCTGGTGGTGACGCTGGCTTGGGCTCCACAATGACTTCCTCCCTGCCGTTGGACTGGTCTTGGTCTCGTTGCACCGAAACGGGTGCCTTTGCTTGATGCTCTCGCCTGCGCTTGCTCCCTTTGCACCAAAGAGGAAAGGAGGACACTGCGCGGCTGGCGCCCACCTGGCGCCTTTGGTCGTCATGGCTTGCGTCACGGGCACCTTGTGAGGTACCCCGCCTTGATCTCTCTGCCTCCTCGCGAGCCAGCTTGATGAGGCCGTGCCTGAGGAAGCTCCGTGTCGTCCGCCCCGCGAGGCTTGGCCCCTCGTGAGGGTCTTGGGTCTGTGTTGATGAAGACGGGCCGTGCTGGGCCCCTCCTCGAGCCATGCCGCAGGCCGCAGGCAGGCAAGTCTGGGGATCCCCGTTCCCAGAACGCCGACAGTAGCCCCCGGGCCCAAGGCGCGCCCGGACTTGGACGTGCAGGGAGGCGAAAGGGCAAGAGCGAAGCGCCGCGGGCCCTAACAGCCTGCGACCTTGGGCGCCGCGTGGCGATTGATTCGACGTGGGCGTCTCCACTTCCCCACGGCGCCTTGGCAACTGCACGGATTGGACAAGTCCCTGCATGCAAAGCGGATCATGATTACCTGCAATCGTGGAGGTCGGCAGTTGGCCTTCGCCGGCCATAAGTACGGAACGACGCGCACACTTCCAGTCCATTCCTTCTTGCTTCTCCTTCTTCCAGGTCCTTGCTCCGTCTTGCTGCGATGACTCCGATCCGCCCTTTCTCGACGGCAGAGAAGGGAAAGGCTCCCAGAGAGGAACCAGACCCGCTCCCGCCGAAGAAATAGCTCACCCTCCGTGGCCGGGACGAGGGGGCCCATCAGGTGATGTCGAGGCCCTGGTGCAAGCGGCCACCGCCGGGGTTCCCGCTTCCCTTGTACGCCCACATCGAGCGCTCTGAAGGAGTCGATGCGGATCGCCATGGGCGGCGCCACCGTCGGCGCCGACTGGTCACGAAGGTGTGGGTCGTCCTCCCTGGGTGTCCACACCTAGGGCTCCTCCAGAGAGTTCGTGCTCCATGCCGCCATGCCTCCTCAGTCTTGGATTCGCCTTCCTCCCTTCTTCACCTCCATCATCCCGCAGGGAGAACTCCTGGAGCTTTGGCTGCAGCACGCCGGCTGCAGCACTCTCGCGACCGAGGCAGAGGTCGCGGTCGTTGCCCCGGGCGAGGTCTTCATGACTCGAGGCTAGAGCGAAATCGCCCGGGTCTGCAGGACAAGAGGCGCCTTCACGATTTACTTGGAGTACGGCGGTGCTTTGGTGATGTTCTTCAAGGTATTCGATGCGAACGGGCGCCGGCTGGAGTGCTGCCCCGGGAGAGGTGGTCGGGACCCTGCTACGGCAAGGACTGGGCCTGCCGACTGCTCCCTTGGCGGCTCCTCAGGCGGCGGAGGCGTCGGAGGTTCCAGCGACTCCGACGAGCTCTTCCCGACTTCGGAGACGAGCGATGACAGCTACGAGCCCCCGAGCCGGCGCCGCTCCTAGAGCGGGGCGGGCTTGTCAGGCCGTCGCCGACTCTGATCTGGATGGGGTTGGCGCCCGTGCTCAAGGGACCACTGTTGATGATGGCGTCTTTTGCAGGGGCGTGTGTAGTTAGCATGCTTTTAGGATCTATTCCCTGCGAGGAATCAAAGACGTGTCCCGTGGGGGCTTGTAAGGTGCATGTGATCCTGTTTTGTTAATATAACCCTTGTCGTAGAACTGTGCGAGTTGCTCATTCGGTCTTATCTCAGTTCTCCCTTTCGAACTTCACGAGGGATTGGTGCTCTGCGCCGACAGGTCCCAGTCCCAAGGCGGCTTCAGCCGTCGTTGGTATGCCAGGTCGCGATGCCGTGGTCAAGGCCAGGAGGTGAGCGACCCGGGGTCCGGTAAGAGCCCCTGAGTCGCGATGCTCAGGAGGTCCCCTTTGGTGCTCAAGCAGCCGTCATTTGGTGAGAAAGGAGAGCGGCGTCGCTAACACGGGATTGCATTAGGTGCGGGGATGGTGCCACGGTAGCTGGTGCTTCCGGGTGGTGACTTATCTCGAGAATCAGGGGCCACTCTCTGGTGTGTCGCCGGGTCCGTGCATCGGCAGGCGTGAGGTTTCTCGGCGAGGTCCTCGCGTGTCCCTCCCCTCTCGCCTTTGCTCCCCTTTCTGCTCTACGTCCTCGGGTCCCGGCCCTCGAGCGAGTCTCAGCCGTCGCTGGTATGCCAGGTCGCGATGCCGTGGACAAGGCCAGAGGGTGAGGGCTGGAGAGCCAGTAGGAGCCTTGAGTCACGATGCTCAGGCACCCCCCCTTTAACGTGCAAGCGGTTTGCGCGGATGAGAGTGAAGGAGATACCGCAAGGGCCTCGCCTGACGCAGCTCCTTTAGGAGATCCTGTAGACCCATCATAGAAAGAACGAGGGGTTGCCATGACAATTGACAGTTAGCCGTTGGTTGCTTCCGAGGGGCGATGAGGCACTGAAGGCTTGACGAGGTGGCGCCATGCAGGGCTGCCGCAGCCAGAGCTCAGCCATTCAGGTTTGTCGGCGTTGCAGGGACGGACCCATGCGCAAGCATCGTGCTGTTTGGGAGCAGCTCCGTCAGTTGGCGTCAGTTGAGCGGGCAACTAGGTCAAACACATTAGCCGCGAAGGAGTGGATTCATTCAAATAGATGCTGGGAAGGAGGACATCACTGTGTCGGGCCCGAGCGACTTGGGGATGATGCAGCCCGTGGGGCGCCCCCAACAAAGTAAGCTAACAACATGAAATAAAAGGGATACATGCCGCAGGGACGGACCCATGCGGCCTGGCAATAATGCAGCCCTGGGGGGCGCTCCCAGCTGGAATGAAACTTAAAAGATGTCACCTGATGATGTCGAGGACAAAGGAGTGTTGGTGTAGCAGACTCGGTGGGCTGCAAAAGCCGATCCTCACGAGCCCCCAGGCCCAGGGGCCTCGGGAGGCTCCGGAGGCGCTGTTGGTCCTCGCGGACAATCTCCATCTCCGCCAGGGCTGCGGAACGCCTGGCCTCTTGAGCCTCCATGATACCCCTCATGAGGCGCTGGTACGTGGCAGCCGCGTTCGGCCAGCCGTAAGGCATGCAAACGTAGCTGTGGGGTGGACCTTCGCAGCGCCCCACTCGCGAGGGCCAGAGGCGCTCCAGAGAGGCGACTCGATTGAGCCCTGGTATGTCGATGCAGACGCGCAGCCCACCATCCTCGCCTGGATGGGGAGCCACAGCTGGTAGGTGGCGGCCACCTTTCATGACTCTTGACTCCTGTAGCTCCTGAATGGCCTTGCTGACGAACTCCTGAGGGTCTGGCTCTCCTTGCCTTACTCCTTCTTGAGGGAAACGTGCTTCGAAACACGCCTCCATGTGGTGCCCAAGCGCCTCCCTCGTGACCTTAGCCAGGTCGATGGCCCTCCAGGGGAGAGCCCCCGAGCCCTGCCTGAGGAGGACGCCGGGCGCGCTTTCCTATGCAATGGAAGGAGGTTCCCCCCGGGAAGGCGCGGGCCCTGAGGGGCCTGCCTCCTGAGGGGCCGGGCTGGACGATGTCTTCTTCTTCTTGGGGGCGGTCTCGGGAAGCCTCCTGCTTCCGCGATCCGGGTCTTCCAGTGATGCGGCCTGAAAGGCTCGTTCCAGGGAACACACCGCGTCCTTCTCTTCACAGGGCACCGTGATGACTCCGCCACTTCCTGGCATCTTGAGGACGTTGTAGCCGTGGTGAGTTACGGCCATGAACTTGGCCAGCGCTGGGTACCCAAGGATGGCGTTGTACGGGCAGGCGAATGTGGGCGAGGTCGAAGTTGATGAGCTCGGTGCGGTAGTTGTCGCGTGCCCCGAAGGTGACAGGGAGGCGGACCTGCCCAATCGGGACCGTGGAGCCGTTGGTGACTCCGGAGAAAGGCTTGGTTGGCTGAAGCTGGTTGTAGGGCACTTGGAGATTGTTGAATGTTTCCATGGACAGGACGTTGAGTCCTGCCCTGCCATCGATGAGGGTCCTGGTGACCACCACGTTTCTGATGATTGGGGAACAAAGCATCGGGAGGACTCCGGCTGTGGCCGCACACTTGAGCTGATCTGCTGAGCTGAACGTGATGGCGCACACCGACCACCTGAGAGGGTGCGTGGCTTCGAGCTTGGGGAGGACTGCATTCACTTCACGGGCAAACTGCTTGAAGATGCGTTGAGAGGCTGGGGCTTGAGCCCCGCCCAGGATGCAGGCGATCACGCGCGGTTCCTGGAAGCCCCCAGCCCCCTCGTCCTGATGGCGGTCCTCGTTTCTCCTTGGCTGCAGCGGCAGCGGAGGGAGGCCTGCATTGCCTTGCGGGCGATCCTTGCGAGGCTGATCCCTCTAGTCTCCCTCGCGAGGCGGGTCTTGCCAGCGATCCTTGCGAGGTCGATCGCGCCACCCTTGGCGCAGGCAGCGGTCTTCCCAGCGTCCTGCGTTCCTTCCTCCTCCTCGACCATAGCCCCGGTCACCGCGGTCGGGGCGACGGCCGGTCCTTCCTTCTCGCACGGCTCGGAGCTCTTGACATTCGTTGGTGTTGTGGGTGTGGAGGTCGTGGTACACACAGTACCGACTGCCCTTGGAAGATTCGGGCTGATCTCTGCCCCGCTTGGTGTCTGGTTCTGCCGCGAGCACGGCAACCCCCTTGTGCTTCGCATCCTTGGCCTTGGGCTTCTTCTCTTTTGGGTCTGCGGCAGGCAGCTCGAGGAGGGAGAGACGCCCTTCTTCAGCCCTGGCGCACTTGGTTGCCAAGTTGAACAACTCCAAGGAAGTGCACAAGTCTTCATGCATCGCCAGCTCCTCCTTCATCTTGACATCGTGCACGTCGTCGGAGAAGGCTGAGATGATGGCCTCCTCGGTCACCTTGGGAATCTTGAGGCGTGCGTTGTTGAAGCACTGGATGTACTTCTGCAGGGTCTCTCCGGGTTGTTGCTTGATGCGGCGCATGTCGCTCATGGCGGGTGGCCGGTCGCGAGTACCTTGGAAGTTGGCGATGAAGCGGGTGCGCATCTCGTCCCAGGAGGAGATCGTGCCTGGAGCCAGGTTCAGGACCCAGGTGTGGGCCCCGTCCTTGAGCGCCATGGGAAACCAGTTCGCCATGACCTTCTCATCTCCATTGGCAGCTTCGATGCCCAGCTCATAGAGCTGGAGGAACTCCGCAGGGTCGGCCGTGCCATCGTAACGAGGAGGCAGGTCTGGCTTGAACTTGCCGGGCCACGCGACGCTACGTAGCTCGGTGGTGAAGGCACGGCAGCCTGCTGTGGCCACGGGAGGTCTTGGGTGATGGAGAGCTTGGTCTTGCATGTCCCCACGCGCTGCAGCTGGGAGCAGCGCGGGGTCTTGACGTGCGGGAGCAGGAGCATGGTCGCGGCGTGCTGGAGCAGGGAGCGCCCAGGAAGCTTCTTGCGGGCGAGGGACTTCTTGGTAGCTCTGCTCTTGCTGCGCCGACACCTGACGGAGCGGGTTCCGCCCAGGGGCCACGCGCCTTGGAGCCATGGCACCTTCTTGAGGAGGAGGCGGCTGGGGCGCCCCCGGAGCTTCGTCACCCATGCGGGGCGGGGTGCGGTGCAGCGGAATGGACGGCGTAGGAGAGCCCCCTGCAGCGCGGACGAGCTCGGCGATGCGGTCGAGCCATTCTTCATAGACGTCATCGACGGGACGGTGGCGCAGGAGCTCGTTTGCCGCGATGAGCGCAGCTCGAGCCTCCATGGGTGCGCGGAGCGCGCAGGACGAAGAACCAGCTGGGGTGAGCGAGGGAGTAGCGGTGTAGCCGTCTTGCCACACGGACGGATGCTGAGACGACGCTTGCTGCTCGTCCACCGCCGGGCCGGTGGCGGGGTTGACGGCAGGTGACGGGGAACGGCGAGGACGCCCGCCGATAGGAGCCGTCTGGGCGACGCGGGAGGAGAGAGCGGCCCGGCGCTCGGCGCGGGCCCGACGAGCGTCAGACATGGACGCGATGGTCGGAGGAGAACAGGGTGGTGGAAGACGAATTCCGGCGCACCTCTACCTGGCGCGCCAAATGTCGGATTTCGGGTTCCGGCAGACCCTTGAGGTTCGAACACTGGGGTGCGCGCGGAGATTTCGCCTTCTACCTACCTGCACCCCTCCGCCTCGCTAAGATCTAAGCTATGGAAAGAACAGCACAAGAGACACAGGGTTTATACTGGTTCGGGCCACCATTGTGGTGTAATACCCTACTCCAGTGTGTGGTGTGGTGGATTGCCTCTTGGGCTGATGATGATGAGCAATACAAGGAAGAACAGCCTCGCGAGGGTCTGTTCTTGGCTGGGGCGACGAACTGCTAGGAGGAGTTCAGTCACCCTTCTCTCTCTCTCTCTTCTCGATTGCGATCCGATCTTTTCTACCCTATGGGTGGCTAGTCCTATTTATAGGCAAAGGCCCTGGGCCCCTTCCCAAATATTGAGCGAGAAGGGCGCCAACAATTGGCCACTTTGAAGGGGAACATCTGGTACACTTATCCTGACTAAAGTTGGTCCTCGCCTGCCAAAGGCTCTGGTGGTGACGCTGGCTTGGGCTCCACAATGACTTCCTCCCTGCCGTTGGACTAGTCTTGGTCTCGTTGCACCGAAACGGGTGCCTTTGCTTGATGCTCTCGCCTGCGCTTGCTCCCTTTGCACCAAAGAGGAAAGGAGGACACTGCGCGCCTGGCGCCCGCCTGGCGCCTTTGGTCATCATGGCTTGCGTCACGGGCACCTCGTGAGGTACCCCGCCTTGATCTCTCCGCCTCCTCGCGAGCCAGCCTGATGAGGCCGTGCCTGAGGAAGCTCCGTGTCGTCCGCCCCGCGAGGCTTGGCCCCTCGCGAGGGTCTTGGGTCTGTGTTGATGAAGACGGGCCGTGCTGGGCCCCTCCTCGAGCCACGCCACAGGCCGCAGGCAGGCAAGTCCGGGGACCCCCGTTCCCAGAACGCCGACTGGGAGGATCGTCTACCATGGGTGAACAATCAAATTGCGACTTGACGCCTTATGTTACATTAAAAAAAGAGGCAAACCATGTGGGGCCTACCTTAGAGGCAAGGCTCTATACACTGGAGTAGTTTTGATGTGTCCCGTCAACTCGCAGAACGAGGAGAAGATTGCTTAGTACGCCATCTCCCCCGCCCACGGGCGCGGCGGCTCGCAGGATGAGGTGAAGCTTGCTTACGAGTAGTAGTAGTACTACTACTGTACGCCTTTACGCCCGCTCCCTCGCCCATGCGCACGGTGGCTCGCAGCACGAGGAGAAAATTTTACTACTCCCTCCGTTTACTCCTCGTCCCTACTACGTACTTTGGTTAGTACTCCCTCCATTTACTTATACAAGGCCACTATAAAAAATACATTTTGCATCTATACAAGGCCACAAATAGTAATCGAGACAAAAGTTACTACTCCCTTCTTTGCAGTTTATGGCTCAATTTCAAAATCTCTCCAACCAAGGTAGACGGTGAGTGGTCGAATTAATTTCGTAGTTTGCACAAGTAATTAATACGCTTGTTTTTCTCAAGAAGCTATGTTTACCGAGGCATTAATTAGAACGAATGCATGAATGACCACTAAATTTCCATGAACTTGTACATGCATTGGTTAGTTTCCTCTTGACACTGCTTGCGTCGGGTGATCTAACGCACCTCGAAATCCAACATGTAATGGTACTACTACTAGTATAGTAGAATTGAGACTTATCAAATGGAAAAACGAATGTTTTTTAGATGAGCCCTATAAACCCTAGTGGGTACATACTCCGTAAAAACAGATTTTTCCAAAACTTAGTCGCTCCCTTGCATGAATTCTGTAGTATACTCCTCCGTCGACGCCCTCTTTCATGAATTCTGTACTTCCTGTCGCTGACATGTGGGGCATATAGCAACCGGGTCGACGTGTCAAGCACCAAATAACAGTGCAGAACAGTAGGGGGGACGCACCCCACTCGTACCGGCCCAGTAGTAGTAATGAGCAATAAGACGTCAAATCACAATGCCGCACCTTCCCAGACGGACGGAGCAACCATTATTTCACACTTTGGTTCGCCATCATCTCAAACCACGTAGTATTGCTTCTGCCTCAAGAGGGACACGCGCATCCCCTTGGTACATCATGACACGTGGGACCACATGACAGGCCATGCTCGCCCGCCGATCGCTCGGTAAAATCACCTCATTTTTACTATACTTCCTCCGTATCAGTTTACTACATGGTATGCACGTCATTCTAGGTTGAGAATTTAACTGGCTATATATGTGATGAACAGTACTCTAGCCTTTTAAAAAATGTATACTTTTGTACAGTAGTACTATCGATGGATTGCGCCATGGAGCAAAAATTGTAATTAAAAAAGGTGGTACATATAGAGAGCGCTCGTCGCCAAATTATGCATATAGTACTATTAAAAAAGCTAGTACGTGCTTAATTGGTTTGCTAAATTCTATTAAAGAAATACTAGTAGTATGTACATACTGAAGAGTTAAAGTAACGAGAAGAAACATAACATAGTTCTGCTGGGGGCTCAGCACAACACACCCCTCAAATTAAACTAAGCACACCTGAAATTAAACTATGCAACTAATCTGGTAGACACTGCATTAGAAGTTTAGAACCACCATGAGCAACGACACTGCCACGTTACTCGGAGTCCTCGTCCACGTCCTTGACTTCGTCCTTGTCCCTCTCCCTCTTGGCTGATACTTCTTTGCCTGAACCGCACACTTGGCTGTTGCTCTTCATCCAACCCTTGTAGATATTGAAACAAAGGTAGCCATACATTGCAGTGTAGTGGATGTAGTCTATATCTAGTACATTCCGCTGCATGCATGACGATGAAGTGTGTGATGAGGTTTCTCCAGTTTATGGTACGAAGGATGAACCATGGCTCCTGCCAGAGTCAACATTGAAGGCTGACGAGAGGGCACCAGCCAATTCTTCTGGAGGTCGAAGGGGTTGCCTACAACGAGGCCTATCTGACCCAGGACTTCTTTGTTGTTGTTAAAGTCTACAGTAACGAATTTCACTGTTTTGTCCTTGAGGAAGTTCTTAAAATCCTGGCACTCAACGTCGGCATGGCATATGTGGTAGACCAAGCAAACGTTATGTACGCAAACCTGGATCATGGCGGGCTTCTTCCTCTCTTCGTCCTTTAGATCCTTCTCTGGTCCCAGGACTGTGGTGTACTGAACATCTAGCCCAACGACCCACTCATCATCTGAGTTTTCGAACATGCGTCTGAAGTGATGATACGTCTCCAATGTATCTATAAGTTTTGATTGCTCCATGCTATATTATCTTCTGTTTTGGATGTTTATGGGCTTTATTATACACTTTTATATGTTTTTTGGGACTAACCTATTAACCCAGAGCCTAGTGCCAGTTTTTGTTTTTACCTTGTTTTAGGGTTTCGAAGAAAAGGAAAATCAAACAGAGTCCAATTTACGTAAAACTTCACGGAACTTATTTTTGGATCAGAAGAAGCCCAGAAGACTTGAAGTGCACATAAGGGAAGCTTCGAGGATGCCACGAGGTAGGGGGCGCGCCCACCCCCCTAGGGCACGCCCTCCACCCTCGTGGGCCCCTCGTGGACCCCCTGACGTACTTCTTACGCCTATATATCTCCATATACCCTAAAATGATCAGGGAGCACAATAGACCGTGAGTTCCGCCACCAGAAGCCTCCGTAGCCACCGAAAGCCAATCTAGACCCGTTCCGGCACCCTGCCGGAGGGGGCAATCCCTCTCCGGTGGCCATCTTCATCATCCCAGTGCTCTCCATGACGAGGAGGGAGTAGTTCTCCCTCGGGGCTGAGGGTATGTACCAGTAGCTATGTGTTTGATCTCTTTCTCTCATGTTCTTGAGATGATACGATCTTGATGTATCGCGAACTTTGCTATTATAGTTGGATATTATGTTTCTCCTACCCCTCTACTCGCTTGAATTAATTGAGTTTCCCCTTTGAAGTTATCTTATCGGGTTGAGTCTTTAAAGATTTGAGAACACTTGATGTATGTCTTGCCGTGCGTATCTGTGGTGAGAATGGGATACCACATGATTCACTTGATGTATGTTTAGGTGATCAACTTGCGAGTTCCGCCCATGAACCTATGCATAGGGGTTGGCACATGTTTTCGTCGTGATTCTCCGGTAGAAACTTTGGGGCACTCTTTGAGGTCCTTTGTGTTGGTTGAATAGATGAATCTGAGATTGTGTGACGCATATCGTATAATCATACCCACGGATACTTGAGGTGACATTGGAGTATCTAGGTGACATTAGGGTTTTGGTTGATTTGTGTCTTAAGGTGTTTATTCTAGTACGAACTCTAGGGCTGTTTGTGACACTTATAGGAATAGCCCAACGGATTGATTGGAAAGAATAACTTTGAGGTGGTTTCGTACCCTACCATAATCTCTTCGTTTGTTCTCCGCTATTAGTGACTTTGGAGTGACTCTTTGTTGCATGTTGAGGGATAGTTATGTGATCCAATTATGTTATCATTATTGAGGGAACTTGCACTAGCAAAAGTATGAACCCTAGGCCTTATTTCCAAGCATTGCAATACCGTTTACGCTCACTTTTACCATTAGTTACCTTGCTGTTTTGTAATTTCAGATTACAAATACCTTTATCTACCATCCATATACCACTTGTATCACCATCTCTTCGCTGAACTAGTGCACCTATTCAATTTACCATTGTATTAGGTGTGTTGGGGACACAAGAGACTCTTTGTTATTTGGTTGCAGGGTTGCTTGAGAGAGACCATCTTCATCCTACGCCTCCTACGGATTGATAAACCTTAGGTCATCCACTTGAGGGAAATTTGCTACTGTCCTACAAACCTCTACACTTGGAGGCCCAACAATGTCTACACGAAGAAGGATGTGTAGTAGACATCAAGCTCTTTTCTGGCGTCGTTGCCGGGGAGGTTAGCGCTTGAAGGTATATCTTTAGATCTTGCAATCGAGTCTTTTAGTTTCTTGTTTATAAAAGAAAATTACAAAAAAATGGAATTGAGTTTACCTCATGCGCTTCATCTTTTTAATATCTTTTGTGAGTATGATGGAAAGGAAAATTGTGCTCAAATACTAGAAGAAGAATTACATAGAATGCTTGGCATAAAATATGTGAATGATGAGCATGATTGCAATGTTGTTAGTACGAATTCTTTCAATATCCATGATACGAATGATGATTGCACTAGCTATGATGAAAATGCCTCCTATAAACATGTCAATTTTTGTGGAGTGCATTGGGTTTGTAAGTACACACCAAAAAGGGAAGATAGATATTGCAAGAAGCATAAGTACTTAGAAACTAAATTGTTGCAAGAAATACTACATGATTGTGCTGAAAATTTAAATTTTCTTGGCCATACTTGTGGACTTTGAACAAGGTCATTTAGCTATCCGATGCAAATTGTTTCATGATCTAATCGTGTCCAAAAATTGTGATGACTTGATTTCCCTTGCACATTATAATGAACTTAGTTTGCTTATGGGTTATGAAGAAATGAAACATTTAACTAATCATCTTCCAGAATTTGCCTGTTACAAACTTCTTGGATTTGATCTAGAGGAAATTTATATGTATTGTGCGGTGAATTGTATTGAAAATCCTTATATTGCCAACTACATAAAGAAAAGAAAACAAATAGAGGATGAAGAGAATACTAATGAAAGGGAAGAGACTTCCCAATATCCTCCTATTATTTCTTATGATGAATCAGGTAACGAGGAGGAGCCTCCTATTCAACCAATCTCATTAATAAGGATCTCCAAAAAGAGGATTGAACCCACACATGATGTGGTGAAGAAGAAGAAAAGAAAATGGAAGAGAGGTAAGAAGATATCTCTCCCAAATAATGCTGCTCCTATTACTATTGTGCCTCATCAAAATATAATTGTGGAAGATAATGATACTTCTTATGATCTTGAAAATCTTTTTGGCACTTGCTTGGAAGAATATGATAATTGCTATACTATTGGTGCTATCCATACTATTGATGATGAAAGTGATTATGCTTATGATACGAAAAGGCCCAAGCTTGGGGATGCTATGTTTGATGAGGATGACATATTTGAGAATATATTTGCTGAAATTAATGTTTGTCCCAAGCTTGGGGATGCTACGTTTAATGAAGATGATATTTTTAGTCTCCCAAGTTTTGATATGCAAATTTATAATGATGATAGCATGCCTCCTACTTATGATGATTATTGTGATGATACTTATGCTATAAAAAGTAGTGATTATATTTATAAAACTTGCCATGATTATGGTTACCCCTTTTCTGAACATTACTCTTTTAATGTGGAAACAATTTATAGTATTCAAGTCTCTTATGATACTCCCACTATCCCGAATGAGAAGAATTTTGCTTATGTGGAGAGTAATAAAATTTCTATGCTTGTAGATCATGAAAAGAATGCTTTAGGTGCTGGTTATATTGTTGAATTCATTCATGATACTACTGAAAATTATTATGAGGGAGGAACATATGCTTGTAGGAATTGCAACAATATCACGTTTCCTCTCTATGTGCTTAAAATTTTGAACTTATCCTTGTTTTACCTTCCTATGCAAGTTGATTCTTGTTCCCACAAGTTGTTTGCTCACAAAATCCCTATGCATAGGAACTATGTTAGACTTAAATGTGCTAGTCATATTCTTCATGATGCTCTCTTTATGTTTCAATTCTTATCCTTTATATGAGCATCATTGAAATCATCATGCCTAGCTAGGGGCGTTAAACGACAGAGCTTGTTGGGAGGCAACCAAATCCTATTCTTGTTCTTTACTTTTTTCCTGTTTAGTAATAAATAATTCATATAGCCTCTGTTTAGATGTGGTTTTATGCTTTTAATTAGTGTTTGTGCCAAGTAGAATATTTGGGAAGACTTGGGGAAAGTCTTGTTGATCATGCTGTCAGAAACAGAAACTTTAGCACTCACGAGAATTGCTGCCATTTTTTATTGGAGAGTGATATTTAGTTAATTATTTTTTAATATGATTAATAGATAAATTCCTCACGTCCAGCAATTTATATTAGAATTTTTGGGGTTCCAGAAGTTTGCGTTAGTTACAGATTACTACAGACTGTTCTGTTTTTGACAGATTCTGTTTTTCGTGTGTTGTTTACTTATTTTGATGAATCTATGGCTAGTAAAAGAGTTTATAAACCATAGAGAAGTTGGAATACAGTAGTTTTAAAACCAATATAAATAAAGAATGAGTTCATTACAGTACTTTGAAGCGGTGTTTTGTTTTCTTTCGCTAACGGAGCTCACGAGTTTTCTGTTAAGTTTTGTGTTGTGAAGTTTTCAAGTTTTGGGTAAAGATTCGATGGACTATGGAATAAGGAGTTGCAAGAGCCTAAGCTTGGGGATGCCCAAGGCACCCCAAGGTAATTTTCAAGGACAACCAAAAGCCTAAGCTTGGGGATGCCCCGGAAGGCATCCCCTCTTTCGTCTTCGTTCATCGGTAACTTTACTTGGAGCTATATTTTTATTTACCACATGATATGTGTTTTGCTTAGAGCATCAATTTATTTTCTTTTGTTTTGCTTGCTGTTTGAATAAAGTAACAAGATCTGAAATTCTTAAATGTTAGAGAGTCTTCACATAGTTGCATAATTATTCAACTACTCATTGATCTTCACTTATATCTTTCGGAGTAGTTTGTTGGTTGCTCTATTACTTCACTTACGACGCGTTTGGTTCGCCAATTTCGCACCGCCTCCCGATTACATCGCTTCCCGAAAACGTTACGGGCATTTGGTTCGGCTGGGCCGGTTTCCGTTGCCATGTAATCGGATACATCGCTTCGGAAAACCGAAAACAGGGCACACCGAGTGAAAACAGAAAACGCTCGTCCCCGTAATCAGATCCACTTTCCCTTCCTCCGCTCGTCCCGACCTCGCCTCCACCATGAGCTCTCCCCGTCGCCGCCACGACCTCCCCTCGCCATCGGAGTAGGAACGCCGGCCTCTCTCTCCTCCGCTGCAAGATCCAAAGCCGGACCTCTCCAAGCTCCGCCCCAAACAGCTGGTCCCCTTTCTTTCCTCGACGCGAACCTTCCCTGGATCGGCATCTTCGACAAGAACCACGGTGCGCCACCTCCCCTCTTCCCTCCCTCCTCTTCTTCTCGTGCTCTAGTGCCCGGATCTATTGTTTCCTTTCTCCGAACTAGAAGATCCAAGCGTTTTGGCTGAACTGTACTCTGGTTAGGGCTTTAGACTTAGTAAACCAGTTGAGATTTGGGTACTGTTCATGAATGTGCGCATGACTGGAATATTTTGAGGGATTCGTCGGTGGAATTAGTAATTTTTGCTTCCTCGTCATACTGTGATTCGTTGTCCCCAACAAATGAGGTGGTCAGATCCTTTTCTCTGTTGGATATAGATAAATAAAGTAGTTGTATTGGATCACACTGCATTGTTCTGTGCTTATATAGGCTGCTTGTTGTTCAATCAGAATTTGATGCTTGAGAATTGCATGGATTGCTCACATTGTATTGTACTGTACTACCTCACTGTAAATCTGATGCTTATTGCATTACCTAGATTTTCTTGTGGATTTTTGTTTTGCGAGGGTGATACTATAAGAGAATAGCTATGGAGGAGATAATATGAATAATATGAGTCATGCATGCCCTTGATAGGGAAGAGGCTGCTTGTTCTTTAAAGAATAATTTGATTCTACAGTTTCTTGTGGATCACATCTGCTGTACTGCACCGCTTTTGTGGCCTCAGTGAGAGTGTGTGATGTATCCTGTTTTAGTTTGTTAGGTTGCAAAAGAAACATGTTTGGAGCTGTCTTTCCTTTTCATCTCTATAGCTTTGCACTTGCCCTGTGGTGAGGCTGGTTGTTAAAACTCTGGTACTCGTTTGGTTTCTTTCTTAATTGATTGGAGACGGGGGTTTGACCCCTTATTATCGAAAAAAATATATGATGTACTGTACAGTACTCATATAGGTTGCTTGCTATTTAAGCAGAATTTAATGCTTCAGAATTCTTGTGCCCTTTGTTTTGCTGAGAGTAATTTCATGAGCTAAGGAATATATTGTACTATACTCATATATATATTTATATATACTCATATGACTTCAAGATACACAATATTTATAATTTTGTGCTGCATTTTTATTTTCAGCATTATGGCTCGTCTTCCTTTGGCCACCACGAGATCTCGACGAAGGAATTTAGCATTTAGGAATATTTCGATTAGCATCATGCTTATGTACTATTATATATGGTTATTATTTGCACTAGTCTATAAAAGGAGGTTGTGGAAGATAGAAAAGAGGATTAGAAATAGAGAACTTAGAGCCGCACATTTGTACCAACTCATTGGCGAGAGTGATGTAGCTTGCATACAGGAGCTTCGCATGGACAGGAGGACATTCCACAAATTGTGTGAGATAGTTAGAGTTACTGGTGGTCTAGAGGGCACAAGGAACACATCGCTGGAAGAGATAGTGGCTACATTTATCTACATAATATCACACCATCTAAAAAATTGAACAATCAAGAAGTTCTTTTATCGACGTGGTGAGACGATAAGCAGAAATTTCAATAAATGTTTGCTGGCTGTTTTGAAGCTGCACAACCTACTACTTAAGAAACCAGAGCCTATACCCAAAGATTGCACAGATAATAATTGGAAGTATTTCAAGGTAAATTATCTCTGCATGAAAATTTTAGTGTCGGTCAGATGATATAATCTGATTAGTAGTATAACACACTAATATCACTCATGATGTTCATGTTGTAGAATTTTTTGGGCGCATTAGATGGTACACACGTCAAGGTTACCGTCCCAGCTAATCTAAGAGGGAGGTATAGGTCAAGGCTAGCTGATATTGATACAAATGTTTTGGGTGTATGTGCACCCGACATGCAGTTTATTTATATATTACCTGGCTGGGAGGGTTCGGCACATGATGGTCGTGTTCTTAGAGATGCTATTTCGAGGTTGGATGGGTTTCAAGTCCCTCAAGGACAATACTACCTTGTTGATGCTGGCTACACAAATGCAAATGGATTTTTAGCTCCTTATCGAGGTCAAAGGTACCACTTAGGTGGTTGGATTGCACAAAACCCACCATGCAGCGTAGAGGAATATTATAATATGCTGCACGCTAGAGCTAGAAATATTATTGAGAGATGCTTTGGAAGACTCAAGGGCCGGTGGGCGATTTTGAGGTCTCCATCATATTTTCCTATCAAAACTCATTGCCAGATTATAATGGCATGCGCTCTATTACCCAATCTGATTTTACAAAATATGGCTGAGGATCCACTCGCTGGTGAGGATGGGATGATGCAAGATAACATGGAAATCTTGGAGGGAGAGAACGATGAACCTGAATTTATCACTCATATATCAACATCTAATGAGTGGACTAATTTCCGGAATACTCTTTCTCAAGGGATGTATAATAGCTATAGAGCTAGAGGCCACTAAGGTTTGTGTTTTGGTGGATGATTGCAGATGTACATATATGCTTGTTTTAATTATAGAAATCTGAATATCTCATGAACTAATTTAACTTGTGCATTTTGTAGGTATGGACAACATGGATAGCTCAAGTGTTGCATGTGGCAGGGGGAAAAACAAAAGAAAGTGGACAACAATGGAGGACGATGAGCTAGTCAATGCTCTCTATGATCTGTCATTGGATCCACGGTGGAAAGGTGATAATGGTTTCAAGAATGGGTAATCCTTAGTGCTGGAAAGTAGGTTGGCTGAAAAGGTACCTGGTTGTGGTCTTAGTGCTACCCCACACATTGAGTCAAGGGTGAGATACTTTAGGACCAAGTATGGAGCAATTGAAGTTATGCTTAAAAGAAGTGGGTTTTCTTGGGATGAGAATAGGAAAATGATCCAGTGTGAAAAGCAATCATACGAGGAACATTGTAAGGTATATAACTCCAGATGCCTATTACTTTTGCATTACATTTTCTACTTGTGGCCATATGGATTATCCAGCTGACATCTCTTGTATTACTACTTCTACTAGAAGTGAGGTCATATTGGATACCTCCTTTCCCTTCCAGTCACATTATTTCATAGATATAGATTGGAGAAAGTGCTTTTTCTGGTTCACTGCATGATTTTTCTTTACCTTGTAAGTTGTCGCACCGCATGACCTAGAAAACTGAGAACGTATGGAACTTCTTGAACAATATTTTATCTATTTATTATGGTTGTAGTAGAGTTAACCAAAAATATGATTTTCGTGCTTATTGTATTTTGCAGCTTCACAATGTGGCCAAGGGCTTGTATGGTGTGCCGTTCCCTTATTTTGATAAGTTGGCTGCAAGTTATAGCAAAGATATAGCTACTGGGGAGGGTGCGGAAGGTTTTGGCGAAGCTATAACAAATTTGCAGAATGAAGATTGTCATTGAGGATGAGATGAATGATGAAGAGGAAGATGACAAAACATCAAGAGAGACACCTAGACGGTCTGTTGACAGCCATGTCACCGCCGATTCTACAAAGTCTAAGAAGAGAAAGAAAGGTAACGGGTCTCGTAGGTCAGAATCAACGGATCCTTTTCTCACCATGTTTGGAGATGTAAACAGCCAGCTGAAGAGTGTCACTCAGAATGTTGGCCAAATGGCAGCAACAATGGAACGCGAAGCTATTGCCCAAGAGAAAGCAATGGAGGAAGATCCTAGACAGAAGTTTAAAGAGAAAGCTATCAATGAATTATCAAGGCTTGGATTCACTGGGACTGAAATCGTGAATGCTGCCAGCATATTTGCCAAAGCTCCAGAAGAAATGCATATGATGCTTGCACTCCCGCGGAATCTGAGGAGGGAGTATGTTAAGAAAACGCTTGGTAAGTTCAATTCATGCACTATTATCTTGTTCTGATGTTAAGTGATAGTTATGTGCTGTTATCTTGTTCTTTCTCTCTTAAAAAGAATAGTCTGAGCAATACTAAATTGTTATATGTCATACCTTTGTTGAACAAATCCCATGTGATGCGACTGAACTTGCTTGTATATATTCCAATAACTAGGCCATGCACATTGATTTATGTCAGAAATGTCCAACACTGCCATTTCAGTTTTTATTGTTTATTGTTAGGCAGATTTCATGTGTGTTGTCATCAACAGATGAAATCCAACTTGCTATTACAATATCCTTCTTAGATCTGGGGCATTCAAGATTTGTTTTTCATGGCAAATCATATATGCAAAGCTTCTACATTTGCAATTCTTCAGAACTACAGCATGTCTTGTTTAGAGAAATGACAAATTTTTGTTGGTCCAATGATGTGCTAGATGATGCAATTAGAAGATAAGGATCTGCTGCTACTGGTGGTGATGAGGAGCTGATGATGTGGATAATGCAATTAGAAGATGAGGGACTGCTGGTACTTGTGGTGATGATGAGCTGATGTGGTACCAGATGGATATCACATGAAAAATGTTATTGCTACTTTTCAACAATGAGAAAATGATCTGTTTTGTTGGCTATTAATTATGCATGTGTTAATACATTTTTTGTTGATGACCCCATTTATGGAGTTAGCTTGAATTTGTTCAAATATTTATCTATTAAGATCCATCAGAAAAAATCTGTTACTTATGATATATGACATGGACATGTCAGCCATGTACTAATGCTATATTGTGTAATCCCAATACATGGGTCAACCAAATGCTGCACTGTATTCAGAATGCATACCTTTGTTCAACCAAACAGAAGACGTGTTCACTCAATACACCATCTAATACAGTGCAGTCTGAATACAAAGCTGAATACGTTACCATAGGCGAACCAAACGCGTCGTTATATCTTTTAGAGCATGGTGGTAGTTTTATTTTGAAGAAATAGATGAACTCTCATGCTTCACTTAGATTATTTTGAGAGTCTTAATAGCATGGTAATTTGCTTAAAATCCTAATATGCTAGGTATTCAAGATTAGTAAAACTTTCTTATGAGTGTGTTGAATACTAAGAGAAGTTTGATGCTTGATGATTGTTTTGAGATATGGAGGTAATAATATCAAAGTCGTGCTAGTTAAGTAGTTGTGAAATTGAGAAATACTTGTGTTGAAGTTTGCAAGTCCCGTAGCATGCACCTATGGTAAACGTTATGCAACAAATTTGAAACATGAGTTGTTATTTGATTGTCTTCCTTATGAGTGGCGGTCGGGGACGAGCGATGGTCTTTTCCTACTAATCTATCCCCCGAGGAGCATGCGCGTAGTGCCGAGGTTTTTGATGACTTGTAGATTTTTGCAATAAGTATGTGAGTTCTTTATGACTAATGTTGAGTCCATGGATTATACACACTCTCACCCTTCCATCCTTGCTAGCCTCTTCGGTACCGTGCATTGCCCTTTCTCACATTGAGAGTTGGCGCAAGCTTCGCCGGTGCATCCAAACCCCGTGATATGATACGCTCTTTCACACATAAACCTCCTTATATCTTCCTCAAAACAGCCACCATACCTACCAATTATGGCATTTCCATAGCCATTCCGAGACATATTGCCATGCAACTTTCCATCATTCTGTTCATCATGACACATTCATCATTGTCATATTGCTTAGCATGATCATGTAGTTGACATCGTATTTGTGGCAAAGCCACCGTTCATAATTTTTTTATACATGTCACTCTTGGTTCATTGCATATCCCGATACACCGCCGGAGGCATTCATATAGAGTCATACTTTGTTCTAGTATCGAGTTGTAATCATTGAGTTGTAAATAAATAGAAGTGTGATGATCATCATTTTCTAGAGCATTGTCCCAACGCTACTAGGGAAAACCTTATACACAGAAATTTAGCAGTAGCGCGTGTCAAAAATGGGTGCTAGTGCTAAATAGCAGTAGCGCGTGTCCGTAAACCGCGCTACAGATACAATAGTAGCAGTAGCGCGTGCACATGAAAATGAGCTACCACTAATATCCCCTTTGCTAAACTTATAGGCTACGCATAGCAGTAGCGGTCTTGAGGAAAGCGCGCTACCGCTAGCACATAAGTAGCAGCGCGTTTCGCGCGGAGAGCGCTAGTGCTAATGGAAATAAAATAAAATAAAAAACAAATGGAAAAGTAAATGAAAAGGAAAGAAATAGAAAAAGGAAAAAGGAAAAAAATAAAATGTAGAGCAAAATAAATGAGAAAGCGAAAAAAAGAGAAAGACGTAGCAGTAGCGTTTGTTCGTAAGAGGCGCTATAGCTAACGTAGCTGTAGCGCGTTTCCTAGACCCCCACTGTAGAAACAGAAAAGGAAATAAGAAAGATGAAGGAAATTACGTAGCTATAGCAGTAGCGCGTTTTGTGAAAATTGCTATAGCTAACTTAGCTATAGCGCATTTCGCGAAAAGCGCTACCGCTAAGTTTGACTTAACCAAAAAACCGTTTCCCCCCGGCCACCACTTCTCCCCCAAATCCCTCGACCCACCCCGCTGTCGTCTGCCCGATTCACCGTCGCCCCACTTCGCCACCGTCTCCTGCCGACGTCGTCTCCCCCGGAGCCACGAGAGCCACGCACCATCGACACCACCGGAGCCGCCCCCAACGGCACCGGAGCAGCGCGGCCTCATCAACGCCACCGGAGCCGCAGTCGACGCCATCGGAGCCACAGTCGACGCCACCGGATCCACCCTCGCCACAACTGCCTCCCTCGCTGTCAGCGGAGACGCCCCCGCCTCCCTCGCCACCACTGCCTCCCGCGCCACCACCGGAGCCATCCTCTGTAAGCCCCACCCCTCCTCTCTCTCTATCTCTAAATTAGTTAGGTTAATTTAGTTAGGAAAAGAATTTAGTTAGGTTAATGAGTTAGGTTAATTTGACAGAGATGCCCCTGCCTCCCTCGCCGTAGGAAAAAAGTGTATATGCTTAACTAGGGTAGTAGGGTTAGGGTTGTAGTGTTTAATTACAAATGTTAGGAAAGTAAGGTTTAACTAGATGTTAACTAGGGTGGTAGGATTTAGTTTAGAGAAAAAATCAATATAAAAATATAAATTTCTATTAGTGTTGCAAGTCTAGTAGGTTCTTAATTTTTAGTGAATTTTTATTAGAAAAAAAATTTAGGACATAATTTGAGTTCTAGGGTTCATCCATCTATATTTGGTTTTTGAATTGAGTTTCAGAGAGCATGAGATTTGTGTAGATTTTCTTGAAGTGTCAAACACTAGGAGATGCAAATTTGAAGTGGTCATGATATATGAAAAATCCTCAATTGTGTTTGCTCATTGATCATAATCGACATTGAAGTGGTTCGATTGTGCCCAAGTGGCCTTTTGTTGTTTCCAGGGAATGAAGCCGAGTGGCCTATGTTTTACCAGAATGTTGATTCATTTCCATTCCGGCAAAATTCAGGTTCTCGATTTGTCCACTTTTTAGCAAAGGTCATGCCGAAATTTTTCGTGAATTTCGGCATGACTTGTGCTACAAACTAGGACATATCGAGTGCCCGGGATTTGCCGCACCGGGAAGGAGTGAACGTTCCTGCAAAACAATAGGCCTTTTGATGTCATTATTCATTTTATTATGTCTAGAATTAATTGACTAGATTTAATCGTAGGAAACATGACTAGCAACGATGAAGGACAGGGTTCTGGAGATTGCGACGATGTCTACCGGGCGGCAGACAATTTTTTTAGCCTTGCCGACATCGAGACCGGCGCTGAGACTCAAACCAGCATCGAGACTGAGACTGAGACCGGCGCTGAGACTCAGACCAGCGCTGCCTCGGGGAGCGGAGCCGGTGTAGAACCGAAAGCAAAGAGGTAACGGCCTCCTAACAAACTCAGGAGTACTAGACTGGTGGTCACGGAGGTGGACGGCGACAATTTTGAGCCAAAGGCGCCCGAGGAAGCGCGTCAATGCTACGGCAATCAGATAGGCTGCATCGTATGGACAACCGCCACCATCAACAATGAGAAACTACATAAGATAGAAAATATGAGGAGCTCCCTCCTAAAGAAGTTTCACCAGATATTCTTGTTCCCGGGACGGAATGAGAAGGATTATAAAGATCCAGATGAGGACCCAGCAATGAAGAAGATAAAAAAACACGCCATGACCAAGTTTAGCGACGCGTTGGCCGCCTGGAAATATCGAGTGAAAGCCAAGATCATTGAAGGAACCCTACTCCGAGATTGTAAAGGATAATCTGACAATCATGGAAGAGCAGTTTCAAATATTCAAGGAGGCTTGCGAGGCCAAAGCTGCCAAAAAAGTCGAAGTACATGAAGGGGCTTCAAGAGAGGAACATTGGGAGCCACCACCTCGGAATCCGTGGTTACGGCGGAAAGAGGTCCAAATGGGCCAAGGAGGATGCGGAAGCCGCGAGTCTGGGCATCCCAGACCCCTTCGCGGATTTCACCGTCCCGCAGGAGCATGACGTCCTCAGGGCCCGGCACTGTTGGGACCCAGTGAAGAAGGTTTACGAGACAAAACCGGTCATTACAGAGTTCATGAGACTGCTGGTAATTTTAGTTTCTGATCAATTCGACTGCACATGTTAGTCATATTTGTAAGCGATCCTTGTGCCTTTTGCAGAGAGAGCAACACCAGATTGCGGCCGAAAGCGACTCGCCATCTGAGGCATTGGCGAGGCCCAAGTGGGACACTCGATTCAACCGGGCGTTGAACATATTGAAACGACAACCGGTGGATACTCGACCATCATATGGACGCGTGCACGGTGTCGGAGACGGCGCCACGTGGAAGAAGTACTACCGAGAGACCACGGAGGAGAGAAAGGAAAGACAGAGGTTAACTGAAGAAAACATCGACAAGAAGGTTGAGATTACGGTTGAGAAGAAATCATCTCAGACAGTCGCAACAGCGGTAACTGCTGCAAAACAGGTGGTTGCAGATTTGTCTACTTCCTTGGTGACCAGCGTTTTCACTTGGACAAGGCAAAATCCAGAAAAAATGCAGAGGACTTTCCCCTTGCTGACTTCTTGGGGAGCAGCTCGACTAGCCTTGCACCAGCACCTGCTCCCGCACCGGCTCCCGCAACTGCTCCCGCATCGGCTCCCGCATCGGACGTGCTCGGTGGTGCTTCGTCTTTGGCTGAGCTCGACGCCCTCACGGTATCTGTCACACTGGCCCCCTTCAATATAAATGTATAATCTCCCGTTTTCGTTTCCTTTCGGATGTCTCACGTTGCAGACTTTTCTTTGCAGGCCGACAAAACCCCGTGCACCATATTGTACACCATCGGCGACCAGAAGGTGGACGTGGGGAAGGCGACGATAATGAAGCTGAAGGAACCATTGTTCCACAGCCGGCCGATCCCCCCGAACGTCTTCAAGGTTTCCGTGGCCAGTGTCAAACCGGGCCACAAGAATTTGCCTCCTCCAATACTAGTGGGGGATGACGACGAGACACCACGACGGCTTGGTGATTGTTGCAATGGGTGGGTCTTGTTGTGGCCAAAGAGTCTGCTTCGTCTGGAGGCGGCCGGGAGCACACCCACGAGCACGCAGCCTCAGCAAGGTATGAACATCAACACCCCACCTACCCAACTAGCGTCGGGTGTCGGGTTGGGTGATAGCGGACGAGGTAAGGAGGAGGCTCCATTAGTCGCTGATGACGTCGCCATGGATGAGGATGAGGACGATGATGGCGCTGAACAGTATGTCTATACTGGCGCCTCCTCAGGGTTTGAGCGTCATGAGTCGGTGCCTGAATTGCCGTCTCAAAATATTATGGACGACCTTCCGGTAGTAAAGAAGTCTAGGAAGAGAGCGAGGAAAGGCAAAAAAGCTGATTCTATGATCCAGCCGCCTCAGCAGCCTCGGCTTCAGGACCGTATAGATATCCCCGATGCGGATAAATGGCATATCCCCGGTCAACCAATCCTACCTGCAACAGCACTACGGGCCAGATTCGGCGATCTAATGAGACTTCATGATGATGTGCTGCGGGTAGAGAAAGGCCTCATCGCCTCGAAAGATCCAGGATACCCACTCTACGTGGTTAACATTCCGCGGCAAATGTCGTACATCGACAGCTTTCCCGAAGATAAGTTCTTCCTCTGATTCGATTACATATTCGACATGTTTCACGTGAAGAAGCTGGATTTTACGTTTGTCCGCCTTTATGCCTTGCACATGAACTACATCATCGGGGTTGAGCAGATATCTCATATTTGTGTCGCTGACCCGTACTACATGCACGAGGGGTTCTTGGGAGTCTGCGCAAAGCACCGTGAATACGCGAGGGATTACATTGTCAGTTTCATGCTCGCCAATAAAGACAAGGAGGCGATTCTCGTGCCTTATCATCCCGTGTAAGTCATCCGCGCTGCTATCCTTCCTTCGATTTCAATCATTCATTTGCACGGTGGAGGCTAATTAATTTGAGGTGTACTTATTTTGCGCAGCAGCGGGCGCACCGTCCTCATCATCCTCTACCCCCGATTCTCCCACGCTCTTTAGTTGGACTCGTCGAAGAACATTCACAAAAAGGATTACACCCACATCAAGGATGTTCTCAATAGTACTATGTTTTACTACCAAACAGGGGGTGGAGAGGTCAGGGACAAGAAGAGAAGGGGCGGCAGGGTCACCTTCGGCCATAAGACCGACTTCTGCTGCATCCAGCAACCAAATGATTCTCTTAATGATGGATTCTATGCCCTACACCACATGCTGGAGTACAAACGGGGTCACCAGAACCTTTGCATGTCACCTAGATCCGGCGATGCCCATATTCTGCAATGGGCAAAGGACATAGGAGATATCACGGATCATCGACTTCGAGCTGAGTTCTATAACATCCAGCGCGAACTTGCCCAAATCATCATGAAGGACGTCATCGGAAAAGCAGGGATGTTCTACGGAGAAGGAAAAATGTCGCGGGAAGACGTCCGAACATGGATAGCCTCTCAGCGTCTCGACATGAAGCCTTTCACTAAGCTCGACGACTATCTCTCTGACTTGGATGGATGGAACGACATGTTGGAGTGATTGTCGATATATGACAATGTGTCCATTTATTCCATACTTTCTATATGACAAAACTTTGAGTTATGCACGGTGAAACTTTATTTGTGATGTAATTAAACCGTCCTCCTCCTCGACTAGAGAAAATCACTCTAGTTAGGGCATTTTGGGGTACGATGAACTTTGTTATTTATGCTTATGATATGTTGTTTCTATTTTTGCCAAGTCTGTCTCTTTCTGTTGCTCAACTATATATGTTGCATATCATTGACTCATGTGACGATGCAGGTGCATAGATCATAGATGGCAAAGAAGTGCTATGCCAGGAGTATATATACGACAAGTGGCCGGAGTGTCAGGCCCAGGTGTACCGGTTTCCGGTTTCCGAGTGACAGGCAGTAGTTAGTTTAGGTTCACGCAAATGCGAGAGAGGGATACGAACTCATGTACTCAAAGTGATAGCTCTTCTCACGTATATCATTGTTTAGATGGATGATGATGTATTTGCAAGTAATCGAGACTTGTATCGCTATTCTCGAGATGATGACGAGAGACCACTTTGTGTTGGATGATGATTATGATGATGACATGATTTGATGAGACTAATTGTATGTATATGCTATGATTACATTTGTATGTGTATGATATGCTAAAGATTATTGTATAAAGCCTATTCAAATACAAAACAAATACAAAACAAATATGCAGGGAAAAAAACTAATAAAACTAGTAGTAGCGAGGGGGAAAATTTAGCAGTAGCGCCGCCTTACCAGTAGCGCTTCCCAGTAAACAGCGCTGCAGATAATATCAGCAGCGCCCTTTTCTAAAGAGCGCTACAACTATTCATGTATAGCAGTAGCGTGGGACAACAGGCGCTACTGCTATACGTTAGCTGTAGCGCCTTATTAGTAGCGCCGGTCCCCGCGCTACTAATAGGCCCAAAACCCGCGTTGTTGCTAGGCTTTTCCCTAGTAGTGCAAGTGAGGAATAAAAAAGAAGAGAAATGACATAAAAAAAGAGAAGGCCCAAAAAAACAGAAAGGCCATAAAAAAGGAGAAGGCCCAAAAAATGAGAGAAAAAGAGAGAAGGGACAATGCTACTATCCTTTGCCACACTTGTGCTTCAAAGTAGCACCATAATCTTCATGATAGAGAGTCTTTTGTTTTGTCACTTTCATATACTAGTGGGAATTTTCATTATAGAACTTGGCTTATATATTCCAACAATGGGCCTCCTCAAGTGCCCTAGGTCTTCGTGAGGAAGCAAGTTGGATGCACACCCACTTAGTTTCTTTTGTTGAGCTTTCATACATTTATAGCTCTAGTGCATCCGTTGCATGGCAATCCCTACTCCTTGCATTAACAATAAGCGAGAAAGGCATCCTTTCACCGTCGCGGAAGAACGGGTGTAGATGACGTCGAACTCATTGCCGGTGATGGTTCTAACCTTGTACTCACCGCCGATCGTGGAGATTTGGGACGCCATGGATTTGGGAGGAGGGTTAGGATTAGTGGAACTGCCGTAATGTGAATGGACGGGACGACTAGGAGCAAACCGCCGTAGTATTGAAGGACGTGCAGGGACGAGTAGGAGTGAACTGCCAGCGTGCGAACAACAGGGTAGTGGCTTTCCATTCTCCCATGATACGGGCTTCTGAGAGCCCTTGGATCTGAGATCAAACGGTTGCATGGCGTGATTCTAGACCTATGGGTGAATATCCTATCCTGGAGGGTTATTCTACAAATTTTCAGCAACTTAGCATGCGTCCGTTTGATCTCAGATCCAAGGGCTGCTAGCAGCCCGTATCATGGTCGCGCCTACCACGACCGCTGCGTCGCTCGCGCGGTCGCGCCCTTGGAGATTTAACACGGTGCGTTAGGCTATCTGATGTTGGCATGTCATACATAGTCATCACTTAGTCACTCATACTAGTTGGCTATAAGTGTATTTTTTACTGCTCTCTATCTCTTTCTTCGTAATGGAGGTGGTCAGGAATCGGGAGACTCACACCGGTCGTAGCGCCGCAGTTAAAATGATAATGGCAAGTCAAATCATGGGGCCCCACCTGTCCAGCAGTAACTCGCTATCAAATCACACAGCCCTACGTTTGCAGTAGCCTACTCCCTTGTCTTCTCGCGTCTCTGTCGAACCGACTAGGCGGAACAGCCCCGCCTACCGCGTAGGAAAAGCCCCGCCCTTGACTTTTAAATACAACTACACCCGCTTAAGAATCCAATGATATACTTTTTGTGATATAGTAACTCATATTTAGTTAGTCAAATGGATGACCTAGAACTACGTGCATGCCCTATAAACCGAGACGCCTAAAAATAAAAAAACCAAGACGGAGAGGGTAGTTCAGCACGTATCTTTTTAGATCAATATAGTCGGGATTCACCAAGGAGCAAAACCAAGTGGTAGGCTGCTCCT
This sequence comes from Triticum aestivum, assembly GCF_018294505.1. NCBI lineage: Eukaryota > Viridiplantae > Streptophyta > Magnoliopsida > Poales > Poaceae > Triticum > Triticum aestivum. The sequence goes on along the minus strand of NC_057803.1, from coordinate 180,021,847 downwards.
GTCATGTTGGCGTAGCAACTCAAGCAGGGTCAGTCCGCACACGAAATGGCGACACACTTAACAGGACCCCTTTGGCCTACATGTGGCTCATCCACCATCTTGTTCCATGTGCGATGCACCAAATTACAGTTTGGAGCAGCGGTTGGAATTGGAGGCACCCCGGTCATAGCGCCGTAGTAGTAGAAAATGAGCGATGAGGGGTCAAATCACAAAGCCCCACCTTTCCCGCATTAAGCTGGACGGACGAAGCAACCATCATTTCACTCTAGGGCGCAAGAGCATAAAGAAAAGAGAAAACAATGATGCGTGCGGCAGCTACCTAGGGCACCCTAGGGTAGGGGTCTCCACTACAGATCCTTTTTTTTGAAAGCGCCTCCACTACAAATCGGCTTCTCCCTCATAGTCTTGAAGAAACCCGATGATGAGTGTGGCGGTAGGGTTCGTAGGAGTACTAGGGCGTGCGGGGTCACGTCTTAGTAAACGGGTTCGAGTCGACACCTTAAATATGTGTGGGCCGCTTGGCTTTACGGGAACGAGGGAAGATTTTGGGTTCAGGGACCAGTGGAGATATAGTACGTACAAAAAATTGTGGACGTAGGTTCGACCGAAAGGCAATGATGCATGGGCCCTGCATTTTGATATACCCGGGGCCGCGTGAAATTCGCTACTCTACTCAAAACTAGTAAGGTACACATGTATTGAACGCATGAGATTTCAAAACCAAATTATGAATAAATACACACTATAGCATGTAAAGCTTTGAGTCATATATGCATGATGTAGATGTTCGTTTAGTACTTATAGTTCATCTTATTCAAAATCAATTAGTTTTATAAAAAAGTTAAGATTCATGGGGTTGTGCATTGTAAATCATAAAGTAAAAAACAAATAATGGCAATTCATTTAGAAAAAAAAATCAATTATGATACAGAAGATTCTAGAACAAAGGAGAAGTGCTTGTGTTTTGAGGTTTGTGCATTATGCTTAAGTTCAACCATGGAGTCTTCTAAATTGTACATGTGAAAGATCTGGTGGAATGTTGATGATATCCAACGGCCAGTAGTGCTCAGATTTGCCTATCTCTGCACTGTCGGGTTAGGTTCATCCAGCGACCATCTTTCAAAGTTATTGGCACACTATATAGTTCTTCTGCCATAGTTGCATGTTTTGGAAAAAAGCAACTAGTGGGTTGTACTATCTATTTAGGAATAGAAGATGTATACATGGAAGTTGCAGGGATAGAGATGACATGGAGCATCTCAATTCCTATGAGTAGGGATTGGAAAAGAGATGTCATTTGGTTCACATCATAGGAACTTTTCTATTGAATCTAGAGATGACATGTATCTCAATTCCTATGAGGAGGGATTAGAAAAGAGATGTAATTTGGTTCATATCATAGGAACTTTTCTATTGAATATACGCTAATGTTTATTTTCCTTTGAAATTAAGGGAGTATAGGAATCCATTCATATGAACCAAGTGGCTCTAAAGCTATAGAAATGCTATCATGTTTATTTCCTTTGAAATGTGGAGTATATGAATCTATTCCTATGAACCAATTGGCTCTAAAGGAAAAAATCCTATAAAAATCATATCATATAGAGTTCCTATGATATTCCTCGACACTAAAGGATGCCCGAAATTGCTGCGGGTGATACGATGGTCTTTCTTTGTAGACTCCTCACCCATATTTATAGTTACCTCTCGAAGATAAATGAAATGATATATACATGGTATTCTACATGTGCAATTTGGTACACGAAAACTCGGTAAAAGTTTGCGAGGTTCGAATTTTCAATAAAGCTATATGCACTGCATTTCGGAATGGAGGGAGCATACGGCAGTTGCTAACACTCACGTGGAAGATTTGTGTGTAGGAGGAGTGGCTGTTCTATTAAATGACATGGCAAAACTGACACTGTCGGATGCCGATCTAACGGTTCTTACGGCATTCGTCAGGAAAAGGCTTGTGGCGAACCTTTGTCGGATAATGATTTACGGACACATGCATTGCATTGATACGTTCCCCCCTCTCTCTCACACACACACACCCTCACGAGTCACGACTCTCCCGAGTCCTCTCGCAGACTCGCACGTCGCACCCACCGTCTATCTGCAGGTAGACGTCACGCACATATGTGCTCTTCACACCCTACCCTCAGAACTTCTAAAAAACAAAAGACGGCATGCACATTTTATTTTAGCTCACACGTCACACACTTATACTATTACTCTTGCGGCGAACGTTCTTTGGGCATAGTATATTGTACTCTCATGAAGAGAAGCGGTGCACGCACACACTAGTTATCTCACACCCACTCGCGGGTACACGTAGGAGCGCATTTTTTTGAAGCTGGTACAACAAAATCACTCCACTATATATAAAAGCAGGAGCCTTAGCGCTTGCTTTACTAGGGTTCCTCTCATTCACTCTCTCATGCTCTCCAAATCTAAGCAACACATAGGTGGCCACACTCTCTCTCCACTCACGACTGGCAACAAATCCGGCCGGACAACCTCGACCGGGGCAGGGGTGTAGGTGCATCGTTCACGCTGTCATCGGCGGCGAGGGAGGAGACCAATGGCTGCCCGCGCGTCCCGATCGGCGGCCGTGCCGTTCTCTCTGAGAGAGCGCCGGCTCGGGACGGCCTCCAACCCCTTCTTCTTCCCTGCGGTATTGTGGCCAAGATGCAGCCTCCCGACGCCGTCTTTGCCACATGCCGACGACCCTCAGGTATATATTCCTTCGAAACCTGCCTTGCTCTACTGCCCCAGCTCCCTTCGTGTGGATCCTTTTCTACTTCCGTCCGCTGTTCCAAAGCCACCTAGACTTCTACTATTATTAGAAGTAAAGCTAGTTCATACAGTCGACTCAAAGCGTTGGTTCAAATAGGGAAGAAAGTGGGAAAGCTGTAGCATGAATCTAGGACTTGGTTCTAAGAGGAAACGGGGGAAAGTAGTAATATCTGTCACTGTTTAAATAACCGTATTTCGTATTTGCACAAACATGGATGTCTGTCTACATATCGTTTCGGGATGTCTGTCTCCGTATCGTTTCTATCCGCGCAATCAAAAGCACACACCTCAGTTTTAGTACAACTACGCAAAATGAGATGGCTATCCCTCGTTGCCGTCGTCTAACCTCCCGTCCTCAAAGTATCCCTACATTGGTAGTAACTAAGGTAGAATGACCAACGCAATCTAAAAGAAGCTGATTCATATGTTTTACTTCCTGATTGCAGTGCAGGGACGAGCGAAAACAACTGCATCCTAGTTTGGAATGCAGTTTCTACCAGTTCATCCATGGAGCGAGGACTAGCTGGCATGGTTGCATGGCGGTTGTTTGGATAGGTGCACGAACAAGAGGCATTGTGGTCTTCTTATTTCTGCAAATAGCGGTGCTTAAATTTAGTGGAATGCACAAGCATTTCAGCTGGTCAGTACATTGCATTGTTCAGTTCAACATTCCAGCTGAGACCACAATTATAATTGGTTATTATGGAATGAGAGAAACTAACCCTGAATGGTGGCAACAGGAAAAAACCAGAGTGAACTCCAGGAAATTTAAGCCTGCCGGGAGGCCCTTTGCTCAGAGAAGCCTTGCTTATTTGTTCCTGATTTGTAAACCTTCTCAAAACTTTGTCTTTTGCTGTGAACTAGTATATGTTTGTTATGTTCTATGAATCATTGAGATGTATAAAGTTGCTTAACTTATGATTTTCAAGTTTTTTATGAAGACGAGTTTAATGTGAGTGTTCCACATGAGCGATGGACTAGCGTGTGAACGTTTGGAATTTATTACATTGTGGCCTCAATTAACTGCATGAACCACTGTAACAAGATACATAGTTGCTTATATGTCAGACAACAGATTCTTGATTGTTAGCTGGTCGATAGCCTAGTGTTGAAGCGCGAGCTGAGCCAATGTGCCGTGTTTTGCACAACTGCTTACAAGTGGGGTAGCACCAACAGTGTTTACAAGTACTTATGTATACACCGGCACACGGTTCTCAAACGAGTGCTCTATTTCATCAAAACACACACTGCTCGTATGATAAACCGTGACAACTTATGTCTTACCATGCCATATTCATGAAAAAACTAGTGAGGTCGCATCTGTTTCGGCAACAATTACGATGGTTCTCACATGATTCACGGGCACACAAAAGTAGCAGTAGTTCCCATAGACGGATTCAAACAGAGTACTAGCCCCATTGGGGTCGATAACAGGCAAGGTTCGGATAATTAGACACAATCCAAACTACTATTAAACACTACCTCGGGCAACTATTTCATGCCTCGATCTAATTTGGGCTGGACACAAGACGGACCTTGCCATGAACATCATCGAGGACGTCCCGCAGCAGCTCAATCCTGTGAACCTTCATGAAGACAACCTTGTGGCCTTGCCACTGATAAACTTGTTTGTGGAGGCATGCCACGTCATCTTCCTGCGCAAGCTTCACAAGAACAGTATGCCTCACAAACGAAGGAGTAGCTTTGAACTTCTTGTGCTTCAGTACACCCTGGACAACACGCCTGACAACAGTGAGGCTGGAATACAACTCTTCATTGGTATAACCGCAAATGGCTTCCAGGATCCAACAGCCTAAGAACTCTGTTTTCCAAGTGCGTATATTCAGGTCGTCCGCCTCATAGCGAGTGACATGTACAACCACACAATCCTTGTCTGCATCAGGGCTCTAATTGAAACAGAAACAAATTCTGAATTACTTTTCAGTATAAGAAACACAAGTTATTTAAACCACTATGTATAGAATGGCATCGAAGCTAATAAAATTTTGCATTATTAATCACCACATACTTCCTTTTCTAAAAATAATCACCACATACTTAGATGAAAAACCACAATCGAGATCGGCAAAGAAGGAAATCACCTTGGGCAGCTCAGCGAGGGGGGGGGGGGACACATCCTCGAAGGGGGAAAACTGCTCCTGTAGTGCCACGGGGGCTGTAACCTCAAATGGGGCGTTGACCATCTCAGTAGTGGCCGTGAGCATTTCTGGGGTCGGCTCGGTGGTTGCCTCCATCTTCTTGGAGCTCTCTGTCTCTTGGGGATCAGCCTCCCGCGTCTGCTCCAATATCGGCAGATCTTTGCCTGGTTCTCCTTGGTCCATCATGAAACTGAAGAATACTAGGAGACCACTGAAAGGAAAACACAATCGCAATGACAATGAAACAAAAAAGAGAGTGAGGATCGGTTACTGCTTTGCAAAAGTTCTTTTTTTTCTCTGAACGAAAATATACCAACATCACGGATCCACTTACCTTCCCTTCGTTCGGAGAGAAGAACAGTGGCAGATGCGCGTGTTGCCTTTCTTGAAGACAGTGAGGGAGAAGGGGATTCAGCGAAGAGTGAAATGATGGTTGCTTCGTTCGTCAAACTTAGACTGCGGGGAGGTGGGGTTTTGTGATACGACGGCTCGTTACCACTGCGCTATGACCGGGGTGACTCTCCGCCTTCATACTTCCTTCTAATTTGGTGGATGGCATTTGGGCCCGTGCGCTGCATGGCCCGCATGTCGGTGAACAAAAGTATAACGGCATTCAGTAGAGGGAGACGTTTCAATGACCTAGGAGGAGCCAGAAGTGGTAGAGTGTCTCCACTGTACTAGTAGTAACTATTTTTTTGGGTAGCTGTAGAGTGTCTCCACTGTACTAGTAGTAATTGTTTCTCTAGGCCCAAGACAAAACAGCCCATCCACACTAGTAAATAGTAAAATCAATTCAAAAGCCCATATATTTACTGAATGAGAGGCGCTACCCACACCCAGCACACCCCCCCCAAAAAAAACCTGGGTGCTCTTCTTCCTCCTCGCTCCCACCCACCTCACGTCAGCTCGCTCTACTCGTACCCCCAAATTCCTCACCTCACTCCTACAGAAAACCCAAGCTCCCCTTCTTCCTCACTCCTACAGAATGCGAAGTTACTATTGTCCATCAGGCTTAAGTTTATCAGCAGCATGGTTTTGATGGATGGGTATGTCGAAGAGCAAAAAAAGGAGTTTCAGGTGGGCAAAAGAGCTTCTGAACGTGCCGGGCTTCTATTTACAACATATTGTGGTCATAATCCAGTAAATTTTACGACCCAGGATGTTCATTCTATGGACCCGACCGATCCATTTGACTGTGACTGCCGAAAACAGTGTTGGAGTTAGATGTTGTTGTCCTTTTCATTCTGTTTTTTTGTAAACCTGATGAACAATTAACCCTCGTGCTTTTGTACAGTTTGTAAGATGGAGTTAGATGTTCCTGCCCTTTTCAACTCGGCTGTGACTGTCATATTTTCTTTGAAACAAGGCAAATGGCTTGCCATTCGTTTAATTTATAGTGAAATATTGTAACAAATCCCAACCAAGGGAAATAACATCACTCTCGCCGGCTGCTTGAGCTCACTGTGCATTACAGAAGCCAAGTGATTAGCCCCCACCAGCACCCACAAACTTATTTCGAACTAGCACATCAAATGGGCTGTAAATTTTCATAGGAAAGGCTGCATGACCGTGACAGATTTGGATTCTGACATTTGGGACCCGTGAGGAAATAGCCTATCCAAGGTGGTGTCGACTTACTAGCCAGTCAACAAACGATTCTGCCTACCAGCCGTTGGATTGATATCCAACATCTGTCGTGTATCTTCTATCTCTTGTCTTCTTCTTCCTCCAGCTGCCCAAACCAAACCACCCCGTCGGCTCCGCCTGTCCCGCCTCCCATGGCTGGCTGCGCCTCCGCCGCCCTACCGTACGTACCCTCCAATGTTGGCCAGTCCCTCCCTCTATTCCCCCACACGTCCTGTTATTCTCCGGTGATGTCAGCTCCAACACGCACCCGCGCCCGAACCAGTCAACCCTCGTACTCCCCTCTGCCTGCGACTGGACCGGCGCATCTTCAACGGCTCCTGTTCGCTTCGTCCGAGGCCTCGCCGTTGTCCTCCGCCTTGCGGCCTTGGTTCGCTTGCCGTGCGTGGTGCGCCGCCCTCTTACGTTGTCAACATCATTAACAACCGAGAGGAACAAGGAGATGACTGTACGTGGAGAGGATGACAGTAGGGACCCACCAACGTCATGGCAGTACGCAAACAAGTGCCTCTATAGTACAAGCCCAAAAATATGGTTCCTCCTAATGGTTGGACATCTGGGGCTCACGCCATTGTCAACGTAGTCAATAAACAAGAGAATTACACTACGAGCGGCTGACACTAGGGACCCAGCAAGTCATGCAGTTTTTTTTGAGGAACAAGCAGTTGTTATTTATACTAGTTTTAGCGACGGATCAGGGTAACAACGGGGCTGTGCGGGGGCTGTGGCCCGTCTAGCCAGGGTTTTATTTATGTTTACCACATCATGAGCCCAGTTGTGTTTTTTCTTGCTGAAAATGGCTAGCCCAATTCTATTTTTTTAAGAAATACCCAAACAAGGCCTACTTGCTTTATCGGCCCTACTGGGCTGCAAATCTTTCAAGACGAGGAGAGTTTCATTCGGTTTTCCCAGAAATGGGCTGTACATTTTTAAAACAGATCAAACCGGAAATTAGTTTCAATTTTTTTTTCATTACAAGATCTTAAATTCCATTGATTTTTATGCGTGGACAATTATTTGGTTATATTTATATAAATTATTTTTCAAAATAGTTTGAATGTGAATCGATATTTCTGGATTAAAAACAGTTGACCGCACCGAAATATTCAAATTTTCGTATACTTTTTAACCGTGGCCACAATATGGGGTGTAATGCTAACAAAAAGAAGATGGGCTCCAAAAAAAATCTTAAGAATTAGCAAATGGGCTGTACATTATTAGAAATAATGCCAAATGGGCTGTATGCTGTTTTCCACAGATTTGAGGCTGGCTTGTGTGCCTACTACAGGTTGACGTGTATGCTTTCATAAAAAAAGGTTGACGCACACGCAACACCCTGTCAACTTAGTCAACACACGAGAGCACTGATTGTTGGATGTCCATCCAACGGCCGTCGTGCTTCTTCAATCTCTGCTCTTCATGCTCCAGCCGCTCAACCAAGTGTCGGCGGGACTACCTGCTCCCTCCTCCCGCTGTCGGCTATGCTGCCGCGCAGGCCTCACGGCCCCATCGTACTCCCATCGCTGGCCTAGCCATCCCTCTACTCACCCACACATGCTGTTATTCTCCGGCGACGGCAAACGAACCAGTAAACCCTCGTACTCCTCCGCGTGGGAAACAACTGCCGAGTATTCCTTGGCTCCGTGTCGTTCCCTTCCTAGGCCTCGCCGTCGTCCACCGCCCTGGTGCTCTCGGCGCGGCCTGGTCAACGTGGTCAATGAATGACATCCGTCGGAAGTGGACTGTACATGGAGAGGCTGACAGCTGGGTCCACGGCCGCACGCAAGGAAATGCCTCCTTATTACGCGCAAAATAATGATTCCTCCACCTGACAGCTAGGACCCACAGGAAGGGCCTTTGTATTTCGTGAAAAAACATCCCCCCCCCCCGCTGACAGGTCGGACCCACCAGCTATATCTTCGCATGCAAGGAAGTGCCTCCTTATTACACCCAAAAAAATGAATACCCCCCTGCTAGCTGGGACCCACCATATTGTTGGGATGACTTGTGGGCCTACTAAGTTAACGGGGATGGAGGGCTTTGTCAACTTAGTCAATACTCCAGTGACCGTATGATGTCCATCCAACGGCTATAGTGCTTCTTCAACCTCTGGTCTTCTTGCTCCAGCCGCCCAAAGCAGCGCCGTTCGTGCCGCCTGCTCCTGCCTCCTGTGGCCGGCTGTGCTACCGCGGAGGCCTCACCGCCCCCATACTACTCCCACCACTAGCCAGGCCATCCCTCCACTCACACACACCCCCTGTTATTCTGCGGCGACAGCAGCCTCACACCGCATCCGAACGAGCGAACGCTCGTACTCCTCTCCGCGTGGGCATCCACTGCCGCGTCTTGCCCGGCTCCGCATCGTCTCCTTCCTAGGCCTCGCCGTCGTCCACCACCATGGTGCTCTTGGCGCGGCATGGTCAATGTGGTCAACGACCGACTTCCATCGAAAGCGTACTGTACATGGAGAGGCTGACAGCTGGGTCCACGGCAGCCGCAAGGAAGTGCCTCCTTATTACATGGAAAATAATTATTCCTCCACCTAACAGCGGGGACCCACCGGACAGGCCACCAGTATTTTGCAAAAAAAATCGTTTCCCCCTGACTGCTGGGACCCACCAGACGGGCCACCGTATTTCGCGAAAAAAACGTCCCCCCGCTGTCAGCTCGGACCCACCGGAAGTGCCTCCTTATTACGCACAAAAAAATGAATACTCCCCCGGCTAGCTGGGACCCACCTTGGTGGGAGCCTGACTTGTGGGCCTACTATGTTGACGGGGACGAAGGGCTTTGTCAACTTAGTCAATATGAATGATTCTAGCTCCAGTGACCGTACGATGTCCATCCAACGGCCTTAGTGCATCTTCAACCTCTGGTCTTCTTGCTCCAGCCGCCCAAAGCAGCACCGGTCATGCCGCATGCTCCTGCCTCCCGTGGCCGGCTGTGCTGCCGCAGAGGCCTCACCGCCCCTACTATTCCCACCGCTGGACAGGCCCTGCAGCGACGACAACCTCACACCACAGCCGAACCAGTGAACCCTCGTACTCCTCTCCGCGCGGGCTTCCACTGCCGCGTCTTCCACGGCTCTGCATCATCCCCTTCCTAGGCCTCGCCGTCGTCCACCGCCGTGGTGCTCTCCGTGCGGCGTGGTCAACGTGGTCAAGGAACGACTTCCATCGGAAGAGTACTGTATGTGGAGAGGCTGACACCTGGGTCCATGGCCACAGCCCGGTTTTTTTGTGATTTGCCAAGTAAGTCGCTTTGTCAGGCCTGTTGGGCTGCAAATCTTTCAAGACGAGGAGAGCTTTCATTCGGCTGGCCAAGAAAATGGCCCATCAGTAATGAGAAATGGGTTGTACATTTTTAAAACACATCAAACCGGCAATTAGTTTCAAATATCTTTTTTTCATTTCAAGATTTTAAATTACATTAATTTTTATGCGTGGAGAATTTGTTGGATTTTATATTGATATACATTTATTTTTAAAATCAGTTTGAATGTGATTCGAAATTTCAGGATTAAAAACAGTTCGGCCGGACCAAAATATGCAAAATTTCATATAAATTTTTAACTATGGCCACAATATGGGCTGTAATGCTAACAAAAAGAATACGGGCTCCAAAAAAACCTTAAGAACTAGCAAATGGGCTGTAAATTATTAGAAATAATGGCAGATGGGTTGTATGCTGTTTTCCACAGATTTGAGGCTTTCCTAAAAAAGGTTGACGCACAAGCACTGACTGTTGGATGTCCATCCAACGGCCGTCGTGCTTCTTCAATCTCTGCTCTTCCTGCTCCAGCCGCTCAAACAAGCGCCGACGGGACTGCCTGCTCCCTCCTCCCCGCGGCCGGCTGTGCTGCCGCGCAGGCCTCATCGCCCCGCCGTACTCCCATCGCTGGCCTAGCCATCCCTCTACTCACCCACACCTGCTGTTATTCTCCGGCGACAGCAGACGAACCAGTAAACCCTCATACAGTCGTACTCCCCTCCGTGTGGGAAACAACTGCCGAGTCTTCCCTCCCTCCGTGTCGTCCCCTTCCTAGGCCTCGCCGTCGTCCACCACCGTGGTGCTCTCGACGCGGCATGGTTAATGTAGTCAATGACCGACTTCCATCGGAAGAGTACTGTGCGTGGAGACGCTGACAACTGGGTCCACGGCCGCAGCAAGGAAGTGCCTCCTTATTACGCGCAGAATAATTATTCCTCCACCTGATAGTGGGGACCCACCGGACGGGCCACCGTATTTCGTGAAAAAACGTTTCCCCCCTGACTGCTGGGACCCACCAGCTACACCTTCGCACGGAAGGAAGTGCGTCCGGGCAAAAAAACAAAATCATTCGCCCCCTGACTGCTGGGACCCACCAGCTACATCTTCGCATGCAAGGAAGTGCCAGACAGTCGGGACCCACCTCGTCGAAGCATATGTAGCGTTGTCATTCTGGTCGCGAACGTGTACGTACATATATACTGGTGGATGTAGAGGCACGCACGTGTCATAGTAGAGGCGCGCACGTAGCATGTACACATACGTACATCAGCCAGGGTGCAAGAAAGAAAATACGGCCACGTATGTGTACATACGGGCGGGGTCTCGAACGCCTACTCGCGCATACGTACGGCCAAGGCTCGTTGACATGGCTGGGTCGGAACGGAGAAACAACATCGTCGTCGTGTTCATGGGGAGGCAACGGAATGCGTCGTGTTCATGGGGAGGCAACAGAATGTGTCGTGTTCATCGGGAGGCAATGGAACGCATGGGAGCCAACTGGCTGGGTCGAAACGGAATGCGTGCTCATGTTCATCAAAAGGGCTTGGATGGAAAAGGCGATGGAAACGAGGCCCGGCGTACCGCAGAACGGAGGAAACGTCCTTGTGTTCGACCGGCCACGTTCGAAACAGGATCCTGTTCATCGGGACGGGTCTGGCGTACCACAAAATGGACAAAACGAACCTCCTACGGTCAAAACGGGGGTCCTGTTGATCGGGAGGGGTGTGGTGTACCGCAAAACAGACGAAACGGACCTCCTACGGTCGAAACGGGGGTCCTGTTCATCGGGAGGGGTGTGATGTACCGCAAAACGGGACTCCACGGGATACTGTTCATCTCCACTATTGACCTGCTCCAGCCTCCACGGGCTACCGTCGACCTCCTCCAGCCTCCCCGGGCTCCTGTTCATCCAGCCTCCACCGCGTGCTACTCCACCGGCTACTGTTCAACCACCCCTCCACCGTCTACTGTTCATGCAGCCCTCGACAGCACGGGGTCCTGTTCAACCACCCCTCCACGGGCACCCCTCCACCGTCTACTGTTCATCCAGCCCTCCACACCACAGGGTCCTGTTCATCCAGAGGCAACGCCACCGCTCACTGTTCATCCACCCCCCCGCAACGCTCACTGTTCATCCCAGAGGTAGCATCGATCGGCTTCAGTTAGCAGCAGTAGCGAAGGAATTGGTCGATCGGGTTCAGTTAATAGCCATCGATCGATCGCTCAGGTTCAGTAACGCTTAGCCTGTAGTGCAATCGCTCGGGTTTAGTTAGAGCCCAACGCCTCGCTCGGGTTCAGTTAGAGCCAACGCCTCGCACACAAGCGCGTACGTGTACGAGAGAAATGCGCATCGCTCGGCCCCCGACCTCCCACCGTAACCGAGAACTCCCCAAAATTTTCCTCGCCCTCGCTTCTACCTCGGTTTTTTCCGTCATGGACGGCCCAAAGAATGTCATGCAGCTGCGTCTCCGGCCCGCCCAGGATGAAAAGCCCATTTTCTGTCATGATTTTTTGTAATAGAAGTAGGAGCCCACCACATCTATGATGATACCGGGCTTTGTCACAATTATCGTCATAGAAGTGTCATATGTATGGCAGAAAAAATTTCGTTTGGCCCAAAATGTCACGGATGTTCTTTTTCTGTAGTGTATAGAGTCATATCTTTGTTCTAGATCAAGTTGTAATATTGAGTTGTAAGTAAATAAAAGTGTGTTGATCATCATTATTAGAACATTGTCCCATGTGAGGTTATCAAAATAAAAGTGGCCAAAGAAGCCCCAAAAAAATAAAAGAGAGAGAGAGGCCAAATAAGCCTACAAAAAAGAAAAAAACAAAAAAACAAAAAAACAAAAAAAATGAGAGAAAAAGAGAGAATGGGCAATGTTACTATCCTTTTACCACACTTGTGCTGCAAAGTAGCACCATGTTCTTCATATAGAGAGTCTCTTGAGTTATCACTTTCATATACTAGTGGGAATTTTCATTATAGAACTTGGCTTGTATATTCCGATGATGGGCTTCCTCAAATGCCCGAGGTCTTCATGAGCAAGCAAGTTGGATGCACACCCACTTAGTTTCAGTTGGAGATTTCATACACTTATAGCTCTAGTGCATCCGTTGCATGGCAATCCCTACTCACTCACGTTGATATCTATTGATGGGCATCTCCATAGCCCGTTGTCTTCTCCACCATCATATTCTATTCCACCTATAGTGCTATGTCCATGGCTCACGCTCATGTATTGTGTGAAAGTTGAAAAGGTTTGAGAACGTCAAAAGTATGAAACAATTGCTTGGCTTGTCATCGGGGTTGTGCATGATGTGAGTATTTTGTGTGGTGAAGATGGAGCATAGCTAGACTATATGATTTTGTAGGGATAACTTTCTTTTGCCTTGTTATTTTGAAAAGACATGATTGCTTTATTAGTGGGCTTAAAGTATTATTGTTTTTATGTCAAATGATAGACTATTGCTTTGAATCACTCGTATCTTAATATTCATGCCATGATTAGATTACATGATCAAGATTATGCTAGGTAGCATTCCACATCAAAAATTATTTTTTTATCATTTACCTACTCGAGGACGAGCAGGAATTAAGCTTGGGGATGCTGATACGTCTCCGTCGTATCTATAATTTTTGATTGTTCCATGCCAATATTATTCAACTTTCATATACTTTTGGCAACTTTTTATACTATTTTTGGGACTAACATATTGATCCAGTGCCCGGTGCCAGTTCCTGTTTGTTGCATGTTTTTTGTTTCGCAGAATATCCATATCAAACGGAGTCCAAACGGGATAAAAACTGACATAGATTTTTTTGGAATATATATGATTTTTGGGAAGAAAAATCCACGCGAGACGGTGCCCGAGGTGGCCACGAGGTAGGGGGCGCGCCTGCCCCCCTGGGCGCGCCCCTGACCCTTGTGGACCACCCGTAAGGCGGTTGATGCCCTCCTTTCGCCGCAAGAAAGCTAATCTCCGGATAGAGATCGTGTTAAAATTTCAGCCCAATCGGAGTTACGGATCTCCGGGAATATAAGAAACGGTGAAAGGGAAGAATCTGAAAACGCAGAAACAGAGAGAGACAGAGAGACAAATCCAATCTCGGAGGGGCTCTCGCCCCTCCCTTGCCATGGAGGCCATGGACCAGAGGGGAAACCCATGTCCCATCTAGGGAGGAGGTCAAGGAAGAAGAAGAAGGAGGGGGGCTCTCTCCCCCTCGCTTCCGGTGGCACCGGAGTGCCACTGGGGGCCATCATCATCACCGCGATCTACACCAACACCTCCGCCATCTTCACCAACATCTCCATCACCTTCCCCCCTCTATCTACAGCGGTGCACTCTCCTGCAACCCGCTGTACCCTCTACTTGAACACGGTGCTTTATGCTTCATATTATTATCCAATGATGTGTTGCCATCCTATGATGTCTGAGTAGATTTTCGTTGTCCTATCGGTGGTTGATGAATTGCTATGATTGATTTAATTTGCTTGTGGTTATGTTGCTGTCCTTTGGTTCCCATCATATGATTGCGTGCGTGGATCACACCCTAGGGCTAGTTGTATGTTGATAGGACTATGTATTGGAGGGTAAGAGTGACAGAAGCTTCAACCTAGCATAGAAATTGATGCATACGGGATTGAAGGGGGGCCAATATATCTTAATGCTATGGTTGGGTTTTACCTTAATGAACATAGTAGTTGAGAATGCTTGCTAATAGTTCCAATCATAAGTGCATAGAATTCCAAGTCAGGGATGACATGCTAGTAGTGGCCTCTCCCACATAATACTTGCTATCGGTCTAGTAAAGTAGTCAATTGCTTAGGGGCAATTTCGCAACTCCTACCACCACTTTTCCACACTCGCTATATTTACTTTATTGTTTCTTTACCTAAACAGCACCTACTTTTTATTTACGTACTCTTTATTATCTTGCAAACCTATCCAACAAAACCTACAAAGTACTTCTAGTTTCATACTTGTTCTAGGTAAAGCGAACGTCAAGCGTGCGTAGAGTTGTATCGGTGGTCGATAGAACTTGAGGGAATATTTGTTCTACCTTTAGCTCCTCGTTAGGTTCGACACTCTTACTTATCGAAAACTGTTGCGATCCCCTATACTTGTGGGTTATCAAGGCCGGCCGGCCCCCTCCTCCACTCCTTTATATACGGGGGAGGGGCACCCCATAGACACACAAGTTGATTTCTTAGCCGTGTGCGGTGCCCCCCTCCACAGGTTTCCACCTTGGTCATATTGCCGTAGTGCTTATGCGAAGCCCTGTGTCGATAACTTCATCATCACCATCAACACGCCGTCGTGCTGACGAAATGCTCCCTCAGCCTCAACTGGATCTTGAGTTCGAGGGACATCACCGAGCTGAATGTGTGCAGACCACGGAGGTGTCGGGCTTTTGGTACTTGATCGTTTGGATCGCAAAGACGTTCGACTACATCAACCATGTTACTTAACGCTTCCGCTTTCGGTCTATGAGGGTACATGGACACACTCACCCCACTCGTTGCTATACTTCTCCTAGATAGATCTTGCGTGATCATAGGCAGATGTTGGAAATACTACGTTTCCCAATAGTGGCATCAGAGTCAGGTCTATGCGTAGATGTTATATGCACGAGTAGAACACAAAGGAGTTATGGGCGTGGGTATATACATATTGCTTGCCATCACTAGTTGTTTCTTGATTCGACGGTATTGTTGGATGAAGCGGCCCGAACCAACATTACATGACCGCATTCATGAGACTGGTTCTACCGACATGCTTTGCACACAGGTGGCTGGCGGGTGTCTGTTTCTCCAACTTTAGTTGAATCGGATTCAATGAACAGGGTTCTTTCTGAAGATCAAAAAGCAATCACTATACAACGTTGTGGTTTTTATGCCATAGATAAGAACGGTTCTGTAACATCCCAAACTTTCATTTTGGAATGTTATACATAGGTCATTCATGCATATCATATTTTCTTGCATTTTGTTTCGCGATCCTCAAAATTCTAAGCAACTCAAGGACCCTCGGAGAGAGTTGGGGATTTCACCGTTTTCATATTTGAATTTTATCAAATACCGAAACGAGGATCATTGGTTTTATTATTTTTCTCTCCAATTTTTTTTCATACTAATAGATATGAGAGGAGATAATATGACTTCTCCAAAATAAATGTTCACCTTGTCCGGCATATTTTTAGAGGACGGGGAAATTTACTTCGGGATTTTTTGAGTCCGTTTAGTATTTCTTTTTTTTCTTTTTCTGCACTACGGAATTATTTTTAAAAAAAGTCAAACTGACTCCGGGACGTACCCGAGCGGGACTCCGCCCGGGAGGGGGGGGGCTTTATAAGCCGGGGCCCCCCTGTCAGCCGAAGCCCACCCATGCCCCGCAACCCTAGCGCCGCCGCCGCCCTAGTGCCGCCGCTGCCGCCGCGTGCCACCGCCGCCGCCGCCGCATGCCGCCGACGCTACCGCCGCCGCTCGCCACTACCGACGCCACCGCTGGATGCCACCCCGCCGCTGCCTCACAGACCTCGCCGGAGGTAGTCGCCGCCGCCGCCTTGGTTTTCGCGAGAAAAACCAGTCATTTTTTTCGAAACCCTAGATCCGTTTTTTTAGATTCGGTTCAGTTTTTTTCCAGTTTAGTTATATAGCGGACGTTCGTTCGTACGTTTGTTTTAACGAACGGTTTTCGCCCATTAGTCATAGACAACGAACGTTCGTTCGTTAGCCTTTTCGTCCTTTTTCTTTTTCTTGGGTTTTTCGTGATTATTTTCGATCACGATTTCTGATCCGATTCTCGTTTTAGTTTATCTTTTTGCTCGTTCATCGGAATCAGGCGATTCAAGCGCCTAGATCTTTGTCTCGAAACCCTCTTTCTGTTTAACCAACTTGAACAAGATTTTGGTACTGTAAAAATTTGACTTTAGTTCAGATTAGTAATCAGATCTTGTTTCTTTCGCAGTGTGAGTTTCGTTGCTCCGTTTGATTTGATTCTTTTTGCAAACCGGAGTTCTTAAGTTGAACTTTCGGGTTAGATCTTCTTAGTTGAGTTTTACCCGTGCGTCTTTGCTTGATTACTTATGTATGCTATTGTTTGTTTGTGATAGAACACCCGGAGCGCGAAGCGTGCTATTACGAGTCTCTAGGTTTTGCAGATCATCAGCAAGGCAAGTAACACATTGATCATACTCTCTTCATACCCAGTTTTTATGAATTAGTTCCAATCCTCAAACACTGCATGATTAGGAAGTGACTAACTTGTGGGTATTGGGAAGTAGATGATGAGGTAGAAACTATTACCTGTTTTATTATCAACCCTCGGGAGTTACTTCTACATTATGCCTTTATTGCTATGCTATGCTCGTAGACGTGGATTGGGTTCGAGTGTATCCATGACAGATGTGAGATTGTTAATTAATGGTTCAACTTAAGGTGGCAACATTAATACACATCTGGGTGGACTGCTTGTTTGGGCACCTGGAGAATCCAGTGTTGTCCTAGGATATCCCGGAGTACCCGTGTGATTTTCCTACGGTCTGCCACCCAGTCTCAAAGGGATCATAAGACTATTCATGCTAGAAACTTCCGTGTGCAGCCACAAGCCATTATGGGCTCTGGCATAGTATGAGTAGGTTGTGTGACCTCTTTCAGTGGTGGGCTAGCAGATGTAGGGAAAAGTAGGTGTAACGGTCCACCTAGAGTAAAGAGTTAATGCTTCTGAAAGACTGTGTCTCGGTCATCCGTTTCTCAAACACCATGTAGTGCGAGAAATCCAATGGGGGAGATCGAGTCTTGTGGGGAAAAGTGCGCAAACCTCTATAGAGTGTATAAACTAATAATGGTTAGCCATGTCCCCGGTTATGGACGTCTTGAGTATATAGTATTTGGATTATCCTATTGTATCTCATCACCCTAATTTAATTGGACGGGTTAATGAATTACTTTAATTGGGATTGATTTGCAGGAATCTTCTCAATGATGTTTCAACCACCATGATAGTTAAATAAAACTTATTCCTTTGTTGTAGGAAAAAATTGGCTTTTCGCAAAAACATATTAACCATACAGCCTCCACCAGCCATATTGCATATAGTGTTAGCATTATAATGTTCATTGCTCTACTATGTTACATTGCCAGCATATTCCATGTGCTGACCCGTTTTTCGGGTTGCAACGTATCATGTTGCAGACTTTTCAGACGAGGAGTAAGGTTCGCTAGGTCGTTGCCCGTGCAGCTTAGCTATGTCGTTGGAGTTGATGGACTCACTTTATCTTCCAAGCCTTCCGATGTTATCATATTAGATGGCCTTAAGCCATATTATTGTAATAAGTTCTCTTTTGGAGACATTCGATGTAATAAGTGTGTGATTGGTACTCTATTATAAATCCTTTGAGTACTGTGTGTGTCAGCATTACCGATCCAGAGATGACACTGAAGCGCAGAGACTTGACCGTTTGAGGTCGGGTCGCTATAGGTTCCTGCTAGAAGCCCGTAGCAGCCACGTAAAACTTGCAACAACAAAGTAGAGGACGTCTAACTTGTTTTTGCAGGGCATGTTGTGATGTGATATGGTCAAGACATGATATATAATTTGTTGTATGAAATGATCATGTTTTCTAACAGTTATCGGCAACTGGCAGGAGCCATATGGTTGTCACTTTATTGTATGAAATGCAATCGCCATGTAATTGCTTTACTTTGACTAAGCGGTATCAATAGTCGTAGAAGCAATAGTTGGCAAGACGACAACGATGCTTCGATGGAGATCAAGGTGTCAAGCCGGTGACGATGGTGATCATGATGGTGCTTTGGAGATGGAGATCAAAGGTACAAGATGATGATGGCCATATCATATCACTTATTTGATTGCATGTGATGTTTATCCTTTATGCATCTTATTTTGCTTATTTCGGCGGTAGCATTATAAGATAATCTCTCACTAAATTTCAAGGTACATGTGTTCTCCCTGAGTATGCACCGTTGCTACAGTTCGTCGTGCTGAGACACCATGTGATGATCGGGTGTGATAAGCTCTACATTCACATACAATGGGTGCAAGCCAGTTTTGCACATGCAGAATACTTGAGTTAAACTTGACGAGCCTAGCATATGCAGATATGGCCTCGGAACACTGAAACCGAAAGGTCGAGCGTGAATCATATAGTAGATATGATCAACATAGTGATGTTCACCATTGAAAACTGCTCCATCTCACGTGATGATCGGACATGGTTTAGTTGATAGGGATCCCGTGATCACTTAGATGATTAGAGGGATGTCTATCTAAGTGGGAGTTCTTAAGTAATGTGATTAATTGAACTTTAATTTATCATGAACTTAGTACCTGATAGTATTTTGCATGTCTATGTTGTTGTAGATAAATGGCCCGTGCTACTGTTCCATTGAATTTTATTGCATTCCTAGAGAAAGCTAAGTTGAAAGATGATGGTAGCAACTACACGTACTGGGTCCGTATCTTGAGGATTATCCTCATTGCTGCACATAAGAATTACGTCCTGGAAGCACCGCTAGGTGCCAAACCCGCTGCAGGAGCAACTCTAGCTGCTATGAACACCTGGCAGAGTAAAGCTGATGACTACTTGATAGTTCAGTGTGACATGCATTACGGCTTAGAACCGGGACTTCAACGACGTTTTGAACGTCATGGAGCATATGAGATGTTCCAGGAGTTGAAGTTAATATTTCAAGCAAATGCCCGGATTGAGAGATATGAAGTCTCCAATAAGTTCTACAGCTGCAAAATGGAGGAGAATAGTTCTGTCAGTGAGCACATACTTAGAATGTCTGGGTACCACAATCACTTGACTCAGCTGGGAGTTAATCTACCGGTTGATAGTGTCATTGACAGAGTTGTTCAATCACTGCCACCAAGCTACAAAAGCTTCATGATGAACTATAATATGCAAAGGATGGATAAGACAATCCCCGAGCTCTTTGCAATGCTAAAGGCTGTGGAGGTTGAAATCAGGAAGGAGCATCAAGTGTTGATGGTCAACAAGACCACTAGTTTCAAGAAGAAGGGCAAAGGGAAGAAGGGGAACTTCAAGAAGAATGGAAAGCAAGTTGCTGCTCAAGTGAAGAAGCCCAAGTCTGGACCTAAGCCTGAAACTGAGTGCTTCTACTACAAAGGGACTGGTTATTGGAAGCAGAACTGCCCCAAGTATTTGGCAGAAAAGAAGGATGGCAAAGTGAAAGGTATATTTCATATACATGTTATTGCTGTGTACCTTACTAATGCCCACAATAGCGCCTGTGTATTTGATACTGGTTCTATTGCTGATATTTACAAGTCAAAACAGGGGCTACGGATTAAGCGAAGATTGGCTAAGGACGAGGTGACGATGTGCGTGGGAAATGGTTCCAAAGTCGATGTGATCGCCATCGGCACGCTACCTCTACATCTACCTTCAGGCTTAGTTTTAGACGTAAATAATTGTTATTTGGTGCCAGCGTTAAGCATGAATATTATATCTGGATCTTGTTTGATGCGAGACGATTATTCATTTAAATCAGAGAATAATCACTACTGCAGGATGCTGCTAACGCGACACTACGATCAGAGACCCTTCGAGAAACTGTGTGAGATGAAGTAATCGCGAACGGTGGTGTATGAAAACCGTCAAAGAAGGTGCAAAACATTTACGATGGAGGATGCATCAAACACGGTTAAGATTTTAGTTGCGTGTGCGATTCAGGCCACACGGTTAACCCATTCAAACTGTTTGCGATGAGGCATAACAACAGAAACGGGCAGCCATATCAATGTGTGTGAGATATATGGCATACAGTTCGCTCTGATGAACCATTGGCTATTAGGGAGTGCAAGACAAACGGTTAGCCACATCAAGGTGTGTGTGATATAGGGCATACGGTTCACTCAGACGAACTGTTTTTGATTAGCGAACGCAACAGAAACTGTTCAACTTAACAAGATGTGTGTGATACGTGGCAAACAGCCTACTCGGATGAACTATTTGCGATGAGAATTTACAACACACACGGTTAATACAGTTAGTTCGTGTGCGATTCTGTGTGTACATTTTTTTTGAAAAATGCAAACTAGTTGCTTGCAGTGGCTAAGAGTATCGCACACGATGCGTCTACGAGTACTCGTGTGCAATGATTAGTAAGTTACACATGCATTTCCTTATGTTAACACTTGTGTGATAAATAACATGTGGCACCGGCTACGATACTCGGGTTGTGTGTGTGTGATCCACTTAGTCTTCCCGCGCTCTAGCGAATGCTTCCCACGCTCCACATGGGTGAATTGTAAAATCCACGCCTATTCCCTCACCGGTTTCCCGCCACCAGCTAACGGCTTGCTGCATATAACCCAGGCGGCAACGCACCGTCGTGACACTCTACGAAGATCTAGTCCTCACCCATCTACCATTAGTTATTCCAAGCGTGCTAGGCAACGACCAAAGCTTCAACGTCGACGCCTACCTGTGTTACATCTTCGGCGAGGAGAACGAGCCGGAGCAGGTTGGGGAGCAAGAGCTTCATTGGCCGGTGTAGGCACCATGGCCCATTGGCAGCGATATCGGTGTCACAGTCCTTGGGAGCACAATCGACATATTGCAGAGGAGGTGTGATGAGTAGTTTGCCATCCACCGTGTAAAGGATCCAGAGCTGCTCGGCGGCATGATCGATGACCCACCCGAAGAACCGCCGTCACTAGTGCTCATCGAGAGCCTGATGCCCCGCAAGGAATGGGCATAGGACCTCTGCGATTCAGTCAAGAGAAAGGCAGCCTGCAGCTTCATCATTGCCCACGGCGGCCGTGTCAACCTCGATCCCAATGATGTGGTGGCCTGGCTTGAGCGCATCCTTGGCAGAGGTGACGTCCCCGACGATGTAGAACATCGCCAACGTGATATCTTGAGGATGCAGGTGATCGACGGAATTTGCTATAAGGCCAGAGACATGGAAATGGAGCGGTTGCGCGGAGTTGTCATGCGCGTGATTGCACGCTGTCAAGCTCTTCTGGAAGAGGCCCAGCAGCCCCAAGAGCCTCCCATCAGCGCCAACAGCTCCATAGGCGGAGGTGGGTCGGGACACTCGGAGTGAACGGCCACAAGGGTGCTATGCTGATCATGGAGTCCGAGCAGACCATCGTCGGAAGGCCGCCAGCTCAGCCTTTTAGCTTATATTTTATTATAATTGTATGCATATGTAGGTCGTGAGTGTTCTTGGCCTTGCCGCATTTGGCATTTTAAATTATCCTGAATATGTAAGACAATTATTAAGAATTATTAATAGTTGCCATGGTATCTTTGCCTCAACGGCGTGCAGAGCGCGCGCAGGGACGCCAGAGCGGAGCGCGCCGCGGCCGCCTCAATGGCGAGCAACCACGTAGTCAACCTTCTACCATCAATAAATTTTGACCTTGTTTCTCGTCACATTATTGATTACAACACAATAAGTAATTGCAAATCTGTTCACACCTCTCAAACTAATATGTGTTCACACTTAGCACCGGGCTATAAAAACTACCCACTCGAAAATTACATCACAGTTCCTCTCCTCATCACCCACAAAACTGGTTTCTCTGTCAAGTCGTTCCGCCATGACCGGTAGGAGGAGTTTAGGGTGGACATATAACCAGACAGCAAAGACCAAGGCCACGGAAGCACTAGAGAGGTCCCGCCGCGAAGCCGCAGCCACAGCAGAGATGTCTAGGTGCACCGCGGAGCCCTCGAACGAGCTCTCACGGGCACGCGAGGGCTGTCACAAGCGCATTCGCGGTGTCGGCCATCACGACGAGCAGGCGTTCCTGAAGTCCTTCGCCGGTGACGATGACATTCTCGCTGGTGTCACTATGCAGCAGGAGCTTGTCGACGGGTTGATGAAGCTGCTCAAGATCAGCGATACCTCGGTTGATAAGGCGACGGATGACAATGCGAAGCTCCTCAAGTTGGTCGCTGAGAAGGAGTATGAGGCCGCCGGATGGAAGATGCTGCATGAGAAGAGCAGTGCCTCGGAGATGACACTGAAAGCGGTCGTCGAAGAACTGATGTGTGGCTTGAGGAAGCTCTGGATCGGGGTGAGAAGGAGGTGGAGGAATCCGTGGCTGCTTTCAAGCAAAGTCGTGAGGAATTGAAGAAGGAGCTGGAGGATTTAGCCGCCCGACGATCCGTCGATGAGTAGAGACAGTAGTGACCCAGATCGTTTTCTGCAATTTCCTTCTTCTCTTGCCCCCGTGTCTTCCGGGCTTTACCACATGTGGCATTTTAAACTATCCGGAATATGTAAGACAATTATTATGTGCGCCATTGTAAATTTGTCGTCGTATTATCCGTTGCCATTTTATTTGTGGTCGTATTATCCGTTGCCCTATGTGGCAATTTAAATTAGGGCGGAATACTAGTTGAAAATGTGAACAAAGCAAATGCTGCCATGGGATCACAAGCAAACACCCGCCGTCCAAGTGCTTTAATTAACCCATTAATGGAGAGGTTGTGAGCGAGGCGGTCGGCGGCTGGTGCATGGAGGTCAAAGAGCTCGCTTCCCGGTGAGCATGGGTGGCCTTGCTGCTCGCACGTGTCCCGTCGAGCCTGCGAGGTGGACAGGATGCACGTGTCCCGTCAAGCCTGTGCGGCGGACTGCTCGCATGTGTCCCGTCGAAGCTACACGGCGGACTTCTCACGCTCGTCCCGTCTAATCAAACAGCTGCACGCACGCCATCGAGTATGGTTAAATTTCGACAAGGTAAATATAATACAACCGTTTGCGATATTAACGTGTCAGTTTTTTTTTCAAAAAGGACTTCGTTGGCTACTAATGTGTGCACCTCTTCTCAAAACTGGATGTTTTTTCTTACCACGGCATATATGTGCCATGTCATGAAACCATGCCAAGTTTCATGTTTTTTGGGTGACTTTTTTATTTACTGGGATTTAAAAACCGAGATTCTCATTGTTTCAGGACGACGACAAGTTTGTAATTCATTCTCATTCCTTAAACAAGACCTAAGCATGCACCCAATGACACATGTACGATTTCCCACCCATTTTGCTTCACTGGAGCATGTGGTTGTAGTTCAAATTTGAATTATGGACTACATTAAATGCAAAAAAAACTTAGTAATTAGTAATATATATATATAATGGCTAAACGAACCCTGAATAGTTTCAAATTTCAGCCCGACACTCCTGTTATTCTATGTTGCCTATAGAAAACAAAGTTCAAGGCGAGAAGAGGCATCGATTATCGTTTCACCCACAAGAGGGGCATGTTTCCCTACCGGAACCACGAGGGTTGCGACAGGCTCTGGTTTGTAAAAGGCTTGTAATATAGCTTCTCCCAAATTGGACAATTATATATACCATGTAGTGACACCATACCAAGTTTCATGATTTCCTGGTGAGTTTTGGATTTACAGACATTTAAAAACCGAGATTCGCAATGTTTGTGGCCAGGACGACGAGACGGTTGAATTCGTTCCCATTCGTTGCATGGGACCTAAACATGCACTCCAAGGGAACATGTACATTTTTCTAGCCATTTTGGTGCACTGGAGCATCTATTTGTAGTTTGGATTTGAATGATGGACATTAAATGCCTAGAAAACTCAATTAATGAATAAAAAAGGTCAAACAAACCCTGAATAATTTCAAAGTTCAGCCCGAATCTCCAGTTGTTCCGTGTCATGTATAGAAGAAAATACGAGGCTAGAAGAGGGAGTGATTATAGTTTGGCCCATAAGGGGACACGTTTCCCTATCGAAACCACGAGGGTTCTTGCGACAGGCTCCGGTTTGTAAGAGGTTTGTAATAAAGCTTGGTCCAAATTGGCAATGTTTTTACCACGACATATATGTGCCATGACATGACACCTTACCACCTTTGATGACTTTCTGGTGAGTTTAGGATTTATGGGGACTTAAAAACCGAGATTCGAAATGTTTGAGGAAGAGCCAGGACACCGGTACGGTTGTAATTAGTTCCCTTTCCTGGCACGAGACCTAAACATGCACCCAAGGACACATGTATAATTTTTCTAGCCATTTTGGTGAACTGGAGCATGTATTTGTAGTTCAAATTTGAATTATGGACATTAAATGCCTAGGAAACTCAATTAGTGTATAAAAAGGCCAAACGAACCCTGAATAAGTTTAAATTTCAGTACGAATATCCTGTGGTTCCATGTTGCCGGTGGAAGAAAATACAAGGCGAAAAGAGGCAGTGATTATGTTTCGCCCACAAGGGGAACACGTTTCCCTATCAGAACCATGAGGCTTCTTCGAGAGAAGCTCCAGTTTTTGTAAGAGGTCTGTAATAAAGCTTGGCCCAAATTGGACAATGTTTTTTACCACGACATATATGTGCCATGACGTGACACCATGCCACCTTTGATGACTTTCTGGTGAGTTTAGGATTTATGGGGACTTAAAAACCGAGATTAGAAATGTTTGAGTACGAGCCATGGCAACAGTATAGTTGTAATTCGTTCCCATTCCTAGCATGGGACCTAAACATGCACCCAAGGACACATGTATAATTTTTCTAGCCATTTTGGTGAACTTGAGCATGTATTTGTAGTTCAGATTTGAGTTATGGACATTAAATGCCTAGGAAACTCAATCAGTGTATAAAAAGGCCTAACGAACCCTGAATAAGTTTAAATTTCAGCACGGATATCCTGTCGTTCCATGTTGCATGTAGAAGAAAATACAAGGTGAAAAGAGGTAGTGATTACATTTCGCCCACAAAGGGGACATGTTTCCCTATCGGAACCGCGAGACTTCTTTGAGAGAAGCTCCGGTTTGTAAGAGGATTGTAATAAAACTTGCGCCACAATGGACAAGAAGTTTCCTCGACATATAAGTGCAATGTCATGACACCATGGCAGGTTTCATGATTTTCAGCTTAGTTTTGGATTTACGGGGATTTAAAAACCGAGATTCTTCTCACGAAATGTTTTCAAATAGCACATGGTTCACTCACGAAAGCTGATATTCAATGAAAACTTCATGGAAACCATATTTTAGAGTTTCATAAAAATCTGAAAAATGTGGGATGTTAAGAAGGTGATGTTTTACTGCGACACAAAATTTCAAGTTGAAAAACATTACGAGATGTGAGCTATGAAAAAGGAAAATTCCGCCCTAAATAGTGACATTACTATTCGGCACTAATTTTGTCTTTTTCATAGCTCACATCTCTTAATGTGTTTCAACTTGAAATTTTGTGTGCCAATAAAACATCATCGTCTTAACATCCCACATTTTTTTGAAACTTCAAAACATCTTTTTCTCGTGGTTTTCACGAGTTTCCACCGAATGTTGGTTTCCGTATGATATCCCCCCGGTTGCGCGCGCGATCTGAGTCCTGTGTTCTGACTGGCCAGAACCCAAACCCCACGGATCGTACGTGTGCACCATTGGATGCTACCAGATCGAATGGCAACCCTGAGACCTTTCGACAGCACATGCAGTACATGGGTAAGCACTGTGCGCATGTGTCGTGTAGCTCATGCTTCCTTCTGTACTAGGTTTTCATTCAAAGCAGGCTACCGTTTCTCGCCACTCCTCTCATCGGTTTCCCACCTCTTCTCCCAGATATGCATGATGTGATGTTCGTTTAATTCTTATAGTTCATCTCATCCAAAATCAATTAGTTTTGTAAAAAAAATTGTTTTAAGATTCACGGAATTGTGCATTGTAAAGGTAAAAACAAATAGTGACAATTCATTTAGAAAAAAAGGTTTGGGAAATTAAGATATGGAAGATTCTAGAGAACAAAGGAGAAGTGCTTGTGTTTAGAAGTTTGTGCATTATGCTTAAGTTCAACCATGGAGTCTTCTAGATTGTACATGTGGCAGAATCTGGTGGAATGTAGATGATATCCAATGGCCAGTAGTGCTCAGATTTGCCATCTCTGTACCGTCGGATTGGCTTCATCCAATGAGCAACTTTCATAGTTATTCGCACAGTATATATGTGTATAGATGTATATATGTATATGTATATATATATGTCCCATGCTAGACAAAATAAAGATTGAGCGCATGCGTGGGACGACCCCCCTGCTGCTACTTCGAAGTTGGGAAACTAACATCATAGGTATTGAACCAGGCTTGGAGTCGGGTACGGTGTTCGGTTTGTAATGTACTTGGCATGGCCCATCGAAGTTGTGCATTTGGGATTTAAACATATCATACACCATCGTACCCATACATATTTTCAGGCTGCATGCAGTGTATACGGGGTCTTCTGATCGACCACGTCTCCCTTGTGTGGTTTTTTGTGACGACACAGATATATGTGGGCTCCCCGAGTGTATATATATCATCCCTTTGACCGATAATGAGGGGTATGTGTTTGCCATGAATGGATTCCTCCTAGTTCATGTTAGGGCCGGTCACTGTCAAATGTCGGTCAACCAAAACTCGAGCTCATGCGTTGTCAGGATTCCCTCCCAGATGCTCAGATTGCTGGGTTTGGCCTACATCAAACCCTGGTACGTATCTCGTCCTTAACCACCTTGCCTTCATGGTTGTTATCTATATCGAGAGGTAGGCACCACATCTAAATTGTACGTTATTCTATATTGAAAACACACATCACCCCTTCCCAACGTACATCATTTTGGGCCGCATGCAAGAGGTGCTGGTTTTGTGGTCCCTCTCGTGTGATGTTTATGATGGTTCAATCTATTGGCCCAAGCGGTTTATCGACAACAACAACTGTCATTTGACCAAATGAAAGACTCATTGGTCCGTCTTATGGTAGGTCATGTCGACATGCATGTATGACCAAAGTATCGATCATTACGTGCATCCTCCCCGCTGACACAAAGTGGGAGGTGGTGGGCCAAGCGTCCTAGCTAGGTACGACATTATGTCATTATATATATCCTAGCTATGTTGTTGTTAGGGTGCTTTTGGGTTTGCGAGGCAGGTGACACCAAAGTTATGCATTATGTATTTAAAGTTTTAAACATCCGCAATATTTGTACATATATTTGGCCACCTCCAGGTGGTTCTTGACTTCTGGCCCCTCTCATCGATCTTCAATGACGCGCCCAACCGTGGGTCCGCGGGGTCAATGTTGTGCATTAGAATTTTGAACATCACGTACCACCCTTTTCACTCATATATATTTGGGCCACATGCTGGTGTGCGTGTCTTTTGACGCTCCCTAATGTTATATTTTGCTGCAAAGACTCTGATGATCCTCAACGGACACGGGGTATAATATCTAAACCGTGTGCAATACAAGTGCGATGTGAATCACCACACCCATGCAAGCGCGATCAAATTAAGGTGGAGGTACTGGCTCAACCGTGTGCGATGCAAGTGCGCTGAAATCACCACGACCGCGTAAGCGCGAGCGAAGGGTGGAGGTACTGGCTTAACCGTGTGCAATGCAACTGCGCTATAAAACCACCACCTATGGAAGCTAAAGGCGGGTAAGTTTATTTGGAAATTAGGATGAACCATGTGCGATAGACCAGCTAGCTAGAAATATAAAAACCAAACTACCTGCCTTGAGCGTTGCAAAAATCGGCGGATTTGCGCCACTTTTCCTTATTATCATACACACGTATTGTTATTGGACCGTGCGCGATCTTGGGCACTCCCACCCCGCATCAATTCCTTTGCCCAAATTTTAGTAGCCACCATACTTCAACCGTCGCCCACACTTCTCCAGCACCGACCTTATAGTAAAATTTTAGCAGCCGAGGAATTTGAACCGCCACCCTCCCTTGTCCACCACCATCTCCACCCACCATTACTAAAAAAATTAGTAGCTGCGGCGTATCCTCAAACACCCCCACCATAGTCCCCCACCCGCCGCCTCCCACTTCGAACCCTAGCTCGCCGGCGCCGCTGCCAACCCTGCCGATCTGCCCGTTCCTCCTAGCTTAGATAATAAAGTTTAGGTTATCCAGCGACTCCCATACCGTCGCCCCACTCCCCTGAGTTTTTAGATGAGGCCTACGGTGTCCCTCCCCACTAGATCCACATCCCTTGCTCCAGAATGTCGCAGCCTAAGCTCGACCACATATCCCGGGGAGCCCGACGAGCGTTTGGCCAAGAAGAGGTTTATCATGGCCTCTCCGGCGGATGTTGGCGAGGTGGCCGCCATTCGCCCTGATTTGTTGATCCCGGAGCAACATGTCGCCGCGGAATCCGGTGAAGACGTTGACTATGTTGCCATGCCGAATGATACATCCATTTTGCATCATGCTTTTATATCGATATTTATTGCATTATGGGCTGTTATTACACATTATGTCACAATACGTATGCCTATTCTCTCTTATTTTACAAGGTTTACATAAAGAGAGAGAATGCCGGCAGCTGGGATTCTGGGCTGGAAAAGGAGCAAATATTAGAGACCTATTCTGCACAGCTCCATAAGTCCTGAAACTTCACGGAAGCTATTTTTAGAACATATAAAAAATACTGAGCGCAAGAAGTTCTAGAGGGGGCCCACACCCTGGCCATGAGGGTGGGGGCACGCCCTACCCCCCTGGCGCGCCCCCTCCCTCGTGGGCCCCCTGGTGGCCCTCCGATGCCCATCTTCCGCTATATGGAGTGTTTCGTTGAGAAAAAATCATAAGCAAGCTTTCGGGACGAGACTCCGCCGCGACGAGGCGGAACCTTGGCGGAACCAATCTAGGGCTCTAGCGGAGCTGTTCTGCCAGGGAAACTTCCCTCCGGGAGGGGGAAATCATCACCATCGTCATCACCAACGCTCCTCTCATCTAGAGGGGGCCAATCTCCATCAACATCTTCACCAGCACCATCTCCTCTCAAACCCTAGTTCAAATCTTGTATCCAATTCTTGTCTCTAAGTTTGGGATTGGTACCGGTAGGTTGCTAGTAGTGTTGATTACTCCTTGTAGTTGATGCTAGCCGATTTATTTAGTGGAAGATCATATGTTCAGATCCTATTTGAATATTAATACACCTCTGATTATGAACATGAATATGCTTTGTGAGTAGTTACGTTTGTTCCTGAGGACATGGGAGAAGTCTGGCTATTAGTAGTCATGTGAATTTTGTATTTGTTCGATATTTTGATGAGATGTATGTTGTCTCTCCTCTAGTGGTGTTATGTGAACGTCAACTACATGACACTTCACCATTATTTGGGCCTAGAGGAAGGCGTTGGGAAGTAATAAGTAGATGATGGGTTGCTAGAGTGACAGAAGCTTAAACCCTAGTTGATGCGTTGCTTCATAAGGGGCTGATTTGGATCCATATGTTTCATGCTATGGTTAGGTTTACCTTAATACTTCTGTTGTAGTTGCGGATGCTTGCAATGGGGGTTAATAATAAGTGGGATGCTTGTCCAAGTAAGGACAACACCCAAGCACCGGTCCACCCACATATCAAATTATCAAAGTACCGAAGGCAAATCATATGAACGTGATGAAAACTAGCTTGACGATAATTCCCATGTGTCCTCGGGAGTGCTTTCCTTGATATAAGAGTTTGTCCAGGCTTGTCCTTTGCTACAAAAAGGATTGTGCCACCTTGCTGCACTTTATTTACTTTCGTTACTTATTTCTCGTTACAAATTATCTTATCACAAAACTATCTATTACCTATAATTTCAGTGCTTGTAGAGAATACCTTGCTGAAAACCGCTTATCATTTCCTTCTAATCCTCGTTGGGTTCGACACTCTTACTTATCGAAAGGACTACGATAGATCCCCTATACTTGTGGGTCATCAAGTCTCTTTTCCGGCGCCATTGCCGGGGAGTGAAACGCCTTTGGTGGGTGGAATTTGGTAAGGAAAAATTTATATAGTGTGCTAAAATTTACTGTCACTGGTTACTATGGAAAGTAATCCTTTGAGGGCTTGTTCGGGGTATCTTCACCTTGACCAGTAGAGCAAAGAGTTGCTTCTCAACCTCCTCAACCTCCTCAACCTACTGAACCTGAAATGAAAATGTCTACTTTGAAATTCTTTCGGGTATGATAGAAAAACTGCTAGCTAATCCTTTTACAAGAGATGGAACATTACATCCTGATGAGCACCTAATATATGTGGATGAAGTTTGTGGATTATTTAAGCTTGCAGGTATGCCCGATGATGTTATCAAGAAGAAGGTATTCCCTTTATCTTTGAAGGGAGATGCATTGACATGGTATAGGCTATGTGATGATATGGGATCATGGAACTACAAACGATTGAAATTGGAATTTCATTAGAAGTTTTATCCTATGCATCTTGTTCATCGTGATCGCAATTATATATATAATTTTTGGCCTCGCGAAGGATAAATCATCACTCAAGCTTGGGGAGGCTTAAATCAATGTTATATTCATGCCCCAGTCATGAGCTCTCAAGAGAAATGATTATCCAAAAATTTTATGCTCGGCTTTCTGATAACAATCGCACCATGCTCGATACTTCTTTTGCTAGCTCTTTTATGATGAAGACTATTGAATTCAAATGGGATTTATTGGAAAGAATTAAACGCAACTCCGAAGATTGGGATCTCAACGAAGGTAAGGAGTCATGTATGACACCTAAGTTTGATTGTGTTAAATCTTTTATGGATACCGATGTTTTCCATAAATTTAGCACTAAATATGGACTTGACTCTGAGATAGTAGCCTCTTTCTGTGAATCTTTTGCTACTCATGTTGATCTCCCTAAGGAGAAGTGGTTTAAATATCATCCTCCCATAGAAGTAAAATCAGCTGCACCTATTAAAGTTGAAGAAAAGACTATCACTTATAATGATCCTATTATTCCTACTGCTTATGTTGAGAAACCACCTTTTCCTGTTAGGATAAAAGATCATGCTAAAGCTTCAACTGTGGTTCGTAAAAGCAATATTAGAACCTATACACCTCTTGAGCAAGTTAAAGTTGAACCTAATATTGCTATTGTTAAGGATCTCTTGGCTGATAATATTGATGGGCATGTTATTTACTTCTGTGATGAAACTGCTAGAATTGCTAAACCTTGTGCTAAAGATAAACATAGACCTGTGGTAGGCATGCCTGTTATTTCTGTTAAAATGGGAGATCATTGTTATCATGGCTTGTGTGATATGGGTGCCAGTGCTAGTGCAATACCTATTGACTTATACAAAGAAATTATGCATGATATGGCACCTGCTGAGTTAGAAGATATTGATGTCAAAATTAAACTTGCCAATAGAGATACTATTTCACCAATTGGGATTGTTAGAGATGTTGAAGTATTGTGTGGGAAAACTAAATATCCTGCTGATTTTCTTGTTCTTGGTTCCCCACAAGATAGCTTTTGTCCCATTATATTTGGTAGACCCTTCTTAAACACTGTTAATGCTAGATAGACTGCGAAAAGGATGTTGTTACTATTGGTTTAGGTGATATGTCTCATGAGTTTAACTTTTCTAAATTTCGTAGACAACACCGTGAAGAGGAATTGCCTAGTAAAGATGAAATTATTGGTCTTGCTTCTATTGCCGTACCTCCTAGTGATCCTTTAGAACAATATTGCTAGACCATGAAAATGATATGTTTATGAATGAAAGAAGGGAAATAGATGAGGTGTTCTTTAAACAGGGACCTATTCTGAAACACAACTTGCCTGTTGAAATCCTAGGGGATCCTCCTCCACCCAAGGGTGATCCCGTGTTTGAGCTTAAACCATTGCCTGATACTCTTAAATATGCTTATCTTGATGAAAAGAAGATATATCCTGTTATTATTAGTGCTAACCTTTCAGAGAAGGAGGAAGAAAATTATTGAAAACTCTGAAGAAGCACCGTGCTGCTATTGGATATACTCTTGATGATCTTAAGGGCATTAGTCCCACTCTATGTCAACACAAAATAAATTTGGAGAAAGATGCCAAACCAGTTATTGATCACCAACGACGGCTGAATCCTAAGATGAAAGAAGTGGTAAGAAAAGGAAATACTAAAGCTCCTTGAGGCAGGTATAATTTATCCCGTTGCTGATAGTCAGTGGGTAAGTCATGTCCATTGTGTCCCTAAGAAGGGAGGTATTACTGTCGTTCCTAATGATAAAGATGAATTGATTCGCAAAGAATTATTACAGGTTATAGGATGGTAATTGATTTCCGCAAATTAAATAAGGCTACTAAAAAGATCATTACCCCTTACCTTTTATTGATCAAATGCTAGAAAGATTATCCAAACATACACATTTTTGCTTTCTAGATGGTTATTCTGGTTTCTCTCAAATACCTGTGTCAGCTGATGATCAATCAAAGACCACTTTTACTTGCCCTTTCGGTACTTTTGCTTATAGACGTATGCCTTTTGGTTTATGTAATGCACCTGCTACCTTTCAAAGATGCATGATGGCTATATTCTCTGACTTTTGTGAAAAGATTTGTGAGGTTTTCATGGATGATTTCTCCGTTTATGGATCCTCTTTTGATGATTGCTTGAGCAACCTTGATCGAGTTTTGCAGAGATGTGAAGAAACTAATCTTGTCTTGAATTGGGAGAAGTGCCACTTTATGGTTAATGAAGGTATTGTCTTGGGGCATAAAATTTCTGAAAGAGGTATTGAAGTTGATAAAGCCAAGTTGATGCTATTGAAAAGATGCCATGTCCCAAGGACATCAAAGGTATAAGAAGTTTCCTTGGTCATGCCGGTTTTTATAGGAGGTTCATTAAGGACTTCTCAAAATTTCTCGGCCTCTGACTAATTTATTACAAAAAGATATACCATTTGTCTTTGATGATGATTGTGTAGAAGCATTTGAAATACTTAAGAAAGCATTGATCTCTGCACCTATTGTTCAGCCACCTGATTGGAATTTACCTTTGAAATTATGTGTGATGCTAGTGATTATGCTGTAGGTGCTGTTCTAGGGCAAAGAGTTGATAAGAAATTAAATGTTATTCAATATGCTAGTAAACTCTAGACAATGCCTCAGAGAAATTATGCTACTACTGAAAAAGAATTCTTAGTAGTTGTATTTGCTTGTGATAAGTTCAGACCTTATATTGTTGATTCTAAAGTAACTATTCACACTGATCATGCTGCTATTAAATATATTGTGGAAAAGAAAGATGCTAAACCTAGACTTATTAGATGGGTTCTCTTGCTACAAGAATTTTATTTGCATATTATTGATAGAAACGGAGCCGAGAACCCCGTTGCAGATAACTTGTCTAGGTTAGAAAATGTTCTTGATGACCCACTACCTATTGATGATAGCCGAAAACCCCGTTGCAGATAATTAAATGTCATAAATGCTTCTCATACTGCTCCATGGTATGCTGATTATGCTAATTACATTGTTGCTAAATTTATACCACCTAGTTTCACATACCAGCAAAAGAAAAAGTTTTTCTATGATTTCAAACATTACTTTTGGGATGACCCACATCTTTATAAAGAAGGAGTAGATGGTGTTATTATATGTTCTTAGCTGAGCATGAACAGGAACAGATCCTACACAAGTGTCACTCCGAAGCTTATGGAGGACACCACACTGGAGATAGAAATGCACATAAGGTATTGCAATCCGGTTTTTATTGGCCTACTCTCTTCAAGGATGCCCGTAAGTTTGTCTTATCTTGTGATGAATGTCAAAGAATTGGTAATATTAGTAGACGTCAAGAAATGCCTATGAATTATTCACTTGTTATTGAACCATTTGATGTTTGGGGCTTTGATTATATGGGACCTTTTCCTGCCTCTAATGGATATACACATATTTTAGTTGATGTTGATTACATTACTAAGTGGGTAGAAGTTATTCCAACTAGTAGTGCTGATCATAACACCTCTATTAAGATGCTTAAAGAAGTTATTTTTCCGAGGATTGGGGTCCCTAGATATTTAATGACTGTTGATGGTTCACATTTTATTCATGGTGCCTTCTTTAAAATGCTTGCTAAGTATGATGTTAATCCTAGAATTGCATCTCCTTATCACCCACAGTCTTGTGGTCAAGTAGAATTGAGTAATAGAGAACTCAAATTAATTTTGCAAAAGACTGTTAATAGATCTAGAAAGAATTGGTCCAAGAAACTTGATGATGCATTATGGGCCTATAGAACTGCATATAAAAATCCTATGGGTATGTCTCCATATAAAATGGTTTATGGAAAAGCATGTCACTTACCTCTCGAACTAGAACATAAGGCATATTGGGATATTAAAGAGCTCAATTATGATTTCAAACTTGCTGGTGAGAAGAGGTTATTTGACATTAGCTCACTTGATGAATGGAGAACCCAAGCCTATGAGAATGCCAAATTGTTTAAAGAAAAAGTTAAAAGATGGCATGACAAAAGGATACAAAAGCATGAGTTTAATGTAGGTGACTATGTATTGCTACTCGTTTAAGATTTTTTGCAGGAAAACTTCTCTCTAAATGGGAAGGTCCTTACATTATCGAGGAGGTCTATCGTTCCGGTGCCATAAAAATCAACAACTTCGAAGGCACAAATCCGAAGGTGGTGAAAAGTCAAAGAATCAAACATTATATCTCAGGTAACCCTATAAATGTTGAAACGAGTGTTATTGAAATCGGAACCCCAGAGGAATACACAAGGGACACTTTTCGGAACGTTTTAGACTCTGAAAAGGAATAGGTATGTGGTATGGTAAGTAAACCGACTCCAAAACAGTTTTAATGGCAACTTTTCTCCGTTTTAGAATATTTAGAAAAATAGAAAAATAGGAAGCAGTCCGGGAAGGGCACGAGGGCTCCATGAGAGTGGAGGGCGCGCCCCCTACCTCGTGGGCACCTCGTGCGCTCTCCGGACTCCGTTTTCTTGCACGTTACGTATTTTGGTTGGTAAAAATTCATTATATAATCTCCCGGAGGTTTTGACTCATGTATCACGCAAATATCTCCTGTCTTTGTTTCGAGTTGTGTCGTGGGTTTGTCACGGCAGATGTCCTTGTGAAGGGACTTAGTCGTGGAGCCATCGCTATGGTTAGCTTAAAGGGGTTAAACCAGACAAGGGGACAAGGGGAGTTTTATACTAGTTCAGCCCCTTTGAGGAAGGTAAAAGCCTACGTCTAGTTGTGATTGGTATTGCTCGGGTTTCGAAGGCCAGGGAGCGAATCCGCTTTGTCTGGCTCTCGAGTTGTTGTCTCTCCCAAAACCGCGGCCGGGTCGTCCCTTTATATACATAGGTTGACGCCCGCCGGGCTACAGAGTCCCGAAGCCGGATCATAAACGTGTCCGGTTCGGTCTCTACTCTTCCTATCTTACAATACAAGTTACATGACTAGGTCGGTTTACATTTATAGACTGTAACCCGCCTTTGGGCCTTGGGCCTTCCGTAAAGCGCCATCATCCTTGCATCTTCATGGGCTTCTAATCTTCAAAGAGTCAACCCGGCTACATAAGGCCAGTTTACCTCCAGTAGTAATATCCCCAACATTAGGCCCCTGATTGGTTTGAACTTGTTCATGTCAATCTTCTACACTTAGAAAAAATCTTCTCTCATATCTTCACCTTGATCTTGTAAACCGCCGTGACGTCATACTTCCAAATTATGATAAACCGCCCTGACGTCATCCATCCGTCGATGTCGGAGATTACCTTCATTTAATGTGTATTCAGTCACCGAGGTGACACCTTTATTAACTTATCCATTTTTGGGCTCCTCGATTCCCGCACTTGCCATTTTACTACTTCACCTTATAAATAGGGGCAGAGGACCCCTTTCTTTTCTTTCCGCTACCCATTCATCTCTTCTTCTTCCTCTCGACGACCCCGCACTCAAGCGCCACCGTCATCTTCGAACCTCGCCTCTGCTTCGTCGTCGGCCGCTGCATCAACCTGTTCGCACCAGAGTTCCACAGCGCCCTTTCCGCTGCTTCCGTGGTCGCAGAAAGTCCTTACCCCCTTCTTTCCTAGATCCATTAGGGTTTCCTCGCTGTTCTTGAGGTTCGTCAGAGCTTATAGCGCTGTTCTTCCTTGGCCCGTAGATGAA
The DNA here is from genome assembly GCF_018294505.1 of Triticum aestivum. Classification (NCBI taxonomy): domain Eukaryota; kingdom Viridiplantae; phylum Streptophyta; class Magnoliopsida; order Poales; family Poaceae; genus Triticum; species Triticum aestivum. The sequence goes on along the minus strand of NC_057803.1, from coordinate 179,985,044 downwards.
TGCTTCGTACTTATCATATCTCTTGCCGTGATGAATCTTCTGTTACCCTCACAAATCCTTATACAAAAACTGCTGCAATCCTTCATAAACTGTTTCGGGTCTTACCCTTTTTAGGTCGAAATATTTTGCTTTTCTGTCTTACCTTAGATCCGAAAGTTTTACATCTCTGTGAAATCTGTTTCTCCTCACACCATTATAAGCGGTTTAACTTTGCATAATCAATCTGTACCATTAGCCCTCTGATAAACCGGAAGAGCCTTTTGTCTCCATAATTATATTCCGGTTTAACAGTGTCTGAGTACCCCTGTCGTGGTATTACCTTTTATGCATTATTGCATTGATCTCCGGTTTATGCCATGTCCTCTATCAGTATGTCTCTTACTCCATTGTATCGTGGATATCATCATGCGTGATTTATAAACCGGTCTTTCATTTTCAGCTTGTTTGTTTCGCAATGGCCAAACAATTCACTTCCTGCAACTGGGCTCGTTCCCGGGTTACTGAGACTCAGTTGAATGAGATGGTCAGCATCGGCTCCCTACCTAAGAAAACTGAAATCAAATGGCGAGTTCCCGGAACAGAAAATCCTCCGACCCCAAGGCAGGGCGAGGTGGTGGTCTTTGTTGATCACATAGGCCGTGGCTTCAAACCGCCAGGGTCAAAGTTTTACCGAGATGTGCTTGCCAGCTTCCAACTTCATCCGCAAGATATTGGTCCCAACTCGGTCTCCAATTTATGCAACTTCCAGGTCTTCTGTGAAGTATATTTACAAGAAGAACCAACTGCAGAACTGTTCCGGGATTTCTTCCACTTAAACCGGCGCACAGAGTTTGTAAATGGACCGAACACAGAACTTGGTGGTGTCTCGATTCAAAAGCGGAAAAAAGTTGAATTTCCTCATGCCAAACATCATAGCCACCCAAAGGAATGGAACCAAACTTGGTTTTATTGCAGAGACACTTCGCCTGAAGATGAAAATCCCCTCCCCGGCTTTCGTGATCACAGACTATCCAACACTCACCCAATGCCACAACGCCTGAGCTCTTCAGAAAGGGCAAAATACGCTCCTCAACTCGCCAAACTCCGGGCCTTTATGGCGAACGGTTTAACAGGCGTGGACTTTGTGCGCTGTTGGATATCCTGGAGTATCTTGCCGCTAAGCCGGCGTCCCGGTTTAATGTGTGAATATACCGGTGAGGTTGACGACCCTCAACGCCATTGCAACATCCAATTATCTGAGGAAGAAGTCACTGAAGGTGTAAAGAAGATTCTGAATGAATCGGAACTGATCTGTAGTCAAACCGGTCTGAGTCCCTTCTATGCCAAAAACAAACCGCCTGCTGTAAGCATTATATTTCCCCCTCATCTCTAATATTTTTAGCTTATGCAACCTATAATCCTTCTTCTTTGTATATAGAGAGATGACCCCTTCTGGAAACGGAAAACCGTAGAGAAAGCGACAAAGCCGACTGGAGATAAAGCGGTCAAGCCATCCCGCCCAAAGACCAAAGCCATAAAACGGACGTCAAAATGGAAAACGGCTGACCGGATTAATATGGAGCTTGATGATGATACTGATGATCCAGAAGTTGAGGTAGAACTTGACTCACTTGGCTCTCTTTTCATGCATCTCATTAACAATGATCTTGCTCAGGAGGACGCAGAAGCTAGTCAAGCTGATGATGTTGAGGTAATTACCCTATCCTCCGGTTCAGACTCTATGCCAACACAAAAAACTCGCCAAGCAGTCCAGAAAGTAAGCTTTTCTCATCCTCTTGCTCACTTGGATCCAACATTTATTTTGAAGACTCAGCACAGTGGCCAACAGGTCACTTCAGCCGGTTTACCTGATACTCCGGTTCGGAAGCTCCGGTGTGAGGTCTCTCCTACTTCTGACCATTCTTACCCCAAGGCACGTTATTTCAGACAGCCTCTTAATCCGTCCGATTCAAATTATCAGGTGACACCTCCTTCATCTTCTGGTGAATCGACAACAACTCAACTCCCCCCTTTGAAAACTATGGCCGGGTAAGTTGTAAAAACCTTTCCTTTCAATGCGCCATAAATCCTTTGAATAGGATGTTAATCCTCTTTTATTATATTTGTAGGGCCAAAGCCAGACCCAGTAAGAAAGCTCGGACCACCAATCCGCTCGAAGATCCGATCGCCGAATAAGAAGAACCAAGAGGTGAACCGGAACAAACTCGTGAACTGGAAATTCCTCATCCTGAAGCTGCTTCTGATAACCCGCCCCTTGAAGGCCAAAATACTGATGAGCCAGAAGACACTGATCCTGCCGTGCCTGATGCTAAACCGGCAGAACCAAACCGGGCTAGTCCAGTGAAAGATGCTGAAATTCCAATATCATGAACCAAAAACCCTGAAGGCCAAGGTGATGACATTATTATTACTGGAATGGGCCACGGCTCTCCTGGCCATCCCGTCATTTTGGCTCAACATAGTGCCAAAGAAGAGCAAGCTGCCAAGGAGAAAGGTAAATGGAGTAGCAATTTATCAAGCTATGCTCATCTTAACGCTGATGAGCTCCATTCTAGCTTCTTGAACCGTCTGCACTCAAACCGGGATTATGAAGCCGGTTTGGTGAACTTGATGAAAGAGCGATATGAGGTAAATTCCTCTCCCTTTGTTTATTTATTTATAGCTGAAATACTATCCCAAGTAGCCCCCAAGGGTCGTTTTACGATTGTTAATCATAAACCGGGTCTTTGTAACACTTTAAGCATCTCATCATTGATCCTTGCCATGGCAGGTCTCTAATAATAGATAAGACTCATCTTGAAATAATTAGATCACTTTCTGCAGCATAGCCCCCCAAAGGCCGGTTTAACTTGGCAAGTTAATCTGGTTTTTAATCCACACATCCGTTTTAGAACAGACGCACATTAGCCCCCAAGTGTCAAGGATAATGCTTGCATTGTTCTGGAGACTTGTATAAAGTGTAGTACTTGAGAGCAAATAGGCATTAGCCCCCAAGTATGAAGTGCATAACTTTGTTATACGCTTTGTACTTAGCACATATATATGTGTTTGTTTAACATACCTTCAACGTGGCAGGCTGAACTGAGAAGCAAAGATGCCCGAAATTCTGACTTGCAAGAGAATGTGAAGTCACAACAAGCCGAGGCTGAAAAAGCCAAAGAAGGAGCTGACCCAGGCCCTGGCCGTGATGGAAAAGTTGAAAGAATCTTTCAACAAAGATCGTGCTGACTGGGAAACCGAGAAATCCGGTTTAACCAAAAGAGCTGTAGACGCCGAGGCAGCCCTGAAGCCAGTGGTAGATGAACTAGCCGGTTTGAAACACCAAATCAATGCTATGACCTCTGCTATCTTTGGTAAGTACCTGCTTTATGTGTGTTGCATAAGTTGATGAACCTTATAACTGACCAAAATGTTGATAAAATCTTTGACAGGTACCCGGATCGCTCATCTTGGCACAGATATGCGGATGAAACTCAAAGCGGCATACACATTGATTGAACAACTATACTTTGGGTCTCAGCGGGCTATTTGCGGCAGCTTATAACAAACCGGCTCCCACTTTGATTAAAGAAACTCTTGAGAAGTTGGCCATGTTACCAGCCCGCATCGCCGAGTTGAAGAAAGCAGCTGCCAGAGCCGGAGCTTTAACTGCACTTATTCGAGCAAAAGCCTGGATTCCAGATCTTGAAGCGGAAGACATGATCAAAGGATACCCAGGTGTTAAAGAAGATGGTTCCAACTTTGACAATGATGATCTCCGGCAGCTGACCAAATAGATGCGGCCAGCAGCCAACAAGTTGGCTAATGATACAGATTTGTCCCATTTTCAACCGTTTTACAATGCGGAGGGGAAGAGGCAGCCGGCCGACATCCATGAAGTTGAAGAACTTGTGCCTCCGATTCGTAAGCACACTTATGCTCCTGATATTAACCCCTCCAATCTTATCCATGAAGAAGCAGTGTTTCAAGCTTTAACTGGAATCGATTGGTCAACGGTTGATTTCCAGCGTCTGGGGAGGGATGAAGAAGTGCCCACACCAACTGACCCTCAACCATCAAACCGTCCAGACGAAGCATCCTAAACCGGTTGCCGGTTTACTGTCCACCGTGTGCCGATCTTGTGAAAAACAATTATGCCATTGGAGCCGTTTTGAAGGCTTCTTGTAATAGGATAGCTAAAAACTCCTTTATTTGCCATGCCATCGAGCATGTTTTGTAATGCCTCATGACAACTTGTGCCACCCTTTGGGATATATTTATGCATAACCCATGATGAATTGTGTTCCTGGGTTTAACAACTTAAAAGTGTCTAGCGGTTTACCGCTAGACTGGTCAATATATCCAGGAAGTGTACAGGACATAGATGAAATAATCAAAGTGTTTGTACAAAAAGCAGTATACATAACATACCTCATTGGTTGACCAATGGTGTATACGGCAAAGGTGTTAATACCAATCCGGAGCGTTGATAACCTCATCTCTATACTGCTGGTTTATATATTAAACCGGACCGGGATAACTACCGGGTTTTCTTTATAACACTGGTGATTTAGTCAAACCAGACCGGGTCAATAAACACCGGTTTATAACTGATCATGTGTCAACAACTTGTAGTTGAGAAGCAAGCCGGGTCAAGGACACCGGTTTATCAAAAAATACTTATGAATTTCAACAAACAAAACTCAAACAGGAAAATATGCAAGGCTTTTTACGAGCTGCCAGGCTCCAAATCGAGGCTTTTCATGGGCTGCCAGGCCTCTGAGTTAAACCATTTAACAAAGCCTTTTAAGATGGGCCTCCAATTAACCAATCATCATTTTAACTTTAACAAGTTTAGGGTCTATAAAAGATTGACATGTCAAACGTTCGATGGGTCATACCAGGATTACCTGGACAGGAGTGGCTTACTTGATGAAGGCAGGTTAACCCGGGTTTTTAGGTGAATACACCAGGCTTCCAAGCCGTGGCTTGATAGCCAATTACGAGGGTCCTTTCAAACTCTTTGTTGCTTGCACAAAGAGCCCCCAAGTAACTTTGTGAGCTGTGCTCCGTGGGTGCCCATGTTTGAGTTTGTGCTTTGTGCAACACTCTCTTTGGCCCCACATAATTTCCTTTCTGGCTAAACGCCTATCAAGAGGTGTAGCTGTGGTGTGATAACAACCAAGCCCCCTAGTGATATCCCTTTGTCGTTTCAAACCGATCAAGAGGTGTAGCTATGGTTCAGATATGACCAAGCCCCCTAGTGATATTCTTTATATCCGTGCGGCTGTAGAGACCGGTTTAACAAAAAACTCCGCTTTGTCAGTAGAAACTCTTGTGAGCACACACATGATGTAAAAAGAACAGAGACCCCGCTTTAATGGAGGCTCCGGTTTATTATATAATATATACATTATCATAAATATGTACATAGGAAGAGCCTATGGCTCAAGTATAGTAAGGCCGAAGAAGAGCTATGTTCCATGGCCGCTTGGTCTCCTCCTCCGATTGACGTGAGTCTTTATGCTCTCGAACATCAATGAGGTAGTAAGACCCGTTGTGCAGATTTTTGCTGACCACAAAGGGTCCTTCCCAAGGTGGGGATAACTTGTGCATATCAGTCTGATCCTGGATGAGCCGGAGCACCAAATCGCCTTCTTGAAAGGTTCTGGTTTTAACCCGGCGGCTGTGATAACGTCGGAGATCTTGTTGATAAATCGCCGATCGTGCTGCTGCAAGATCACGCTCTTCATCCAACAGGTCCAGAGAATCCTGACGTGCCTTCTCATTATCAGCTTCAACATAAGCTGTCACACGGGGTGAATCGTGACGGATGTCACTAGGAAGAACGGCCTCCGCTCCATAGACCATGAAGAAAGGTGTGTAACCCGTAGACCTATTGGGTGTGGTGTTGATGCTCCATAACACAGAAGGTAGCTCCTCAACCCAATAACCCAGCGTCCGATTTAAGGGAACCATAAGCCTGGGTTTGATACCCCGTAGAATTTCTTGATTTTTGCCCTCTCTACTTGACCATTAGATTGGGGGTGAGCCACCGACGCTAGATCGAGCCGGATGTGCTCATGTTGACAAAATTCTTCCATCTCCCCTTTTGACAAGTTAGTACCATTATCTGTTATAATGTTGTGTGGAAAGCCAAACTGGAATATCACCTTCTTGATGAATTGAACCGCCGTGGCTGCATCACACTTGCTGACTGCCTTTGCCTCCACCCATTTAGTGAATTTATCAACTACTACTAACAGGTGGGTCTTTTTGTCCTTAGAGCGCTTGAAGGGTCCAACCATATCAAGCCCCCAGGTTGCAAACAACCACGTAATTGGAATCATCCGCAACTCTTGAGCCGGAACGTGCACATGGCGGGCAAATTTTTGACATCCATCACATATCTTGACTAAATCCTCTGCATCAGCATGCACCGTCAACCAGTAAAAACCGTGGCGAAAAGCTTTGGCAACCAAAGACTTTGAACTGGCGTGGTGACCGCAATCCCCTTCATGGATTTCTTGCAAAATCTCACAACCTTCCTGAGGAGAAACACAGCGCTGAATTGCTCCTGAAACACTGTAACGATGTAACTCCCCGTTGAGTATGGTCATGGACTTTGAACGCCGGATTATTTGTCGAGCCAATGTTTCATCGTCTAGTAACTCACCCCGGTTCATGTAAGCCAGATATGGGATCGTCCAATCCGGTATGGCATGCAGAGCTGCCACCAAGTGAGCCTCCAGATCAGGAATAGCCAAATCTTCTTCGGTTGGCACCTTGACTGATGGATTATGCAACACATCAAGAAAGACATTGGGCAGGACCGGTTTATGCTGGGAACCAAGACGACTTAAAGCGTCCGCCGCTTCATTCTTCTGCCGGTCTATATGGTCCACCTGATAACCCTTAAAGTGACCAGCCACTGCGTCCACCTCTCGCCGATATGTAGCCATGAGTGGGTCCTTAGAGTCCCAAGTGCCAGACACCTGCTAAGCCACTAGATCTGAATCGCCGAAGCACTTAACCCGGCTCAAATTCATCTCCTTAGCCATCCGAAGACCGTGGAGCAAAGCCTCATATTCAGCTGCATTGTTAGTACAAGGGAACATTAAACGGAGGACATAACAAAACTTGTCACCTCGTGGGGAAGTTAGTATGACTCCAGCCCCTGAGCCCTCCAACTGTCTGGATCCATCAAAATGAATAGTCCAATATGTATTATCTGGTTTCTCTTCAGGTGCCTGTAACTCCGTCCAATCATTGATGAAGACCACGAGTGCCTGGGATTTGATCGCTGTGCGGGGTATATATTTGAGCCCATGAGGTCCAAGCTCAATATCCCACTTGGCAATCCGGCCAGTTGCTTCTCTGTTTTGAATGATATCGCCCAGAGGAGCTGGGCTGACCACTGTGATGGGATGGCCCTGAACATAATGTTTAAGCTTCTGGCTTGCCATAAATACTCCATACACCAGCTTTTGCCAATGCGGATACCTCTGCTTTGACTCAATGAGCACCTCGCTGATATAATAAACCGGTCGTTGAACCGGATATTCCTTGCCAAGCTCCTTGCGCTCTACTACAATGGCTACGCTAACAGCCCGGGCATTAGCAGCCACATATAATAATAACGGCTCTTTATCGATCGGTGCTGCGAGCACGGGCGGTTCAGCTAGCTGCCTCTTCAGATCCTCAATTGCTTTATCAGCTGCCTCACTCCAGACAAAGTTATATGTTTTCTTGAGCATCTGATATAAGGTGGTGGCCTTCTCTCCAAGGCGACTGATAAACTGACTCAAGGCTGTAATCCGGCCAGCCAAACGTTGAACATCATTGATACACGCCGGTTTAGCCAAGGATGTAATTGCTACAATTTTTTTGCAGATTAGCCTCAATGCCTCTATTTGACACCAGAAAACCTAAGAGCTTGCCTGCCGGGACACCAAAGACACACTTCTCCGGATTGAGCATCATCTTGTAAATCCAGAGATTGTCAAAGGTTTCTTGTAAATCATCTATCAATGTCTCCTCCTTTCTGGATTTTACCACAATATCATCCACATATGCATGGACATTGCGCCCAATTTGTTTATGAAGGCAATTCTGAACATCGCTGGTAAGTTGCCTGTGCACTCTTGAGTCCAAAAGGCATGGAAACATAGCAGAAGGCCCCAAAGGGAGTTATGTAACGCCCTCGATGCGGCTATATCTCCTACGTGTCAAAGCACGACTTAGAGGCATAACCGCATTGAAAGCAATGTCGCAAGTAAGGTAATCTTCACAACATCCCATGTAATACATAATAAGGGGAAAGGTACATAGTTGGCTTACACTTGCCACGTCACACCAAGTACATAAATAGCATTACATCAACCAATACAATCATGGTCCGACTACGGTACCAAAATAAAAGATCAACCCAACATGCGACACGGTCTCGATCGCCCCAACTGGGCACCACTACTGATCATCAGGGAAAGACACATAGTAACGACGTGAGTCTTCATCAAACTCCCACTTGAGCTCAAGCACATCATCTAGAACGGAGTCATCGGGCCCTGCATCTGGTTTGGTAGTAATCTGTGAGCCACAAGGACTCAGCAATCTCGCACCCTCGCGATCAATACTATTTAAGCTTATAGGTAAGACAAGGTAATATGTGGAGCTGCAACAAGCGACTAGCATATATGGTGGCTAACCTGTTCGCAAAAGAGAGCGAGAAGAGAAGGCAAAGCTTGAACGAAGAACTAGAGAACAACCTACGGCAAACATTACTCCAACACCGTGTTCACTTCCCAGACTCCGCCGAGAAGAGACCATCACGGTAACACACAGTTGATTCATTTTAGTTAAGTTAAGGTTCAAGTTATCTGCAACCGGACATTAACAAATTCCCATCTGCACATAACCGCAGGCACGGCTTTCGAAAGTTCAAATCCCTGCAGGGGAGTCCCAACTTAGCCCATGACAAGCTCTCACGGTCAACGAAGGATATACCTTCTCCCGAGACATTCCAATCAGACTCGGTATCCCGGTTCTACAAGACAATTTCGACAAGCTAAAACAAATCCAGCAACACCGCCCGAATGTGCTGACAAATCCCGATAGGAGCTGCACATATCTCGTTCTCAGGGCACACTCAGATGAGCAATCCGTACAACTAAAACCAAACCTTGAGTTTCCCCGAGGGGGCGCTGCACAGGGCTCTAGTTTGGACCAACACTCAGAGGAGCACTGGCCCGGGGGGGGGGGGGGGTTAAATAAGATGACCCTTGGGCTCCAGAAACCCAAGGGAAAAAGAGGCTAGGTGGAAAATGGTAAAACCAAGGTTGGTCATTGCTGGAAGAGTTTTATTCAAGGCAATTTGTCAAGGGGTTCCCATTATTACCCAACCGCGTAAGGAACGCAAAATCCGGGAACATAACACCGATATGACGGAAACTAGGGCGGCAAGAGTGGAACAAAACACTAGGCAAAAAGGCCCAGCCTTCCACCCTTTACCAAGTATATAGATGCATTAAGATAACAAGATAATATAATGATATCCCAACAAGAAAATAATATTCCAACAAGGAACGGTCTCCAATCTTCACCTGCAACTAGCAATGCTATAAGAGGGGCTGAGCAAAGCAGTAACATAGCCAATCAACGGTTTGCTAGGACATGGTGGGTTAGAGGTTTGACATGGCAGTTTGGGAGGCATGATAAGCAAGTGGTAGGCATCGTATCATAGGCATAGCAAAAGAGCGAGCATCTAGCAAAGCAAAGATAGAAGTGATTTCGAGGGAATGACCATCTTGCCTGCAAAGTTGTCAGAGTTGACTGGATCCTCGAAAGCAAATTAAACGGGCTCCTCGTTAGCAAACTCGTCTCCCGGATCTACCCACACAAGATAAACAAGCAAAAGGAACACAATCAACCACGTGCAAATGCTCGAACAACATGATGCAAACATGGTATGCTATGCGGGATGCGATATGTGATGCATATGCAAGATTTGACAAGGAATGAAAGAACCTGGACTCAACATGGAAATGCAAGTGTGCCACTGGAAGGGTGAGGTGATTTCGCTTGAAATCGATATAAAGAACACCAGAATCGGAGACACGGTTTGGAAATGGCAAGCAAAACAAATATGGCACCGGTCTGCGATAAATAGCAAGTAGCCATCTAAATACATCAAGATGATTATCCCACAGCACTCAAACATGGCAACAAAATACATGGCAGGGATACACTCATGATTCTTGACAAAAGAGGAACACTGAGCTACGGCCAATTCATCCATTAACAGGTTCAAACAAGCATGGCAAAAGAGCAATTGATAAACAGGTTTCAGACTTAGTGAAATTAACACTAGTCTGGAATTTCAGATCAGGTAGCCAACTTTGGAGCATGAAAACTAGATGCTACAGGAACTTAACATGGCAAAGCAAGGCATTACATGAAGCTACTCAAAGAGCTTAACAAAAGTCCCTTAGTGACCTTGAGCCAAAAGGGATCATAAAATACAATTGCAAGCATGTGAACATGGCAAAAATATAATCAGATCGCAGACTTGGTGAAAAATTGGAGCATGCAAATATCTTAGCGAGTAGGCATGTTTACAAGCTCGATGGACTCACTACAGAGCAAGGCATGACAATCTAAGAACACACCCATCAACAATGCACATTATATAAGCTAGACATGGCAAGAACAACAATATAACATGCACGGATCAACAACAACATCCCCAACAAAATCGCTAACAAGTAGACAATCTACCCAGATTCACGAAATAGCAAAAGTAGAGCTCGATTGACTCAAGCTAGGATGCTCCATAATTGCAAACAAAGACATGGATAGATAGAGCAATACAAGATTGACAAATCATCCTTATTGATCATCCTCAAAAGAGGCACGGACCACTAGGAAACAACATGAACAAATGGCATATTGATAAAAACAGATCAAGGACTTAGTGAAATTGCTAAGTCCCTGAAATCAGCATTAACGAATGCACCACTTTCAAGCTTGTGCTAGTCACCACACATATCACAAAAATACATGGATAACACCTCTGTAAATATGGCAAAGCACATAACAAAACACATGTAGAGCTCTTGAGCATATCATGCACACATTAATCATGGTAAAAATGACAAATAGCTATTTGGTGCAGCAGATCTGACAATTAACTCAAATAGCACTCTTCCAACAGCATTTCCGGCATCAAGATGAGCTCAAATGAAAATGATGCAATGAGATGAAATGATGTACTCTCTGAGGCGAACATTTTGATATGCTACACGCGCAAAACGGAGCTACAAATGCGGAGTTATGATGCGTCAAAGTTTGCCAAAAAAATACTGAAACTAGGGACTTAGAGAAAAATATACCCTCCGGATCTAGGGTTTACTGTTCACCCGATCCATATCCACTATTCACCAGTGACGAACTGAGGCCGCCGGCGAGAAGCTGCGATGGCGAGGGGAAGGCGAGGCGGTGGCCGGAAGGGGGGCGCCGAGGTGCGGTCGGCGAGGAGGGAGACGACGTGTCGGGGCGGCGCTGCCGGCGTGGTGCTCCGGCCACCGGAGCTTGCGGCGGCGAGGGGAAGGCGAGGCGCGGCAGGGTCACCGGTGTTGAGGAGCCGCGGCGGTCGGCGAGGCGGATCGGACGCGCGCGGCGGCTCGGCCACCGGACGCGGGGAGGGCGAAGGCGCGGGGCGGCACCGGATCTGGGCCGCGGGGGCCTCGCCTGGGCCGGGCGGGCCGGCGCGGCGGTGGGCAGCGGCGATGTGGGGCTCGGGAGGCCACGTGGCGCTCCTTGATTGGCCGGAGGGGGCGGCGGACACTGTCCGGCGCGGGCCGGACACGTCCGGTGCGCGGATGAGCTGATTTTAGGGTTTCGGGGGGAGAAGAACCGAGAATTTCGAAGGGGGTGCTATTTATAGGCATAGAGGGAGCTAGGATTGTCCAAATGAGGTGCGATTTTCGGCCACGAGATCGTGATCGAACGCTCTAGAATATGGAGAGGGGTTTGGTAGGTTTTGGGCCAAATTGGAGGGGTGTTGGGCTGCAACACACACGAGGCCTTTTCGGTCCCTCGGTTAACCGTTGGAGTATCAAACGAAGTCCAAATGGTACGAAACTTGACAGGCGGTCTAACGGTAGTAAACCAAGGCCGCTTGGCAAGTCTCGGTCCAATCCGGAAATTTTTAATCCCCACACACAAAAAGAACATAGAAATGACCACCGGAGGAGATAGGAGCACCGGAATGCAAAAACGGACAACGGGGAAAATGCTCGGATGGATGAGACGAACACGTATGCGAATGCAATGCACATGATGACATGATATGAGATGCATGACAACGACAACAACACACGGAGACAAAAACCCGAACCCGAGGAAATAAAATAACTTAGCGCCGGAAACGGCAAGAGTTGGAGTACATATTAGGTAAATTACATCCGGGGTGTTACAACACTCCACCACTATGAAAGGATCTCGTCCCGAGATCTAGGACTGGAAAAACGCCGGGTACTCAGAACGGAGGTGATCCTCGCGTTCCCAGGTGACTTCACGGTCGGAATGGTGTGACCACTTGACTTTGAGGAATTTGATTGACTTATTGCGAGTCTTGCGTTAAGTCTCCTCAAGAATAGCAAACGGGGTGCTCATGGTAAGAGAGATCTTCTTGGAGATCAATGTCTTCGAAGTTGATGGTGCGGTCAGGAGTCTTGAAGCACTTGCGGAGCTGAGAGACATGGAACACGTCGTGCACATTTGCAAAGTTTGAAGGAAGGTCGAGTTGATAGGCGAGATCGCCTCTCTTGCTGACGATTTGAAAGGACCCACGTATCTAGGGGCAAGCTTCCCTTTGATACCGAAGCGACGAGTACCTTTCATTGGAGAGACGCGGAGGTAAACATGATCTCCGATCTCGAAAGCCAAATCACGGTGCTTACTATCATAGTAGCTCTTCTGGCGCGATTGCGCTGCTTTGAGGTTATCACGAATGACTTTGCACATTTCCTCTGCCTCTGTGATTAAGTCATTTCCAAGAAGTTGACGTTCACCGGTTTCAGACCAGTTGAGTGGAGTACGGCACTTCCTGCCATACAGAATTTCGAATGGGGCCTTGCCCAAACTTGCTTGAAAACTGTTGTTGTAGGAGAATTCAGCATATGGAAGACAATCTTCCCACTTCATGCCGAAGGAGATCACACAAGCCCTGAGCATATCTTCAAGAATTTGATTGTCACGCTCGACTTGACCGCTAGTTTGAGGACGGAAAGCTGTGCTGAAGCGGATGTTGGTGCCCATGGCCTTCTGAAAAGACTCCCAAAACTTGGAGGTAAAGATGCTGCCACGGTCTGAAGAGATCACCTGTGGAATACCGTGCAGAGAGACAATCCGAGAGGTATACAGCTCCGCCAATTGAGCTGCAGTGATAGACTCTTTGATAGGCAGAAAGTGAGCCACTTTAGTGAGTTTGTCGATGACAACGAATATAGCATCATTGCCACGCTTGGACTTTGGGAACCCAGTCACGAAGTCCATCTCAATGTGGTCAAACTTCCATTCTGGAATGGCAAGAGGTTGGAGGAGACCAGCTGGCCTTTGGTGTTCTGCCTTCACTCTTCTGCAGACATCACACTCATTCACGAACTGAGCAATCTCGCGCTTCATTCGAGTCCACCAATAAGCCTGCTTGAGGTCCTGATACATCTTCGTACTCCCAGGGTGGATGGAGAGGAGTGAATTGTGAGCCTCGTTCATGATAACCTTACGATGATCAACTTTGGGCAAAACAATACGATCCTCGAAGAAGAGAGTATCCTTGTCATCAAGGCGGTAGCACTTGTACTTGGGTTGACTCTTGGCAATCCCAATCATCACCTTCTTCACCATAGCATCAAGAAGCTGAGCCTGCCGAGTCCGCTCTTCCAAAGTAGGAGAGACTTGAAGGTTGGCGGGGAAACCTTAAGGAACAACTTGCAGATTGAGTTTGCGGAAAGCTTCACAAAGCTCGGGTTGATAAGGCTTGAGAATCAGACTGTTGCAGTAAGCCTTCCTTCTCAATGCGTCAGCAATCACATTGGCCTTGCCTGGAGTATACTCGATACTCGGATTATACTCTTGAATCATTTCGACCCAACGAGTCTGCCTGAGGTTGAGATTAGGCTGAGTGAAGATGTACTTGAGACTCTTGTGGTCAGTGAAGATGTCCACTTTTCTTCCCAATAAGAGCATGCACAACTGCCGCCAACTCTAGGTCATGAGTGGGGTAGTTCTTCTCGTTGGGCTTCAACTGGCGAGAGGTATAAGCCACAACTTTCTTCTCTTGCATCAACACTGCACCAAGACCTTGAAGAGAGGCATCACAGAAGACCTCGAACAGTTTGGATTCATCAGGAGGAGTCAGAACTAGAGCAGTGACCAATTTCTCTTTCAAAGTGTTGAAAGCGATGTCACATTCCGGAGACCAAATGTACTTGACGTGCTTCTGGAGATGGTTTGAAAGAGGCTTCGCGATCTTTGAAAAGTTCTCAACGAACCTTTGACAGTAGCTCGCGAGACCGAGGAAGCTACGGAGTTGCTTCACGTTCTGACGTGGTTCCCAATTCACAATTGCAGACACCTTCTCAGGATTCACCGCAATGCCCTTGGCAGAGATGATATGCCCAAGATAAAGAACCTCATCGAGCCAAAACTCGCACTTTGAGAACTTGGTGTAGAACCGATGTTCCCTGAGCTTATCGAGCACCAAACGCAACTGCTTGGCATGATCTTCCTTGTTCTTCGAAAAGACCAGAATGTCGTCGAGATATACCAAAACAAAGTCATTTGTGTAGGCGTTGAAGATGAAGTTCATCATGCGAGAGAAAGTTGGAGGAGCGTTGACGAGGCCAAAAGACATGACAGTGTATTCATATGAACCATAGCTTGTTCTGAAAGCCGTCTTGGGAATATCTTGCTCACGGATTCAAATCTGGTGATAACCCATACGGAGATCAAGCTTGGAGAATACTTTGGCACCTTTGAGTTGTTCGAACAGTTCATTGATGTTGGGAAGTGGGTACTTGTTCTTGATAGTCTTCTTGTTCAATGGATGGTAGTCAACACAAAGTCGGTCCGTTCCATCCTACTTCTTCACAAAAAGTACTCCACAACCCCACGGAGAGGAACTAGGTCGGATGAGACCCATTCGCTCTTGAATATCGAGTTGCTTCTTCAGCTCCTTCAACTCTTTAGGTCCGAGCTTGTAAGGACACTTGCAAACCGGTTCCGTGATAGGCTCAAGATCGATGACGAATTCAACTAGCCGGTGCGAAGGCATTCCTGGAAGCTCTTCTGGAAAGACGTCTTGATATTCGCAAACAACTAGAATTTGAGAGATGGCATCCAGTTCACCCTTCTCATTGAGAGAAAACAGACGGATGGTATCATCATGAGCGGCAAAGACAATTACATCCTTAGATGAATGAGTCAATTGAATCTGCCTGGCAGCACAATCGAGATGCGCCTTGTGCTTAGAAAGCCAATCCATTCTAAGAATAAGATCAATATCCGAGTTGCCAAGAACCACCGGAGAAGAAAGAAACTTGTAGTCACCCAAAGTGATAGTAACATTCGGAACGCATACTCGAGAAGTCATTAGACGGGCCGGAGAGTCAATAGCCAACGGTTTTGGCAACACTTGAGTAAAAAAATCATGCTTAGATGCAAAAGGTCTCGAGATGAAACAATGTGATGCACCAGTGTCAAAAAGTTCTTTTGAAGGAACATCGTTAACAGGAAGGTTACCCATGATGACATCAGATGAGTCCTCTGCCTGAGCTGCATTCACCATGTTGACCTTGGCGTACTTGGGGTTATGCTTGACCACAACTGTACTTGCCGATCTCATAGGAGGAGGAGGAGGGAGGCGCCTCTGATTGAAGCATTTGTTGGCATAGTGACCCTTCTGTTGGCACTTGTTGCACGTGACCTCTGAAAGTGGACGGTGATACGGAGCACTCGATCTTGAAGCTTGAGACAAAGTCTTGTTCTGAAAGCCAGGGTTGGGTGGCTGGGAAGATCCACTGCCACCTTTGCTCTTCTGCTGATAAGGCTGACGGAACGGAGGAGGAGGAAGCCAATACTTCTGTTGCTTGGCCACTTGAGTAGAGGAAGAAGGAGTAGCATCTCTGACTCGCTTCTTGGAAGCATCACACTTCAGTTGAGCAGCCTCTTGCTTCAATGCCATGTTGTAGAACTCATCGTACCTCAAGGGCTCAAAGAGAACAAGAGCTAGCTGGATTTCCTCTCTGAGACCACCCCTGAACTGGTATATCATGCTCTTCTCGTCAGGGACGTCCTGCTTAGCAAAGCGGGCGAGCTTCTGAAACAACTTGTTGTAGTCATAGACAGACAAAGAGCCTTGCTTCAGGTTGCGGAATTCCTCACGCTTGCTTTCAACCACGCTCTGAGGAATATGATGAGCTTTGAAGTCTTGACGGAATTCATCCCAGGTAATCACACGGCCTCCTCTGGAATCTTTGTACTGCTGAAACCATTCTGCAGCTTGGTCTTTGAGTTGGAAGGAAGCGAACTTGACAAAGTCCTCAGGCCTGACGTTACTCCACTCGAAATGCTTGCATAAGTCCACGAGCCAATCGTCAGCATCAGTTGCCTCAACACAATTGCTGAAGGTCTTTGGCTGGTTAGCAAGGAACTGGTTGAGTGTAGCAAAGTGATTCTGATTGTTGCCCTGGTTGCCTTGGTTGCCTTGGTTCGCTTGATTGCGCTCTTGAAGAATTTGCATGATCAACTGCGTGTTTGCATTGGTAGCGGCCATCACAGCTTGCCATGCCTCCGGAGGAGGTGGTGGTGGTGGCGGATCAGGATTCGGAGTCGTGCGCGTTGGAGGAGCCATCCTGAAGAGGTTGACATCCATTAGCACATTGATAGATAAAATTGAAGCTAAATCTAACGGGTAGAAATTGAAACATCTAGTCTTCACATCCGAACAAAATGAACGAATGCATTCCAATTGAAATGGTCACATATCCATAAATTGAGAAGCCACTTAGAATTTAGGTAGAGGAATAAATCAACAAGGTACGGAGCAAGAACGAATACTCGGTAAGATCACCCAATCTCAAACCAAATATCCGTGGAAGAAGAACTAGAGCTACAAGAATTCCCACCTATGAAACTCCCGAACCTTTTCGGTTATGCAATCAGGTGTTGGGGATACAGGGGAAGCATAATATCTCACCCAAATCTAGCAAATCCTACATCTAGCTGTATCCATCCTTCAACACATAACCGAGAAAAACTTCGGAAACCATCTACCTCAACCTTCGAAAAGCATCCGTTATACAAGTTATGGCAATACTCCCGAACTCCCGCCCCAGTACTGGGTGGCGTCGAGGTTATCTCACCAACAACTGCATAAAAGAGATTTTCGATGTCGGCGAACTAAACTCAGGTATTCCAGAACTGCAACGATAAAATTGTGACGACAACACCTCGGAGCTCAACTCCCCGGGACACTGCCACAACCCCTAAATGACAGGAGGCACCAAGAACAATGTTCTCGTCACAAATCGATCGGAACGATTCCAAGATACCCGCGTGATCCTAAAATTTTTTAGTGAAATTTGAGAAGAGAAGAGTCAAAACTCTACGTCAGGATGCCTTACCAGAGCGATGAAGGGACTGGGGAGTAAAAAGAATTCCTAAACTCTCCGATATATAATTCCTAAATGACTCAAAACATTTTTCTAGACTCAACACGGCTGCTAATTCGATCAAGCAGTGGGGCTCCTAAGGTCGGGGAAGGCTCTGATTACCAACTTGTAACGCCCTCGATGCGGCTATATCTCCTACGTGTCGAAGCACGACTTAGAGGCATAACCGCATTGAAAGCAATGTCGCAAGTAAGGCTAATCTTCACAACATCCCATGTAAATAGATAATAAGGGGAAAGGTACATAGTTGGCTTACACTCGCCACGTCACACAAAGTACATAAATAGCATTACGTCAACCAATACAATCATGGTCCGACTACGGTACCAAAATAAAAGATCTACCCAACATGCGACACGGTGCCGATCGCCCCAACTAGGCACCACTACTGATCATCAGGGAAAGACACATAGTAACGGCGTGAGTCTTCGTCGAACTCCCACTTGAGCTCAAGCGCATCATCTGGAATGGAGTCATTAGGCCCTGCATCTGGTTTGGAAGTAATTTGTGAGCCATGGGGACTCAACAATCTCGCACCCTCGCGATCAAGACTATTTAAGCTTATAGGTAAGACAAGGTAATATGTGGAGCTGCAGCAAGCGACTAGCATATATGGTGGCTAACCTGTTCGCAAAAGAGAGCGAGAAGAGAAGGCAAAGCTTGAACGAAGAACTAGAGAACAACCTACGGCAAACATTACTCCAACACCGTGTTCACTTCCCGGACTCCGCCGAGAAGAGACCATCATGGTAACACACACAGTTGATTCATTTTAATTAAGTTAAGGTTCAAATTATCTACAACCGGACATTAACAAATTCCCATCTACCCATAACCGCGGGCACGGCTTTCGAAAGTTCAAATTCATGTAGGGGAGTCCCAACTTAGCCCATGACAAGCTCTCACGGTCAACGAAGGATATACCTTCTCCCGAGACATTCCGATCAGACTCGGTATCCCGGTTCTACAAGACAATTTCGACAAGCTAAAACAAATCCAGCAACACCGCCCGAATGTGCCGACAAATCCCGATAGGAGCTGCACATATCTCGTTCTCAGGGCACACTTAGATGAGCAATCCGTACAACTAAAACCAAACCTCGAGTTTCCCCGAGGGGGCGCTGCACAGGGCTCTAGTTTGGACCAACACTCAGAGGAGCACTGGCCCGGGGGGGTTTAAATAAGATGACCCTTGGGCTCCGGAAACCCAAGGGAAAAAGAGGCTAGGTGGCAAATGGTAAAACCAAGGTTGGGCATTGCTGGAGGAGTTTTATTCAAGGCGAACTGTCAAGGGGTTCCCATTATTACCCAACCGCGTAAGGAACGCAAAATCCGGGAACATAACACCGATATGACGGAAACTAGGGCGGCAAGAGTGGAACAAAACACTAGGCAAAAGGCCGAGCCTTCCACCCTTTACCAAGTATATAGATGCATTAAGATAACAAGATAATATAATGATATCCCAACAAGAAAATAATGTTCCAACAAGGAACGATCTCCAATCTTCACCTGCAACTAGCAACGCTATAAGAGGGGCTGAGCAAAGCGGTAACATAGCCAATCAACGGTTTGCTAGGACATGGTGGGTTAGAGGTTTGACATGGCAATTTGGGAGGCATGATAAGCAAGTGGTAGGCATCATAGCATAGGCATAGCAAAAGAGCGAGCATCTAGCAAGCAAAGATAGAAGTGATTTCGAGGGTATGATCATCTTGCCTGCAAAGTTGTCAGAGTTGACTGGATCCTCGAAAGCAAACTCAACGGGCTCCTCGTTAGCGAACTCGTCTCCCGGCTCTACCCAAACAAGACAAACAAGCAAAAGGAACACAATCAACCACGTGCAAAGCTCAAACAACATGATGCAAACATGGTATGCTATGCGGGATGCGATATGTGATGCATATGCAAGATTTGACAAGGAATGAATGAACCTGGCCTCAACTTGGAAATCCAAGTGTGCCACTGGAAAGGTGAGGTGATTTCGCTTGAAATCGATATAAAGAACACCGAAATCGGAGACACGGTTTGGAAATGGCAAGCAAAACAAATATGGCACCGGTCTGCGATAAACAGCAAGTAGCCATCTAAATGCATCAAGATGATTATGCTACAGCACTCAAACATGGCAACAAAATACATGGCAGGGCTCCACTCATGATGCTTGACAAAAGACGAACACTGAGCTACGGCCAATTCATCCATTAACAGGTTCAAACAAGCATGGCAAAAGAGCAATTGATAAATAGGTTTCAGACTTAGTGAAATTAACACTAGTCTGGAATTTCAGATCAGGTAGCCAACTTTGGAGCATGAAAACTAGATTCTACAGGAACTTAACATGGCAAAGCAAGGAATGACATGAAGCTACTGAAAGAGCTTAACAAAAGTCCCTTAGTGACCTTGAGCCAAAAGGGATCAGAAAATACAATTGCATGCATGGGAACATGGCAAAAACATAATCAGATCACAGACTTGGTGAAAAACTGGAGCATGCAAATATCTTAGCGAGTAGGCATGTTTACGAGCTCGATGCACTCACTACAGAGCAAGGCATGATGATCTAAGCACACAACCGTCAAGAATACACATTATATAAGCAAGACATGGCAAGAACAATAATATAACATGCACGGATCAACAACAACATCCTCGGCAAAATCGCTAACAAGTAGACAATCTACCCAGATTCACGAAATAGAAAAAGTAGAGCTCGATTGACTCAAGCTCGGGCGCTCCATAATTGCAAACAAAGACATGGATGGATAGAACACTACAAGATTAACATATCATCCTTACTGATCATCCTCAAAAGAGGCACGGATCACTAGGAAACAACATGAACAAATGGCATATTGATAAAAACAGATCAAAGACTTAGTGAAATTGCTAAGTCCCTGAAATCAGCATTAACGAATGCACCACTTTGCAAGCTTGTGCTAGTCACCACACATATCACAAAAATACATGGATAGAACCTCTGTAAAGATGGCAAAGCACATAACAAAACAAATGTAGAGCTCATGAGCATATCATGCACACATTAATCATGGCAAAAATGACAAATAGCTATTTGGTGCAGCAGATCTGACAATTTACTCAAATAGCACTCCTCCAACAGCATTTCGGGCATCAAGATGAGCTCAAATGAAAATGATGCAATGAGATGAAATGATGTACTCTCTAAGGCGAACAATTTGATATGCTACATGCCCAAAACGGAGTTAAGGATGCAGAGTTACAATGCGTCAAAGTTTGCCAAAAAAATACTGAAACTGGGGACTTAGAGAAAAATATACCCTCCGGATCTAGGGTTTACTGTTCACCCGATCCAGATCCACTGTTCACCGGCAACAAACCGAGGCCATCGGCGAGAAGCTGCGACAGCGAGGGGAAGGCGAGGCGGTGACCGGAAGGGGGGCGCCGGGGCGCGGTCGGCGAGGAGGGTGACGGCGGCTCGGGGCGGCACTGCCGGCGTGGTGCTCTGGCCACCGGAGCTTGCGGCGGCGAGGGGAAGGCGAGGCGCGGCCGGGTCGCCGACGTTGAGGAGCCGCGGCGGTCGGCGAGGTGGCTCGGCCACCGGAGGCGGGGAGGGCGAAGGCGCGGGGCGGCGCCGGATCTGGGCCGCGGGGGCCTCGCCTGGGTCTGGGCGGGCCGGCGCGGCGGTGGGCAGCGGCAATGTGGGGCTCGGGGGCCACGTGGCGCTCCCTGATTGGCCGGAGGGGGCGGCGAACACTGTCCAGCGCGGGCCGGACATGTCCGGTGCGCAGAGAAGCTGATTTTAGGGTTTCAGGGGGAGAAGAACCGAGAATTTCGGAAGAGGTGCTATTTATAGGCATAGAGGGAGCTAGGAGTGTCCAAATGAGGTGCGGTTTTCAGCCACACGATCGTGATCGAACGCTCTAGAAGATGGAGAGAGTTTTGGTGGGTTTTGGGCCAAATTGGAGGGGTGTTGGGCTGCAACACACACGAGGCCTTTTCGGTCCCTCGGTTAACCATCGGAGTATCAAACGAAGTCCAAATGGTATGAAACTTGACAGGCGGTCTAACGGTAGTAAACCAAGGCCGCTTGGCAAGTCTCGGTCCAATCCGGAAATGTTTAGTCCCCACACACGAAAAGAAGGTAGAAATGACCACCGGAGGAGATAGGAGCGCCAGAATGCAAAACGGACAACGGGGAAAATGCTCGGACGCATGAGACGAACACGTATGCGAATGCTATGCACATGATGACATGATATGAGATGCATGACAATGACAACAACACACGGAGACAAAAACCCAAACCCGAGGAAATAAAATAACTTAGCGCCAGAAATGGCAAGAGTTGGAGTACATATTAGGTAAATTACATCCGGGGTGTTACAAGTTATGAATGTTGTTTTCTCCTGGTCCTTAACTGCCATTTTGATCTACTGATAACCAGAGTAAGCATCCAGAAAACACAAACGGTCACAACCTGCCGTAGCATCAATTATCTGATCACTGCGAGGGAGAGCAAAGGGGTCTGCAGGGCAAGCCTTGTTTAAATCTTTGTAATCCACACACATGCACCAAGTGCCGTTTTTCTTAAGAACCAGCACTGGATTAGCTAACTACTCTCAATGAAAAACCTCCACAATAAACCCTGCGGCCAAAAGACGGGCTACCTCTTCACCTATAGAATTACGTCTCTCTTCATTGAAGCGGCAGACGAACTGCCAGACCGGTTTAAACTTAGGATCAATGTTGAGTGTGTGCTCAGCGAGTTCCCTCGGTACACCTGGCATGTCCGAATGTTTCCATGCAAAGATGTCCCGATTCTCATGGATGAACTCGATGAGCGCGCTTTCCTATTTGGGATCCAGGTTAGCGCTGATGCTGAACTGTTTGGTTGAATCGCCAGGAACAAAAGTCAACCATCTTAGTGTCTGTAGCCGACTTGAACTTGAGCGCCGGATCATGTTCCGTAGTCGGCTTTTTCAAAGAGGTCATGTATGCCGGATCAACTTGCTCCTTATATAATTTCAACTCCTCCGTGGCGCAAACCGACTCAGCATAAGCCGCATCACCTTCTTCACACTCCAAAGCAATCTTTCTGCTTCCATGTACTGTGATAGTCCCCTTATGACCTGGCATTTTAAGCTGTAGATAAACATAACACGGCCATGCCATGAATTTAGCATAGGCCGGCCACCCAAACAAGGCGTGGTACGGACTTTTGATCTTTACTACCTCAAATGACAATGTTTCTGACCTTGAATCATAGTCTTCTCCAAAAGCTACCTCCAAAGCTATCTTGCCAAGAGGATATGCATACTTACCAAGCACCACACCATGAAAGACCGTATTCGACGGTTTAAGATTCTTATCTGTCAACCCCATACGGCGGAATGTATCATAATATAAAATGTTGATGCTACTTCCCCCATCCATGAGTACTTTGGTAAACTTGTATCCCCCAACTTGAGGGGCTACTACCAGGGCCAAGTGACCTAGATTATCAACCCGGGGTGGGTGATCCTCTCTACTCCATAGAATAGGTTGCTCAGACCAGCGTAAATACTGAGGTACTGCCGGTTCAACAGAGTTTACTGCCCTTTTGTGAAGCTTCTGATCACGCTTACACAAACTAGTAGTGAAGACATGATATTGCCCGCTATTTAGCTGCTTGGGATTGCTCTGATAACCCGACTGCTGCTGCTGCTGATTCCCCTGATGGTTGTAACCTCCTGGTTACCTTGGTGCCCTTGATTGATGTGCCGATTTGGTTGCCTTGAAATCCTAAACCGGAACCGCCACCTCCGTAGCCCGGCCCATGGAAACCTCCTCCTGAACCGCCGGGCGGGTTGTTATCATACTGGAACATATTGGAATTCTTGAAATCCCGCATGATATAACTGTCCTTCCAAGGATGTGATGCTGGCTTCTCCTTTGATCCATGCTTTGGACAGGGCTGATTTAACAGGCGCTCCAAATTGGGGCCTGAACCTCCGCCCCTCTGGGACTGCTTGCCCTTACGGCGCTGGCCATTCTCCTGTGCATTGGTGTTAGCAACAAAGTCCAAGCTGCTGTCGGCCTTGCTCTTACCGCCGTTTCCATGGCCTGCCGGATTATGGTGCTGACCCTTGGCATTGTCGTTCTTCTTACCCTTCCTCGGTTTATCCTCCTCTGAGTCCGGGTCCTTGGTATTATCTGAATCGGCGTATTTAACCAAAGCGTCCATGAGCGTTGACATATCATTGCAGTGACATTTGAGTCTTCCCAACTTCTGTTTGAGTGGTAAGAAACGGTAATTGCCCTCCAATGTTAACACTGCAGTGTCTGCATTGATACGATCTAATGAATGCAAATCGCTGAGACCCGTTTGACCCAATGGGTCGTGGACTCCCCTTCCTCTTGGACACAAGCGGCCAGATCCACGATTGACATTGGCTGCTTACAAGTATCTTTGAAGTTCTGGATAAACCGGTGCTTTAACTCAGCCCATGATCCGACAGAATTGGTTGGTAAGATCTTCAGCCAAGTGCGAGCTGTTCCTTCCAACATCATGGTGAAATATTTAGCACACACTGCCTCATCCACATCTAACATCTCCATTGCCATCTCATAGCTCTCCACCCACGCCTCTGGTTGCAAATCGGCGGTGTAATTTGGTACCTTACGAGGTCCCTTAAAATCCTTGGGCAGTCTCACATTACGCAAAGCGAGGGTAAGACATGACACCCCTAAGGAACTGAACACCACACCTGGCTCCACTGAGGCTGTAGGGTGAACCGGAGTATGTTGTCGTGTTCCGTGTCGAGCTGCCAACCCGGCCTCCCGACGTGCGTGGCCATGGTCCACAACATCCTGTGCATTAGCGCCTCCCCCTGCCAGGTTGTTTCCTCGTGGTCAATTTCGGCGACGTGCACTACTAGACACGGCCGGTTCATCCTTCATGTGTCTTCTATAGCTCCGGCTTGGACGGGGAGTGGAATGAATCCTCTCATGACTGTGTGAATACGCCTGCTATTGATTTAGTGCTGTTTGAAGGAGATCCCTGGCCCGACGTGCTTCCACTGCAACTGGTGACTCGCCGTTGGTTGGGAGGGCCGCTAGGCGTGAAGCGGCAGCCACAATGTTGTCCAACGGGTTGGAATAATGCCTAGGAGGTGTTGGTACATACTGTCGCACAACGTTGTTCTGGCGAGGCGGGTCCATCGTGCGCGGTTGAACCGGTGCCCCTGTTCCCGGCGCCTCCGCCCGGTTTAGTATGGGTTGGTTACCAGCTCCTGCTCCTGGTGTGTTGAAGAGATTCTGCGGCTCATAAAGCGACGGGAGACGCGATCGGTACCTTCTTCTCATGACTTCTCATGACCAGCCTAATCCGGTAGGCCTGTGCTTCCAATTCAGCCTGCTCTGTAGGTCCGCTTTAGCCTGGGCTATCTGATCTTTCACTTTTGCAATCTCTGCATTGTGCTGATCCCTGGCTGCTGCATCCACCTCTGCGGCCATCAACGTTGCCAAAGCATCAAACAAATCAGACAGGACTTGGGCTAGAGGCGGCGCTGAGCTTCCTGCTCCTGCTGGTGTGGCCGTTGTTGAACCGGAGAGCATTGCTGCGGCGGTAGATGAATGAGGCACTGATTGTGTGCCGACCATGAAGATGGCGTCCTGGTTTGGTAGATCAGGGGAATCCGAAATACTGTGGCCCTTGGATTCTCCATCAATCCGGCCGTCCTGCAACTGGTAAAGTGATTCGGTCTCTCCAGAAGATTCATCATCACGACAGACCATGGTCTCTCCATCAGACACCAGCCCGTCCTCGTACCTCGATCCATGGATGACACCCACGAAAACATGCCTTGCCTTGGGCTGAACCGGCGAAGAACTTGCACGCCGAGCCGTTTCGATGATGTCGGTGCAGATGTCCGGCTCAGGGGCTGGTTCGCCGATCTTGCCGATGAAGATGTGAATCCCACCAAAGGGGACCCGGTACCCGTATCCGATTGCATCGACCTCGGGAACCCATCCTGCGTTGTCGATGTAGAGCTTGTCGCGATGACTCTTCATCATCCGGCCCACAGCGTATCCCTTAAGTCCATCGAAGCTGCCCTTCAAGAACTCAAAACCATCGTGCGATAGCCCCACGGTGGGCGCCAACTGTCGTGGGTTTGTCACGGCAGATGCCCTTGTGAAGGGACTTAGTCGTGGAGCCATCGCTACGGGTTAGCTTAAAGGGGTTAAACCAGAGAAGGGGACATGGGGAGTTTTATACTAGTTCGGCCCCTTCGAGAAAGGTAAAAGCCTACGTCTAGTTGTGATTGGTATTGCTAGGGTTTTGAAGGCCAGGGAGCGAATCCGCTTTGTCTGGCTCTCGAGTTGTTGTCTCTCCCTAAACCGCAGCCGGGTCATCCCTTTATATACATAGGTTGATGCCCGCCGGGCTACAGAGTCCCAAAGCCGGATCATAAACATATCCGGTTCGATCTCTATTCTTCCTATCTTATAATACAAGTTTCATGACTAGGTCGGTTTACATTTATAGGCCTTAACCTACCTTTGGGCCTTGGGCCTTCATGAAGCGCCATCATCCTTGCATCTTCATGGGCTTCTAATCTTCAAAGAGTCAACCCGGCTACATAAGGCCGGTTTACCTCCAGTAGTAATATCCCCAACAAGCTGTCTTGCTGCATATTAGAGCAACATGTCGTCCCAGGACTCGGAAGGAGAACGCTATGTGGCTAATTACTTTGCAGATCCTAAGGTCTATGGGGATGTGGAGCATTGTGGTTGGACTACGGAAGAAGAAGAGGACTATGAACCCAAGGGAAGGGAGGAGACGAGCTTAGAAGAAGATGAAGTCCCATTGCCTCAACCTAGGGACATGCATGTGGAGTTCAAAAAGTCAAGCCTCCCAAATAGAGTAAAGAAACCTAAGATCGAGTTTATCCCTTTTTGCCTCTTGCAGGAAAACAAGCAAGAACTATGCAAAAAAGATACTGAGCATGGAGCAGGAGATCGATGACCTAAGGGACCAAAATTCTGTCCTCAAGTGCAAATCAAGGAAGAAGCCTACGCCATCAACAAAACCATCACCTTCTTCACCAACAAAGAAGAACTGAGCATCAGGTATGGGCACTCCCCTTGGCAACTGCCAAGCTTGAGGGAGGTGCCCCGGTATCATATCACCATCACTTTTATCTTTACCATTTTTCTTAGTTCGATCTTTTTGATAATATTTTGATCTAGTAGAATAAAGTTTTAGTATGATCTAGTTGTGAGTTTTGCTTTATGATCTTCCTATGTAATCGAGTCCGTGAGCTATATATAATAAAGTTTAGTGTTGAGTCAAGGGTTTGATTATTGTTCCATGATCTTGAGTGAACAAAATAAAAGAGAAAGAATAAAAGAAATAAAAGAGATCGTATGGATCTTATGGGGAGTAATGAGCTCACATATAGAGAGTATGATGATTAAAAGTTGCTGAGAGTTAACAAACATAGTTTTGGTCATGTTGCAATTACTAGGAAGTAATAAAGAAAGAGAGGTCTTCACATATAAATACACTATCGTGGACATCTTTTATGATGTGAGCACTCATTAAAATATCACATGCTAAAGAGTTGACGTTGGACAAGGAAGACAACGTAATGGGTTATGTTTTCTTACATCTGAGATAAATTATATAGTCATGGATCATCCAACATGATTGAGCTTGCCTTTCCCCTCATGCTAGCCAAATTCTTTGCACCAAGTAGAGATACTACTTGTGCTTCCAAATACCCTTAAACCCAGTTTTTCCATGAGAGTCCACCATATCTACCTATGTATTGAGTAAGATCCTTCAAGTAAGTTGTCATTGGTGCAAGCAATAAAAATTGCTCTCTAAATATGCATGATTGATTGGTGTGGAGGAAATAATCATTATACGATCTTGTGATGTGGAAGAAATAAAAGCGACGGACTGCATAATAAAGGTCTATATCACAAGTGGCATTATAAAGTGATGTTCTTTCACATTAAAGTTTTGTGCATCCAACCATAAAAGCGCATGACAACCTCTGCTTCCCTCTGCGAAGGGCCTATCTTTTACTTTTATGTCCTACCTGACATAAGATTCATGGTGATCTTCACCTTTCCTTTTTACATTTTATCTTTTGGCAAGCACAATATGTTGGAAAGATACTAGTATATATGACTAATTGGATGTGAGTTTTCATGAACTATTATTGTTGACATTACCCTTGAGGTAAGACATTGGGAGGCAAAACTATAGGCCCCTATCTTTCTCTGTGTCCGATTAAAACTCCATACCCATAAGTATTGCGTGAGTGTTAGGAATTGTGAAAGACTACATGATGGTTGAGTATGTGGACTTGCTGAAAAGCTCTTATATTGACTCTTTACTATGTTATGATAAATTGCAATTGCTTCAATGACTGAGATTATAGTTTGTTAGTTTTCAATGAATTTTATAATTCATACTTGAAATTGTGATTGAACTGTTACTCTAGCATAATAGATCATATGACAATAATTATATAAGTTGTTGTTCTAAGAATGATCATGATGCCCTCATGTCCGTATTTTATTTTTATCGACGCCTCTATCTCTAAACATGTGGACATATTTTTCGGTTTCGTCTTTCGCTTGAGGACAAGTGAGGTCTAAGCTTGGGGGAGTTGATACGTCCATTTTGCATCATGCTTTTATATCAATATTTATTGCATTATGGGCTGTTATTACACATTATGTCACAATAGTTATGCCTATTCTCTCTTATTTTACAAGGTGTACATAAAGAGAGGGAGAATGTCGGCAGCTGGGATTCTGGGCTGGAAAAGGAGCAAATATTAGAGACCTATTCTGCACAGCTCCAAAAGTCCTGAAACTTCATGGAAGCTATTTTCAGAACATATAAAAAATATTGAGCGCAAGAAGTTCCAGAGGGGGCCCACACCCTGGCCACGAGGTTGGGGGTGCGCCCTAACCCCCTGGGCACGCCCCTGCCTCGTGGGCCCCCTGGTGGCCATCCGATGCCCATCTTCTGCTATATGGAGTCTTTCATTTAGAAACAAATCATAATCAAGCTTTCGGGAGGAGACTCCGCCGCCACGAGGCAGAACCTTGGCGGAACCAATCTAGGGCTCTGGCGGAGCTGTTCTTCCGGGGAAACTTCCCTCTGGGAGGGGGAAATCATCACCATCGTCATCACCAACTCTCCTCTCATCGGGAGGGGGCCAATCTCCATTAACATCTTCACCAGCACCATCTTCCTCTCAAACCCTAGTTCATCTCCTGTATCCAATTCTTGTCTCTAAGTCTGGGATTGGTACCTGTAGGTTGCTAGTAGTGTTGATTACTCCTTGTAGTTGATGCTAGCCGGTTTATTTGGTGGAAGATCATATGTTCAGATCCTATTTGCATATTAATACCCCTCTGATTATGAACATGAATATGATTTGTTAGTAGTTACGTTTGTTCCTGAGGACATGGGAGAAGTCTTGCTATTAGTAGTCATGTGAGTTTGGTATTCGTTCGATATTTTGATGAGATGTATGTTGTCTCTCCTCTAATGGTGTTATGTGAATGTCAACTACATGACACTTCACCATTATTTGGGCCTAGAGGAAGGCATTGGGAAGTAATAAGTAGATGATGGGTTGCTAGAGTGACAGAAGCTTAAACCCTAGTTTATGCGTTGCTTCGTAAGGGGCTGATTTGGATCCATATGTTTCATGCTATGGATAGGTTTACCTTAATACTTCTGTTGTAGTTGCGGATGCTTGCAATGGGGGTTAATCATAAGTGGGATGCTTGTCCAAGTAAGGACAACACCCAAGCACCGGTCCACCCACAT
The DNA here is from genome assembly GCF_018294505.1 of Triticum aestivum. NCBI lineage: Eukaryota > Viridiplantae > Streptophyta > Magnoliopsida > Poales > Poaceae > Triticum > Triticum aestivum. Next base: position 179,955,506 of record NC_057803.1, on the reverse strand, counting down.
ATCAAATTTATCAAAGTAACGAACGCGAATCATATGAACATGATGAAAACTAGGTTGACGATAATTCCCATGTGTCCTTGGGAGCGCTTTCCTTCATATAAGAGTTTGTCCAGGCCTGTCCTTTGCTACAAAAAGGATTGGGCCACCTTGCTGCACTTTATTTACTTTTGTTACTTATTTCTCGTTACAAATTATCTTATCACAAAACTATCTATTACCTATAATTTCAGTGCTTGCAGAGAATACCTTGCTGAAAACCGCTTATCATTTCCTTCTGCTCCTCGTTGGGTTCGACACTCTTACTTATCGAAAGGACTATGATAGATCCCCTATACTTGTGGGTCATCATCGAAAGCTTCATGCGAGCGGGCTAGCGTATTACTGTATCTCGGGAAAGCCGGCTACAACATCAAGCTCGTCCACACCGACGGATTCACACGGGCCATGTCACAGATTAAGTGGTCCATCCCCAACCCCTCTGGTTCAACCGCCGTCGATCTCTTCGACGGTCGTCCCACTGATCTCCTCTGCAAAGCGGTCAAGGATTTGCGAGCTTTATACGCCATCGAGTCCAATTTGTCACTTCTGAAGGACACGTTCTACGGCGGCGGCTTGGGATCCTCAATTGCCAAGTCGGATCTCATCGACCACGACCATGAGGAGGGCACCCATGAAGGTTCTTTCAAGGTGAAACAAACCATCTGTGACATCAGAGAGCGCACCATGGGTCTATGCTCTTCCAACTGGAAGGATCCCGTCCATGAAATGTGAGGCAACATTTTGTCGGCAAATATTACCTTTTCTAGCTTGCCAACCCGTACCCTTTGTTGTAGTAGCATTTGTCGTGCGGTGCTTTAACTGTGCAGTGTTTAATTATTTCACTTATGCAAAAATGTATTGTTCAATAGGTCTATGTGATGTTTAAGTATGAATTGTCCAGTTTAGTTTCACGGATGGCTATATTTGGTTGTTTATAGTGAGTAGATGCCTTGTTTATCTGTATTTGGTTGTTAGGTTGGTTGGAGTGAGCATTTTTTCAGTTATCGAGTAGATGCCTTGTTTATTTGTATTTGGTTCTTAGTTTGGTTACACTGAGTATTTTTTCAGTTATCAAGCAGATGCCTTGTTTATCTGTATTTGGTTGTTAGGTTGCTTTTTTTAGCATTTGTCCAATTATCAAGCAGATGCCTTGTTTATCTGTATTTGGTTGTTAGGTTGCTTTTTTAGCATTTGTCCAGTTATCAAGCAGATGCCTTGTTTATCTGTATTTGGTTGTTAGGTTGCTTTTTTAGCATTTCTCCAGTTATCAAGAAGATGCCTTGTTTATCATTATCTGCTTGTTAGGTTGGTTGCAGTGAGCATTTGTCCAGTTTTCAAGCATATGCCTTGCTTATCTGTATTTGCTTGTTAGGTTGGTTGAAGTGGGACTCTGTCCAGTTTTCAATGGCTATATTTGGTTGTTATACTGGTCGTTTATGCCTTGTTTATTTCAGTCATTCACAATGTGTGGTTCATTATGTGCAAGTCGGAACTATGCCGCTCGACTACATCAATACTAGTTTGAACGGCTATATTTTGTTCCAGTCATTCCTGGTGTAGTTAACACATGCCCTTTATTTTCAGTTTTACACATTTATCCAGTGTGATGTTTAAGCATTACCTACGTTCTACTCCCCCCATTCCAAATTACACGCAATGAAGATTAAAGTATTTCATCCAGACTACAATGAGCATCAAGAAGTCCTAATGAAGACAGTGAAGGATGGACGGGCATCCATCACAAGGGGTTGGCCTAGAGTCGTGCGCGTCTTACGCATGGAGGAGGGCACAATATGGGCATTCCGCTTCACCTTCTCTAGCAACCAGAATGTCTTTCACCTCTCTCTTTACAGTCTTTTGTACAAATGTGGTTCATCATTCTTTACTCGGTGCTTCTGTAGTTCTTTAGTATATGTACATGTGCATTGAATTATGGATTCGTGGTTGAACCTATATTTGTAATAAACATGGTTGGATATGAAATAAGTGATTGCCTACTTTCAAATTCATAACATTTGATTTTTAAATTAGCGATTAATTGGATTAATTATGGATTAAATAGGGATTACACTGCACAGGTTTGCGAAAGAGAAACGTCTGTGATATACGTGCAGATCAGAAACGTTTCTAGGATCCACTACTTGTGCGATCAATCTCCACTACACACACGACTTTCTCTTGAAAACTGTTTGCGTTAGGCCACCTTGTGCAAACGTTTATCACATAAAAAGTGTGTGTGATGGACAACCTTTGCCACACAGTTTCTTTCTACGCACCGTGTGTAATGCATTCAATAACGCAAACGATAAAATTATTAATATCGTGTGTGCAATGGCAATGCTATCACAAACGATTTAATGGGAAAAATTGTGTGTGATGTACCTGTGAACAGAAATGTTTTCCTTGGAGCGACTGTGTGGGATGTACATACGAACAGAAACGTTTAGCGGGGACTGACTGTGTTGGATGTACTTGCGACCGAAACAATATTGCCGTATAATTGTATTTTTAGCTCTACTGTATGTATTTCTGTATTTGAGCGCTCGCCGGTCGCACACGACCTCATTTTTTCGAACGTGTGTGCTAGGAGGGCATATCCCCGATGGTTTCTGGGTCGTGTGGGAAGGACCCCCCTATCGCCCACACTCACTTGACGACGGTTCCAGATACCGTCGCGGAAAGGGGTTTTAAACTATTTGTTTAGGACCGACGTGCACCAGTGAATGGTTGTTCTATTTATATGAGTAATATCTTTTATGGTCATGCACCCTTGATGAGTGGCCTATTTTTACTAAATCTTGATAGTAGTGATACACATATTCATAGTATTGAAGCCAAAAGATATACTTTTAATAATGATAGTGCAACTTATATGTGGCACCGCCGTTAGGTCATATTGGTGTAAAGCGCATGAAGAAACTCCATGTTGATGGCCTTTTGGAATCACTTTATTATGAATCACTTGATGCTTGCGAACCATGCCTCATGGGCAAGATGACTAAGACTCCGTTCTCCGGAACAACGGAGCGAGCAATAGACTTGTTGGAAATAATACATACTGATGTATGTGGTCCAATGAGTGTTGATGCTCGTGGCGGGTATCGTTATTTTCTAACCTTCATAGATGATTTGAGCAGATATGGGTATATCTAAATGACGAAACATAAGTTTGAAACATTTGAAAAGTTCAAAGAATTTCAGAGTGAAATGGAAAATCATCGTAACAAGAAAATAAAGTTTCTACGATCTGATCGTGGAGGAGAATATTTGAGTTACGAGTTTGGTCTTCATTTGAAACAATGTGGAATAGTTCCGGAACTCACGCCACCCGGAACACCACAGCGTAATGGTGTGTCCGAACGTCGTAATCATACTTTATTAGATATGGTGTGATCTATGATGTCTCTTACTGATTTACCGCTATCATTTTGGGGTTATGCTTTAGAGATGGCTGCATTCACGTTAAATAGGGCACCATCTAAATCTACTGAGACGACACCATATGAACTGCGGTTTGGCAAGAAACCCAAGTTGTCATTTCTTAAAGTTTGGGGCTGCGATGCTTATGTGAAAAACTTCATCCTGATAAGCTCGAACCCAAATCGGAGAAATGTGTCTTCATAGGATACCCAAAGGAGACTGTTGGGTACACCTTCTATCACAGATTCGAAAGCAAGATATTCGTTGCTAAGAATGGATCCTTTCTAGAGAAGGAGTTTCTCTCAAAAGAAGTGAGTGGAAGGAAAGAAGAACTTGATGAGGTAACTGTACCTGCTCCCTTATTGGTAAGTAGTTCATCACAGAAATCAATCCCAGTGATTCCTACACCAATTAGTGAGGAAGCTAATGATGATGATCATGAAACTTCTGATCAAGTTACTACCGAACCTCGTAGGTCAACCAGAGTAAGATCCGCACCAGAGTGGTACGATAATCTTGTTTTGGAGGTCATGTTACTTGACCATGATGAACCTACGAACTATGAGGAAGCGATGATGAGCCCAAATTCCACGAATTGGCTTGAGGCCATGAAATCTGAGATGGGATCCATGCATGAGAACAAAGTGTGGACTTTGATTGACTTGTTTGATGATTGTTAAGCCATAGAGAATAAATGGATCTTCAAGAAGAAGACTGACGCTAACGGTAATGTTACCGTCTACAAAGCTCGACTTGTTGCGAAAGGTTTTCGTCAAGTTCAAGGAGTTGACTACGATGAGACCTCACCCATAGCGATGCTTAAATCTGTCCGAATCATGTTAGTAATTGCCACATTTTATGACTATGAAATTTGGCAAATGGATGTCAAAACTGCATTCCTTAATGGATATCTTAAAGCAGAGTTGTATATAATGCAACCAGAAGGTTTTGTCGATCCAAAAGGTGCTAACAAAGTGTGCAAGCTCCAGTGATCCATTTATGGACTAGTGCAAGCATCTCGGAGTTGGAATATATGCTTTGATAGTGTGATCAAAGCATATGGTTTTATACAGACTTTTGGAGAAGCCTGTATTTACAAGAAAGTGAGTGGGAGCTTTGTAGCATTTCTGATATTATACATAGATGACAATTTTTGATTGGAAATGATACTGAATTTCTGAATAGCATAAAAGGATACTTGAATAAGAATTTTTCAATGAAATACCTCGGTGAACCTGCTTATATTTTGAACATCAAGATCTAGAGAGAAAGATCAAGACGCTTAATTGGACTTTCAGAAAGCACATACCTTGATAAAGTTTTGAAGAAGTTCAAAATGGGTCAAGCAAAGAAAGGGTTCTTACCTGTGTTACAAGGTGTGAAGTTGAGTCAGACTCAATGCCCGACCACTTTACAAGATAGAGAGAAAATGAAAGTCATTCCCTATGCTTCGGCCATAGGTTCTATCATGTATGCAATGCTGTGTACCAGACCTGATGTGTGCCTTGCTATTAGTTTAGCAGGGAGGTACCAAAGTAATCCAGGAGTGGATCACTGGACAGCGGTCAAGAACATCCTGAAATACCTGAAAAGGACTAGGGATATGTTTCTCATTTATGGAGGTGACAAAGAGTTCGTCGTAAATGGTTACATCGATGCAAGCTTTGACACTGATCCGAATGACTCTAAGTCACATACCGGATACATATTTTTATTAAATGGAGGAGCTATAAGTTGGTGCAGTTCCAAGCAGTGCGTCGTGGCGGGATCTACATGCGAAGCGGAGTACATAGTTGCTTCGAAGGCAGCAAATGAAGGAGTCTGGATGAAGGAGTTCATATCCGATCTAGGTGTCACACCTAGTGCATCGGGTCCAATGAAAATATTTTGTGACAATACTGGTGCAATTGCCTTAGCAGAGGAATCCAGATTTCACAAGAGAACCAAGCACATCAAGAGACGCTTCAATTCCATCCGTGATCAAGTCAAGGAGGGAGACATAGAGATTTGCAAGTACATATGGATCTGAATGTTGTAGACCCATTGACTAAGCCTCTCCCATGAGCAAAACATGATCAGCACCAAGACTCCATCGGTGTTAGAATCATTACAATGTAGTCTAGATTATTGACTCTCGTGCAAGTGGGAGACTGAAGGAAATATGCCCTAGAGGCAATAATAAAGTTTTTTATTTATATTTCCTTATATCATGATAAATGTTTATTATTCATGCTAGAATTGTATTAATCGGAAACTTAGTACATGTGTGAATACATAGACAAACAGAGTGTCACTAGTATGCCTCAACTTGACTAGCATGTTAATCAAAGATGGTTAAGTTTCCCACCCATAGAAATGAGTTGTCATCTGATAAACGGGATCACATAATTAGAGATTGATGTGATTGACATGACCCATCCATTAGCTTAGCACTTTGATCGTTTAGTTTATTGCTATTGCTTTCTTCATGACTTATACATGTTCCTATGACTATGAGATTATGCAACTCCCGAATAACGGAGGAACACTTAATGTGCTATCAAATGTCACAATGTAACTGGGTGATTATAAAGATGCTCTATAGGTGTCTCCGATGGTGTTTGTTGAGTTGGCATAGCTCGAGGTTAGGATTTGTCACTCCGATTGTCGGGGAGGTATCTCTGGGCCCTCTCCGTAATGCACATCACTATAAGCCTTGTAAGCAATGTGACTAATGAGTTAGTTGCGGCATGTTGCATTACGGAACGAGTAAATAGACTTGGCGGTAACGAGATTGAACTAGGTATGATGATACCACGATCGAATCTCGAGCAAGTAACATACCGATGACAAAGGGAACAACGTATGTTGTTATGCGGTTTGACCGATAAAGATCTTCGTAGAATATGTAGGAACCAATATGAGTGTCCAGGTTCTGCTATTGGTTATTGACCGGAGATGAGTCTCGGTCATGTCTACATAGTTCTCGAACCTGTGGGGTCCGCACGTTTAATGTTCGATGACGATATGTATTGTGAGTTATGTGATTTGATGTATCGAAGGTTGTTCAGAGTCCCGGATGTAATCACGGACATGACGAGGAGTCTCAAAATTGTCGAGACATAAAGATTGATATATTGGAAGGTTATGTTTGGACACCAGAGAGGTTTCAGATAGGTTTATGCGTTTTCCGGAGTACTTGGAGGTTACCGAAACCCCCCAAGGGATTAATGGGCCTTCATGGGCTTTGGTGAAAGAGAGGAGGAGGCAGCCAAGTGGAGGGGAGTGCCCCCCCCCAAGCCCAATACGAATTGGGAGGTGGGCGGCCCCCTTTCCTTCTCTCCCTCTTCCTCTTTCCTTCCCTTCCTAGTTGGACTAGGAAAGGGGGAACCTACTCCTAGTAGGAGTAGGATTCCCCCTAGGGGCGCAACCCATGAGGCCGGCCGGCCCCCTCCTACACTCCTTTATATACGGGGGAGGGGGCACCCCATAGACACACAAGTTGATTTCTTAACCGTGTGTGGTGCCCCCTCCACAGATTTCCACCTCGGTCATATTGTCGTAGTGCTTCGGCGAAGCCCCGCGTTGATAACTTCATCATCACTGTCAACATGACGTCGTGCTGACGAAACTCTCCCTCGGCCTCAGCTGGATCTAGAGTTCAAGGGACATCACCGAGCTAAACATGTGCAGATCGCGGAGGTGCCGTGCGTTTGGTACTTGATTGGTTGGATCGCAAAGACGTTTGACAACATCAACCACGTTACTTAATGCTTCCGCTTTTGGTCTACGAGGGTACATGGACACACTCACCCCACTCGTTGTTATGCTTCTCCTAGATAGATCTTGCGTGATCGTAGGCAAAATTTTGAAATACTACGTTTCCCAACAAAAACATCCAAAATAGATAATATAATAGCATGGAACAATCAAAAATTATATATACGTTGGAGACATATCAAAGACACATGTGATATGCTCTATCTACACAACATCTATTGGCCATTGGGCGACAGGTGGTCATCCGGGTACGCAATAAGGATGCGAAGAGGCATCCTATATCAACAAGGACTAGCTTTTCCACCAATTACTCATCTAAGAGAACTCTCAAGTTAACTATGCTCAGGCTGGAGCAGCCATCAGATGGGTGACTGGATGGGAAGTTGTCTTGATGTTAAATTAACTGATGGTATGGGTCATACAGGTCAAATTGAATGACCTGTATGATCCATCCCATCAGTTAAATTAACCTCAAGGTCCTTGTTTTTTAACACATGTTAAAGAAGGTCTACCGCATTACTTTTTGACAATGTGTGATACGTGGCATACAGTTGATCCATCCGACCTGTTTGTGATGGAATAAGCCATGTGTGTTGTGGGCAAACGCTTGCTAGTATACAACCGTTTGCGATTGATGAATTCATCACCGACGGGTTCCCTAGTGTGGTCTGTGTTCATCTGATCACCATCTACTTCTTGTGCTAGCTCGATGTTCCTTATATGCTAAGTTTCCATTAATTGATGGCATTTTATGAACATGCCACCATTTCCTGCCATTTCCTCACATGTTTCCCGCCACCCAACGATATTGCGCATAAACCTAGGCGGCGCACGACGCACGGAGGCGACAAACGCAGCCTGTGGCACATCCACCTTTTCCAAGCATGCCAACCCACCAAAGTGCCGCCTCTGCCATCAACCTCGTCAACAAGGAAAACGAGCAGGCGCCACGACCCGTCGAGGCCGAGTCGCTCCCCGGCAATGCAATGGACGATGTCGTGATGCGCGTCATCGCAAGTGTTGATCAGACCTTTGGTGCATGGCTCTTGAGCGCCACAGATCAAGATAGGCATGTCAGTGCCGACAGGCTGTAGCTCGCTGCACAACATGAACAATGGCGCGCTGTAGAGCAATCTAGGCGCGTCCACGCTGATAGGCTGCGGCTCGCCGCACGGCGAGACCGTTGGAGCTCCACAGAGCGAGAGGCATGGCGCGCCGCACAGCAAGAGCGGATCCATCGGTGCTTGCCTGCTGTCGACACAGCGTCGCAGCTGGGTACACGTCCCGTCAGTACCCCATTCCTCGCTAGGAGTGGGCAGAGGCCGGCCGCGCCGTACTTGCACTAGAGGCCGGCTGCGCCGTACTTGCACCGGACGCCCGCTGCACCATTTGCATGGGTCACACCGTTTGCCTTGTCCGTGGCTCACTCGATGCCAACGCGCTGGTCGGTAGGCTCGACCGCATCCTTGGCCCAGGTGTCCACCTGGGCGCAGTAGAGGAACATGGCCGTTGCATCCTCGAGCTGGTGAGCTCTGATGAAATAGCCAACTTGGAGCTCGAGATCGCACTCCAGATGTACAACAAGCATGTCGACCGCTTGGACGAACGCCTGGACGAGTTCAGGAGAGACAAGAGCTACCGTAGGCAAGGACTGATGGTCATGGTCTCATGGATGCATTTTATTTTGCCGAGTCATTTTGACGTGGATAGCTATGTATTCACATCAATCATAGTATTGCTCTGTTTATTCCTCTATTTCAATGTGTGTACTATGTTTTCCATTCTTATATGTTCTGTTTCAATGTGTGTCTATATGCTTTCCATTCTGTATATGTGGATGATAATAGCTAGATTCAAATTAGTATAAAAACAAAAAGAAAATGGAACTCAAAATATATATAGCTGATGATTTCCAATGCAGAACCGTGTCTGATTAATGATCCTGCCACTCACCTACCAAACCTCGAGCCATGAGATAGAGTGCCAATTGTGTGTGGGGCCAATTGTCTTGCCAGATCTTTACATTTTCTTTTTTGAACACCAGATATTTACATCGTCTGATGATTTTTTAACTTGCACGCAAGTACACAAAAATATGATTTTTCAAACCGTTATGGTTAGCTGTTGCATGTAGATGTAATTCAAATTTGAATTACGGTCATTAAATGGCTATAAAATCACTTAAATTTCTTTAAAAGGTCAAATGACCGCTAGAATTTTCTAAATTTTCACAGTATAGTTGTAGTAGTGCACGTTAAACATAGAAAAAAATTGAAGGCCATAAGAGGGAGCATCTCCCATTCGTCATCAAACATGCATTGTCCCCTCTCGGAACCACGAGCCTTCTAGTGAGTTGCTCTAGTTTGTAAGGGGTGTGTGTCCAAACTTTCATCAAACATGCCAATTTTCTACGACATCATCTTGGTGGCATGACATTACATCAACCAAGGTTTCATGTGTTTCTGATCATTTTTTATTTTTTGGAATTAAAATGCCATGGCACTCCATGCATACATATGCATGTGTCCATGTCGTGAGACTAATATGTTTGAAAATTCCTTCTAATTTACTGCACATGTAATTAACTCGCACACAAGTACACAAATATGATTTTTCAAACCGTTATGGTTAGGCGTTGCATGTAGATGTAGTTCAAATTTGACTTACGGTCATTAAATGGCTAGAAAATCACTTAATGGTCATTAAAAGGTCAAATGACCCCTGGAATTATCCATATTTTCACATTACAGTTGTAGTAGTGCATGTTAAACGTAGAAAACAATTGTAGGCCATAAGAGGAAGTTATCTCCGGTTCGTCATCAAGCATGCATTGTTCCCTCTCGGAACCATGAGCCTTCTAGCGAGTTGCTCCGGTTTGTGAGGGGTGTGTGCCCAAACTTTTGCCAAACATGCCTATTTTTTAACCACATCATCTTGGTGGCATGACATTACATCAAGCAAGGTTTAATGTGTTTCTGATATTTTTTTTGGAATTAAAATGCCAGGTCACTCGATGCATACATATGCATGTGTCTATGTCGTGAGACAAATATATTTGAAAATTCCTTCTAATTTACTGCACATGGAATTAACTCGCATGCAAGTACACAAATATGATTTTTCAAACCGTTATGGTTAGCCGTTGCATGTAGATGTAGTTCAAATTTGAATTACGATCATTAAATGGCTAGAAAATCATTTAAATGTCTTTAAAAGGTCAAATGACCCCTAGAATTTTCCGATTTTTCACGTTACAGTTGTAGTAGTGCATGTTAAACATAGAAATAATTTGAAGGCCGTAAGAGGAAGCTACCTCCCGTTCGTCATCAAACATGCATTGTTCCCTCTCGGAACCATGAGTCTTCTAGTGAGTTGCTCCGGTTTGTGAGGGGTGTGTGTCCAAACTTTCGTCAAACATGCCAATTATTTTACCACATCATCTTGGTGGCATGACATTACATCAACCAAGGTTTCATGTGTTGTGATTTTTTTAATGTTTTGAAACTAAAATGCCATGGCACTCCATGCATACATATGCATGTGTCCATGTCGTGAGACAAATATGTTTGAAAGTTCCTTCTAATTTACCGCAATTGGAATTAACTCACACACGAGTACACAAATATGATTTTTCAAGCCGTTATGGTTAGCCGTTGCATGTAGATGTAGTTCAAATTTGAATTACGGTCATTAAATGGCTAGAAAATCACTTAAATGTCTTCAAAAGGTCAAATGACCCCTGAAATTTTCCAAATTTTCACATGAAAGTTGTATTAGTGCACGTTACACATAGAAAAAAATTGAAGGCTGTAAGAGGAAGCTATCTCCCGTTCGTCATCAAACATGCATTGTTCCCTCTCGGAACCATGAGCCTTCTAGTGAGTTGCTCCAGTTTGTGAGGGGTATGTCCAAACTTTCGTCACACATGCGAAATTTTGTACCACATCATCTTGGTGGCATGACATTACATCAACCAAGGTTTCATGTGTTTCTGATATTTTTTTATTTTTTTGGAATTTAAATGCCATGGCACTCCATGCTTAATTGTGTCATAGCTGTTAGACCAATATGTTTGAAAATTCCTTCCAATTTACCGCATATGGAATTAAATCGCGCACAAGTACACAAATTATGACTTTTCAAACGGTTATGGTTAGCTGTTGCATGTACATGTAGTTCAAATTTCAATTACGGACATTAAATGGCTAGAAAATCACTTAAATGTCTTAAAAGGTCAAATGACCCCTGAAATTTTCCAAAAATTTGACATGATAGTTGTGTTAGTACTACAAAATTTCTCGTACATTTAAAACACTATCCGTTGCCACTTTACTCCAAATTCGTCTTTCACAACTAATAAAAAATATCTACAACATCACACACGGTTGTTTTCTAGGAACTGTTTGAGATGAAAATATCTGGGTATATTTAAGTCTCCCTCCTTAAGCTTCGCCGGTTCATCTGCTCCAGTGCTGGCAACCCCCGAATCCACGAATCCTGATCCCCATTCCCGCACCCCCTTCTTGCAAAGATGAAGCCGTGGAAATGCTTCGTGAAGGCCCGTACGATGGCCGTGTCCGCCCCCACTGAGCGCCGCCGCTTGCGCCAAGAGCGCGGCCGCCTACACCAAGAGCGCGACCGCCTACGCCGAGAGTGCTGCCGCATCTGCATTGAGTGCGGTCGCTTCCGCCGAGAGGGCGTACGACAGCCGATAGGGCAGCTGCAGCAGCCGAGACGGCTGGAGCTGCTGTTGCGACGACGGCTACAAACACGAAGAGCGCTCGAGCTGCCGTCCGTGCCGCCGATGTTGCCCTGGCCCGGGTCGAGGCCATGCACGCCAAGATCAAGGATGCACACGCCAAGATATTCCAGGCCACCTCGGACTCCAGCATGCAACCTGTTGGTGTCAAAACCGGCCGATCTTGGGTAGGGGGTCCCGAACAGTGCGTATGAGGACCGAAGGAAACAGGAGACAAGGGCGACACGATGTTTACGCAGGTTTGGGCCCTCTTAATGGAGGTAAAACCCTATGTCCTACTTGATTATATTTGATGAGTATAGGGGTTACAATAGTCGATCTACCTCGAGATCATAATGGCTAAACCCTAGATGTCTAGCCTATATGATTCATTCTTAGCCTCTATGTACGAAACCCTCCGGTTTAAGGATGGCAATGGGTCGGGTTTGGATTGGGTTGCACAATATCAAATCCATATCCATATCCATGTAGGCATTTTTTTCCCGCCCATGAAAAAATCCACGGGTGAAAAAATGTGTCCATTTCCAAACCCGATGGATATCCATACCCACTGGATATCCATTGGGTCCTCTCGAGACATATAAATAAGACATAACACAATGTTAACATAAGCTCTTCCATTCTTGACCTTGTGGTAGGCTAGGGTTCACTTATGGTATACATTAACTTATGGTAAATCAACATGCACTGACATTCTAATTTCATTTAGTATTTTTTAACACATCAGAATGATGAGTCATTTAACAATGAGATAAAAATAAGGGAAGGGCGTTGGAGTATTCTACAGAGGGGATTGAATGTCAACTAATAAAACTTATGACGATGATTGTGTAATTTATTCTGCATCCTTTAGATAACAATGTGTAAAATTATAGTGGGACATTTGATTGTGGGGTAGGGATAGTAGATTTTTGCTCATTAAGTCATACTATCAGGTCGGGTTTGGGTATACCCATGGGTCAAAGATTATATCCATGCCCTACCTGCAAACAATTGGGTCGAGTTTGGGCACCACCCATGGACACAAAAGCATATCCAAACCCTATCCATTCGGGTCCGATATCCTTGGATATCCATGTCGATGGGTAAAATTGCCATCCTTACTCTGGTTTATATAGATACCAGAGGGGTCTAGTGTTGTACAGAGTCGGTTTACTGAGAAATGAAATAATGCATCCGAACGCTAAGCTTGCCATCCACGCAAAGGAGAGTCCCATCCGGACACGGGGAAAGGTCTTCTGCCTTGTATCTTCACGGCCCACCTGTCTGGCCCATATCAAATTGTTCGGACACTCAAGGACCCCTTAGTCTAGGACTCCCTCACTAGCCCCTGAACCAGTCTTCAATGACGATGTACTCGGCTCGTTGGTTGTCTTCGCTATTGCAAGGCGGGTTCATTCTTTGCGTACAAAGTAGTCTCTTGAAAAAGAGATCTGTATCCGGCTCCGCATTATAGCTACAACCCTAAACCACAAGGGCATGATGTTTAATAAAGCATATCTTCTGACAACTTTTTCGGTGAAATGTTATGTCTGGCCTTTTTATTATTTCTAACCATTTTGGCCTTCCGCTTCGTGTATCGAGGCGTGCCCTTCATTGACACGCCTTATCAAAGTAGAGATCGTTCCCCCTATTACATGATTTTCATCAATACGGGTTTGGGTAATCCAACCGTGCCGTTCACGTGACCCCTTGGGAATAGGTGAGTTTTAAGGCTAGTGGGGGGTGCTTGATACTCACTGCCTATATAAGCGGATAAGGATCCACTCTTTACCCCATGCCTTCATCCTTCCTCAGCCTTCCTGTCCTTGAGCAACAACACCCAAGCTTTCAGCCTTTCCAACCACCCAACTCTCCCAGCCTTGTCCGGATCCGGTTTACAAGGCAAGTGGGTTGCCTCCTCCATCACGGAGAAGGACATCAAGGAGCTCCGGGAGGCGAAGTATTTCACCGCAGAAATCACACACTGGCTCCCAGCCAAAGAGCAAATCATCCCCACAGCGGAGCCCGGCGAGAGGGTTGTCTTCATCCCCTACTTCCTCTGCGGGCTAGGGTTTCCACTCCACCCCTTTGTCCGCGGAATCATGTTCTATTACAAGTTGGATTTCCATGATCTGGCCCCAAACTCCTTCCTCCACATCTCGGCGTTCATCATCGTGTGTGAGGCGCTCCTCCGCATTCCTCCCCACTCCGGACTATGGCTCAAGGTTTTCAATGTGAAGCCAAAGGTGGTTGACGGGAAGCATGCTGACTGCAGCGGCGCCATGGTGAGCAAACTCCCCAAAACCACTTGGCCCAAGGGGGCCTTTATGGAGACCGTGAAGGTGTGGCGGCAGGAGTGATTCTATATCACCGAGCCTCGAGGTACCAAATGGGCATCTGCCCCTGAATTTAGATCTGGGCCTCCCATGCGGCTTGCATCTTGGACCAACAAGGGTCTAGACTGGGGATCAACTTACAAAGTGACGATGCTGCAAAAGCGCATCAAGAGCATGATAAAGAAACACACCAGTCTCACTGACGTGATTCAGGTGATGCTCTTCCGCCGGATACTCCCATGCCAACGCTGACCTCTCCGCATGTGGGAGTTTAATCCGGACGCCCCCCGGACCCTGCAGCACTTCTTCGGTACAACCCACGAAGAGATCTGAAAATTTCTTTTTAAAGTCCAGAAGTCGTGGCCGGAGAAGACCGAAAATATTGGTCTTGACAGCGCGCATCCAGCAACTGAGGTCAGCTCCTTTCTTCCAAACATAATTTCGATCCATAAATCAAGGGGTATACTGAGACACCATTCCTTTATTCAGGGCTGGATAGCGAAAGCGGAGCGGATCAGGTGTCTGGCGCCGCTACCAGAAAACCCGGTCGATACTCTGCTGACGAGGATGCCGGTCCCGGTGCCGTATCACGCGGCGGAGAAGAAGGCCAGGAATAAGGGCAAGGAGGCAAAAAGCAACCTCCACCGCAAAGGTACTTCGGATGTAGTGTCCGGAGATACTGAAGCTCTCTCCTCCCATAAGGGAGATTAAGACGAAGAGGAGGAAGAAGAAAAGGGCGGCCTCCGCAGACCTAGAGGCGGAGGCGTCCAAAAGGGGGAAGATATACCTCTCGGATGGCTCGGGCTCGGATGCCGAAGTCATCCCCCAGCGGCGCCCCAGGGCAAAGCCCCTCGCCGAATCATAAGCTTTCAAAAATATTGCACATATATCCGGTCTTCTATAGTTTGTAAGATAACATATCATTATGTGTTCCAATATGACCCATGATCTCCCGCAACAATCATCATCTTAGGGACTTTCTGGCACCGGAGATGGTGGAGAGCGAGACGCCTCCGCGAGCTTCTCCACCACGTGCCACGGATGACACCGAGGTGTTATCCCACAGGACTTCTCTAGGCTAGGAAGAAGTGCGGGAGGTCGTCAAGACGGCGCCAGAGGGTAATGCCTCGGCTGCTAAAAACATGGGGGGACCCACCCCTATGGACACCGACGACGGGGGCCATGATCAACCTGAATCCCAGCCGAACACCATTCCGGAGACCAGTACGGTTCCGGAATCAAGCGGGCAACCCCCTTTGAAGGAGGGGGGAGCGCCGACTCCACCGGCAACCTCCTTTACTCCGGAGGCGCCGGACACTCTAACGAAAGTACTTCGACGTGCTTCCATCATAGAAGAGCACCGTACCCTGATGGGCTCGGTGGTTGAGAATATTCAGTCTGCTAAGAGCATGCTGGATGAAGCCTTTACCAGCCTACTAACATGCTTTGAGGTATGCGACGTAAGACGCCTTTTATATGAAAAAACTTGCGCCTGTATACGAATAGTAGCCCCTGAGACTATGTTCGGTTTTGGACAAAGCCGAACAGAGGATCAAATGAATATCTCAGAAAGTGACGTACATATCTATTGAATGTACATGCTTCCCTATTGGCAGCGACCGCCCAGGCCGCTGAAGTTTCCGAGCTCAAAAGGAAGCTGAAGCTGGCCGATGACGACCTCGATCGTATTAACTAATGGTTCGATGAGGCACAAGGTACATACTTGTACGATTGAAATTATATTCAGGGAGTTTTAAGCTAACACACTTGCTTGTGTAAATGATTTGAAGGTAGTGCGACCGAGGTTGAGACTCTCAAGGGCACCCTGTCGCAAGTCCAAAAGCAGGAGCAGGAGAGTAGGGCAGCTGCTGATAAAGCAACTACAGATTTAAAGGCCGAACAGGTCAAGCGCCGTCAGTATGAGGAGAGGGTGACCGAAGTCGAGCAAGATCTCAAAGATGCTGCTCATAAGTGTGAGGCCTTGGAGAAGGAGAATAAGGCTCAAGCAGTCGAACTCTCCAAGGCTCTTCAAGAGGCTAGGGAGGCGCGGACTGAGTCCTGGGCGGCCCACAAGGAGATCAAGCAAGCTCAGCAGATAGCGGCCGGTAAGCCCTTTCTTTTACAGAGTAAATTCAGCAGTCAAGAATATGCCTTGCTTACTCGCTTGTGGAGTTCTCGAGATGCGTTTGCAGATCTTCCGGGAGCGCCGTTGATGCTGTGAAGTTTTTCCGGGCCCAAGAGGGGAACACGACGGAGAAACTCTTTTGGTCGCAGTACCTGGCGCCGGAGCGTCAAGTGCTGTTGAATGACCAGATGATGCAGCTGGCAGAGCTACATAGGATGTCCGGATTAGCCATGAAGGACATCATAGTCCGATTATGGCCAGCCAAACCCATTCCTGGCAGCTACATCGGCTTGGTCAGGCGGCTTACCGATGCCCTATCGTGAATCGAAGCTGTTAAGCGCTCCTCGTGCATTGAGGGTGCTCGGATGGCCTTTTCCAGTGTCAAGATGCATTGGGCAAAGATGAAGGCCGCCGTCGTAGCAGTTGAAAGGGCTGCTCGAAGCAAGGACTATCGCAAGCCGGAGCGCTATTTGGAAGATGTCCTAGAAGGAGCCTGTTTAATAGAGGGTCAGTGCTCGAAAGATATGATATTTGAATGAATGTATTCGGGCTACACAGACTGTGTGTTATGAAACAAGTTCTTTGTATAATATGATTGCTTTTTTATCAAAAATTATTTTCCTCCTGTGCGGCCGTTTGTTGTATCTGAAAGTTTGCCAGTCGTCGGCTTCAGCCCCCACGTAGATACTACAAGGGTGTTCGGAATAGCATGTGACCACTCTTGCCCCAATGTGTGGGTCCGTAAAGGAGGTGATCGTGCATCGAATGAGGCAATCAGACTATGTGGCTTTACCACTTTCACTTAGCCATACGAGTTTGACAATGGGATTATAGGCTTAGCCCCTAGTGTTGTTTGGCTATCCGAACTTGGGTGCTTTAGACGCCTGACCGGGTGAAGGCCAGTCCTTCGTGTGAAACGGAAAAAATCGCAAAAAGATTTAATAAATCACCGAACCGCTGACCAGCTGTCACCATATCATGACAGTCAGTTTTTGGCTTTCTCTACTAAGGTGTTTGACCGAATGAGCCAGAAACACAATCGCATCAGTTCTCCCTTTACTACCTTAGCCGAACAAGCGGAACGTAAGGTGGTAACCACAGGAGCCGGGCAACCCAACTATTGACCAAAGACATGATTCGGAGCCGATGTATATAATGTGGTATTCGGGACGCCGAAGTGTACTATGAAAGTGTTCGGACTTTTTGTTTTTGAATATTTGTGGCTGAATAGAGCCCTGGTAATTAATGCCAATGTGTATATGTTAATCAATCGTGACGGCGGGATACAGATTATGGAATAGGCCAATACCGAATAAGGTAGGACAAAACTGTTTCTGCTATGTTCTGATTGATATGTCAAACGTTCTCTTACAGAGAATGCTATAATCATCAAGGCTATTTTACATGCCGAGAATTCAAGGGAAAGCTCTGTACAGGTCCTAAAAAGGAAAAGGTGGTCTTGAAGATCCTTTGGACACTTGTTGCATGTCTGCGCCGCTTTTCACCGTGGTGTAGGATCCTTTGAGAGGATCAAACAATCAGGATACATAAAGGGCCTGGAAAAGGGGCCTCGGTACCATCGTAAAGTGATGTAGGTTGTAAAGAACCTGAAATATAGAAATGAGAAGAAAAAAGGGCAAATATGAGGGTCCGAATAGGGTCGCACCATATTGTGGACTTTTGTTTTTAGTGCGCCTCCAACCTCGCCCATGGTATTTTTAGTGCGTAATTATCTACGCGCGGTATGTATGCCGCAATCAGGTTGGGGTTTTGGCAGAGGCTAAATTGCTAATCTAGCTCTGGACGAGTTGGACTGTCATTCTGTGGGGTAGACCACACTCGTTTGACTGTGTCCTGGGGCTTGACTGCCGATGTAGTATTCGACTTGATAAGGCCACCCTGTACTTCAGCTGCTAGGGCCGCGGTATGCTCCTCGGTACGGAGGGAGATCTCCGTGTTTCCATTGATTGTTATGACTCCCCGTGGTCTGGGCATATTGACATTTTGATATGCATAGTGCGGGACTGCATTGAAACGGGCAAAAGCAGTTCGTCCAAGCAGTGCATGGTAACCACTGCTGAAAGGGACGATGTCGAAGATCAAATCTTCGCTTTGGAAATTAACCGAGGAGCCGAAGACTACCTCCAGCGTTATTGACCCTGTGCAACAAGCCTCTGCACAGGGTATTACTCCTTCAGGGATCAATACCAATTTTACGGATAGTGTCTTCATAAAGCAGATTGAGACTATTGATGCCGTCCATGAGGACTCATGTCAGATGGAATCCGTCGATGATAGGGTCGAGGACCAATGCTGTCGAACCTCCATGACGGATACTAGTCGGATGGTCTCTGCGGTCGAAGGGGGTCGGACAGGCCGACCATGGGTTGAATTTTTGGGCGACTGGCTCTATGGCGTAAACGTCCCTTAGTGCGCACTTGCGCTCCCGCTTGGGGATATGAGTGACATAGATCATGTTCACTGCTTTTACCTCGTGGGAAATTTCTTTTGCCCCCTGTGTTTGATGGGCGAGGCTCATCATTATCCTTGCTGGGTGGCCCTTTCCCCTTATGTTCGCTATTTATTTTACCTGCCTGTTTAAAGACCCAGCAATTTCTGTTGGTATGATTAGCAGGCTTGTCCGAGGTGCCATGGATCTGGCAAGACCATCTTTGTTTCTTTTGAATGGCTTTTCCCACTGACCGGGTTTAGAGCCACTGAATCCAG
Organism: Triticum aestivum; assembly: GCF_018294505.1. Classification (NCBI taxonomy): domain Eukaryota; kingdom Viridiplantae; phylum Streptophyta; class Magnoliopsida; order Poales; family Poaceae; genus Triticum; species Triticum aestivum. The sequence goes on along the minus strand of NC_057803.1, from coordinate 179,936,359 downwards.
CGTTGACTGCCATGTCTTTGGTATCGTCATTGTTGCTTCGATGCTTGTGTATGTTGCATCGTGGCCTTCCGTTGCCATCTCTGGCTTTGGAGGTGCCGGGGTCGCTGGTGCTGTTGCTTCTACGAGCTAGCCAGCTATCTTCTCCCATGCAAAAGCGGGTCATAAGTGCGGTGAGGGCTGCCATGCACTTCGGTTTTTCTTGGCCGAGATGTCGGGTGAGCCACTCATCGCAGACGCTGTGTTTGAAGGCCGCGAGGGCTTCGGCGTCCGGACAATCGACAATTTGGTTCTTTTTAATTAAGAACCTGGTCCAGAGCTTTCCGACCTGACTCTCCGGGTTGTTGGACTATATGACTAAGGTCATCGATGTCTGGAGGCCGAACACAGGTACCTTGGAAGTTTTCTTTAAAGGCATCTTCCAAATCTTCCCAGCTACCAATAGAGTTTTCTGGGAGGCTGTTTAACCAGTGTTGTGTTGGTCCCTTGAGCTTTAGGGGAGGTACTTGAAGGCATGGAGATCATCACCGCGAGCCATGTGGATGTGGAGAAGAAAATCTTCGATCCATACTGCGGGATCCGTCGTTCCGTTGTATGATTCAATGTTCACGGGTTTAAACCCTTCTGGGAACTGGTGCTCCATTACCTTATCAGTGAAGCATAAGGGGTCCGCGACGCCTCTGTATCGGGCAACATTGCAACGGAGTTCGGATGACATCTATATGCGGTTTTTGGCCCTGGTGAGGTTAGGCCTGTCAGGCCAAGCCTGCCGATCATCTTCTCGCATTGGGGCGTGCCCCTTGATCCATAGATTGATCTTGTTTGGCCTGCCCTATTATTCAGGTCTTGTTGTAGATCGTAGGTGTATCCTGGAGCCGCTGTCTCTCTGCCCTTATAGTGAGGTGGTGCGGGTTGGTGTTCGGTGTGTGTGGCTGCTTTGTCTCGCCCACGTGGTGGCCGATTTGGTTTATCGGCGAGGTCGTGTTTTGCCGGGTTTGGCTTGACGGCCTCGTCGTCGAATTGTGGCAGTAGTCGGCGCTTCGGATAAGTTTTTGTTGGGCGTTGAAGGCCATATTCTTCGGCAGCTAGGACCTGACTTCATCTGTCATTGAGCGTATCTTGTTCAACTTGGAGCCATTTCTGCTGCTTTTTTAGGCTTCTCGCAGTGGTGATTAGCTAGCGCTTAAAGTGCTCCTGCTCAAGTGGTTCTTCTGGCATGATGTGACGCCCCGAGACCGATGCGCCAGGTGTCTCCCAGTTATTCGCCGTCGTTGCCATGTCATTTGCTTGCGTGTTGCATTTCATCACATCATCATGTGCATTGCATCATCATGTTTTCAAAACTTGCATCCATCCCGGCCTCCCCGTTCTTTCCATGGTCTGTTCTGAGCCCGTCCACACTTGCACGCGCCCACGGCATGTCCGAAATATTTATTTTATTAGTGGACGGAAAATGTTCTCGGAAGGGGTTGAAAGTAGGCATGCGGTGTTGTTATAGTGTAGATAGGCCGCCTGTCAAATTTCATCGCATTCGGAGTCCGTTTGACGCCCCAACGGTTAACTATAGCGACAATATAGTCGGTCTTTTCGTCGGACGTTTTCGGTCTCCGGAAACCGCTGTCGGGTCTCTCTCTCTTCTCTTCTCTTCTCTCAGCCTGAGGCCTTCTGCACAGCCCTCTACCTACCACCAGGCCCAACCTAACCTCTCTCGTCATCCCGCGGCCCTTCTCGCGCGCGCATCTGAAAAGCTGTCCCGGACCCGACCCGGACAGTCGTCATCGTTGGATCCGGATCATCCCCAAACATCTATAAAGCATCTCCATTTTTTATTTGGACTCACCTAAGCCATTTATTCTCGACCGTCCGATTTAATCGAAGGGTCCAAATGTTACCCTCTTTTTCTATATATAGACCTAATTGCCTAATCCCTAAAATCTAGGGCATTTGTCCCTTACCCCGCCGCCGCCGCATCTTCATCGGGATCCATCCTGAGCCAACCCGCGTGTAACGCCCTCGATGCGGCTATATCTCCCACGTGTCGAAGCACGACTTAGAGGCATAACCGCATTGAAAGCAATGTCGCAAGTGAGGTAATCTTCACACAACCCATGTAATGCATAAGGGAAAAAGATACATAGTTGGCTTACAATCGCCACTTCACACAATTACATGAATAAAGCATTACATCATATAGATACAAACAAGGTCCGACTACGGAACCAAAATAAAAGAAGAACCCCAAATGCGACAAGGTCCCAGATCGACCCCAACTGGGCTCCACTACTAATCAACTAGAATGAAGCAAGACAAAGGACAAGATCTTCAACGAGCTCCTCCTGAGCTTGGTTGCGTCATCTGCACGGACTCAACGGCACCTGCAAACTAGTTTTGGAAGTATCTGTGAGCCACAGGGACTCAGCAATCTCGCACCCTCGCGATCAAGACTATTTAAGCTTATGGGTAAGGTAAAGGTATGAGGTGGAGCTACAACAAGCGACTAGCATATACGGTGGCTAACATACACAAAAGAGAGCGAGAAGAGAAAGCAAAGCACGGTCGATAGAAGTATGATCAAGAAGTGATCCTAAAACAACCTACGTCAAGCATAACTCCAACACCGTGTTCACTTACCGGACTCTGCCGGAAAGAGACCATCGCGGTTACAACGCAGTTGATGCATTTTAATTAAGGTCAACTTCAGGTTTTCTACAACCGAACATTAACAAATTCCCATCTGCCCATAACCGCGGGCACGGCTTTTGAAAGTTCAAATCCCTGCAGGGGTATCCCAACTTAGCCCATCACAAGCTCTCACGATCAACGAAGGAATAGACCTCCTCCCGAGACATTCCGATCAGACTCGGTATCCCGGTTCTACAAGACATTTCGACAGGGTAAAACTAAACCAGCAACACCGCCCGAATGTGCCGACAAATCCCGATAGGAGCTGCACATATCTCTTTCTCAGGGCACACTCAGATGAGCCAGACATCGGGCAGGCCAGCCCAGAGTTGCCCCAGGTAGCCCCGGACATCGCACAGTTGGACCAACACTCAGAGGAGCACTGGCCCGGGGGGGGGGCTAAAATAATGATGACCCTCAGGAGCTCGACTCCCAAGGGAAAAGAAAAGGCTAGGTGGCAAATGGTAAAACCAATGTTGGGCATTGCTGGAAGAGCTTTACTTAAGGCGAACTGTCAAGGGTTCCCATTATTACCCAACCGCGTAAGGAACGCAAAATCCGGGAACATAACACCGATATGACGGAAACTAGGGCGGCAAGAGTGGAACAAAACACCAGGCATAAGGCCGAGCCTTCCACCCTTTACCAAGTATATAGATGCATTTATTAAATAAGATATATAGTGATATCCCAACAAGTAAACATGTTCCAACAAGGAACAACATCTCCATGTTCCAACAAGGAACAAAACTTCAATCTTCACCTACAACTAACAACGCTATAAGAGGGGCTGAGCAAAGCGATAACATAGCCAATCAACGGTTTGCTAGGACAAGGTGGGTTAGAGGCTTGGTTTAACAATATGGGAGGCATGATAAGCAAGTGGTAGGTATCGCAGCATAGGCATAGCAAAAGAGCGAGCATCTAAGCAAGCAAAGATAGAAGTGATTTCGAGGGTATGATCATCTTGCCTGAAATCCTGCAAGGAAGAAGAACGTGTCCGTGAAGAAGACAAACGGACGTAGACGAACGGGTCCTCACAAACGCGACGTTATCGGATCCAACCCAAAGAAGCAAACACCGGAAAAGAAGCACACAACATAGTAAACAACCAACACATGAACATCGTATGATATGTGGGATGCGGTATGCGATGCATATGCATGATTTACAAAGGAATGAATGAAACTGGCCTCAACATGGAAATCCAAGTGTGCCACTGGAAAGATGAGATGAAATCGCTTGAAAATGATATAAATATCACCGGAATCGGAGTTACGGTTTGGAAATGGCAAGCAATTCAAATATGACCATGTTCTGCGATTTACAGCAAGTAGCCATCTAAATGCAACGAGATGAACATGCTACAGCACCCAAACATGGAAACAAAATACATGGAAGGAATCCATTCATGATGCTTAACAAAAGTCTAGCACTGAGCTACGACCAATTCATACATTAAGAGGTTCAAACAAGCATGGCAAAAATGCATATGGCAAACAGATTTCAGACTTACTGAAATTAACACTTGTCTGGAATTTCAGATCAGATAGCACTCTTTGGAGCATGAAAACTATATGCTACAGGACCTGAACATGGCAAAGTAAAGCATGGCATTGAGCTACTCAAAGAGCTTAACAAAAGTCCCTTAGTGACCTTGAGTCAAAAGGGATCAGAAAATACAATTACAAGCATGCGAACATGACAAAAACATAATCAGATCCCAGACTTAGTGAAAATTGGAGGATGCTGAAACATATATCAAGTAGGCATGTTTACGAGCTCGATGCACTCACTACAGAGCAAGTCATGACAATCTAAGCATACACCCATCAAGAATACATAAAATGTAAGCTAGACATGGCAATAACAATAGCATAGCATGCACGGATCAACTACAACATCATCGGCAAAATCGCTAACAAGTAGACAATCTGCCCAGATTCACGAAGTAGCAAAAGTAGAGCTCGATTGACTCAAGCTAGGGTGCTCCATAATTGCAAACAAAGACAAGGATGGATAGAGCACTATAAGATTAACAAAACATCCTTACTGATCATCCTCAAAAGAGGCACGGATCACTAGGAAACAACATGAACATATGGCATAATGAGATAAACAGATCAAGGACTCATGGGCATAATGAGATAAACAAATGCTAAGTCCCTGAAATCAGCATTACCAAGTGCCTCACTTTGCAAGCTTCTGCTAGTCACCACACACATCACAAAAATACATGGGTTGCACCTCTGGAAAGATGGCAAAACCCTTAACAAAACATATGTAGAACTCATGGGCATAACATGCACACAATAATCATGGCAAAAATGACAAATATCTAAATGGAGCAGCAGATCTGACAATTAACTCAAGTAGCACCCTTCTAACAACATTTCGGGCATCAAGATGCACTCAAATGAAAATGATGCAATGATATGAAATTATGTACTCTCTGGGGCGAACATTTTGATATGCTATATGCCCAAAACAGAGCTACGGATGCGGAGAAACAACATGATGAAAAACGCAAAATAGTTAGGGTTTCGGGGCAAAAGTCAACCGAGGTGATTTTTGGATCTGAGATCCAGATCGGGCCGGCGTGGAAAACGAGGTTTGCCGGAACGACGAACTCGCCGGATATGAAGCTGGAGGTCGCCGGACTTGGTGGATCTGGCCGGGAGATGGATGGCGGCGGCTGGAGTTGATGCGGTGGCTGGCAAGCTCCGGCGGCGCGCGGGTAGTTGGCGCGGTGGTCGAGGCCATGGCGCCTGGCTGCGGAGCAGCGGCGAGCCGCCGACGGGACTGTAGCGCCGGCGAGGGGAGGCGGGCCGGCGCTGGCGAGCTCGGAGGGCCTCGGCGGGGAGGCGGCGCGACGCTGCGCCTCGGGCGGCCGCGCGGGAGGAGCGGCGCTGGCCGCGGGAAGCTCGGGCCGGGCGGGCCGGCCTCGGGCCCACAGGGCCGCGGCCGCGTGAGGAGAGAGAGGGGGCGGGGCGCAGTGACGTGTCGCGCACTGAGTGGGTGAGGGCGCCGGCAGGGCTGAGGTGGCGGCGCACGATTCGCCGGAGTGAGGTGGCCGGCGGCGGCGGACATGTCCGGCGCGATGAGGATTTTTGTCTGGGGGCACGAGGTAGGGGAAGGCTAGGGTTAGACCGCAAATTTCGGAGGGGATCACTTTTTTATAGGTAGAGGGAGCTAGGAGAGTCCAAATGAGGTGCGGTTTTCGGCCACACGATCGTGATCAAACGCTTTAGAAGATGGAGAGGGTTTATGTGGGTTTTGTGCCAAAATGGAAGGGTGTTGGGCTACAACACACATGAGGCCTTTTCGGTCCTTCGGTTAACCATTGGAGTATCAAATGAAGTCCAAATGGTACGAAACTTGACAGGCGGTCTACCGGTAGTAAACCAAGGCCGCTTGGCAAGTCTCGGTCCAATCCGGAAATGTTTAATCCCCACACACGAAAGAAAGGTAGAAATGACCACCGGAGAAGAACGAAGCGCCGGATTGCAAAACGGACAATGGGGAAAATGCTCGGATGCATGAGACGAACATGTATGCAAATGAAATGCACATGATGACATGATATGCAATGCATGACACGCAAGCAATGACAAGGCAACAATAGCGAATAACAGGAAGACACCTGGTACATCGGTCTCGGGGCGTCACAACACTCCACCACTACGAGAGGATCTCGTCCCGAGATCTAGAATGGCACCGGAGGGAAAACGGAAGAGAAAGAGAAGAGGTAAAACTAAGTTGCTCCTTTGACAAACGAGTGAAACCAAAGAACCTTGAAAAGGTTAAGCCATTTCGAGAAAAGAATACAATGGAGATGAACGAAGTTGAAAACACCCCGTTAGGAAAGAGGAACAAGGAAGAACAAATTTGGGCAGCACTCCGTTTGAAATGGAAGTCAACAACTTGATAAAATGAAAAGAACTTGAGCAAAAGGGCACAACACTCTGGTTAGATGGATAAGCATAGGAAAGAACATGATCTTAGATGAAACGAGATGATGGTTGAAGAAAAACAACATCGCAATGCCTCCGGAACAAAAGTAAGAATGGAATGGGATGAACGAAGGAAACCAAGATCTCGAGGTAGCACGCTTACAACAAATGCTAGAACGGAATTGTTGGAAAACCCACAACGAAAAGAATAAGCTTGATATGGTCTTATGGAATACATCTCGAATTATGAGGTGACAACCTGCCACTCACGGAAAAAGAATTGGATTGATATGAACTAATTGGTGAGAAAGTATATCGCACTAGAAAGGATAAATGAAGAACTTGGATCAATTATAAGCACCATAATAGCAACAAACCTTAGAGAAGGCTTTAGGTGAAATATAAACCAAGATAATAGCAATGAAGAGATTGATGGATTTAAAATATCTCGTTCATGACAACATGTGAATCATGAAACATGAATTCAAATTATCAAGAATGACATAATACCACCTCCCATGATACGGAAGAAAGAATTGCACTCTGGATTACAATATGAAGAAAGCTTGAGATTCTTTGAAAAGAATCTTGATGAACACTTCGAGAATGAATTAAATCATAGATGAACCATCATGTAGAACCTTCATGAGAACTCCGAAAAAAGAGAAGATGCACAATTGAATTCAGGACTTTGATGAGCCTCCGGAATAGGAAATTAGGCACTTGGATGAAACAAGAATAAGAATTACATTATGCTTAACCTTCACCAATTAAATTGATGACAATCAACGGATTTGGCACACTACTTATTCTCGTATCAAGGATTAAGAGAGATATAACATAAACTTGAGAATGTCTTTGACGAATCCACCGGTAGGATTGAAAACAACAAATGAATTAATATGATAACGAATGACGAGAACTCTTGCACGAACCACCGTAAGAATTAAAATAAACGAAGAAAAGATAAAGAATCACCAGGAAGAATTAGCAAATGAACGAAGAAGCTTGAGGGGATTTAGATACATCAGAACGAAGAGATGTAGAGTATATTAGATTGATGCACCGGTAAGATTTGAGAATGAAAAATGAAAGCTGAGAATGAATAAACTTGAATTGATGGCCTCCGGATAACAAACTGAGAAGACTCTTGAATTGCTCCGAAAGAGTGAAAAGAATTCTGACAATCAAAAGAATTATGAGAGGATGGCAACAATCTCGAGTGACGAATCTTGAAGAGAACGGAGCAAGGTTGAAAGAAGAATCTTCTTCGGTCTTCCACTGAGAATGACGACGAGAAATACCAGCACGACTTATTTAGGCACTCCGGAAGAATCAAAACGAAGAGGTTGAGCCAACGATGAAAAGAATTTGAAAGAACTTGGAGAAATACATATGACTGATGATGAATCATTCTTACGTCAAACTTCGAAAAGAATTTGCGAGTAACTCCGGGAAAAAATTAGAAGAGTCAGGTAAGATCCTGGGAAAAGACCCGTGGGTTAGGGCGCACTCAAAAGAAAACATCGTAGAATGATTTGAAGGAGAGATTGCACCAGTTGAATTAAATGGCTTGAATAAGATAGGACTTCGAAATAGCTTGATCGGATGCAAAGTGAAAACACAAATCTTCGAAATATCTTCAGCACTCCGGAACAAATGAATAGCGAGAGGTGAATGATTAAGAGGTACGCCGGCAAGAGAAGACATTTAAAACGAGGAAAGGATGTGATCAACACAGAAAACTTGAATTGAATCCACCGGAGAAGAAAAAGAATGAATAATGGTGAACTAGAAGAACACCTTCAAGGGAACCACTGGGTAAGAGTAATGATAGAAAAGAATGGAGAGACTTCGCATCAATACGATGGATACTTGATTAAGAAATCTTAGTCCTCGAAGAAAAAGGGAGGGTGGGCGGGAAAACAAAGGCAGCTTGAAGACGAATGAAACAAACACCGTTGAGAAGAACTAATAATTGATCTTGTTGATGTTGAAAAGATTGGAACCACTTGAAGAGAAACACATCGGTGCAAAGGATTGACATGACAATCTCGATTATCATGAAGGATTTGTAATCACATTGGAGTATGAGAACACCGTCTAGGAAAGGTATGGAATCAACACTTGACTTCGAAGCAACTCGAATACCACAACTCAAAAACAAAACAAGGATTGGCTTGCCGAATAAGCCAGAACAAACATATGATAGAGATTTCGTCCGAAGTTTTCGTGGTGGGGCCTACACGGGCTCGATCATACAGCACCATCATGTACAAGGCAGTGCACATGACATACGAAGCGTCCCTGAGTCGGCATAGCCAAGGACTCTTTAAGACACAACGAGACCACTGTAAAACCGACCGTGAATAGGCGGACCACTAGACGTCGAACCCCAATTTCATATCATACGTCTGTCGGAAACATATCCTAAGACCTACTTGAATTCCCACTTATAAACTCCCGAAACTTTCCGGTTATGCAATCAGGTGTTGGGGATACAGGGGAAGCATAATATCTCACCCAAAACTAGCAAATCCTACATCCAGCTGTATCCATCCTTCAACACATAACCAAGAAACCTTCGGAAATCGTCTACCTCAACCTTCGAAAAGCATCCGTTATACAAGTTATGGCAATACTCCCGAACTCCCGCCCCAGTACTGGGTGGCGTCGAGGTTATCTCACCAACGAACTGCATAAAAGAGATTTTCGATGTCGACGTACTAAACTCAGGTATTCCAGAACTGCAACGATAAAATTATGACGACAACACCTCAGAGCTCAACTCCCCGGGACACTTCCACAAAACCCCTGACAGGAGGCACCAAGACAATGTTCTCATCATAAAACCATCGGAACGATTCCAAGATACCCGTGTGATCCTAAATTTTTTTAGTGAAATTTGACAAGAGAAGAGTCAAAACTCTACGTCAGGATTCCTTACCAGAGAGATGAGGAGACTGGGAAGTAAAAAGAATTCCTAAACTCTCCGATATATAATTCCTAAATGACTCAAAACATTTTTCTAGACACAACTCGGCCGCTAAAAACGATCAAGCAATGGGGCTCCAAAGGTCGGGGAAGGCTCTGATTACCAACTTGTAACGCCCTCGATGCGGTTATATCTCCCACGTGTCGAAGCACGACTTAGAGGCATAACCGCATTGAAAGCAATGTCGCTAGTGAGGTAATCTTCACACAACCCATGTAATGCATAAGGGAAAAAGATACATAGTTGGCTTACAATCGCCACTTCACACAATTACATGAATAAAGCATTACATCATACATATACAAACAAGGTCCGACTACGGAACCAAAATAAAAGAAGAACCCCAAATGCGACAAGGTCCCCGATCGACCCCAACTGGGCTCCACTACTGATAAACTAGAACAAGCAAGACAAAGGACAAGATCTTCAACGAACTCCTCCTGAGCTTGGTTGCGTCATCTGCACGGACTCAACTGCACCTGCAAACTGGTTTTGGAAGTATCTGTGAGCCATAGGGACTCAGCAATCTCGCACCCTCGCGATCAAGACTATTTAAGCTTATGGGTAAGGTAAAGGTATGAGGTGGAGCTGCAGCAAGCGACTAGCATATATGGTGGCTAACATACACAAAAGAGAGCGAGAAGAGAAAGCAAAGCACGGTCAATAGAAGTATGATCAAGAAGTGATCCTAAAACAACCTACGTCAAGCATAACTCCAACACCGTGTTCACTTCCCGGACTCCGCCGGAAAGAGATCATCACGGTTACACAGGCGGTTGATGCATTTTAATTAAGGTCAACTTCAGGTTTTCTACAACCAGACGTTAACAAATTGCCATCTGCCCATAACCGCGGGCACGGCTTTTGAAAGTTCAAATCCCTGCAGGGGTGTCCCAACTTAGCCCATCACAAGCTCTCACGGTCAACGAAGGAATAGACCTCCTCCCGAGACATTCCGATCAGACTCGGTATCCCGGTTCTACAAGACATTTTGACAGGGTAAAACTAAACTAGCAACACCGCCCGAATGTGCCGACAAATCCCGATAGGAGCTGCACATATCTCTTTCTCAGGGCACACTCAGATGAGCCAAACGTCGGGCAGGCCAGCCCAGAGTTTCCCCTGGTAGCCCCGGACATCGCTCAGTTGGACCAACACTCAGAGGAGCACTGGCCCCGGGGGGGGGGGGGCGGTAAAATAATGATGACCCTTAGGAGCGCGACTCCCAAGGGAAAAGAAAAGGCTAGGTGGCAAATGGTAAAACCAATGTTGGGCATTGCTGGAAGAGCTTTACTTAAGGCGAACTGTCAAGGGGTTCCTGTTATTACCCAACCGCGTAAGGAACACAAAATCCGGGAACATAACACCGATATGACGGAAACTAGGGCGACAAGAGTGGAACAAAACACCAGGCATAAGGCCGAGCCTTCCACCCTTTACCAAGTATATAGATGCATTTATTAAATAAGATATATAGTGATATCCCAACAAGTAAACATGTTCCAATAAGGAACAACATCTCCATGTTCCAACAAGGAACAAAACTTCAATCTTCACCTGCAACTAACAATGCTATAAGAGGGGTCGAGCAAAGCGGTAACATAGCCAATCAACGGTTTGCTAGGACTAGGTGGGTTAGAGGCTTGGTCCAACAATATGGGAGGCATGATAAGCAAGTGGTAGGTATCGCAGCATAGGCATAGCAAAAGAGCGAGCATCTAAGCAAGCAAAGATAGAAGTGATTTCGAGGGTATGATCATCTTGCCTGAAATCCCGTAAGGAAGAAGAACGAGTCCATGAAGAAGACAAACGGACGTAGACGAACGGGTCCTCACAAGCGAGACGTTATCGGAACCAACCCAAAGAAGCAAACACCGGAAAAGAAGCACACAACATAGTAAACAACCAACACATGAACATCGTATGATATGCGGCATGCGGTATGCGATGCATATGCATGATTTACAAAGGAATGAATGAAACTGGCCTCAACATGGAAATCCAAGTGTGCCACTGGAAAGATGAGATGAAATCGCTTGAAAATGATATAAATATCACCGGAATCGGAGTTTCGGTTTGAAAATGGCAAGCAATTCAAATATGACCACGTTCTGCGATTTACAGCAAGTAGCCATCTAAATGCAATGAGATGAACATGCTACAGCACCCAAACATGGCAAAAAAATACATGGCAGGAATCCATTCATGATGCTTAACAAAAGTCTAGCACTGAGCTACGGCCAATTCATACATTAACAGGTTCAAACAAGCATGGCAAAAATGCATATGGCAAACACATTTCAGACTTAGTGAAATTAACACTTGTCTGGAATTTCAGATCAGATAGCACTCTTTGGAGCATGAAAACTATATGCTACAGGACCTGAACATGGCAAAGTAAAGCATGGAATGGAGCTACTCAAAGAGCTTAACAAAAGTCCCTTAGTGATCTTGAGTCAAAAGGGATCAGAAAATACTATTACAAGCATACGAACATGACAAAAACATAATCAGATCCCAGACTTAGTGAAAACTGGAGCATGCTGAAACAGATATCAAGTAGGCATGTTTACGAGCTCGATGCACTCACTACAGAGCAAGTCATGACAATCTAAGCATACACCCATCAAGAATACATAAAATGTAAGCTAGACATGGCAATAACAATAGCATAGCATGCACGGATCAACTACAACATCATCGGCAAAATCGCTAACAAGTAGACAATCTGCCCAGATTCACGAAGTAGCAAAAGTAGAGCTCGATTGACTCAATCTAGGGTGCTCCATAATTGCAAACAAAGACAAGGATGGATAGAGCACTATAATATTAACAAAACATCCTTACTGATCATCCTCAAAATAGGCACGGATCACTAGGAAACAACATGAACATATGGCATAATGAGATAAACAGATCAAGGACTTGGTGGAAATGCTAAGTCCCTGAAATCAGCATTACCAAGTGCCTCACTTTGCAAGCTTGTGCTAGTCACCACACACGTCACAAAAATACATGAGTTGCACCTCTGGAAAGATGGCAAAACCCTTAACAAAACGTATGTAGAACTCATGGGCATAACATGCACACAATAATCATGGCAAAAATGACAAATATCTAAATGGAGCAGCAGATCTGACAATTAACTCAAGTAGCACTCTTCTAACAGCATTTCGGGCATCAAGATGCACTCAAATGAAAATGATGCAATGAGATAAAATGATGTACTCTCTGAGGCGAACATTTTGATATGCTATATGCCCAAAACGGAGCTACGAATGCGGAGATACAACATGATGAAAAACACAAAATAGTTAGGGTTTCGGGGAAAAAGTCAACCGAGGTGATTTTTGGATCTGAGATCCAGATCGGGCCAGCGCGGAAAACGAGGTTTGCCAGAACGACGAATTCGCCGGAGATGAAGCTGGAGGTCGCCGGACTTGGTGGATCCGGCCGGGAGATGGAGGGCGGCGGCCGGAGTCGATGCGGTGGCCGGAAAGCTCCGACGGCGCGCGGGTAGTTGGCGCGGTGGTCGAGGCCATGGCGCCTGGCTGCAGAGCAGCGGCGAGCCGCCGGCGGGACTGTAGTGCCGGCGAGGGGAGGCGGGCCGGCGCCGGAGAGCTCGGAGGGCCTCGGCAGGGAAGCAGCGTGACGCTGCGCCTCGGGCGGCCGCGCGGGAGGAGCGGCGCTGGCCGCGGGAAGCTCGGGCCGGGCGGGCCGGCCTCGGGCCCACAGGGCCGCGGCCGCGTGAGGAGAGAGAGGGGGCGGGGCGCAGTGACGTGTCGCGCACTGAGTGGGTGAGGGCGCCGGCAGGGCTGAGGTGGCGGCGCACGATTCGCCGGAGTGAGGTGGCCGGCGGCGGCGGACATGTCCGGCGCGATGAGGATTTTTGTCTGGGGGCACGAGGTAGGGGAAGGCTAGGGTTAGACCGCAAATTTCGGAGGGGATCACTTTTTTATAGGTAGAGGGAGCTAGGAGAGTCCAAATGAGGTGCGGTTTTCGGCCACACGATCGTGATCGAACGCTTTAGAAGATGGAGAGGGTTTATGTGGGTTTTGTGCCAAAATGGAAGGGTGTTGGGCTACAACACACATGAGGCCTTTTCGGTCCTTCGGTTAACCATTGGAGTATCCAATGAAGTCCAAATGGTACGAAACTTGACAGGCGGTCTACCGGTAGTAAACCAAGGCCGCATGGCAAGTCTCGGTCCAATCCGGAAATGTTTAATCCCCACAAAAGAAAGAAAGGTAGAAATGACCACCGAAGAAGAACGAAGCGTTGGATTGCAAAACGGACAACGGGGAAAATGCTCGGATTCATGAGACGAACATGTATGCAAATGAAATGCACATGATGACATGATATGCAATGCATGACACGCAAGCAATGACAAGGCAACAACAGCGAATAATAGGAAGACACCTGACACATCGGTCTCGGGGCGTCACACCGCGCCTCCTTCCTCCCTGGTATTCAGCACCACAAAATCCCACCTCCTCCTCTCGATTCCCTCCTCCCGAGCCTCGCCGGACTGCACTTGAGCCCATCCAGCTGCCGCTGCTACTGTCGTTCCCCTGCCGTGGCGCCCGAGCTGCAGAGGAGCAGGAGCACCTCCAAGCCGCTGACCATGCCGGGCCTCCAATTCTCCTCCCGTGCACCTCCGCTCATCCTCTCGCATCACGGGCAAGCTCCAGTGAGCCGCAGGTCGTCGCCATGCCCTGCCTCTCCTTGTCTCCTTTTCCCTCTCTTTCACTCACAGGTCTCTCTCTCTCTGTCTTGCCGTAGCAGGGAACCGCCGCCACCAGGGAGCCTCCCATGCCCAGTGCCTCCTCCGCCCCTGCTTCGTCGGCCTCTCCTGATTCGCCCTGCGTCCCTGCTGCTGGAGCCTGGCCAAGTCCCCGCGCTGCTGGCCCTGCCGCTGCATCGCCGTCAGTCCAGCAAGACCCGCCTCTGCTTCGCTCGAACAGGGAAGAGGACACCCTGCCTCCGCTCGCTTGGTTCGCCTGCGCATTGACCGCGCCTTCGCCTTGTCAGGCCACTCCATCTAACCCTTATGCGTGGCCCAGATCCGCGCTGCTTCCCCCGTTGGCCCAGCGCCTCCTCCCTCGTCTTGATATGGGTTTTGGCCCATGGTGAGGCCACCCCAGCGCCCTTCCTCTGGTTTTTCCCTGTTGGGCCAGTCCGCCTCTGTTTCGGCTCGACTATGGTTTTTTCCTGTCCATGTGATTTTAGCTATTTATCTAGTAAAAACAGATTTACATAAAACCCCTTCATGATCATGCATTTCATAACTCCACAACCGTGCATCGGTTTAAAATGATTTATATATGAAAATTGCTTAGTTTTTCATCTAGTTTCATAATATGCAACTTTCATGCATGTTAAAAATGTTTAAACCTGTTGTTTGCATTTATTTGCTTAATTGCCATGTTAAAATGATTTAATTCATAACTAATTAACTGTAGTTCCAAATTTAGCAAACTTTATATGTAAATGGGGTAGAAAAATGCCTAGTTCAACATGGTGTACTTGTTTTGCATGTTTAACAACTCTAAAATATGGTTTAGTTCAGAACAGTAACAAATCCATAAATATGCACATGAGGATTTTCCGGATTTATTGTTTGTTGTTTCGACCTCATTTAAACTTGCCTAGATAGGTAGTTTTCATTTGCTTCACCTCTTGCCATGTTAATCAACATTTCATATTGTTGGGTACATAAACGGGAGAGAACTAAATAAGTCATGTGGTGTTTTGTCAATATGCAACTTGTTGCATATTGAGCTCCACTTAATTTGTAGTATTGTTTGTGCACTTTGCCATGCCATGAATCATTAAACCGGGCATGCATCATACTTGGTTGTGCATGATGCCATGTTTATGTGATGGTTGTTTACGATGTTGCTTGCTTCTTTCCGGGTTGCTTCTCCTGTTAGCTTCGGTTCCGTTCTGGAGCTGTGAGGATCCGTTCGACTACGCCTGCTTGTCTCCTTCATGGACTCGTTCTTCTTCCTTGCGGGATCTCAGGCAAGATGACCATACCCTCAAAATCACTTCTATATTTGCTTGCTAGTTGCTCGTTCTTTTGCTATGTCGTGATACCTACCACTTGCTATATCGTGCCTCCCATTTTTGCCATGTCAAGCCTCTAACCCACCTTTCCTAGCAAACCGTTGTTTGGCTATGTTACCGCTTTGCTCAGCCCCTCTTATAGCGTTGCTAGTTGCAGGTGAAGATGAAGTTTGTTCCATGTTGGAACATGGATATGTTGGGATATCACAATATCTCTTATTTTAATTAATGCATCTATATACTTGGTAAAGGGTGGAAGGCTCGACCTTATGCCTGGTGTTTTGTTCCACTCTTACCACCCTAGTTTCCGTCATACCGGTGTTATGCTCCTTGATTTTGCATTCCTTACGCGGTTGGGTGTTATGGGAACCCCTTGACAGTTCATTATGAATAAAACTCCTCCAGCAAGGCCCAACCTTGGTTTTACCATTTGCCTCACCACGACCTATACTTTTCCCTTGGGAGTCGCGCTCTCAAGGGTCATATTTATTTTAACCCCCCGAGCCAGTGCTTGTCTAAGTGTTGGTCCAAACCAGAGCACCGTGCAGGACCGTCCCTTGGCAAGTTGGGTTATGTTGGTTTCTGTACGCTTAGCTTATCCGGTGTGCCCTAAGAACGAGATATGTGTAGCTCCTATCAGGATTTGTCGGCACAGCGGGTGGTCTTGCTGGTCTTGTTTTACCATTGTCGAAATGTCTTGTAACCGGGACTCCAAGTCTGATCGGGTCTTCCTGGGAGAAGGAATATCCTTCGTTGACCGTGAGAGCTTGTGATGGGCTAAGTTGGGACACCCCTGCAGGGTTTGAACTTTCAAAAGCCGTGCCTGCGGTTATGGGCAGATGGGAATTTGTTAATATCCGGTTGTAGAGAACTTGACACTTAATTTAATTAAAAATGCATCAACCGCGTGTGTAGCCGTGATGGTCTCTTTTCGGCGGGGTCCGGGAAGTGAACACGGTTCTTGTGTTATGCTTGAACGTAAGTAGATTCAGGATCACTTATTGATCACTTCTAGTTCACGACCGTTGCTTTGCTTCTCTTCTCGCTCTTATTTGCATATGTTCACTCTTAGCGCTTTGCTGCAGCTCCACCTCACTACCCCTTTCCTACCCATAAGCCTAAATAGTCTTGATCTCGCGGATGTGAGATTGCTGAGTCCTCGTGACTCACAGATACTTCCAAATAGTTGCAGGTGCCGATGATTCCAGTGCAGATGACGCAACCCAGCTCCAGTGGGAGCTCAATGAAGATCTCGTTCGTTGTGTTGTTTTGTTTCCTATTGATCAGTAGTGGAGCCCAGTCGGGTCGATCGGGGATCTAGCATTTGGGGTTTTCTTCTTTACTTTGGTTCCGTAGTCGGACCTTGATTTTATTCTGGATGATGTATGTTTAACTTGTATTTGTGTGAAGTGGCGATTGTAAGACAACTTTGTATCCCTTTCTTATTTAGTACATGGGATTGTGTAAAGATTACCCCTAGCTCTTGCGACAAACCTACCATGCGGCTATGCCTCTAAGTCGTGCCCCGACACGTGGGAGATATAGCCGCATCGTGGGTGTTTCACATGATGAAGTCTTCGTCGCCAAGGCTCACATCATCCTCTGAGAGCGGTAGATAATTACTGTCCTCCGAGTCCTCGTTCCCGATCGGATCGTCGGGGTTAACTTGCCCCTCCTCCACATCGTCTTGTTCGGGTGTGGGCTCGGCGGGGCCTTCGGGGTCTTCGGCACCCTCCGGAGTGTTATCGTCTTTGGTGTCGGTATTACTGTCTTTGCCATGACACGATTTTGAGCGGCGTCGCTGACGTCGACGCTTTGGAGGTGCCTCAGCAGGCTTGTCCACAACCGGATCCTTCCCGTCGTTGTCATCATCCTCTTTGGGTGTGTCCACCATATACACGTCATATGTGGAGGTGGCCGTCCAGCGTTCGGTAAACGGCGGGTTCTAGCCTTGTTCGTCTCCGGCATCGTCGAACATGCCGTCGATGTCTTCGGAGGCATGGTCCAGCATGTCAGTTAAATCTTCAACAGTGGCTATGAAGTGGGTTGTGGGCGGGGCGTAAAATTCCCCGCTTTCAGCCCCTAGTCCGAGTCGGGCGTAATTCGGAGGTTACTCCTCTGTGATGACGAGGGATTGCATTAAGTCCAGCGCCTTGTTTAAGAGCGAGATTTGGACGGGGAAACGAGAGTCCATAGAGCTAGAGTCCGAGGGTGAGTCCGGCCTTTCAATGATAGGAGGAACCCGGTCTGATTCCGAGTTCGCTGCGGAAACAATTGCCTCTGGATCTTCGATAGCGCGGTTTGTAGCGGAGAGTCCGGTGGGCTCTAAACTCCCATCTTCGGACCTGGTAGTTTGCTCCGAATCTAAGGCCAGAGCGGTGGTCGGGGCCACGAACCCCTCGAAAATCAAGTCTCCTCAGATATCAGTGACATAATTTAGGTTCCCGAAACTAATAGGATGACCAGGGGAATAGCTATCAATCTGTTTGATGTGACCAATCGAGTTGGCACGTAGAACGAAACCATCGAACACGAAAATCTGGCCCGGGAGGAAAGCCTCCCCAGAAACGGCATTATTGCTGACGCTCGAACGAGCCATCGATCCTTCCGTTGACGTCACAGTGGAACTCTTAATGAAAGAACCAATGTCAGTGTCAAAACCGGCCGATCTCAGGTAGGGGGTCCCGAACTGTGCGTCTGAGGATCAAAGGAAACAAGAGACAAGTGCGACGTGATATTTACCCAGGTTCAGGCCCTCTTAATGGAGGTAAAACCCTACGTCCTGCTCGATTATATTTGATGAGTATAGGGGTTACAAGAGTCGATCTACCTTAAGATCATAATGTCTAAACCCTAGATGTCTAGCCTATATGATTTGTTCTTAGCCTCTATGGACTAAACCCTCCATTTTATATATATACCGGAGGGGTCTACGGTTGTACAAAGAAAGGAAATAATGCATCCGAACACTAAGCTTGTCTTCCACGCAAATGAGAGTCCCATCCGGACACAGGGAAATGTCTTCTGCCTTTTATCTTCACGGCCCACCAGTCCGGCCCATATCAAATTGTCCGAACAACCGAGGACCCCTTAGTCCGGGACTCCCTCGCAACCCACGTCTGAAAAGGAGGCGGTGGCCACGGAGCAGCTGCTTCCTCATGAGGTCACCGAGCGGGAGCTGGAGATGTAGGAGGCGGTGCAGATCGAGGAGCGTTGGGAGGAGGAGTTGCGCGTGGCCGAGGTCGAGGTAGCGAAGAGTCTGTCCGTTGAGGAATCGGTAGTGGAGTACCAATGCGAGCTCTGGCACAACCACTACTATGAGTACTGCAACTGTGAGGGCAGCGCTGAGGACAAGGACACGGTCGACTTCGGCAAGTGGGACGCGGAGTCTACCAACGGCAACATGGCGCCAGGAGATGTCATCGACGTCTCATCTCACACCGGTGATACATAGGCCGGCGCAGCGGCGAATTTGTTAAAATTATGTGTACTTAGGCTTTGTTTTCAATGATGGTCTTTTGTTAGAGCAACGTTTAGGTCAACTGGCTCTGTTTAATTACTAAAATTGCTTGATTCAGTAAGTGTGGTCTGTCTGCTATACGCTCTTTTGTGTGCCCAATTTAGCAAGCGATGTTAAATTATGCAATGACGTACCTGGGGAAGTTTCCACCAAAATTTGAATTATCAAACTCATCGCATGCGCGTAAAGCAGAAGAATCGTTGGCGATGCACACAATCGTTCAAAGTGAATGGTCTGGCGGCACCGCGTGCAAAGTTTCCCTCCACATTTCCAAAATTTTGGCCTACCACCAAAATATCTACCCCCGGCCACCTTCCCCCTTCCCCACCCCTTTCCTCCCCGACCACAAGTCACATTTCCCCTGTTTCCTCCTTCCTTCATAATCTATAGCCACTTCCCCGCTCTCGCCGTCTCGCATCCTACCGCCGGGGTCGCCATGGTCTTCTTCAAAGACCTCTCCAGCGGTTCCTCCTCCTCCGATGAATCCTTCACCACCCGGGTATGCCTCTCTTCTCTCTCTCAGGCTATGACTTGGAATGGAGGATTTTTACCCGGTGGTCGATTTGAGTCATTTCTTCCTCTTGTAGCTCCCTAGGACCATCAGTGGCAACGAATGGAGCGGGGTGGCTAAAGATCTATCTGCTCGTTGTCACCATCAATCTCCATGCGTGAAGCTAGTTGCGTTTGAATCTGTGGACAGTGGGAGGAAGTTTCTGGCATGTGTAGAGAAGGTTAGACCCTCTTTCGTTGTTACAAATCATTTGTTAGATATGATTCAGACACTGTCACGGTCCCAACCCATTCATTCCACACCTTCAACCAAGCGCATCCTAAGACTGTGTCACAGTTTGTACCCAGTATCTTAAATTGTTGCCATCTCATTAGCGGTGCTATTAGAAAATTATTTGGCACCGCTTCAATAGTTTGTGCAGCCAAATTTGGTCCACACATCCGAGTAGCCAAGCAGTAAAATACTAAATCTGTATGGCATGAAGAGGAACTGGGCATCAGAGCAACTACGTGCTCCGGAGTCCGGGTCCCTAATTCTTTTTCCGCTGCATTGGCTCGCCAGTGCAGGGCACCGGTGCGAGATGTTGCAACAGATGTCTTTACACCAGTTTTGACATACATAGTGGACGGCTTTAGTGCTATTAGTTCTATGTTACTAAATTTTTGCATGTACACACCTGTTAGTATCAATTTGCTGTCATCCAAACGATGTCGCTATGTTGTTGCAGTTATATTTACCTTCCTCATAAAATGTTCAATTTGTTATTTATTGTACATGAGTAAGAACATGTAGCGTTGTTGTAGTTAATTATAGCTTCTGATGTTCCAGAATTTGGTTGTTGTCTCAGTAGCAATTAATGCATTTGCACATTGATCTTTTTGAGAAGATATGTCGTTATTAACATGTTTCTTCAGTTTTTCAAAATAAGCATTGGTGATTTTCTATGTTGCTATAAACCCATTTCCCCTACAATTGTTACTGATCTAGTTTTAAATATTATAGGATGAACGGAAGTGTTCTTACTTGGAGTGAGTTGATCAAGAATGGCCACAGTCTTTGAAGATGTGCCTAGCGAAGCTCTAGAGCATGTATGAGGAAGAGAACAAAGAAAGTGTTGTCAACACTGAAGAATATTTGAAGATGCGGAATAAAAAGAGGAAGGTGGAGAATGAGCTCAGATTTTTTTAATCAGACTTTGCTAAGATGGTGTTGGTGAAGGTGGAGGCACTTTCCAAGTTGGCCAGTGCAAAACAGTTTCTTACTGAACTGAAAGCTGTGGATAAGAAGATCCTGGATGATCTCGATTAGGGAAATGAATATATTGTTCTAATATTTTTATTATGAAGTTGAACTAGCTATATGTTGTACTGTGCTGTTTTCATGTAGCTATCGTACTGTGATGTTATAATATATTTATGTGCCTGATATGAAATTGGCAAACAGCTGTTCGATATGAAATGTGAATTTGCGTAATAATAGAATGATTAATTGTAAATTAATAAACCTACTAAATGTGTCATAGAACTTTGCAAACGGTTCTAGCAGTAAAAGCGCTTGTGATGGATAGCCCTATGCCACACAGTTTTCTACATCAAATCGTGTGTGATGTAGTTGATAAAAGCAAACAGTGAACCAAGGAAGAGCGTGTGTGATAGTTACACCTTTCACACATGAGCCTATACATAAAACTGTGTGGGATGTACATATGAACAGAAACATTTTCCCTGGATTGACTGTGTGGGATGTACATAAGAACGGAAACATATTCCTTAGATTGACTGTGTGTGATATACATACCTACGGAAATGTTTTTCTGGGATTCACCGTGTAGTTTTGATACCTCGGCCGGTCGCATGATACGTCTCCGTCGTATCTACTTTTCCAAACGCTTTTGCCCTTGTTTTCGACTCTAACTTGCATGATTTGAATGGAACTAACCCGGACTGATGCTGTTTTCAGCAGAATTGCCATGGTGTTATTTTTGTGCAGAAATAAAAGTTCTCGGAATGACCTGAAAATCAATGGAGAATTATTTTGGAATATATAAAAAATACTAGAAGAAGAATACACGTCAGGGGGGGCCTCCACCTATCCACGAGGGTGGGGGCGCACCCTACCCCCTTGGGCGCTCCCCCTGCCTTGTGGGCCCCCTAACGCTCCACTGACCTCAATGATAACCCACAAGTATAGGGGATTGCAACAGTTTTCGAGGGTAAAGTATTCAACCCAAATTTATTGATTCGACACAAGGGGAGCCAAAGAATACTCTCAAGTATTAGCAGCTGAGTTGTCAATTCAACCACACCTGGAAACTTAATATCTGCAGCAAAGTATTTAGTAGCAAAGTAATATGATACTTGTGATAACGGTAACAAAAGGTAACAGTAGTAAAAGCAATGCTTTTGGTATTTTGTAGTGATGATAGCAATAGCAACGGAAAAGTAAATAGGCGAAGAACAATATATGGAAAGCTCGTAGGGAATGGATCGGTGATGGAGAATTATGCCGGATGCGGTTCATCATGTAACATTCATAACCTAGGGTGACACAGAACTAGCTCCAATTTGTCAATATAATGTAGGCATGTATTCTGAATATAGTCATACGTGCTTATGGAAAAGAACTTGCATGACATCTTTTGTCCTACCCTCCCGTGGCAGCGGGGTCCTTACGGAAACTAAGGGATATTAAGGCCTCCTTTTAATAGAGAATCGGAACAAAGCATTAACACATAGTGAATACACGAACTCCTCAAACTACGGTCATCACCGGTAAGTATCCCGATTATTGTCACTTCGGGGTTAACGGATCATAACACATAATAGGTGACTATAGACTTGCAAGATAGGATCAAGAACACTCATATATTGATGAAAACATAATAGGTTCAGATCTGAAATCATGACACTCGGGCCCTAGTGACAAGCATTAAGCATAGCAAAGTCATAGCAACATCAATCTCAGAACATAGTGGACACTAGGGATCAAACCCTAACAAAACTAACTCGATTACATGATAGATCCCATCCAACCCATCACTGTCCAGCAAGCCTACGATGGAATTACTCACGCACGGCGGTGAGCATCATGAAATTGGTGATGGAGGATGGTTGATGATGGCGATGGTTCCCCTCTCTGGAGCCCCGAACGGACTCCAGATCAGCCCTCCCGAGAGGTTTTAGGGCTTGGCGGCGGCTCCGTATCGTAAAACGCGATGAATTCTTCTCTCTAATTTTGTTCTCCCCGAAACTCAATATACGGAGTTGGAGTTGGAGTCGGAGAGGCAACAGGGGCCCACGAGGTAGGGGGCGCGCCCTAGGGGGGCAGGCGCGCCCCCACCCTCGTGGAGAGGTGGTGAGCCCCCAGGCCTTCATCTCTTGCAGGTATTTTTCTTATTTTCCGAAAAGTGGCTCCATGAAGTTTCAGGTCATTCCGAGAACGTTTGTTTTTGCACATAAATAACACCATGGTAATTCTGCTGAAAACAGCATCAGTCCGGGTTAGATCCATTCAAATCATGCAAGTTAGAGTCCAACACAAGGGCAACAGTGTTTGGAAAAGTAGATACATTGGAGACGTATCACTCAACCTTGACTCCATATATTCACTTTCGGGGAGAAACAATCAGGGAGAAGGATTCATCGCGTTTTACGATACGGAGTCGCCGCCAAGCCCTAAACTCTCTCGGGAGGGCTGATCTGGAGTCCGTTCGGGGCTTCGGATAGGGGAATCCGTCGCCATCATCATTATCGGTGTCAAAACCGGTGGATCTCAGGTAGGGGGTCCCAAACTGTGCGTCTAAGGCGGATGGTAACAGGAGGCAGGGGACACGATGTTTTACCAAGGTTCGGGCCCTCTTGATGGAGGTAATACCCTACGTCCTGCTTGATTGTTCTTGATGATATGAGTATTACAAGAGTTGATCTACCACGAGATCATAGAGGCTAAACCGTAGAAGCTAGCCTATGGTATGATTGTATACTGTCCTACGGACTAAACCCTCCGGTTTATATAGACACCGGAGGGGGCTAGGGTTACACAAGGTCGGTTACAAGGGAGGAGATCTACATATCCGTATTGCCTAGCTTGCCTTCCACGCCAAGGAGAGTCCCATCCGTACACGGGACGAAGTCTTGAATCTTGTATCTTCATGGTCCAACAGTCCGGCCAAAGGATATAGTCTTGCTGTCCGGCGGCCCCCTAATCCAGGACTCCCTCAGTAGCCCCTGAACCAGGCTTCAATGACGATGAGTCCGACGCACAGATTTTGTTTTCGGTATTGCAAGGCGGGTTCCTCCTCCGAATACTCCACAGAAGATTTTGAACACAAGGATAGTGTCCGGCCCTGCAAAACAATTTCCACATACCACCATAGAGAGAATAATATTTCCACAAATCTAATCTGCTGACGCGTTTTGACAGCACGATGTCAAGTCATGGCCCGGTCATCATCTGAACCGTTTTTTCCAACCAGCACTGCACATATTGCAAGGCGGTTTTCTTGGCACGTCTTGTCAAAGCAGAGATCGTGTCCCCTTATCACGGGATTCTCATCAATATGGACGTGGGTAACCCACTTGTGCCCATTGGTATGACTCCTCGATTTTAGGCGAGTCCAAAACGGACGTGAGGAGGACGCTTGATATTCACCCTCTTTATAAAGAGGACAAGGCCTGTCCTTTTTTTCCTCTCGCGCTCAATCGAATCCTTCCCCCGCTGTGAGTTCCAACACCCAAGGCTCAGGCCAGGCACTTCGGACCTTCCACCATGTCCGGATCCAACCTCCAATGTCGTTGGATGCCTTCCTCTGTCAAAGAGAAGGACATCAAGAAGCTGAGAGAGGCCAGATATCTGACCGCCGAAATCTCACACAGGCTGCCTGCTCGAGGGCAGGTCATCCCCACTCCTGAATCCAATGAGAGTGTCGTGTTCGTCTCTCACTTCCTCCGAGGGCTAGGCCTCGCTCTGGACCCCATTGTTATGGGGATCATGTTCTATTATGGGCTGTACTTCCATGATCTGGCCCCGGATTCCCTCCCTCATATCTCGTCGTTCATCGTCGTATGTGAGGCCTTCCTCCGCATTACCCCTCACTTCGGCATGTGGCTCAATACCTTCAATGTGAAGCTGAAGATGATCGAGGGGCAGCACGTGGAATGCGGAGGTGCCGTAATAAGAAAAAGCGTTGATGCTCCATGGCCAGAGGGTTCCTTCCCAGAGGTGTCCAATTTGTGGCAGCGGGAGTGGTTTTATATCACAGCTCCCCGAAGTGCCAAGTGGGTAGCCGCACCTACCTTCCGCTCGGGCCCCCCACCACAACTGACGTCATGGATCAGTGCGGGGCTAAACTAGGGTCCAGTAAAGGATGTGCCGATATTGCAGAGTCGCATCTGAGATCTCATTGAGAGAGATGTCAGCCTGGTCATGGTAATGCAAGTTATGCTAGTTCGTCGAGTCCAACCCTGCAAACATCGACCCCTCCGTATGTGGGAATTCAACCCGGAAGGACCATGTACTATTCAGCACTTCCTCGGCATGCCGCTCGAGGAGATGTACAAACTGTTCTTCTGTGACACCCCGAGACCGACGCGCCAGGTGTCTTCCAGTTATTCGCTATCGTTGCCATATCATTCGCTTGCGTGTTGCATCTTCTCATGTAATCAAGTGCATTGCATCATCATGTTTTCGAAACTTGCATCTGTCCCGGTCTCCCTGTTCCTTCTGTTGTCCGTTCTGAGTCCAGACACACTTGCACGCGCCCAGGGCACGTCCGAAATATTATTTTATAAGTGGCCAGAAAATGTTCTCGGAATGGGATGAAAGTTGGCGTGTGGTCTTATTATGGTGTAGATAGACCGCCTGTCAAGTTTCATCGCATTCGGAGTTCGTTTGATAGCCCAACCGTTAAACTATAGAGACAATATAGTCGGTCTAACGTCGGATGTTTTCGGTCACCGAAAACCGCTAACGGGTCTCTCTCTCTCTCTTCTCTCAGCCTGAGGCCTTCTGCACAGTCCTCTACTCACCACCAGAACCAACCTAACCTCTCTCGTCAGCCTGCGATCCTCCTCGCGCGCGCGTCCGATAGTTGTCCCGAAACTGACTCGGACAGTTGGCTCCGTTGGATCCGGATCATCCCCAAACATCTACAAAACGTCTCCATTTTTCTTTTTGGGCTACCTAACCTATTTTTCCCGTCCTTCCGATTATGATCAGAGGGACCTAACCACCCTATATTGTTTTCATCTGCTATAAATATAACAGTCTAACCCTAGCCTACCCTATCCAATCCACCCTTTCCCACCACGCCGCCGCCAGCCAACCACTCACTCGCCTCCCACCTCGGGATCCTCCTAGATCCAAACCTGCAGCCAACCACCTTCCTGGTTTTCAGCGCCGAGCCAACCCAGTCCCTTTGATCCATCCATACATCGGTCCGGCCAGAGCCTCCTCCTTCCCTGAAGCTCATCCTCTACTTTCTCCTCAAACCCATAGCAGCAGCGGAGAAGGAGCCCTCGCGCCCGAGCCTCACCGACCCTCCAGGCCACGCCCTCCGGCGACCCCGCCGCCGGCGGCCACGACCAGGACCGGCCTCGTCCCGTTTCTCTCCTCCTCCTAATTTTTCCTCTCTCTCTCTCTCTCTCTCTCACGGTGGCCCTCTCTCTCTCTCCTTCCCAGGAACGAGCAGAAGCTCGCTCAAGCTCCACGGCGTCGCTGCCGTCGTTCCGCTTCGTCCGGTAGCCTCCGAGGAAGCGCCACTGCCGGATCTGCTCGAGCCCGCCTTGCCTTGCGCCTCAAGTCCCGCTTCCGCCATGGACGTGGAGCACATCGGCGTTGTTCTCACCTCCGTGCAGAAACCGAATTGCGCCGCCTCCCTCGCTCCAGCTCCGCCACTGCGTGCGCCTTCACCAAGACATGTCGCCGCCGTGCCCAGTTCCTCTGCCCCCTCTGCTTCTTCCTCGAGCCCGCAAGGGAAACGAGCACCACGGTGCGCCCCTGCTTCCATCCTCGTCCGCCGCCACCTTCAACCAACGTCGCCGGTGCCCCCAGTCCTGTGCCACCGCGCCGTCCCGGCCTTGCACCGCCCTTGTCCGTTCCTGCGTCGCCCAGATTCGCCGCCCTCTATCCTTCGCCGCTGCGCCGAAGACCACTGACTCCGCTGCTCTGCTCTGCTTCCTGTTAAGCAGAGAGGAAGAGCGATGTGATCGCCTGCTTGGGCCAGAACCACAGTCAAGGCCCAGATCCAGCGCCAAGGCCGGCCCAACACCAAGACGCCAAGGCCCGGCTCCCTGAAGCCCAACATGAGGAAGCCCACCTCCTGTTTGCTCCTGTGCAACCCAGTTCGGGCCAGTTTCGGCCCGACTCTTTATCTATTTATCCAGTTAAAAACTGAATTGCAGAAAAGCCCACAAACTTCATGCATATCATATATCTCAAACTATGCATCATATGGAAAAACTTTATATATGAAATATGCTTAGAATTGCATCTAGTTTCATATTATGCAACTTTCCTCCATGTTTGAAATGCTTAAAATGTTGTTTGTTTGAATTTGCTCAAATAAGATGCTAAAATGATTTATTTCATAACTTAATGACCGTAGCTCCAAACTTAACAAACTTTATGTGTAAATGGGGTAGAAAAATGTCTAGTTTAACATGGTGTACTTGCTTTGCATGTTTAAAAATCTAAAATTGTGTTTAGGGAAGAACAGTACAAAACCAAAATATGCACATGAGGAGTTTCCGGAATTGTTGTTTGTTGTTCCGACCTCATTTAAACTTGCCTAGAAAGGTAGTTTTCATTTGCTTCACCCTCTTGCCATGCTAACAACATTTAATATTGTTGGGTACATAAACAAGATCGAACTAAATAAGTCACATGGTGATCCGTCAATATGCAACGGAGTTGCATATTGAGCTCCACTTAATTTGTAGGATTGCTTGTGCACTTTGCCATGCCATGCTTCATTAAACCGGACATGCATCCTACTTGATTGTGCATCATGCCATGTTTATGTGATGGTTGTTTACTATGTCATTTGCTTCTTTCCGGTGTTGCTTCTTCGAGTTGGTTCCGATAACATCGTGTTGTGAGGATTCGTTCGACGTCGTCCGTTTGTCTTCTTCATGGACTCGTTCTTCTCCCTTGCAGGATCTCAGGCAATATGACCATACCCTCGAAATCACTTCTATCTTTGCTTGCTAGTTGCTCTCTCTTTTGCTATGCCTATGATGCGATACCTACCACTTGTTTATCATGCCTCCCATATTGTTAAGCCAAGCCTCTAACCCACCTTGTCCTAGCAAACCATTGTTTGGCTATGTTACCGCTTTGCTTAGCCCCTCTTATAGCGTTGTTAGTTGCAGGTGAAGATTGGAGCTTGTTCCATGTTTGGAACATGGATATTTTGTTGGGATATCACAATATCTATTATTTAATTAGTGCATCTATATACTTGGTAAAGGGTGGAAGGCTCGGCCTTATGCCTGGTGTTTTGTTCCACTCTTGCCGTCCTAGTTTCCGTCATATCGGTATTATGTTCCCAGATTTTGTGTTCCTTACACGGTTGGGTTATAATGGGAACCCCTTGACAGTTCGCCTTGAATAAAACTCTTCCAGCAATGCCCAACATTGGTTTTACCATTCGCCACCTAGCCTTTTCTTTCCCTTGGGTAGGCCTGCCCAAGGGTCATCTTTATTAACCCCCCCCCCCCCCGGCCAGTGCTCCTCTGAGTGTTGATCCAAACTAGAGCCCTATGCAGCGCCCCCTCAGGGAAACTCGAGGTTTGGTTTTAGTTGTATGGAGCGCTCATCTGATTGTGCCCTGAGAAAGAGATATGTGCAGCTCCTATCGCGATTTGTTGGCACATTCGGGCGGTGTTGCTGGACTTATTTTACCATTGTCGAAATGTCTTCTAACCGGGATTCTGAGCCTGATCGGGTCTTGCTGGGAGAACGAATATCCTTCGTTGACCATGAGAGCTTGTGATGGGCTAAGTTAGGACACCCCTGCAGGGATTTGATCTTTCAAAAGCCGTGCCCGCGGTTATGGGCTGATGGGAATTTGTTAATGTCCGGTTGTAGAAAACCCGAAACTTATCTTAATTAAAATGCATCAACCGCGTGTGTTGCCGTGATGGTCTCTTTCCGGCAGAGTCCGGGAAGTGAACACGGTGTTGGAGTTATGCTTGACGTAGGTTGTTCTAGGATCACTTCTTGATCATAGTTTCTCGAACGTGCTTTGCCTTCTCTTCTCGCTCTCATTTGCGTATGTTAGCCACCATATATGCTAGTGCTTGCTGCAGCTCCACCTCACATACCTTTTCCCTACCCATAAGCTTAAATAGTATTGATCGCGAGGGTGTGAGATTGTTGAGTCCCCGTGACTCATAGATACTTCCAAAACTAGTTTGCAGGTGCCGATGAAACCGTGCAGGTGATGCTACCGAGCTCAAGGAGGAGCTCGATGAAGATCGTGTTCGTTATGTTGTTCCGTTTCCAGTTGATCAGTAGTGGAGCCCAGTTGGGACGATTGGGAATCTGTGTAGCTTTTGGGGTAGTCTTCTTTTATTTTGGTTTCGTACTCGGACCTTGAGTGTATTTGGATGAATTAATGATTTATTCATGTATTGTGTGAAGTGGCCATTGTAAGCCAACTATGTATCTCTTTCCCTTATGTATTACATGGGTTGTGTGAAGATTTCCTCACTTGCGACATTGATTTCAATGCGGTTATGCCTCTAAGTTGTGCTTTGACACATGGGAGATATAGCCGCATGGAGGGTGTTACAAGTTTGTAATCAGAGCCTTCCCCGACTTTAGGAGCCCCGTGCTTGATCGAATCACTGGCGTGGTTGAGTCTAGAAAAATGTTTTGAGTCTTTTAGGATTACACTACTGGAATCAGCTCATTTGCCATCTGCCAGCTCTTTGCCGTCAGCTAGCGGACGGCAAAGAAGCTCTTTGCCATCAGCTACCCAACAGCAGACGGCAAAGAAGCTCTTTGCTGTCCTCGAGCTCTTTGCCGTCTGCTGGCAGACGGCAAAGAATCTGTGCCGTCCGCTGGCAGACGGCAAAGAGAGGTGGCCCCCACCCCCCGCCCGTTTGGAAAAAAACTTAACGGCCCACCTCTTTGCCGTCTGCCAGCAAACGACAAAGAGGCAAAAGGGCGGACGGCAAAGAGAGGCGGACGGCAAAGAGGACACTACCTAACGGCCCGTACCCCCCCCCCCGCCCGTTACTCTGTTCTCTCCTCGCCCCCGACGCGCCCCGCCACCACTTCCCACCCCACCGCCGCCGCCGCCGCCCGCCGCGCGCCGCCGCCCCCCCGCGGCCCCACCGCCCCGTCGCCCCCCCCCCCCCGCCCCAGCCCCCCGCCGTCCCGGCGCCCCGGCCCCCTCGCCCCAGCCCCCACCGCCCCGCGCCCCACCGCCCCGGGCCCGGCCCCCCGCCGCCCCACGCCCCACCGCCCCGGCCCCGGCCAGCTCCTCCACCGGGGGCCTCCTCCACCGCCCGCCCCCCTCCTCCACCGGCCCTGCCCCAGGTGAGCCCCCCTCCTTTTTTTCTGTTTTTTTTTTCTGTTTTTTTCCTTTTTAGTTTTAGTTTAGATTTAGTTTTAGTTTTAGTTTTAGGTTTAGTTTTAGTTTAGTTTTAGGTTTAGATTTAGTTTTTTCCTTTTTTTCTGTTTTATTAGTTTTAGGTTTATGTTTAGTTTAGATTTAGTTTTAGTTTTAGTTTTAGTTTTAGGTTTAGTTTTAGGTTTAGTTTAGTTTGAGGAAAGAAGAAGAAGAAGAAGAGAAAAAGAGGAGAGGAGGAGAAGAAGAAGAGGAAAAAGGAAAGGAAGAAGAAGAAGAGGAGGGGAGAAGAAAAAAGAAGAAGAGGAAGAAGAAGAAGAAAAAAGAGGAGAGGAGGAGAAGAAGAAGAGGAAAAAGGAAAGGAGGAAGAAGAAGAAGAAGAATAAGGAAAAAAGGAAGAAAAGGAAGAAAAGGAAGAATAGGAAGAAGAAGAAAAGGAAAAAAGAGGGAAAAAACCCCGACCCGACACGGCACCCCGACCCCGACCCGGCACCCCGACACGACACCCCGACCCCTAGACCCCGACCCCGACACCCCGACCCTGACCCCGACACCTCGACCCTGACCCCGACCCCGACACCCCGACCCCGAGCCTGACCCGACACCCCGACCCCGACACCGACACGGCACCCCGACCCCGACCCGGCACCCCGACCCGACACCCCGACCCCGAGACCCCGACCCCGACACCGACACGACACCCCGACACCGACACCCTGACACCACACCCACCCTTACCCCGACACCGACACGGCACCCCGACCCCGACCCGGCACCCCGACCAGACACCCCGACCCCGAGACCCCGACCCCGAGCCTGACCCGACACCCCGACCCCGAGACCCCGACCCCGACCCGGCACCCAACCCGACACCCCGACCCCGAGACCCCGACCCCGGGCCTGACCCGACACCCCGACCCCGACACCGACACGGCACCCCCCGACCCCGACCCCGACCCCGACCCCGACACCCCGACCCCGACCCCGACACCCCGACCCCCCGAGCCTGACCCGACACCCCGACCCCGAGCCTGACCCGACACCCTGACCCCGACACCACACCCCGACCCCGAAACAACACCCCGACACCGACACGGCACTACCCCGACATCGACACGACACCCCGACCCCCCGACCCCGAAACAGCACCCCGACCCCGACACGGCACCCCGACACCGACAGGACACCCCGACCACCGACACCTCCCGAAAAGGTGTTCTTTGGCCTTCCAGAGGCCGACGGGGTCATATATTTGTGAATTATTAGTTAGGTCATATATTTTTCGATTTTGTTATGAAAAACATCATATATAATTGTGTTGATCGTGTAGTTTTAAATGTGCAGTTGTTTCATCGCTGCGAGGTTTGGTGTTCGACGACCTCGCCGTGCGTTTGACGAGCTCTGCCCCTTCGTTCGTGGGTGAGCACAAATGACAAGTCCTCCTCCCCCATTAATTATTTGATCTATTCCAATGAAACTTGATAGCTAGCTATATATGTGTCTTGAATCATCAGTATGCGTAACCAATATGTGTCTCCCGTTCGAAAGCGTCATAGTTATAAATATGCATGCATTTGCATATTTATAACCTTGATTCTTTCGAATTGTCCAACGCTATCCATGGACAGCCCGAGTATGTGTAGATTGGGTTCGTTTTCCCATATGCTTTGCTCCGGATCCGACGCATATATTTCGTCAGTGCCTCCCCTGTTGTTCTCCGGGTACACATCCTCTCTGTTTATTGCAGAGACGTGTATCAGGAGAACAGCGGGGAGGTGCTGCCGAAATTTTGCGTCGGATCCGGAGCATAGCATGGGAAAATGAACCCAATCTACACATACACGGGTGGGATTAGGACCTATCATTACCTATTAGAGTGTAGGTTGCATGGACGTAATAAAATTGACAAAGTAGATCAACTGATGAATATATACATGGTGAATTACATATATAATTGTTGTGTGTCCAGTAGCTCTGAAAGTCAAGATGAGTGACCGTGCTTGGATGTATACCGGTCACACTGGTCAGAACAAATGGAACGCTGAATGGTTCACAAAAACTAAGGGGTTTGTGCAAGCCGCATTTGCAAATGGCCAAAAGAAAACCTGGTGCCCCTGTTTCCGGTGCGGCAATTGGGAAAAGAAGACAGAGGCTGAAATGGGCAAACACCTGCAGAAGAGTGGTTTTACGCCCGATTATACGGTGTGGACATTTCATGGTGAGTCTGCCCAACGTGACCGAGCTGAGGTGGATCGTCGTCGCACCGACGAGCATGGTACCGGGATGGAAAACATGGTGCAAGGCTATGATGATGCTCGGGGATTCGGACGAGGAGATGGAAGAATATCGCCGAGGCACTTTTTGGTACATTGTTCGGCATAGATGGGAAGTCAAAGGATAATACTAAGGCTTGAGTCGATCTGGAGGCGCTATGTGATAGGGTGGATCCAACCTTAGCCTATTCAAATGGGACGAGGTAAGAAGAAGAGAGGAGTTGGAGCACGTGGTCGCGGGAGAGGAGGTAGGGTGACTCGTACGGCGCCTTCCTCGCCACGGCCCCCAGCTGTTTCACCCGAGCACGTGACTGCTAGGGTGGACTCGTCTGAGGAGGAGGCTGCACGGACTCCGGTCCACGAGCCTCCAATCCACGAGTCTTCGGCCCACGAGCCTCGTGTCGACGGGCCTTCGGCCTGCGAGACTTGGGCCCACGAGACCCCGGAGGAGCACACGTCTGGATGGGGTACCTGGCCGGGTCAGCCTGAGCATGGCGGGGAGCCGACTGATGAGGAGGGGGAGGAGGGGGGCAACGTCTACCAGCGTGGTGCTACACGGCTCCCGTCCATGCCGGTGACCCACGAGCAGAGGTGGTTGATTTTCCCTGATGGGGAGAGGTACGTAAGTGCATTTAATATTTTTGTACCTTCTGCATTCACGTTTCTTCAAATAACTAATGCGTTGGCCTTGTCATGCTGCAGGGGTTGGGACCACCATCATACTGTCCGTCGGCCCAACTCCGTCCTTGGAGTTCTTTGCCGACAAAACTTCCCGGGGTTTGTCATGTTGCCTGGTGAGGGTCAGCTTCCAGAGCTTGGATTGAGCTGGGAGCACTACGTGGCTGCCCCGACCCCACCGGATGAGATTGTCGACGGTGTCGTGTGCGACACGAGGGCAGACATGGTGATCAGAAAGTTCTGGGTAATTTCTCCTTTACACATTTAAAAATCTTCAACTAGCTAGTTATTAATTGTACTAATCAATATTGTCTCATTTGATTGCAGACATTCTACAGGTGTGAGGAGGGATACGAGGAGGACGCGACACATGTTATCGAGAACGTCTGCAAGCGCCTACTCCAGAACTTACGGCACGAGGCTCGGGTGCAGGCTGTTCGAGACTACTACGCCTTGCGTGGTATCAAGAAGACCAAGCCGGCGTGCCGCGATAAGTTCCTGAGTAAGGAGCAGTACATGAAGGTAATTCTTAAGGCCTTCTCTACTTAAGTTCCTTCATTTAGTAATTCTTAGCCGTAGCGCTCAAGTTTCTATTTGCTAACTTAGGCGCCTCCGAGATGGTGTGCGGATCGGATGGATTGTTGGGAGGTGTTGGTCGATGAGTGGTGCTCAAAACAATGGCTAGCCCTCCACAACGAGGCCAAGGACAAACGTGCCCAAATGGAAGGTGTGCCACACCATCAAGGCAGCTCCAACTTATATCAGTTCGGGCGCAACTGGGTATGTGGTTTGCTTCATGATTCATGCAATTCATTCATCATGCTAGCTTGAGCCCTTTAATTACTAATTTTCATTGTTTCTCTCTTTCAGGCACGCTACAATAAGGCGGATAAGGTGCCAGAGGTGTACGACCTGTATGCCATGGCCCACACTGCCTCTTTCAAGAAAGTCAAGGCTTTCTCTCAGTCTGACCTCGATGATGCAAACAACTTCACCAACATCTCCTCCCACAACAAGCTCGTGAGATATAGAGATGAGGGGAAGGCGAGGAAAGGGGAGGACTTTAACCCGAGCCAGGGTCCCATTGATCCAGAGCTGGTGATGATATCTGGTGGCGGGAGGTCCCATGGCTCCATAGCCATTGGAGATGGACTTATCCGTTGTCCTAGCACTCTCCCGGAGATCAAGGCGCGCCAGTCGAGCTCCGCTCCTGAGATAAGGCCTCGTGAACGGCCAGTGCAACTCGCCATCAAGGTTAGTGATACGTACTCAGTTATCTTTCTCCATTAATTACATTGTGTGCGCTTCCATCAATGATTACAAATGGTCATGTGAGTGGTGTTGCAGGCTGCTATACAGAGTGAGAGAGATAGAACGGAGAAACTTCTGGCGGAGGCGGCGGAGAGGCAGCGGGAGTTGGAGGAGAGGACGACAAAGATGATGGAGGAGGAGAGGGCACGGAATGACATGCAGGCAAGGGCCATGTACGAGCTCCTTGTGGTAAGTTTCTTCTGCAGATTAGCCAAAACATTCATGTAGTGTTTGTCTCATTACTAACTAGTATGACTGAGTCGTCAAAACCAAATGTGCAGTCTGTGTGCGAGAAGACAGGTCAGACCGCTCCGCCGATGCCAGTGATTGCTCCTGGGACCACGGTGAGTTTTATTTGAATGGACATTACTTGCTAGTCTTAACATTTGAGTGTCATCATGCTAACAAGACATTGGAAATGATCTTTGGTGCAGCGTAACTCCAGACAAGCATCGCACGATCCTTCTCCATCTACCGACACGAGCCACCCCGCTCCTACACCTCCTGGATCTTGGTAAGTTTATCTAGTGTTTTGCTTAACACATGCATAAAGACCTAGACTTAGCTTTATTTCCTCCAATGCTTACCATAATGACCTAGACTTAGCTTCTTCTCCTCCAAAATGACTTAATAAGCTTACTGACCTCCAAAACCATCCATTTTACCTAAGTTAGCTCTAAAACGATCTGTACTTAGCTTACTTATGTCAAAAATTGCATAATTAGCTTAGTTAGCTCATAGATGATCCATTTTACCTAAGTTAGCTCTAAAATGACCCATTTTACCTAGGTTAGCTTATAAATGATCCAGTTCATCCAAGTTAGCTCAAAAATGACCCATTTTACCTAGATTAGCTCCTAAATGATCCATTTTACCTACGTTAGCTTTAAAATGACCCATTTCACCTAGGTTAACTCCAAAATGACCCATCTTACCTAGGTTATCTCATAAACGATCCATTTCAACTAATTTAGCTCATAAACGATCCATTTCACCAAGTTAGCTAAAAAACGATCCATTTCACCTAAATTAGCTCTTAAATGATCCATTTCACCTAAGTTAGCTCAAAAAGATCCATTTCAACTAAATTAGCTCATAAATGATCCATTTCACCTAAGTTAGCTCAAAAACGATCCATTTCAACTAAGTTAGCTCATAAATGATCCATTTCACCTAAGTTAGCTAAAAAACGATCCATTTCACCTTAGTTACCTCAAAAACGATCCATTTGACCTTAGTTAGCTCATAAACGACCCATTTCAACTAAGTTAGCTCATAAATGATCCATTTCACCTTAGCTAGCTCATAAACGACCCATTTCAACTTAGTTAGCTCATATATGATCCATTTCACGTAAGTTAGCTCATAAATGACATACTCTTCTTGTTCTAGTCTTCTTCTTGTTCTACTCTTCTTGTTCTAGTCTTCTTCTTGTTCTACTCTTCTTCTTGTTCTACTCTTCTTGTTCTAACTTTCTTATTTTTCATTTTGCAGATTTCATTCACTTGACGAAAGCTTGCATAGATGGAGTGCTCCTTATCCCTTTCTCTGTTTCTTTTGTATCGTTGAACTATGCATGTATCGTTGGATGAAACTATTGTAACATATATGGTTGGATGCCTCTATGTTGAACTTGTTATGTATGATGGAACTATGCATGTAATATATATGGTTGGATGATGAAGTTATGTGTTGGATATCTTATATGTTTGCTCTGTAATGGCCTTTTGAAATATATCTATATATGTCATATATATTTGTGATGAAAATTGTTGGATTTAATAAAAAACAGATAAAAGAGCCAATAAGCAGGCTCTTTGCCGTCTGCCACCGACGGCAACGGGCTCTTTGCCGTCTGCCGCGGAAGCAAAGAAGACACGTGGCATCCAGCTGTGCTTCCTGGGAGCTGACCCATTTGGTCAGTTTGCCTACAGTGGCAGACGGCAAAGACTTTGCCATCAGTGGCAGACGACAAAGAACCTGCCATGTAGTGACGTGTAGATGACATCATACGACGGACGGCAAAGACACTAGAAATTTTGCCATCAGCAGCAGGCGGCAAAGGCCTGCCGTTAGCCACTTAATGGACTGACAACGCAATTATTGCCGTCCGCTCTCTTTGCCGTCCGCTGCAGACGGCAAAGGGCCTTTGCCGTCAGCCGCCAGGAAACAGACGGCAAAGTAGCTGTTTACCGTAGCCTACTTTGCCGGAGCCTTTTGCCGTCCGCGGCTGATGGCAACGGCCTTTGCCGTCCGCCGTTCATGCCTTTGCTATCCGCCGTGGCCGACTGCAAAATAGCTGATTCTTGTAGTGTTACATATATCAGAGAGTAGGATTCTTTTTACTCCTCAGTCCCTTCGTCGCTCTGGTGAGGCATCCTGACGTAGAGTTTTGACTCTTCTCTCCTCAAATTTCACTAAAAAAAATTTAGGATCACGCGGGTATCTTGGAATCGTTCTGATGGTTTTGTGACGAGAACATTGTTCTTGGTGCCTCCTGACATTTAGGGGTTGTGGCAATGTCCCGGGGAGTTGAGCTGCGAGGTGTTGTCGTCACAATTTTATCATTGCAGTTCTGGAATACCTGAGTTTCGTCGACATCGAAAATCTCTTATATGCAGTTGTTGGTGAGATAACCTCGACGCCACCCAGTACTGGGGCGGGAGTTCGGGAGTATTGCCATAACTCGTATAACGGATGCTTTTTTGAAGGTTGAGGTAAATGATTTCCGAAGGTTTCTTGGTTATGTGTTGAAGGATGGATACAACTGGATGTAGGATTTGCTTGTTTTGGGTGAGATATTATGTTTCCCCTGTATCCCCAACACCTGATTGCATAACCGGAAAATTTCGGGAGTTTATAAGTGGGAATTCAAGTAGGTCTTAGGATATGTTTCCGACAGATGTATGATATGAAATTGGGGTTCGACGTCTAGTGGTCCACCTATCCATGGTTGGTTTTACAGTGGTCTCGTTCTGTCTTAAAGAGTCCTTGGCTATGCTGACTCAGGGACGCTTCGTATGTCATGTGCACTGCCTTGTACATGATGGTGCTGTATGATCGAGCCCGTGTAGGCCCCACCACGAAAACTTCGGACGAAATCTCTATCATATGTTTGTTCCGGCTTATTTTGCAAGCCAATCCTTTGTTTTGTTTTTGAGTTGTGGTATTCAAGTTGCTTCAATGTCAAGTGTTGATTCCATACTTTTCCTAAGAGGTGTTCTCATACTCCGTTGTGAATACCAATCCTTCATGATAATCGAGATTGTCTTGTCAATCCTTTTCCAACAGGTGCGCTTCTCTTCGAGATGATCCCATCTTTCTCCCCATCCGCAAGATCACTTCTAAGTCTTCTTGACGGTGTTTGTTTCATCCGTCCCAAATTGCTTTTGTTTTCCCGCCCACCCACCCCCTTTTTCTTCGAGGACTCGAATTTCTTAATCAAGTATCCATCTTATTGATGTGAAGTCTCTTCATTCTTTTCCGTCAATATTCTTATCCGGTGATTCTCATGAAGATGCTCTACAAGTTCATCATTATTCGGTTTTTTCTCTCTGATGGATTCAATTTAAGTTTCGTTGATCATATCCTTTCCTTGTTTTAAATGTTTTCTCATGTCGGTGCACCTCTTTATCATTCACTTCTCACTATTCATTTGTTCCGGAGTGTTGAAGATATCTCAGAAGATTCTAGTTTCCATCCTAAATTCATTCAAGCTTTTGCGAGGATGTTACCTTATTCAAGCCATTGATTTCAACCGGTGCAATCTATCTTTTAAATCATCAACGGTGTTTCTTTTGAGTGGGCCCTAACCCACAGGTCCTTTCCCATGATCTTACCTGACTCTTCTATTTTCCAGGAGTTACTCTCAAATTCTTCTCCAAGTTTGGCGTAAGAATGAATTATCATCAGTCATATGTCTTCCTACAAGATCAGTCAATTTTTTTTCATCGTTGGTTCAACCTTTGGTGGTGTTTCAACAATTCTTGGTGGTGTTTCCCGTCATCATTCTCGGATTTTGAAGACCGAAGAAGAGTGTTTCCTCGAAATCTTGGTCCGTTCTCTTCAAGAATCATGGATCTAGCTTGTTACCATCCTCTCATAATTGTTTTTGTTTGTGAAGAATTCTTTTCACCTATCCGGAGCAACTCAAGATTCTTCTCAATTTGATTCTCCGGAGCCCATCATATCAGAATTATTCATTCCATCTTTTAGCTCTCGTTATCCAAATCTTACCGGTGCATTGTTCAAATATCCTCTAATCAGTTCATGATCTCTTTGTTCATCTGCTAATTCTTACCGGTGATTCATCCTTTTACTTCATTCATTTTCTATTCTTATGGTGGTTCATTCAAGATTTTTCTTCCATCTTTATCTCATCAATTCATTCGTTGTTTCAGTTTTACCGGTGGATTGTTGAAGACCTTCCCAAGTTTGCGCTATGTCTCTCTTAATCCTTTCCACGAGAATAAGTAGTGTGCCAAATCCATTGTTTGTCATCGATTAAATTGGTGAAGGATACGCATAATGTAATTCTTATTCTTGTTTCATCGAGTAAATTCAATTCCTTATTCCGAGGCTCATCAAGTTCTCGGTTTTCAATTGTGTCATCTTTTCTTTCCCGGAGTTTCAAGCTCTCGCAATGATATCACCACAAAGATCAATCTAAATCATTACAAGGCTTCACCTTGTGTTTTCAACTTCTATTTCTTTTTATCATCATTTTTTCCCGGAGTTCTTCATGGAGGCTACATGGTGTTTCGTCAAGGATTCTTTTCATTCTCCAATTGTTCTTCAAGTTTTCTCCCGAAGCGATGATCCGCCAAGCTATAATTCAAGTATTCTTCATCTTGCATTTCGAAGTGCAATTCGTTATATCTCATCTTTTGAGGTGGTGTTATGTCACTGATGATAATTTCCCTTCGTGTTTCATGATTCACAAGTTTTTCAAGAGTGACATATCTAAATCCATCTTTTTCTCTTCGCTCAAGACATCTTTTCAACCAATCAATCTCTTCATTGGAGTTATATTGGGTTATATTTCACCTGAAGCTTTCCCTAAGGATTGTTGATATTTATGGTGTTTATAAATGACCCAAGTTCTTCATTTATCCTTCCGGTGAAATAACTTTCTCGTCTCCTTGTTCATATCAATCCAATTCTTCTTCCCATGAGTGGCAAGTTGTCACCTCATAATTTGAGATGTATTCCATAAGACCATATCAAGATTATTCTTTTCGTTGTTGATTTTCCAACAACTCCGTTCTAGCATTTGTTCTAAGCGTGCTCTCTCAAGATCGTGTTTCCCTTCGTTCATTCCATTCCATTCTTACTTTTGTTCCGGAGGCATTGTGATGTTGCTCTCTTCAACCCATCTTCTTGTTTTGTCAGGATCATGTTCTTTTCGTGCTTATCCATTTAACCGGAGTGTCATGCCCTCTTTTCAAGTTCTTCCCATTCTTTCAAGTTTTGGCTCCCTTCTCAACCGGAGTGACGTCTGAAATCATTCTTACCCCTTGTGCCATTCTTTCAATAGTTCTGGAAGCAGTGTGTTGTTGATTTCATCAAGTATCTTCTCATCTTATCAAGTCCTTATTCAATTCCTTTTCTTTTCAGTTCGAGTGTTGTCCAAATTATATCAGTCTTATTCCTTCTCTATCTGGTTTTAACCGGAGTGTTATCGTAATTGATCTTTATCGTTCCTTGTACATCTCGTTTCTACCGGAGTGCTTGGATGTACTTCTTGTCCATTGCAACCCTTTTCTCATGTCTTTCAACCTACAGGGTTCTCGTGATGTTCCTTGCTCCTCGTTTCTAACGGAGGTTTTCAACTTTATTCATCTTCGTTGTTTTCTTTCTTTCAAATTTGCTCAACCTCGCAAGGTTCTTTGGTTTCACTCATTTGTCAAAGAAGCAATTTGTTTTACTTCTTCTCTTTCTCGTCCGTTTTCCCTCCGGTGCCATTCTAGATCTCGGGATGAGATCCTCTCGTAGTGGTGGAGTGTTGTGCCACCCCGAGACCGGCGCGCCAGGTGTCTTCCAGTTATTCGCTGTCATTGCCATGTCATTCGCTTGCGTGTTGCATCTTGTCATGTCATCAAGTGCATTGCATCATCATGTTTTCAAAACTTGCATCTGTCCCGGTCTCTCCCCGTTCCTTCCGTTGTCTGTTCTGAGTCCAGAAACACTTGCACGCGCCCGCGGCACATCCGAAATATTATTTTATAAGTGGCCGGAAAATGTTCTCGGAATGGGATGAAAGTTGGCATGTGGTCTTATTATAGTGTAGGTAGACCGCCTGTCAAGTTTCATCGCATTCGGAGTTCGTTTGATAGCCCAACCATTAAACTATAGCGACAATATAGTCGGTCTAACATCGGACGTTTTCGGTCTCCGAAAACCGCTGACGGGTCTCTCTCTCTCTCTCTCTCTCTCTCTCTCTCTCTATTCTCTCAGCCTGAGGCCTTTTGCACAGTCCTCTACCCACCACCAGAACCAATCTAACCTCTCTCGTCAGCCCGCGGTCCTCCTCGCGCGCACGTCCGATAGTTGTCCCGAACCCGACTCAGACAGTCGGCTCCATTGGATCCGAATCATCCCCAAACATCTACAAAACGTCTCTATTTTTCTTTTTTGACTACCTAACCTATTTTTCCCGTCCGTCCGATTATGATCGGAGGGACCTAACCACCCTATACTGATTTCATCTGCTATAAATATAACAGTCTAACCCTAGCCTACCCTATCCAATCCACCATTTCCCACCACGCCGCCGCCAGCCAACCACTCACTCGCCTCCCTCCTCGTGATCCTCCCGGATCCAAACCCGCAGCCGACCACCTTCCTGGTTTTCAGCGCCGAGCCAACCCAGTCCCTTCGATCCATCCATACGTCGGTCCGGCCGCAGCCTCCTCCTTCCCCGAAGCTCCTCCTCTACTTTCTCCTCGAACCCGTAGCAGCAGCGGAGCAGGAGCCCTCGCGCCCGAGCCTCACCGACCCTGCAGGCCGCGCCCTCCGACGACCCCGCCACCGGCGGCCACGACCAGGACCAAACTCGTCCCGTTTCTCTCCTCCTCCTAATTTTCCTCTCTCTCTCTCTCACGGTGGCCCCCTCTCTCTCCTTCCCAGGAACGAGTAGAAGCTCGCTCAAGCTCCACAACGTCACCGCCGTCGTTCCGCTTTGTCCGGTAGCCTCCGAGCAAGCGCCACCGCCAGATCTGCTCAAGCCCGCCTCGCCTTGCGCCTCAAGTCCCGCGTTCGCCGTGGTCGTCGAGCACATCGGCGTTGTTCTCGCCTCCCTGCGGAAACCGAACTGCGCCGCCTCCCTCGCTCCAGCTCCGCCGCTGCGTGCGCCTTCACGAAGACCTGTCACCGCCGCGCCCAGTTCCTCTGCCCCTCTGCTTCTTCCTCGAGCCCGCAAGGGAAACGAGCACCGCGGCGCGCCCCTGCTTCCATCCTCGTCCGCCGCCACCTTCAACCAACACCG
Source organism: Triticum aestivum (assembly GCF_018294505.1). Classification (NCBI taxonomy): domain Eukaryota; kingdom Viridiplantae; phylum Streptophyta; class Magnoliopsida; order Poales; family Poaceae; genus Triticum; species Triticum aestivum. Next base: position 179,894,305 of record NC_057803.1, on the reverse strand, counting down.
CCGGCGCCCCCAAATACTGTGCCATCGCGCCGTCCCGGCCCTCCACCGCCCTTGTCCGTTCCTGTGTTGCCCAGATCCGCCGCCCTTCGTCCTTCGCCGCCGCGCCGGAGACCACTAACTCCGCTGCTCTGCTCTACTTCATGTCAAGCAGAGAGGAAGAGCGATGCGATCGCCCTCTTGGGCCAGAACCGCAGTCAAGGCCCAGATCCAGCGCCAAGGCCGGCCCAACACCAAGTCGCCAAGGCCCGGCTCCCTGAAGCCCAACATGAGGAAGCCCACCTCCAGTTTCGGCCCAATTCAGGCCAGTTTCGGCCCGACTCCTGTTTTTTTTTCCGAGGAGTGATTTAACTATTTATCCAGTTAAAAACAGAATTGCAGAAAAGCCCTCAAACTTCATGCATATCATATATCTCAAACTGTGCATCATATGGAACAACTTTATATATGAAATATGCTTAGAATTGCATCTAGTTTCATATTATGCCACTTTCCTCCATGTTTGAAATGCTTAAAATGTTGTTTGTTTAAATTTTCTCAAATAACATGCTAAAATGATTTATTTCATAACTTAATGACCGTAGCTCCAAACATAACAAACTTTGTATGTAAATGGGGTAGAAAAATGTCTAGTTTAACATGGTGTACTTGCTTTGCATGTTTAAAAACTCTAAAATTGTGTTTAGGGCAGAACAGTACCAAACCAAAATATGCACATGAGGAGTTTCCGAAATTGCTGTTTGTTGTTCCGGCCTCATTTAAACTTGCCTAGATAGGTAGTTTTCATTTGCTTCACCCTCTTGCCATGCTAGAAACATTTAATATTGTTGGGTACATAAAAAAGATCAAACTAAATAAGTCACGTGGTGATCCGTTAATATGCAACAGAGTTGCATATTGATCTCCACTTAATTTTTAGGACTGCTTGTGCACTTTGCCATGCCATGCTTCATTAAATCGGACATGCATCATACTTGATTGTGCATCATGCCATGTTTATGTTATGGTTGTTTACTATGTTGTTTGCTTCTTTCCGGTGTTGCTTCTTCGGGTTGGTTCCGATAATGTCGTGTTGTGAGGTTTCGTTCGACGTCGTCCATTTGTCTTCTTCATGGACTCGTTCTTCTCCCTTGCAGGATCTCAGGCAAGATGACCATACCCTCGAAATCACTTCAATCTTTGCTTGCTAGTTGCTCGCTCTTTTGCTAAACCCCCCGGGCCAATGCTCCTCTGAGTGTTGGTCCAAACTAGAGCCCTATGCAGCGCCCCCTCGGGGAAACTCGAGGTCTGGTTTTAGTTGTACGGAGCGCTCATCTAAGTGTGCCCTGAGAACGAGATATGTGAGCTCCTATCGGGATTTGTCGGAAAATTCGGGCGGTGTTGCTGGACTTGTTTTACCATTGTCAAAATGTCTTGTAACCGGGATTCCAAGCCTGATCGGGTCTTCCTGGGAGAAGGAATATCCTTCATTGACCGTGAGAGCTTGTGATGGGCTAAGTTGGGACACCCCTGCAGGGATTTGAACTTTTGAAAGCCGTGCCTGTGGTTATGGGCAGATGGGAATTTGTTAATGTCCGGTTGTAGAAAACCCAAAACTTATCTTATTTAAAATGCATCAACCGCGTGTGTTGCCGTGATGGTCTCTTTCCGGTGGAGTCCGGGAAGTGAACACGGTGTTGGAGTTATGCTTGACGTAGGTTGTTCGAGTATCACTTCTTGATCATAGTTTCTTGAACGTGCTTTGCCTTCTCTTCTCGCTCTCATTTGCGTATGTTAGCCACCATATATGCTAGTGCTTGCTGCAGCTCCACCTCACATACCTTTTCCCTACCCATAAGCTTAAATAGTCTTGATCGCGAGGGTGTGAGATTGCTGAGTCCTTGTGATTCACAGATACTTCCAAAACCAGTTTGCAGGTGCCGATGAAACCGTGCAAGTAACGCTACCGAGCTCAAGTAGGAGCTCGATGAAGATCGTGTTCGTTATGTTGTTCCGTTTCCATTTGATCAGTAGTGAAGCCCAGTATGGACGATCGGGGATCTATGTAGATTTTGGGGTAGTCTTCTTTTATTTTGGTTCCGTAGTCGGACCTTGAGTGTATTTGGATGAATGTAATGACTTATTCACGTATTGTGTGAAGTGGCAATTGTAAGCCAACTATGTATCTCTTTCCCTTATGTATTACATGGGTTGTGTGAAGATTACCTCACTTGCGGCATTGCTTTCAATGCGGTTATGCCTCTAAGTCGTGCTTCGACACATGGGAGATATAGCCGCATCAAGGGTGTTACATCTTCGGACCCCGAATAGAGTGTCCGGACACCACTGACGATGCGGGTTTGAGCTACAACCGCCCTGATACCCATGTAAGTAATCCCATGGTCGAACAAGCTGTCCTTTTATTTATCATAACATCATTCTGAAAAGTCGCTCTTTGACCAGGACTGGATAACAAAGGCGAAAATGATCAGGTGTTCGCCCCCCCCCCCTTCCTGAAGGCTTCGCCAATCCAGTACTAGACAGAATGCTCGAGCCGGCACCCCATCAAGTGCCCTCAAAGGAAGATGAAGGGGGGATTAAAGAGGCCAAAGCAGGCCTCACTCGTTACTCGTCCCAACCGGGGGAATGAGCGCCTCCACGATGAGGATAACCAAGGAGAATAATCTGACATTCCCTCTCCCCGAGGAAGGAAGAGGATTACCTATGAGGATCCGGAAACCAAGGTTTCCAAACGGTAGAAGAAATCTTCACCAGAGGGTCCTGCCTCGGAGGGTATTCTTGCCACACAATGTCCGCACGGGGATTAGCCCTCTACCGAGCTCTAAGTAATCAAAAGGCATTTTAGTAGTGAAAGTGCCCTACCTTACTTCTGGTGACAATAACCAAAGCTTATATCTTGTAGTTCGGATCGTAGCCCTTCTCGACAGAGTTTGTCTTCGGGGGATCTTCTTCCGGAGATGATGGAGAGCGAAATGCCTCCCCGTGCCACCCCGCCTCATGAGGCGGGCGACCCTGAAGTGTCGTCGCGGAGGGTCTCTCCTGATCCGCCAAGGCCAGAGGGTAATCCTTTGGCTACCCGGAGTCCTCAGTATTCGACTCCTAAAGAGAGCAACGGAAAGAGTCGGAACCGTACAGTGTGCGGTCAGACGCACTGAAGGATCTTCTGAAGCAAGCGGCCATCTCTGAAGTGCATCGTACGCTAATGGGTACGATAATTGAAAGGATTTCATCCGCTGAAAGCGGATTGCATGAAGCTTGTATGAGTCTGCTGAAAGGCTTTGAGGTACGTGAAATAGTGTATGTTTTTGACAGTACCGCACACGTTAGGTGTGCCCTATGCAGATAGGAGCCCCTGAGACTCTGGTTGTCGTTGAAAACGGCAGCAAAAAGAGGATCATAGTCCCAGGTAATAACCAAACCGCCTTTATGTGCAGGTGGCTGAAGCTTCGGTGGCTAGCTGGACAGAAGGGTTTGCCGAACTGAAGCGGAAACTTGATGCGGCAGATGCCGACATCGTGCTTGTCAACAAGCGGCTTGACAAGGCACAGGGTAAGTGATTTTTCCGGTAAGCAACACATAGTAAGAGGAGCATGATGCCAGTATCTTTAATATGTTGTGACTGCAGATGGAGCTGCCACCATGGAGACCCTTCGGGCGGAGCTTGCCCGAGCCAAGGAACAAGCAAGGAATAGCGATGCGGCCGCTCTAAAGGCGGTTGAAGAGTTGAGGGCCGAACAGGCCGCGCATTGCCAGAGCAAGGAAATAATAGCCAAGATGGCTGTTGAGTTGAAAGATGCCGCTGGCCGTTACCTACTTCTTGAAAAACAAAGCCGAGCAAGGGCGACAGACCTGGAGAAGGCCATGGTAGCAGCCAAGGAAGCCCGCTCCAAAATCAGAGCGACGAAGGAGGAGCTGCATCAAGCTGCGGATATCGTGGCTGGGAAGCCCTTCTTGTTGCGTACTAAGTTCGGAGATCCGAAGTATGCTCCTCTTGATCAACTATGGAGTTCTGCGGACGCCTATGTGGATTTGGCGGCAAGTGTTACTGATGCGGCCAAGTACTTCAAGGATCAAAAAGATCGCAAAGTGGAAAAGTTGTTCTCGTCACAGTTCAATGGTCCAGTGTGTTCGCTGCTGTTGAATGAGCGAACGGCCGAGTGGGCCAAGATCCATAGGTTGTCCGGACTTGCCATGAGGTCTGTTGTGGATCATCTGTGGCCGGGAGGGCCAAGGTCGAATAGTTACTTTAGTTTAGTGCAACAATTCCTTGGTGTTGTGCCGCACATCGATGCTATGAAGAGGTCGGCGTCCATAGAGGGTGCGCGAATGCCCTTTGCCAGTGTCAAGACATACTGGGTAGAGATAGAGGCCACCACTGTTGCAACACAGGGTTCGGCCGTGGGCCGAGTGGCTGCCGAGCACTACTTTGAAGAAGTTCTTGAAGGCGCTCATTCGATAGAGGCTCGATGCTCGAAGAATATTATGTTCTAGTGACATGTACTCCCATTGTAAAAACAATGTTTTATTGAGTTATCAAGGTTGTGTTTATACTTTTGCCTGAAAGTATTATGATGCCTCCTGTGCGGCCGTTTATGTATATATGTATATAACCTGAAAGTTTGCAGTCGTCGGCTTCCGCCCCCACACATATAATGCGGGGGTGTTCGCAAAAAACGCGTATTCACATTTGATCCAACGTCTTGGTCCATTAAGGAGGTGGTAGCGCAGCGAACGACGCAATCGGACTATATTGCTTTAACACTTTCACTTAGCCATAGGAGTTTGACAGTGGGGCTACTATATAGCCCCTGGTACTTCTGCGCTCGTCCGAATACGGGGCGCGTACGTACATGACCGGGAAACGACCCTTCGTTAATGCAGAGGAATCCCAAAGATTCCACTGAGTCATCGAGTGGTTGACCAGTCTCGCGCTATCTCATGACAGTCAGTTTTCGTCTTTCTCTACTGAGGTGCTCATCCGGATGAACCAGGGCACAATCGCAGTAGTTCTCCCAATGCTACCTTAGCCGATATAGCGGAACGTAAGGTACCAAAACATGGGAGCCGGGCAAACCCAACATTTGACCAAAGACATGATTCGGAGTTGATGCATATAAGGCCAAACTCGCGACGCTGAACACTCCCTAAGGTATTTGGTCTTTATAACATATGTCGGGCTGAACAATGCCCTTATTAATAAACTCCTGGTGTCCAGGTACGTGCAATATCCTGACATGGCCACATGCCAATAACGTCAGCATCCTTCTCGGTTGCATTGAGTATCCGGAGGATGTGAACAACAAGAGACAATAAAAAAGGTTTACGCAGGGTCTTAATCTGAAAAGAAACCTTTGAGCGGGTCCCTGCTGCATGTCTGCGCCTATGTCTCTGTTGTGCTGTGTCCTGGACGGGTGTAGCACAATTGTCATCTGTAAAAGAGAAGAACTTAGGTGAAAGTTGTCGTGCCAGAAAATTTGTTATTATCAATAAACCATTAAAATTCAAGACAAGTCAAGTTGAGCCGGACTAGCCCTGATTACACGTGGGAAGCCCCTTGTACCGTCTAGGAGGGTTTGATCATCAAACCAATCTCATGTATATGTAATGGTGCACCGGACTCGTCTAACCGTGTCCGTGGTCTTGATGACCTGTCATTTTTTTCTGGTTGGTGAGGCCGTCTAGTGCTCAGCTGTTAAAGCCGCCGCACACTCTTCTGCGCGTAGAAAACACTCAGTATTTCTGCTAACTATGATGGTGCCACATGGACCGGGCATCTTAAGCTTGAGAGAAGCATAATGCAGAATTGCGTTAAAATGAGCGAAATCCGTTCTTCCGAGTAGTGCTTGATAGCCACTTCGGAATGGAGCGATATAGAAAGTTAACCTTTCGCTTCGGAGGCTATCGGGAGAACCTAATACAACCTCTAGCAATAGAGAGCCCGTACAGCGGGCCTCTTGGCCTAGTATTACTCCCTTGAAGGTAGTATTACTGTGGCTTATTTGTGTCGGGTCTATCCCCATTTTGCGGATTGTGTTCAGATATATCAGATTTAGGCCACTGCCGCCGTCCATGAGGACTCGTGTGAGATGGTATCCGTTTATTATTGGGTCTAACACCAAGGCAGCCAATCCTTCGTGCCAGATGCTTGTCGCGTGATCCCCGCGATCAAAAGTGATCGGGCAGGCCAACCAGGGGTTGAACCTAGGGGTGACGGGCTCTACAGCGCATGTGTCTCGGAGTGCATGTTTGCTTCTCCTCTTCGTTTTAACCTCTGGTGGGAATTTTTCTGTCCTCCAGTGCTTTGCTGGTGAGGTTCGTCCTCATCTTCGCTTGGTGTCTCCTCCCCTTTGTGTTCAGCGTTTAGCTTACCGTCTTGCTTGAAGACCCAGCATTCTCTGCGGGTGTGATTTGCAGGTTTATCGGGGATGCCATGAAATCTGACATAGTTTGTCAAGAATCTTGTTTAGGCCAGACGGTCCATCTTTGCTGCCTTTGAAAGGCTTTTTCTGCTGACCTGGTCGAGAGCCCCTGAATCCGGCGTTTACCGCCGTATTATCTGGGCTATCTTCTTTATTTCGATGCTTGTTTTTATTGCGTCGTGGTTTTCCATTGCCATCCCTGACTTCGGATGTGCTTGGGTCGCTGGTGCTACTGCGAGCTAACCAGCTGTCTTCGCCCGCACAAAAGCGGGTCATGAGGCTTGTTAGGGCTGCCATTGTTCTCGGTTTTTCTTGGCCGAGGTGTCTGGCGAGCCATTCGTCTCGGACGCTGTGTTTGAAAGGTGCTAAGGCTTCGGCGTCCGGACAGTCAATGATTTGGTTCTTTTTGGTGAGAAACCTGTTCCAAAGCTTTCGGGCGGACTCTCCGGACTGTTGAATTATATGACGTAAATCGTCTGCATTCGGAGCTCGGGCGTAGGTCCCTTGAAAATTAGCCCGAAATGCATCCTCGAACTCCTCCCAACTTCTAGTTGAGTTTTCGGGGAGGCTTTTCAGCCAGTGCCGAGCTGGTCCATTAAGCTTGAGGGGCATGTATTTAATGGCATGGAGATCGTCTCTGCGAGCCATATGGATATGGAGGATAAAGTCCTCAATCTAGACCCCAGGGTCTATGGTCCCGTCGTACGCCTCTATGTTCACTGGTTTGAATCCTTCTGGGAATTCGTGGTCCAGCACCTCATCGGTGAAACATAGGGGGTGTGCGGCACCCCTGTATTGGGATGTGCCATGGCATTCAGACGGTTGTAGTATTCGGTTTTGATTTTGTGCCGGAGCACGCTTCCTAGATCCATAGATGGATCTGGTCGTACCGGATTTTTGGTGCAAGTCCTCACGTAGATCGTGTGTTGACTTATGTGCGACTTTGTTAGCCACTCTATCACTGTCACAAGGTGGTGGATCCGGCCAGTTGGTTGTTTCGTTTTTTGGCTGTGTGGGCTCTAAGGCCTCATCGTCGAATTCAGGTAATAGCTTGCGCTTTGGATAGCTCTTTGTGTGGTAACTTCCACCATACTTTGCTTTGTTGTCGAGCACTTTGCTCCACCTGCTGTTGAGCATATTTTGTGCGGCCTTGAGCCTTTGCTTCTGCTTCTTCAGACTCCTCGCTGTGGCAATAAGCCTTCTGCGGAGGTTCTCTTGCTCCAAGTGCATTTCCGGGATGTTGTGTGCATCTTCGTCCGGACTGTTTTCCTCCCCAGAGGGGGTTTGATGAGGTTTATCCTCGGTGTCGCCGTGTTCGGACGTTGGATCCGTACTATGTTCGCCGCTTGCAGCTTCATCGTGCTCTCCCGCCGGGGCAATGTGGTCGTCATTTCCTTTGGAGTCGACTGGAGTGTTATTTTCTCTTGCGCTATTATCGCCGTTTTTGCTATGGTGGGACTTAGAGTGGCGCTGCTGACGTTGGCGCTTGGGTTGCTTCTTGGAGGAGCCATCCTCCAATGTCTCTTCGCCATTGCCTTCTTTGGGTGTATCCACCATGTATATTTCATGTAATGAAGTGGCTGTCCGGCGCACTATGGGCGCTGGTTCCTGTTTGTCTCCTGCATCTTCGTCCATGCCGTCGATGTCTTCAGAGTCGAAGTTGAGCATGTCGGTTAAGTCATCGACAGTGGATACTAAGTGGATGGTGGGTGGGCAGCGAATTTCTTCGTCGTTCGCATCCCATTCTAGCCGGACATAGTTCGTCCAAGGTTCTCCTGTTAAGGAGAGAGACCTTAATGAATTTAGCACATCGCCGAAAGGCGATTGCTGAAAGATATCCGCGGAGGTGAACTCCATGATCAACGCCCAGTCGGATTCGACAGGCATGGATGCAGGCGGCTCGGAGTCCATGGCCGGAGATGACTCCAGTGGTTCAGCGACACGGCTCTCGTAAGGGGTGAAGTCAGTATCCGGCTCCATCACCACTGAGAGTGCGGCCTCCATGGCGTGGTCTATCCCTTCGTCCTTGGATCACATGATTTGCTCCGGATTGAAAGCCGGAGTAGTTGCAGATGAGATCTCCCGAACACTGTCCGATGGTAGAGTTACGCGGTCCTCATCGTGACTGTGCGGCGCACCTAACACGGGCTTGAATCCGTCGAAGATCAAGTCTCCGTGGATGTCGGCGGTGTAGTTCAAGTTTTCGAATCTGACCTGATGGCCAGGGGCGTAGCTCTCGATCTGCTCCAGATGGCCAAGCGAATTGGCCCGTAGTGTGAAGCCGCCGAATTCAAAGATCTGTCCGGGGAGCAAAACCTCACCCTGGACCACATCGATACCGATGATCGAAAGAGCCATCAAGCCTTATGGTGACGACACGGTGGAACTCTCAATGAAAGCACCAATGTCGGTGTCAAAACCAGTGGATCTCGGGTAGGGGGTCCCGAATTGTGCATCTAAGGCGGATGGTAACAGGAGGCAGGGGACACGATGTTTTACCCAGGTTTGGGCCCTCTTGATGGAGGTAATACCCTACGTCTTGCTTGATTGTTCTTGATGATATGAGTATTACAAGAGTTGATCTACCACGAGATCGTAGAGGCTAAACCCTAGAAGCTAGCCTATGGTATGATTGTATATTGTCCTACGGACTAAACCCTCCAGTTTATATAGACACCGAAGGGGGCTAGGGTTACACAAGGTCGGTTACAAGGGAGGAGATCTACATATCCATATTGTCTAGCTTGCCTTCCACGCCAAGGAGAGTCCCATCCGGACACGGGACAAAGTCTTCAATCTTGTATCTTCATGGTCCAATAGTCCGGCCAAAGGATATAGTCCGGCTGTCTGGAGACCCCCTAATCCAGGACTCCCTCAATCATCATCAAGCTTCCTCCATCACCAATTTCATGATGCTCACCGCCTTGCGTGAGTAATTCCATCGTAGGCTTGCTAGACGGTGATGGGTTGGATGAGATTTATCATGTAATCGAGTTAGTTTTGTTAGGGTTTGATCCCTAGTATCCACTATGTTCTGAGATTGATGTTGCTATGACTTTGCTATGCTTAATGCATGTCACTAGGGCCTGAGTGCCATGATTTCAGATCTGAACCTATTTATGTTTTCATGAATATATGTGAGTTCTTGATCCTATCTTGCAAGTCTATAGTCACCTACTATGTGTTATGATCCGGTAACCCTGAAGTGACAATAATCGGGACCACTCCCGGTGATGATCGTACTTTGAGGAGTTCATGTATTCACTATGTGTTAATGCTTTGGTCTGGTACTCTATTAAAAGGAGGCCTTAATATCCCTTAGTTTCCAATAGGACCCCGCTGCCACGGGAGGGTAGGACAAAAGATGTCATGCAAGTTCTTTTCCATAAGCACGTATGACTATATTCGGAATACATGCCTACATTACATTAATGAATTTGAGATAGTTCTGTGTCACCCTTGGTTATGACTGTTACATGATCGATCGCATCCGGCATAATTCTCCATCACCGATCCAATGCCTACGAGCTTTTCATATGTTGTTCTTCGCTTATTTACTTTTCCGTTGATGCTGTTACCATCACTACAAAAACCCAAAAATATTACTTTTGCTATCGTTACTTTTGCTATCGTTACCACTACTATCATATTACTTTGCTACTAAATACTTTGCTACAGATATTAAGTTATCCAGGTGTGGTTGAATTGACAACTCAGCTGCTAATACTTGAGAATATTCTTTGGCTCCCCTTGTGTCGAATCAATAAATTTGGGTTGAATACTCTACCCTCGAAAACTGTTGTGATCCCCTATACTTGTGGGTTATCAAGACTATTTTCTAGCACCGTTGCCGGGGAGCATAGCTCTATTCTTTGAGTCACTTGGGATTTATATCTGCTGGTTACTATGAAGAACTTGAAAGACGTGAAAACAAAATTTATCCCTCAACTACGAGGCGAGGTAAGGAACTGCCATCTAGCTCTGCACTTGATTCACCTTCTATTTTGAGTAAGCTTGCGACACCTAAACCTGCTTCTGCTATTAATTCTGATATGCCGCATGTTATTGATGATGCCACTTCTGCTATGCATGATACTTATGATGAAACTACTTCTATGCTTGATACTACTGTGCCACTTGGTAAATTTCTTGATGAACAACTTGCTAGGGCTAGAGAGAATGAAGTTATTAAAACTGATAATATTGATGAAAGTGATGATGAAGATTCTCCCCCTAGATATGAATTACCTGTTGTGCCTGAGGGTTATGTTATGATGAAGAAACTGCTAGAGATTTTCTTGCTTGCAATGACAGGAGTGATCTTAAGAAATTATTAGCTAAGCTGAAACAAAAAACTCTGAATTCTATAATGAAATATGATCCTGCTTATGCTAGTTCACCTATCTTTATTACTGATAAGGATTATGAATTCTCTGTCGACCCTGATATAATTACTTTGGTTGAATCTGGTCCTTTCTATGGCTATGAATCTGAAATTGTTGTGGCACTTCTTACTAAATTAAATGATATAGCCACCCTGTTCACTAATGATGAGAAAACTCGCTACTATTATATCCTTAAGATATTCCCGTTCTCATTAAAGGGTGATGCTAAGATATGGTTTAATTCTCTTGATCCTGGTTGTGTGCGTAGTCCCCATGATATGATTTATTACTTCTCTACTAAATATTTCCCTGCTCATAAGAAACAAGTTGCTTTAAGGGAAATATATAATTTTGTGCAAATTGAAGAAGAGATTCTCCCACAAGCTTGGGGAAGGCTTCTCCAATTACTTAATGCTTTGCCTGATCATCCTCTTAAGAAAAATGAAATACTTAATATCTTTTATAATGGACTAACCGATGCTTCCATAGACCACTTGGATAGTTGTGCTGGTTGTGTTTTCAGGGAAAGAACACCAGATGAAGCTCAAATTTTATTGAATATTATGTTGACCAATGAAAATAATTGGACACTTCCTGAGCCAACTCCTAAGCCAACTCCGAAGAAAAGGGGTGTTCTATTTCTCAGTCCTGGAGATATGCAAGAGGCAAAGAAATCTATGAAGGAAAAAGGTATAAAAGCTGAAGATGTTAAGAATTTACCTCCTGTTGAAGAAATATGTGGTCTTAATTTACTGCCTGTTGAAGAAATACATGGTTTTAATCCATCACCTATTGAAGAAACACATGGTCTTGACAACCCGACACAGGTAGTAAAGGTAAATTCTCTCTGTAGATATGATAAAGCTGAAATTCCTCCTACTAAGTTTGCTAGCCAATGTTTGGATGAGTTTGATAACTTTATGGTTAAGCAAGAAGACTTCAATGCTTATTTTGGTAGAGAATTAAAGCACAATGCTTATATGATTGAACACTTGAGTGATTATATGTCCAGAGTTAAAGGTGAACTTAGACTCATTTGCAAACATGCTTCTATGGTTACCACTCAAGTAGAACAAGTACTTAAAGCTCAGAATGATTTGCTCAATGAATTGAATAGTAAAAATAATGATTTTGCTGTTAGAGTGGCTACTAGAACTGGTAAAATGACCGAGGAACCTTTGTATCCTGAAGGCCATCCTAAGAGAGTTGAGCAAGATTCACAAAGAACTACTATAGATGCACCTAGTCCTTCTAAAAGGAAGAAAAAGAAAAATGATAGGACTTTGCATGCTTCTAGTGAACCTCTTATTGACACACCTGAGAATCCCAATGATATCTCTATTTCTGATGCTGAAACACAATCTGGTAATGAGCATGAACCTAGTGATAATGTTAATAATGATGTTCATGTTGATGCTCAACCTAGTAATGACAATGAAGTAGAGATTGAACCTGCTATTGATCTTGATAACCCACAATCAAAGAATCAACATTATGATAAGAGAGACTTTGTTGCTAGGAAGCACGATAAAGAAAGATAACCAAGGGTTCAGAAACCCATGCCTTTCCTCCTAAACCATCCAAGAAAAAGGATGATGAGGATTTTGAGCGCTTTGCTGAAATGATTAGACCTATCTTTTTGCGTATGTGTTTGACTGGTATGCTTAAAATGAATCCTTATGCTAAATATATGAAGGAAATTGTTACAAATAAGAGAAAGATACCGAAAGCTGAAATTTCCACCATGCTTGCTAATTATACTTTTAAGGGTGGAATACCAAAGAAACTTGGAGATCTAGGAGTACCAACTATACCATGCTCCATTAAAAGAAACTATGTTAAAACTGCTTTATGTGATCTTGGAGCCGGTGTTAGTGTTATGCATCTCTCTTTATATCATAGACTTGATTTGAATAAGTTGACACCTACTGAAATATCCTTGCAAATGGCTGATAAATCAACTGCTATACCTGTCGGTATTTGTGAGGATGTGCCTGTTGTGGTTGCAAACATTACTATTTTAATGGACTTTGTTATTCTTGATATTCCTGAGGACGATAGTATGTCTATTATTCTTGGAAGACCCTTTTTTAATACTGCACGGGCTGTTATTGATTGCACCAAAGGCAATGTCACTTTTCATGTTAATGGTAATGAGCATACGGTACACTTTCCGAGGAAACAACCTCAAGTCCACAGTATCAATTCTATTGGAAAAATATCAACAATTACTATTGGAGGTTTTGAATTTCCTCTTCCTACTATCAAGAAGAAATATGATATTCCTATTGTTGGGGACATGCATAACCCCATTGAGGTAACCTAGTGTTATTCGAAAATTCTCTGGTTCCATGTTATTCGGAATGAGTTTGTTAACAAGACCTGAGCAACCTTGTTAGTGGATTCCTTTTGATGAGCATGAGATGGATGAATTTATATAACACAACTCTGTGTACCCTCTTTTTACTTTCTCTTATTTATATTAAATAAAGAAAAAATAGTAATTTATGTCTGTTTTCTGAATTATCCATGCAATAAAAAACACCCCGGAAATAAAAGTTCTCCAAATGCCCTGCAAATTAAATATGATTTTTTCTAGAATATTTGAGAATATTTGGCACTGAGAACGCAGCAGGGGGAGCAGGCACGTGGCCACAAGGGTCCAGGGCGTGCCCCCTGCCTGTGGGCCCACAGTGGCTCCCCTCCACTTATTCCAGCTACCACACACTCCTTCTTCCTACTAAAAACATCACTAGCCATCTCAAACCTGAGTCCAAGCTCATCTTGCTGCCATTTTCGATCTCCTTGCTCAAAGCTCCATCCACAAAACTGCTTTGGGGGATTGTTCTTTGGTATGTGACTCCTCCAATGGTCCAATTAGTTTTTGTTCTTTTGCTTTATTCATTGAAATTTTTTGCTGCTTAGGTGACGATGTTCTTGAGCTTGCATGTCAAATTTATATGGTCAAAAGTAGTTTTAATGCATGATATATCCTCTAGGCACTTGTGGGAGTAGTTTCTATCAATTTTGTTGAGTTTGGTTCACTTCTATTTTGAAGTTACTAAAAATTTCAGAAATTTTTCAGAGGAAGAAATATGTTTAGGAAAATTTACCAAGGTGGTCCTTCAAGGAAGCAAGCACCCAGGCTCGCAATACACGATGCTGATGATGAACCACCGAGGGAAGCTCATGTGCAGGCTTGTGAATGGCCGCCAGAGGACTTTATGGATCGAGCAGGAATCAAGGAAGAATTTAACGCGTATGTGCGTAATGCCGATCTTGAGAGCTTCGAGGCAGATAAGTGCTGCCAATACCACTATCTCACTGATTCCTTTGTGAGAAGGTCTGAATTTTCATCATCACGCAATTCTCAAACCGTCCTATTAGAACTTTATGAAAATTCTTATATTATGGACTTAGAGGATTTTAATACTGCTTGCAAACTTCTACAATGGGGCAGCACTAGTGAGCCTCGCATATCTAAGTTTAGAGATTTTCTTGCTAGTATAACTATGGGGGAATCTAGAGATATAACACAAGCTACCATAGGGAGCATTCATTTTCCTGCTATACATTATTTTGCTCTCTTCATAGGTAGGTGCATAAATGGTAAGGATAAACCTTGTCACATGTGTGTCCCTGACCTCAGTGTTCTCAGGAGTGCTGTATTAGGAGATAAACATTATAATTTGGGAGCCATTGTTGCACGTAGGTTGCATAATAATAGATTTATTGGAGATTTCTTTGGTGAAATTTATGCAACCCGTCTTGCTAATTTTCTTGATATACCCATACGTGGGTTTGATATTGGGTTGCCCCCTGTTTATTTAGATTATGAGGCTATGGTTTGTCATCAGTTTGTTGAGAAGAACGATCAGTTTCTCTAGTACCGACTAATCTTTGACAGAAGACGCACCTATCACGTCGCTCTCCCTGCTCCTACTTTCTTTGACTTTCAGGAAAAAGGGAGATATGTCATAACCAGGGAAGAGGCGAACGAGTATGAGAGGAGGACTGAGATAGCTCGCCTCCATGTTGCAGCCCAAGATGCAATAGCCGATGTATCTCAGTATGACCCCAACTACAACTTTGGATATCCGCCAGGCCAGCCGTGGCCATAGACCAACTTACGCCAAAAGCCTAAGCTTGGGGGAGTACGTATTTCTCACCGACATTACATTCATCTTCACACACTCATGCTAGTTGTCGGTGCTCATACTTTTTCACTGTAATATCCATGTTAGTTTATTTTCCTTTTTTATGATTTCTTCTTGTGTGTTTGATAAACCTTAAGAAAAACAAAAAAAATTAGTTGTATCTTTTAGTTAGTTTACTTTTCATGATGTAGTAGTAATAACTAAAAAGAAAACCCAAAAAGATTTCTTTTTCTTCTTTTGCTTGTTGGGAGATTTCCCGTGTAAATAGTTTTATTTCTTTCTTGTTCTTTGGGGGTCGAGAGGAGAAGACCATAATGAAAATGTTGAGTGGCTCTTATATGCATTATTGTTGATCTAACAAAGAGCCCATTACCTTGTCTTCTCTCTTGAATTGAATGCTTGCATATTCCAGCTTAGTCCAATGCACATGCACTATTATTATTATTATCCACACTATTCGGTCGTGCAAGTGAAAGGCAATAATGATGATTATATGATGAAATTATTTAGATGAGAAAAGTTGGTATGAACTCGACCTCTCTTGTTTTTGTAAATATGATTAGTTCATCATTCCTGATTCAGCCTATTATGAATAAACATGTTTGCAATGACAATTAGAGATTATAGTTGCTTATGCCATGCTTAATTAGCTAGGAGTTTATAATGGTTTACCTTGTGTGCCAACATGCTATTAAAATGGTTGTGATGTGGTATGATAGGGTGGTATCCTCTTTTGAATGATTCGAGTGGCTTGACTTGGCACATGTTCACGCATGTAGTTGAAACAAAATCAACATAGCCTCTATGATATTTATGTTCATGGTGCAATATATCCTACTCATGCTTGCATTCGGTGTTGATTAATTTTAATGCATGTTCATGACTGTTGTCGCTCTCTAGCTGGTCGCTTCCCAGTTTTTTCTAGCCTTCACCTATACTAAGCGGGAATATTGCTTGTGCATCCAATTCCATAAACCCCCAAGTTATTCCATATGAGTCCACCATACCTACCTATATACGGTATCTACCTGCCGTTCCAAGTAAATTTGTATGTGTCAAACTCTAAATCTTCAAATAAACATTCTGTTTTGTATGCTCGAATAGCTCATGTATCAACTAGGGTTGTCTGTATCTTCCATGCTAGGCGGGTTATTCTCAAGAGGAGTGGACTCCGCTCCTCACTCACGAGAAAATGGCTGGTCACCGGGATGCCCAGTCCCGTGCTTTATGCAAATAAAATAAAAAATAACTGCAAACAAAACTCCCCCGGGACTCTTGTTAGTTGGAGGCACTCGTTGTTTCAAGGAAGCCATGGATTGATGCTTGTTGGTGGAGAGGGAGTATAGACTTTACCATTCTATTTGGGAACCGCATATAATGTGTGTAGCATGGAAGATATCGAGATCTCTCGGTTGTTATGTTGACAATGAAAGTATACTACTCAAAATATTATTCATATCTATTTCAAAACCGAGCTCTGGCACCTCTACAAATCCCTGCTTCCCTCTGCGAAGGGCCTATCCATTTACTTTTATGTTGAGTCATCATCCTCTTATTAAAAAGCACCAGTTGGAGAGCACCGCTGTCATTTGCATCCATTGCTGTTAGTTTACATTGAGTATGACTTGATTGGATCTCTTTTACCATGAATTACAATGTCTAGTTAGTCCTTGATCTTTAAAGGTGCTCTACATTTATGTTTTGCGGTCTCAGAAAGGGCTAGCGAGATACCATCTTGTTATATCATATCATTATTGTTTTGAGAAAGTGTTGTCATCCAAGATTTATTATTATTGCTCGCTAGTTGATTATGCCATTGATATGAGTAAACATGAGACCTAAATGTTATTCTAAATATGGTTAGCTCATAATCTTTGCTGAAATCTTGAATGCTGGCTTTACATATTTACAACAACAAGAGCAAACAAACTTTGTAAAAGATTTTCTTTATCACTTTCAGTTTATCAACTGAATTGCTTGAGGACAAGCAAAGGTTTAAGCTTGGGGGAGTTGATACGTCTCCGTCGTATCTACTTTTCCAAACACTTTTACCCTTGTTTTGGACTCTAACTTGCATGATTTGAATGGAACTAACCCGGACTGACGATGTTTTCAGCAGAATTGCCATGGTGTTATTTTTGTGAATAAATAAAAGTTCTCGGAATGACCTGAAAATCAACGGAGAATTATTTTTGAATATATAAAAAATACTGGAAGAAGAATCCATGTTAGGGGGCCTCCACAAGTCCACGAGGGTGGGGGCGCGCTCCCTGACGCTCCACCGACCTCAACCTTGACTCCATATATTCACTTTCAGGGAGAGAAAAATCAGGGAGAAGGATTCATCGCGTTTTACGTTACAGAGCCGCCGCCAAGCCCCAAACTCTCTCGGGAGGGCTGATCTGTAGTCCGTTCGGGGCTCCGAAGAGGGGAATCTGTCGCCATCGTCATCATCAACCTTCCTCCATCACCAATTTCACGATGCTCGCCGCCATGCGGGAGTAATTCCATCGTAGGCTTGCTGGACGGTGATGGGTTGGATGAGATTTATCATGTAATCGAGTTAGTTTTGTTAGGGTTTGATCCCTAGTTTCCACAATGTTCTGAGATTGATGTTGCTATGACTTTGCTATGCTTAATGCTTGTCACTAGGGCCCGAGTGATATGATTTTAGATCTGAACCTATTATGTTTTCATGAATATATGTGAGTTCTTGATGCTATCTTGCAAGTCTATAGTCACCTACTATGTGTTATGATCCGGCAACCCCGAAGTGACAATAATCGGGACCACTCCCGGTGATGACCGTAGTTTGAGGAGTTCATGTATTCACTATGTGTTAATGCTTTGGTCCGGTACTCTATTAAAAGGAGGACTTAATATCCCTTAGTTTCCAATAGGACCCTTTTGCCACGTGAGGGTAGGACAAAAGATGTCATGCAAGCTCTTTTCCATAAGCATGTATGACTATATTCGGAATACATACCTACATTACATTGATGAATTGGAGCTAGTTCTGTGTCCACCTAGTTTATGACTGTTACATGATCGATCACATCCGGCATAATTCTCCATCACTGATCCAATGCCTACGAGCTTTTCGTATATTGTTCTTCGCTTATTTACTTTTCCATTGCTGCTGTTACCATCACTACAAAAACCCAAAAACATTACTTTTGCTACCGTTACTTTTGCTATCGTTACCACTATTATCATATTACTTTGCTACTAAATACTTTGCTGCAGATATTAAGTTATCCAGGTGTGGTTGAATTGACAACTCAACTGCTAATACTTGAGAATATTCTTTGGCTCCCCTTGTGTCGAATCAATAAATTTTGGTTGAATACTGAAAACTGTTGTGATCCCCTATACTTGTGGGTTATCATCACACATGAGCTCATTTGGTGTCCCAGGAGGGCCTATCCCCAACGATTTCTGGGTCGTGTGGGAAGGACCCCCTATCGCCCACACTCACTTGGCGACGATTCCAAATGTCGTCGCAGAAAGGGGTTAAAAACCATTTGTATAGCACCGATGCGTACCAGTGTATACCAAGCATCTTTCAAATTTTGGCCTTGTCGTTGCTTGAAGTATAAAACTTCAAAATCTGGTGACAAAGGAGGGGTAGACACGCTATCCATTAAGACTAGAAAGCAAGAATACAGCTAGATCCGGCAAGAAAACGGTGAACGAAAAAGAGGGCGAATAAAACGAAATTTTTTTGCGAAGTGGGGAGAGCAAAACGAGAGGCAAATGGCAAATAATGTAAATTGTGAAGACATGAGATTCATGATTAGGAACCTGATAGATGTTGATGATGTCACCCCGGCAACAGCACCAGAAATTCCTTTTGATCTCTGCTAGACTACGTCGGTATTTCCCCAAAGAGGAAGGGATGATGTTGCACAGCGAAGATAGGTATTTCCCTCAGTGATGATAACAAGGTTATCGAACCAGTAGGAGAACCAAGCAACACTACGTAAACATCACTTCCACACAAATAACAAATACTCGCAACCAGACGTGAAAAGGGGGTTGTCAAACCCTTTCGGATAACGGCGCCACAAATTGGCAAATGGACATGATAAAAATATGATAGACAGGATAAATAGATCTCGGATAAAATAAATTGCAGCAAGGTATTTTTGTATTTTTGGTTTAATATGTCTGAAAATAAAAGGCAAATAAAATAGATCGCAAAGGAAATATATTAAAGAAGAGACCCGGGGGCCATAGGTTTCACTAGTGGCTTCTCTCGAGAAAATAGCAAACGACGTGTGAACAAATTACTGTTAGGAAATTGATAGAACTTCAAATAATCATGACGATATCCAGTCAATGATCATTATATAAGCATCACGTCCAAGACTAGTAGACAACGCCTGACTGCATCCACTACTATTACTCCACACATCGACTGCTATTACTCCATGCATCTAGTGTATTAAGTTCATGGAGAAACGGACTAATGTAATATGAACGATGACATGATGTAGACAAGATCTATTTATGTAGAAATAGACCCCATCTTGTTATCCTTAATAGCAACGATACATACATGTCGGCTCCCCTTTTGTCACTAGGATCAAGCACCGTAAGATCAAACCCATCACAAAGCACCTCTTCCCATTGCAAGATAAATAGATCAACTTGGCCAAACAAAACCCAAATATCATAGAAGAAATACGAGGCTATAAGCAATCATCCATATAAGAGATCAAGAAGACTCAAATAACTTTCATGGATAAAAAGAGATAGATCTGATCATAAAGTAGAAGTTCATCGGGTCCCAACAAACACACCGCAAAAGAATTACATCATATGGATCTCCAAGAGACCATTGTATTGAGAATAAAATGAGAGAGAGGAAGACATCTGGCTACTAACTACGAACCCAAAGGTCTACAAAGAACTACTCACGCATCATCGGAGAGGCACCAATGGACTTGAGGAACCCCTCCGTGATGGTTTCTAGATTGGATCTGTTGTTTCTAGAACTTGCATCAGGTGGAATTTATTTTCGTCGACTTCCCTAGGGTTTTTGTAATATTGGGGTATTTATAGAGTAAAGAGGCGGTCCGGGGGGACCCAAGGTGGGCACAACCCGCCAGGGCACACCTGGGCCTCCAGGCGCGCCTTGGTAGGTTGTTCTCCCCTCGGAGCACCCCCCAGGCGCTTCTCTAGCCCATTGGATGTCTTCTGGTCCAAAAAAATCCACAAAAAGTTTTGTTGTGTTTGGAATCCATTTGGTATTGATTTCCTGTGATGTAAAAGACATGCAAAAATAGCAACTGTCACTTGGCACTATGTCAATAGGTTAGTACCAAAAATGATATAAAATGACTATAAAATGGTTATAAAACATGAAAGAATGATAATATAACAGCATGGAACAATAAAAAATTATCGATACGTTGGAGACGTATCAATAGGTATGGCAGTTGATTTGTCAGCCATTTGCAAAGATATTTCAGTAGGTGTGAGTTTATTCAAATCAAGTCTTTTATATAAAGAGAAAGGCATAACACTAACACCAGCTCCTAAATCACATAAAGCAGTTTTCACATAATTTCTTTTGATGGAGCAAGGTATAGTTGGTATTCCCGGATCTCCAAGTTTTTTAGGTACTCCATCCTTAAAAGAATAATTAGCAAGCATAGTGGAGATTTAAGCTTCTGGTATTTTTCTTTTGTTGGTGATGATGTCTTTCATGTACTTTGCATAAGGGGCCATTTTTAAGATATCAGTCAAGTCGGTGCGCAAAAAGACTGGCCTAATCATTTCAGCAAAGCGTTCAAATTTTTCATCATCCTTCTTCTTAGTTGATTTATGTAACGCCCCGAGACCGATGTGCCAGGTGTCCTCCAGTTATTCGTTGTTGTTGCCTTGTCTTTTCTTGCGTGTCGCATCTGGTCATGTCATCATCTGCATTGCATATCATGTCATCATGTGCATTTCATTTGCATACATGTTCGTCGCATGCATCCGAGCTTTTTCCCCATTGTCCGTTTGCAATCCGGTGCTCCTATGTCACCCGGTGTCCCTTTCTACCTCTTTTTGTGTGCGGGTGTTAAACATTTCCAGATTGGACCGAGACTTGTCATGCAGCCTTGCTTTACTACCGGTAGACCGCCTGTCAAGTTTCGTGCCATTTGGACTTCGTTTGATACTCCAACGGTTAACCGAGAGACCGAAAAGGCCTCGTGTGTGTTGCAGCCCAACACCCCTCCAAAGTGGCCCAAAACCCACCTAAACCTCCTCTATCATCTCGGTCGTTCGATCACGATCACGTGGCCAAAACCGCACCTCATTTGGACTCTCCTAGCTCCCTCTACCTATAAATATGTGGCCTCCCCCGAAATTTTCGCGGATGAAACCCTAACCCTCTTCTCCATCGCGCCGCCAGACATGTCCGTCTCGCCGGCGGACGCGTCCACTCCGCCGCCACGTCGTCCCGGCCAACCGGGAGGCGACACGTCGCCTCGCCGCCGTATCCCTCCACTCGCGCGCTGCCATGTCGCCGTCCCCGCCGTCCCTCCACCGCGCAGCCCGTCCGGCCCGCAGGAGGCCCGCCCGGGCCCGAGGCTTCCCGTCGCCACTCAGGCCCCGCACCGCCCGCTTCATCGTCGCGCGCGCCCGCAACCTCCCGGCCGGAACGCGCGCCGCCGCCTCCGTCCTACTCCGGCTGCCGCCTCGACCGGCTGCCACCCCGTACCTCCCCTCGTCGGCCGGAGCTCGCCTGCCGCCGCCCGGCTTCCTCCTCGCCGCCGGGAGCCCCGCACCTCCCCGCTCCTTCTCCGGCCAGATCCGGCCTCGGGAGGGCCGGATCCGGCGAGCTACGCCCTCTGGCGACCTCCACCTCCACCACGGCGACTTCTCCGGTGAACCTTGTTAACAGCACCACCCGGATCTGGATCGGGAAGAAGGTTGACTTTCCACCCCCCCCCCTCGGAAATCTGCCAAGTCCCCCGTATTTTTGGGCATATTCATCATGTCATAACTTCATCACCGTTGCTCCGATTCGTGCGTATAGCATATCAAAATGTTCGTCTCGATGAGTACATCATTTCATCTCATTGCATAATTTTCATTTGAGCTCATCTTGGTGCCCGAAATGCTATTGGAAGAGGGCTATGTGAGTAATTTGTCAGATCTGTTTCAGCAAATGGCATTTTGTCATTTTTGCCATGATTAATGTGTGCATGATATGATCCGGAGCTCTACATGTGTTTTGTTATATGCCATGCCATATTTACAGAGGTGCTTGCCATGTATTTTTGTGATATTTGTGGTGACTAGCACAAGCTTGCAAAGTAGCGTAATCGGTAATGCTGATTTCAGGGACTTAGAATTTCACTAAGTCCTTATCCTGATTTTGTCGTTATGCCATATCTTCATGTTGTTTCCTAGTGATTCGTGCCTCTTTTAAGGATGATCAGTTAGGATGTTTTGTTAACATTGTGGTGCTCTATCCATCCATGTCTTTGTTTGAATTTATAGAGCAACCTAGCTTGAGTCAATCGAGCTCTACTTTTGCTATTTCACGAATCCTGGCAGATTGTTGACTTGTTAGCGATTTTGCCGAGGATGTTGCTATTGATCCGTGCATGCTATGTTGTTGTTCTTGCCATGTCTAGCTTCTATGCCATGTATTCTTGATGGGTGTATGTTTAGTTGGTCATGCCATGCTCTGTAGTGAGTGCATCAAGCTCGTAAATATGCCTACTTGTTAACTGATTTGCATGCTCCAGTTTTTCTCTAAGTCTGAATCTGTTTATGTTTTTGCCATGTTCACATGCTTGCAATTGTATTTTCTGAACCCTTTTGGCTCAAGGTCACTAAGGGACTTTTGTTAAGTGCTTTGAGTAGCTTCATGCCATGCCTTACTTTGCCATGTTAAGTTCCCGTAGCATATAGTTTTCATGCTCCAAAGTGTGCTTCCTGATGTTAAATTCCAGACTTGTGTTAATTTCACTAAGTCTGAAACCTGTTATCATTTGCACTTTTGCCATGCTTGTTTGAACCTGTTAATGGATGAATTAGCCGTAGCTCAGTGTTCATATTTTGTCAAGCATCATGAGTGGATCCATGCCATTTATTTTGTTGCCATGTTTGAGTGTTGTAGCATATTTATCTTGATGCATTTAGACGGCTACTTGCTGTTTATCATAGTCCGGTGCCATACTTGTTTTGCTTGCCATTTCCGAACCGTGCATCCGATTCCGGTGATCTTTATATTGATTTCAACTGAAATCATCTCCTATTTCTAGTGGCACTCTTGGATTTCCATGTTGAGGCCAGGTTCAATCATTCCTTTCCAAATCATGCATATGCATCGCATACCGCATCCCGCATATCATACCATGTTCATGTGTTGGTTGTTTACTATGTTGTGTGCTTCTTTCTGGTGTTTGCCCCTTCGGGTTGGTTCTGGTAACGTCGCGTTTGTGAGGACCCGTTCGACTATGTCCATTTGTCTTCTTCATGGACTCATTCTTCTCCCTTGCGGGATTTCAGGCAAGATGACCATACCCTCGAAATCACTTCTATCTTTGCTTGCTAGTCGCTCGCTCTTTTGCTATGCCTATGCTGCGATACCTACCACTTGCATATCATGCCTCCCATATTGTTGAACCAAGCCTCTAACCCACCTTGTCCTAGCAAACCGTTGTTTGGCTATGTTACCGCTTTGCTCAGCCCTTCTTATAGCGTTGCTAGTTGCAGGTGAAGATTGAAGTTTGTTCCTTGTTGGAACATGGAGATGTTGTTCCTTGTTGGAACATGTTTACTTGTTGTGATATCACAATATCTCTTATCTAATTAATGCATCTATATACTTGGTAAAGGGTGGAAGGCTCGGCCTTATGCCTGGTGTTTTGTTCCACTCTTGCCGCCCTAGTTTCCGTCATATCGGTGTTATGTTCCCGGATTTTGCGTTCCTTACGCAGTTGGGTTATAATGGGAACCCCTTGACAGTTCGCCTCGAATAAAACTCCTCCAGCAATGCCCAACATTGGTTTTACCATTCGCCACCTAGCCTTTTCTTTCCCTTGGGTAGGTCTGCCCAAGGGTCATCTTTATTTAACCCCCCCCCCCCCGGGCCAGTGCTCCTCTGAGTGTTGGTCCGACCGAGTAGACTGCGGGGCCACCTCGGGGCAACTTGAGGGTTGGTTTTACTTGTAGGATGTCTGATCTGAGTGTGCCCTGAGAACGAGATATGTGCAGCTCCTATCGGGATTTGTCGGCACATTCGGGCGGTGTTGCTGGACTTGTTTTACCATTGTCGAGGATGTCTTGTAACCTAGATGCGAGCCTGATCGGATTGTCTTGGGAGAAGGAATATCCTTCATTGACCGTGAGAGCTTGTGATGGGCTAAGTTGGGACACCCCTGCAGGGTTATGAACATTCGAAAGCCGTGCCCGTGGTTATGGGAAGATGGGAATTTGTTAACGTCCGGTTGTAGAAAACCTGAAGTTGACCTTAATTAAAATACATCAACCACGTGTGTAACCGTGATGGTCTCTTTCCGGCGGAGTCCGGAAAGTGAACACACTGTTGGAGTTATGCTTGACGTAGGTTGCTCTAGGATCACTTCTTGATCATAGTTTCTCGATCGTGCTTTGCCTTCTCTTCTCGCTCTCTATTGCGTATATGTTAGCCACCAAATATGCTAGTCGCTTGCTGCAGCTCCACCTCATACCTTTACCTTACCCATAAGCTTAAACAGTATTGATCGCGAGGGTGCGAGATTGCTGATTCCCCGTGACTCATAGATACTTCCAAAACCAGCTTGCAGGTGCCGTTGAACCGAGCAGGTGACGCAACCAAGATCAAGGAGGATCTCGATGAAGATCTTGTCCTTTGTGTTGTTTCGTTCTAGTTGATCAGCAGTTGAGCCCAGATGGGGTCGATCGGGGACCTTGTCGCATTTGGGGTACTTCTTTTATTTTGGTTCCGTAGTCGGACCTTGATTGTATTTGGATGTTGTAATGTTGTATTCATGTATTTGTGTGAAGTGGCGATTGTATGCCAACTATGTATCTTTTCCCCTATTGTATTACATGGGTTGTTTGCGAAGATTACCTCACTTGCAACATTGCTTTCAATGCGGTTATGCCTCTAAGTCGTGCTTCGACACGTGGGAGATATAGGCGCATCGAGGGCGTTACAATTTAGGTGGAAAGGGCATAGGTTTTTGAACCCATGTCTCTCTTTCCTTACTGTATTTTCTAGCAATAAAGTCTCTTTTATCATATCTTTTATTCTTGGATTGTGGGTTATTAGGATCAACAGCTGGTTCTATTTCAACATTAGTGTTTGGTTCTTTATTATTTATTCGAGTGTCTTCATGAATCTCATCATCATCTTTTTCAATATCAGAAGGTGAGCGTTCATTACTAGATTGAGTTTCAGCATCAGAAATAGGAACATCATTATCATTATTAGGAAGTTTTTCTATTTCAGGTTCACTAGAGGCATGCAAAGTCCTATATTTTTTCTTTTTCTTTTTGGAAGGACTAGGTGCATCAGTGTTAACTCTTCGATAGTCTTGTTCAATTCTTTTAGGGTGTCTCTCAGGGTAAAGAGGTTCCTGAATCATTATACCTCCTCTAGTTGCTATTCTAACAACAAAGTCATTTGTATTATTGTTCATTTCATCAAGCAATTCCCTTTGAGATTTGGCAACTTGTTCTTGTTGAGTTTGAACTATAGAGGCATGTTTTCCTACACCTCTAACATCATTGGTAATTCTAAATAATAAGTCACTCAAGCGAGCAATCATATTAGAATTGTATTTCAATTGTTTCATAACATTTGCATTGAAGTGATCTTGCTATCTAATGTAATTATCAAACTCATAACGGCATTGACTGGGATGCATATTATAAGGATTGTTATTGTCATTGAATTTCAATAAAAATTACCTCTACCACTTTAGGTGGTGGTGTTGTTTCAAGCCCATGTATTTCTTCAATAGGAGGTAGTGATACGTCTCCAACGTATCTATAATTTTTGATTATTCCATGCTATTATATTATCATTCTGGGTTGTTTTACAATCATTTTATATCATTTTTTGGTACTAACCTATTGAGATAGTGCCAAGTGCCATTTGTTGTTTTCTGCATGTTTTTTACATTGCAGGAAATCAATATCAAACGGAGTCCAAACGCAGCGAAACTTTTTGTGGATTTTTTGGACCAGAAGACATCGAGTGGGCCAATGAAGTACCGAAGAGGGAGCTTGAGGTGAGAACAAGACACGAGGGCACGCCCTGGTGGGTTGTGCCCACCTCGGTGGCCTCCCGAACCACCTCTTTGGTCTATAAATACGCCAGTATTCCAGAAACCCTAGGGGATTCCACGAAAATCAATTCCAGCCGCTGCAAGTTCCAGAAACCATAGATCCAATCTAGAAACCATCACAGAGGGGTTCATCATGCCCATTGGTGCCTCTCCGATGATGCGTGCGTAGTTCTTTGTAGACCTTCGGGTTCGTAGTTAGTAGCTAGATGGCTTCCTCTCTCTCTCTCTCTCTCTCTTTTGATTCTCAATACAACGGTCTCTTGGAGATCCATATGATGTAACTCTTTTTGCGGTATGTTTCTTGGGATCCGATGAACTTTGAGTTTATGATCAGATCTATCTTTTTATCCATGAAAGTTATTTGAGTCTTCTTTGATCTCTTATATGCATGATTACTTATAGCCTTGTATTTCTTCTCCGTTATTTGGGTTTTGGTTGGCCAACTTCATCTATTTATCTTGCAATGGGAAGCAGTGCTTTGTGATGGGTTCGATCTTATGGTGCTTGATCCCAGTGACAGAAGGGGAACCGACACGTATGTATCATTCCCATTAAGGATAACAAGATGGGGTCTATTTCTACGTAAATAGATCTTGTCTACATCATGTCATCATTCTTATTGCATTACTCCGCTTCTCCATGAACTTAATACACTAGATGCATGCTGGATAGCGATCGATGTGTGGAGTAATAGTAGTAGATGCAGGCAGGAGTCGGTATACTAATATTGGACGTGATGCCTATATTGCCGGCGTTCTGGGAAAAGGGGTCCCC
The DNA here is from genome assembly GCF_018294505.1 of Triticum aestivum. Classification (NCBI taxonomy): domain Eukaryota; kingdom Viridiplantae; phylum Streptophyta; class Magnoliopsida; order Poales; family Poaceae; genus Triticum; species Triticum aestivum. Next base: position 179,867,264 of record NC_057803.1, on the reverse strand, counting down.
AGACTTGCCTGCCTGCGGCCCACGGCGTGGCTGAGCTGGCAGGTCTATACGGCCCATCTTCATCGACGAGGTATTCAAGACCCTCGCGAGGGACCAAGCCTCGCGAGGCTGATGACGCAAGACCTCCTCAGGAGCAGCCTTGCCAGGAAGGCTCACGAGGGGCAGAGAGATCAAGGCAAGGCAAACCTCATGAGGTCCTCGTGACGTGACCCATGACGATCAAGGCCACACGAGCGCCAGTGCGCGCAGTGTCCTTGCTTCCTCTTTGGTGCCAAGGGGGCAAGCGCAGGCGCGGAGTGCTGAGGCATCAACGAAAGGTTTCCATATCGGTGCAACGACACCAAGACCAGCAGGACGGCAAGACGGTGGTCACCATGGAGTCCAAGACGACATCACCACCAGAGCCTTTTGCAGGCGAAGACTACTTTTGTCAGGATCAGGGCCTATATAAGTAAAACTAGCCACCATAGTAGGGAGGGAAGTCATTCGGAGAGAACTCATTCGGAAGGACGACAATGAGGGAGAAGAACGACAACGAGGGAGAACAACTACAACGAGGGAGAACCCAGTCAGAGGCATCTCACCCACACAAGTTTTTCAAGCACAAGAACACCTCAACCTCCGGAGGCTGCTCTTCCCCTTGTACTGTTCATCATCAGCCCAAGAGGCAATCCACCACCACCACACTGGAGTACGGTATTACACCACAACGGTGGCCCGAACCAATATAAATCTTGTGTCTTTGTCTTATGAGTTCGTCGAGTTCATCTGCGACATCTTAGAGAGCTAGGGCGCGGATCGATAGGGAGAAAACCTTCATGCGCACCCCAGTGTTCGAACCTCAAGGGTTTTGCCGGAACCCATGATCTGACATTTGGTGCGCCAGGTAGGGGTGCGCCGAAGCTTCCTTCCGTCGCTCCGCGCCCCGTTGCTCCGTCGTCTCCATGGCAGACGCGCGCCGCGCTCGTGCTAAGTGTCGGCTGCCCTCGCCGCCCTCGTCGCTCAGACGGCTCCCATCGGCGGGCCACCTTGTCGTTACCCGTCGCCTGCTGCCAACACCGCCCCTGGCCCGGCGGGGAACAAGCGGCAAGCATCCTCACTGCACCCCTCGATGCGGCGGGATGGCCACAGTGCCACTCCATCGCTGACCCCGGCCGGTTCTTCTTCCCATGCATGTCGCCCTCCCATGGACGCACGGGCCGCGCTCCTCATGGTGCACGAGCTCTTGTGCTACCGACCGGTCGACGACCTCTACGAGGACTGGCTCGACCGCATCGCCGAGCTCGTCCGCGCCGTAGGGGGCTCCCCTGCGCTGTCCCTCTCTCCGCCTCGCCCTCTGCCAGCTACGGGCGACGTAGCTCATGGAGCGCCTCCACCACCTCTGCCCCAAGACGGCGCCCTGGCGCCAAGACGCGTGGCTCCGCGACGCGACCCGCCGCGTCCCGCGCCCGGGCGTGAAGAAAGAAGCTATCAAGAAGTCCCTCGACCGCAAGAAAACGCTCCGCCGCTCCTCATGCACCGGGCCAGGACCCGCTGCTGCGGCAAGATCACACGCCACCTGTAGCAGCAGGGCGCGGACCCCATCAAGACCAAGCTGCACCCCCAAGGCGGGCCCCGGTGACCACAGCCAGCTGCCACGCTTTCACCCCCGAGCTGCGTAGCGTCGCCTGGCTGGGCAGGTTCAAGCCGGATCTGCCTCCTCGCTACGATGGCACCCCTGACCCCGCGTAGTTCTTGCAGCTCTATGAGAAAGTCATGGCGAACTTGTTTCCCATGGCTCTCAAGGATGGCGCCTGCTCCTGGCTCCTGAACCTGCCACCGGGCCCGATATCCTCCTGGGATGAGATGCGCAACCGCTCCGTCGCCAACTTCCAGGGCACTTGCGACCGCCCGCCGGCCGCGGGTGACCTGCGCCGCATCAGGAAGCAACCGAGAGAGACCCTCCAGAAGTACATCTAGCGCTTCAACAACGTCCGCCTCAAGATCCCCAAGGTGACGGACGAGGCCTTCATCTCTGTGTTCTTTGATGGCGTTTGTGATGTCAAGATGAAGGAAGAGCTCGCTATCCATGAGGATATGTGCACATCCCTGGAGTTGTTCAACCGGGCGACCAAGTGCGCAGGAGCTGAGGAGGGGCGCCTCTCCCTCCTCGAGCTCCCAGCCGCAGACCCAGAGGAGAAGAAAGCCAAGGCCAAGGACAAGAAGCGCAAGGGAGCAGCCGTGCTCGCAGCGGAACCAGACACCAAGCATGGCAGAGACCAAGCAGAGTCATCCAAGAGCAGCCGTCCGTTCTGCACCTTCCACAACCTGAATACCCACAACACCAGCTATTGTCAAGAGCTCGGAGCCATTCACGAAGGACGCTTCGGTCGACGCCCCGAGCGCGGCGATCGGGGCTACGACCGAGGAGGAGGACGTGGTGGCGGACGCTGGGATGATCGTGGCCTACGCCAAGAGTGGCGCGACCGGCCTCGTGAAGACTGCTAGCAGGATCAGCCTCACGAGGGCGCCTGGAGGGATCGCCCTCGTGAGGACCGCCCTCAAGGCAACGCCGACTCCCTCCGCTGCTGCCACCGCCAAGAAGGAATGACGAACACCATCAAGACGAGGGGCTGGGGGCTTCCAGGAACTGCATGCTATCGCGTGCATCTTGGGCGGAGCCCAGGCCCCAGCCTCATAGCATATCTTCAAGCAGTTTGCTCATGAAGTGAATGCAGTCCTCCCCAAGCTCGAAGCCACACACCCGCTCAGATGGTCCCAGTGCCCCATCACGTTCAACTCGGCGGATCAGCTCAAGTGCGCAGCTACCGCTGGCACCCTCCCAATGCTTTGCTCCCCAGTCATCAGCAACGTGCAAGTTACCAAGACCCTCATTGACGGTGGCGCAGAGCTCAATGTCATGTCCATCGACACGTTCGACAACCTCCAAGTGCCATATGACCAGCTTCAGCCTACCAAGCCTTTCTCAGGAGTGATCGACGGTTCCACCTCACCGATAGGGCAGGTCCGCCTCCTTGTCACCTTCGGGGAACGCAAGAACTACCGCACCGAGCTCATCGACTTCGACGTTGCTCACAGCCATCTGCCATACAATGCCATCCTCGGGTATCCAGCCATGGCCAAGTTCATGGCGGTGACCCATCACAGCTATAATGTCCTCAAGATGCCGGGAAGCGGCGGGATCATCACGGTCCCATGTGAAGAAAGAGATGCGGTGTGCTCCCTCGAGCGTGCCTTCCAAGCTACAACAATCGGCGACTCCGACATCAAGGGCGAGGGCCCTCCTGAGGTCATCCCCAAGAAGAAGAAGCAGTTGCGCCGTGCGGGACCTCAGGAGGGTGGCGTCACAGCCGGAGCCTCGTCAGGATCAGCGCCCGCTCCCGGGGTGCCTCCCTCCATCGCATAGGAAGGCGCGCCCGGCGCCCTTCTCGGGCTGGGCTCGGGGGCTTTCTTCTGGAAGGCCTCAGACCTTGCCCACATCATGAGGGAGGCGCTTGGGCACCACTTGGAGGCATGCTTCATGGCACGTTTCCCTCTGGAGGGCACAGGGCAAGGATCGCCCACCGTTCAGGAGTTCATCACCAAGACCACCCAGGAATTGCAAGACGCAAGGGCCATGCGCGGTGATCGCCGCTCACGAGGCGCAGCTTCCCATCCAGGCGAGGATGTCGGGCTGCACATCAGGATAGACGTTCCAGGACTCAATAGGGCCGCTTCTCAGGCGCTTTTCTGGCCTTCGCGTGTGGGACGCTGCGAGGGCCCACCATACAGCTACATTCGCATGCCCTTCGGCCTGCCGAGCGTGTCGTCCGCCTACCAGCGCAATTTGCGGTGCATCCTAGCGGCTCAGGAAGCCAGGCACCATGCCGTCCCGATGGAGATGTAGACGGTCCTCAAGTAACCACCTGAGCCCCCAGAGCCTCCTGAGGCTCAGGGCCTCGGTGGCTCGTGAGGAGCAACCCCTTCGCTACGCACCTTCAGCTGCCCCAACTCTCCTTCGTCAACATAACCAGGTGACATTTTCCAAGTTCATTTAGCTGGGAGCGCCCCACGGGTTGCATCATTCCCAGGCCGCGTGGGTCCGTCCCTGTGGCATATATCCCTTTTTATGTCTTTAGCTTACCTTACTGGGAGTGCCCCTCGGGCTGCATCATCCCCCAGCCGCTCGGGCCTGACCCAGTGGCATGCATCTCCATGCACTTACTTAACCCTGCTACTCTCATGTTTAATCTACCTATGATTACTACTTGCTCGATCGCCACCCATCATGGGGACCGCGCGCCGGCCGTCTTTCTTCAGGACCCTTCGCGTGAGTAAGTTGAGCACGGCGTCTGTGCTCGGGCCTGTCCCTACAACGTCGATAAATCCAACGGCTGAGCTCTGTCTATGGGCTGGCCTCGTTTACGTCACCTCCTGGGGCCGTTGGTGCTTGGATTTCTCACGCGATAACCTTAGAAGATTCGTTCAGTGCAGATTGTCTGACCACCTCGCAGGACCAGCACAGCGAACAAGAACCAAGACCAGGCGCAGCCCGCCTTGAGGTAGGGCCTCGTGAGTCCCGTGCTGGCTCACGAGTGCCCAGATACAACTCGTCTAGCCCTGCCGTGCAAGGCACGTGTCAGGGCGGGGCTGTACACGCCCCGGGGGCTCTCCGAGAGGGAGCCCCCCTCCCACGCACAAGTGGAAGCACCATGCTCCGTGCTGGCCGTCGACACTGCCGAGGAGCGGCTATGCCTGTGCACAAGCGGAAGCACTATGCTCCGCGCTGGTGATAAACAACTGAGAGCGGCTTCACAGTCATACCAACCTCAAGGAGCCCCGGAGCTCAGCGTCCAGCCTCACCGCAACGCCTCCCCTCGGGAGAGCTGCGCGAGGGGGCTGGGCACAGGGGCTGCGCTCGGGTCACGCGCAAGCGTACGCCACCCAACCAGGTCTCCCGGACCTGGGGGCTGCGCTCGGGTCAGGCGCAAGCGTACGCCACCCAACCAGGTCGCCCGGACCTGCGGGCTGCGCTCGGGTCACGCCCAAGCACACGCCACCCAACCAGGTCTCCCGGACCTGGTCGTCCCACGCCCCTCCCGAGCCGAGCCTCGGCGAGGGCAAAGGTATAGAGATTATTTGCACGTCAAGGGGGAGTCCTGAGCATCGTGAATCAGGAGCCTAACTGGTCACGTAGCCCCTCACTCCTTGGTCCGTCCTGGTCTCCGGTCGGCCCAACGGCGGTTGAGGTATGCGCGGGGCCGGGTTCTGACGACGTAGAACATTAACCTATCCTCGCGTACTCTCCCTGTAAGTTGTTTGCGTGTCAAGGGGGACTCCTGAGCATCGTGACTCAGGAGCCTAATTGGTCACGTAGCCCCTCACTCCTTGGTCCATCCTGGTCTCCGGTCGGCCCAACGGCGGTTGAGGTATGCGCGGGTCCAGGCTCTGCCGACGCAGAACACAAAGCAAATAGGAAGAAAATCACAAAATCTCGAAGCAAATATTGCAAGACATATTGTCTTCAAAATATCAAATGAAAGTTTTAACGCCTCCACAAGGCCTGATGCGTATTGCAGGAATGAAACAGGAAAGCAGCCGCAGGTCACCCCTGGACACCGCCATCGCCCGCAGAAGGTGCTCGTCCCTTGGTAGCGTCGTCTTCACCTACACCGCCAGCTGCAGGATTGGTGGCATCGCCAGTCGAGGGAGTGAGGACGAAGCCGCGGAACTTCTTCAACAGGGCCTCCACCTGACCTTTCACGACTGCGGCGGCGGCCGCACAATGTTCATCAGCTACAGGCTCCAATAGCTCATCGAGACGAGCATTGGGGTCGCAAAGGTACAAATGGCTGAAGACACGCGTCAGCGCAGCTAAAGAAAGGACACGAGCCTCTGCCTCAGCCATGGGACCGATGCCCTCCACACCTTCCTCAAGCGCCTTCACCAAGTGGGGAAGCAGCTGAGCAGGGCCATCGTCATCGGTGGTCAGCGGCTTCTCCAGGCCCTTCTCGTACAGTGACTTCAGCGCCACGTTGGACCTCTTCTCAAGAAGCGAGAAGGCCGCGCGGTCTTCGGCCAGGACCTTCGCCTTGGCATCGAGCTCAGCCTCCCTCGCCTTCGCCTTCTGCTCCAGCTCCTCTAGTCGGCTACGCTCCATGGCCTGCGCCTTCATCAGCTCCCCTAGCTTGGCATCGCGGCCCTTGATGGCATCCTCCTGAGCCTTCATCTCCTCCACCTTCGCCTTGCGATCATGTGCTTCTTTTGCACGCTCGTCGCGCAGGCTCTTCAGCTCACCCTCCAGCTTTCAGTAGCGGACGCGGGCAGCCTCGGCGCCCTTCAGCGCCGCCTCGCGATTGGCCGCAGCTCTAGCGGCGGCCTGCTTCTCCTTCTCGGAGGCCGCCGTGGCCTGGCTCAGCGACGCTCGAACCACCGTGTCGGAGTGAAGCCAGACTAAGGCCAGCTCCAAGTGCCCGGCCACTAGGTGCGGGTCCGCGCCTAGGAGGTCTTCCTGCGGCTTGGCCATCCCCGAGAAGACATGCTCCAATACTATGGAGGGAGCATAAGAATTCGGGGCCAGAGGCGCAGCAGGAAGAGGAGGCGACGTCGTTACCATAACCTGGAAGATCGAGGCCTCTGGAGCCCTTGGGACCTCATCAGCCGAGCCGGGTGCCGGCACTTCCGGAGCCAGCGGGGCCATGGTGCTGATTCATCATGTTGATGCTCCTCCTGGCCTCGCAAGGGCGATTGGGCTAGGGAGGTGCGGGTGTTGTCGCCTCTCTGCTCTGCAGAGGGGGGCACGACTGCGGCATCCTCCTTCCTCTTCTTCGCTGAAGACACCGACCTGATCAACCAACGGCGAATGTCAAAAAATAGCAAGTACAAGCAGGAACAAGAAGAAACTTGAAGCACTTTGTAACACCCCGGATGTAATTTACCTTATCTGTACTCCAACTCTTGCCGTTTTCGGCCTAAGTTATTTTATTTACCTCGAGTTTTGGTTTTTGTCTCCATGTGTTGTTGCCTTTGTCATGCATCTCATATCATGTCATCATGTGCATTGCATTTGCATACGTGTTCGTCTCATGCATTCGAGCATTTTCCTCGTTGTCCGTTTTGCATTCCGGCGCTCCTATCTCCTCTCGTGGTCCTTTCTACCTCTTTTCGTGTGTGGGGGTTAAACATTTCCGGATTGGACCGAGACTTGCCAAGCAGCCTTGGTTTACTACCGGTAGACCGCCTATCAAGTTTCGTGCCTTTTGGACTTTGTTTGATACTCCAACGGTTAACCGAGGGACCGAAAAGGCCTCGTTTGTGTTGCAGCCCAACACCCTTCCAATTTTCCCCAAAACCCACCAAAACCTCTCCCATCGTCTAGAGCATTCGATCACGATCGCGAGGCCGCAAACAGCTCCTCATTCTGAGCTTCCTAGCTCCCTCTATGCCTATAAATAGCTCCTCCTCCAAAAATCCCGGGTCTCCTTCCACCCTAACCCTAGAAAAACTCCACCCGCCGCTGTCGGACAAAAATCCGCACGTCGGACGTGTCCGCCCGGCTCCGCCAGACGAATCACATCACGCCACGCGTCCCAGGCCGGTCCCCACTTCCCCGCCGATGCCCGCGGCCCGCCGAAGCCCGGGGAGGGCCCCCGCGGCCCGATACTCCGCCGCTCGCGCCTAGGCAGAGAGCCGCTCGGCTCTCTCTTCTCCAGCGGCCCGAGCCGCCTGACACCGCCGTGCTCCATCGCCGGAGCCGCCCGGAGCCGCCGCGCTCGCCTCGCCTCTTCCTCCGCCGCCCGGCCGCCGACATCGCCCCGCGCGCCGCCCCGTTCGCCGGTGCCCGGCGCCGCCGCCGACTGCGTCCACCGCCGCCCATCGTCCTCCTCCTCTGCCGGATATCCACCGCTGTCGACCTCAAGCTTCGGCGACGTTCCTCCTCGGTTCGTGCGCCAGTGAACAGTACCTGCTACAGTAGATTTCAGATCCAAAAAACCGTAGGGTTGACTTTCTCCACTCCCCTTATTTTTTAGCAATCTTCATCATGTCGTATCTCCGCATCCGTAGCTCCGATTTGTGCGTGTAGCATATCAAAATGTTCGTCTCAACGAGTTCATCATTTCATCTCATTGCATCATTTTCATTTCAGCTCATCTTGATGCACGAAATGATGTTGGAAGAGGACTATGTGATAAATTTGGCACATCTGTTTCATCAAATAGAAATTTGTCATTTTTGTCATTTTTACCTAGCTTTAGTCAATCGAGCTCTACTTTTGCTATATCGTAAATCCTGGCAGATTGTTGACATGATTAGCGATTTTGCCGAGGATTTTGCTATTTATTCGTGCATGCTATGTTGTTGTTCTTGCCATTTATAGCTTATATGTCATGTCTTCTTGATGGTTGTATCCTTAGTTTGTCATGTTATGCTCCGTAGTGAGTGCATCAAGCTCGTAAACATGTCTACTCATTAACTGATTTGCATGCTCCCGTTTTTCACTAAGTCTGAGATCTGTTTATGTTTTTGCCATGTTCGCATGCTTGCTGTTGTATTTTATGATCCCTTTTGGCTCAAGGTCACTAAGGGACTTTTGTTAAGTGATTTTAGTAGCTTCATGCCATGCCTTGTTTTTACATGTTAAGTTCCTGTAGCATATAGTTTTCATGCTCCAAAGTGTGCTTCTTGATGATAAATTCTAGACTTGTGTTAATTTCACTAAGTCTGAAACTGGTTATCATTTGCATTTTTGCCATGCTTGTTTGAACCTGTTAATGGATGAATTAGCCGTAGCTCAGTGTTCATCTTTTGTCAAGCATCATGAGTGGATCCCGGCCATGTATTTTTTTGTCATGTTTGAGTGCTATAGCTTATTTATCTTGATGCATTTAGTTGGTCACTTGCTGATTATCGCAGACCGGTGCCATATTTGTTTTGCTTGCCATTTCCAAGCCGTGCATCCGATTCCGGTGATCTTTATATCGATTTCAACCGTAATCACATCACCTTTCTAGTGGAACTCTTGGATTTCCATGTTGAGACCAGGTTCAATCATTCCTTTCCAAATCATGCATATGCATCACATACCGCATCCCGCATAGCATACCATGTTTGCATCATGTTGTTTGAGCATTGCACATGGTTGATTGTGTTCCGTTTGCTTGTTGTTCTTGTTTGGGTAGAGCCGGGAGACGAGTTCTTGAACGAGTAGCCCATTGAGTTCGCTTACGAGGATCAAGTCAACTCTGACAACTTTGCAGGCAAGATGATCATACCCTCGAAATCACTTCTATCTTTGCTTGCTAGATGCTCGCTCTTTTGCTATGCCTATGCTATGATACCTACCACTTGCTTATCATGCCTCCCAAATTGCCATGTCAAACCTCTAACCCACCATGTCCTAGCAAACCGTTGATTGGCTATGTTACCGCTTTGCTCAGCCCCTCTTATAGCGTTGCTAGTTGCAGGTGAAGATTGGAGATCGTTCCTTATTGGAACATTGTTTATTGTTGGGATATCACCATTTTATCTTGTTTATCTTAATGCACCTATATACTTCGTAAAGGGTGGAAGGCTCGGCCTTTTGCCCAGTGTTTTGTTCCACTCTTGCCTCCCTAGTTTCCGTCATATCGGTGTTATGTTCCCGGATTTTGCGGTCCTTACGCGGTTGGGTTATAATGGGAACCCCTTGACAGTTCGCCTTGAATAAAACTCCTCCAGCGATGCCCAATCTTGGTTTTAGCATTTGCCACCTAGCCTCTTTTTCCCTTGGGTTTCCGGAGCCAGTGCTCCTCTGAGTGTTGGTCCAAACTAGATCCCCTTGCAGCGCCACCTCAGGGAAACTCGAGGGCTGGTTTTAGTTGTAAGGATTGCTTATCCGAGTGTGCCCTGAGAATGAGATATGTGCAGCTCCTATCGGGATTTGTCGGCACATTCGGGCGGTGTTGCTGGACTTGTTTTACCGTTGTCGAGGATGTCTTGTAAAACTGAGATGCCGAGTCTGATCGGAATGTCTCGGGAGAAGGAATATCATTCGTTGACTATGAGAGCTTGTGATGGGCTAAGTTGGGACTCCCCTGCAGGGATTTGAACTTTCAAAAGCCGTGCCCGCGATTATGGGCAGATGGGAATTTGTTAATGTTCGGTTGTAGATAACTTGAAACTTAACTTAATTAAAATGAATCAACCGTGTGTGTAACCGTGATGGTCTCTTCTCGGCGGAGTCCGGGAAGTGAACACGGTGTTGGAGTAATGTTTGACGTAGGTTGTTCTAGGATCACTTCTTGATCATAGTTGTTTGTCCGTGCTTTTGTCTTCTCTTCTCGCTCTCTTTTGCGAACAGGTTAGCCACCATATATGCTAGTCGCTTGCTGCAGCTCCGCATTATACCTTGCCTTACCTAAAGCTTAAATAGTCTTGATCGCGAGGGTGCGAGATTGCTGAGTCCCTGTGACTCACAGTTTACTTCCAAAAGCAGATGCAGGGACCGATGATACCGTTCCAGACGATGCGCTTGAGCTCAAGTGGGAGTTCGATGAAGACTCTCGCCGTTACTATGTGTCTTTTCTAGATGATTAGTAGTGGTGCCCAGTTGGGGCGATCGGGGAACGTGTCGCATGTGGGGGTTGATCTTTTATTTTGGTACCATAGTCGGACCATGAGTGTATTGGATGATTGTAATGTTATTTATATATTTGTGTGATGTGGCGAGTGTAAGCAAACTATGTACCTTTTCCCCTTTTATCTATTTACATGGGTTGTTGTGAAGATTACCTTACTTGCGACATTGCTTTCAATGCGGTTATGCCTCTAAGTCGTGCTTCGACACATAGGAGATATAGCCGCATCGAGGGCGTTACACACTTACTGATCCACTGCGAATAGTCCACCTTCCACTTGGGGAGCCTGAAACCCGAAAGCGTCGGCGCCTGAGGAGTGGGCACACGGGCTCCGAGGGCAGAAGACGGCGCAGCAGAAGGGCCAGAGCCAGCCCCAGGAGGTGCCAAGTCGGAGGCGGCATCTCGAGAGACCAGTGACGATCTACCCCTTGTCGGGATGAGGGGCAGCTCCCTCTCCTCCAGGCGGGCGTCGGCCTCGGCATCGTCTGGCAGAGCACGGAGGATGTCAACCTTGCTCAAGGGGGAGTTCTCCCCCATCTCCTTGGGGGTCTCCTCCGAGTCCTCCTCCCCCTCTTCCTTCCCGCGGGGCTCGTCAGAAGACACCTCCACCGGCTTCGACGTTGCAGAGGTCCCAGCGAGCGCCGGCGGCACCAGCCCGCGCGCGTCAAAGGTTGGCCTGGAGGCAACGAATTGCTCCCAGTCCTTGCGATAGAACAAAGGAACAAAGGCGCTCGGCGGGTACTCTCGGTTATCCCCAACCAAGAGGCGTAGAACTACAGTCAGCTCGTCATCAGGCAAGGCCACCGGCCGGGCTCAGACGAATCTTGTCTTCTTTATCTCCAAGCTTCCACAAAGGGCGCGCGCGCACCTGAAGTAGAGCAACACGCAACGTCAAGAATTCCTTCAGGAGCATGGCCCCCGTCACCTTGGCCGCCTTTGCATTGCTCGGCTTCAAATCGATCTTCATCTGCTCCAACATCAACGACGCCCGCTCGTCGGTGAGCTCTACACAAGACCACCCCTTGTCAGACCGGGGCGCCTCCATCGGCAGTTCCAAGCGTGGATGGATGCACTTGGCACTCATCATGACCCATTTGGCCCTGATGTTGTCAACCCTCTTCCCGGTGTTCGAGGTCGAGTTGGCCTGGCCGGCTGCGATGAAGTTGGCGCACCCGGAGATATGGCCGCCGGTGAGGCGGATGAAGAAGAAGTGGCGCAGCAGTGCCACGGACGACATCATGCCCAGGTACACCTCGCAATATTAGGCGAAGATAGACAAGAGAAGAATGGAGTTGGGATGGAGATGCAGCGCCTGTAGCCCGAAGTGGTCGAGGACCTCGAAAAAGAAATCAGAAAAGGGGGGAACCAACCTGGCGGCGATGCTGCTCATGAAGAAAGGGAAGAAGGTGCTTCCCTCAGGCTCCGGCTCGTCGGAGGCAAGCCGGAGCTCCATCTTCCCCCTCTCGTTGCTCTCCCCCACCGTCAGCAAGCGTGTGGCAGCTAGGTTCTTCTCCGTGACATGGGGTGCATCGAGGGCTGGCTCGAACCAAGCCGGCACCGAGGAGGACTTGATCTTGTGCGGCACCATTGATCGCAGATGCGGAGCAAGGTTGGAGCGGATCTGGAGGTTTCAGTAGCAAGGAGCGAGAAAGGGGATCTGGAGCAAGGCGAGAAAGAAGCAATGAAGGCAAGCAGTATCTGCGCCAGCCTTTTTGTCAAGTTGGGCAGTTGCCGAGGCAGCATGGGGAAGCGGAGACGCCCACGTCCAATCAACCGCCACACGTCAACCGAGGCCGCGGGCTTTTGGGGCCCGCGGTGCTCCGCGCTTGGCCTTTGGCTTCGCCACAAAGCCAAGCCCGAGCGCGCCTTGGGCCCGGGGGCTACTGTCGGCGTTCTGGGAATGGGGGTCCCCAGGATTACCTGCCTGCGGCCCACGGCGTGGCTGAGCTGGCGGGTATGTACGGCTCATCTTCATCGACGAGGTATTCAAGACCCTCGCGAGGCGGACGATGCAAGACCTCCTCAGGAGCAGCCTCGCCAGGCAGGCTTACGAGGGGCAGAGAGATCAAGGCAAGGCGAACCTCGCGAGGTCCTCGTGACGTGAGCCATGACAATCGAGGCCAGGCGGGTGCCAGGCGGGCGCCAGTGCGCGCAGTGTCCTTGCTTCCTCTTTGGTGCCAAGGGGGCAAGTGCAGGCGCGGAGTACCAAGGCATCAAGGAAAGGTTTCCATATCGGTGCAATGCGACCAAGACCAGCAGGACGGCAAGGCGGATGTTATCATGGAGTCCAAGACGGCGTCACCACCAGAGCCTTTTGCAGGCGAAGACTACTTTTGTCAGGATAAGCTGTACTAGTTGTGATCTTTCAAACTGGCCGTTGTTGGCTCCCTTCCCGCTCAATATTTGGGGAGAGGACCAAGGCCTATATAAGTAGAACTAGCCACCACAGTAGGGAGGGAACTCATTCAGAGAGAACTCATTCGGAAGGACGACAACGAGGGAGAAGAACGAGAACGAGGGAGAACAACTACAACGAGGGAGAACTCATTCATAGGCATCTCACCCACACAAGTTTTTCAAGCACAAGAACACCTCAGCCACCGGAGGCTGTTCTTCCCCTTGTACCGTTCATCATCAGCCCAAGAGGCAATCCACCACCACCACATTGGAGTAGGGTATTACACCATAGCGGTGGCCCGAACCAGTATAAATCTTGTGTCTTTGTCTTGTGAGTTCGTCGAGTTCGTCTGCGAGATCTTAGAGAGCTAGGGCGCGGATCGATAGGGAGATAACGTTCACGCGCACTCCAGTGTTCGAACCTCGAGGGTTTTGCCGGAACCTTTGATCCGACATATATAATGATCATTGCCTGGATATCATCATGATTATTTGAAGTTCTATCAATTGCCCAACATTAATTCGTTTACCCATCGTTTGCTATTTTTCTCGAGAGAAGTCACTAGTGAAACCTACGGCCCCCGGGTCTCTTCTTTATCATATTTGCCTTTGCGATCTATTTTTATTTGATTTTATTTCCAGATCTATTAAACCAAAAATACAAAAATACCTTGCTGCACTTTATTTTATTCGAGATCTATTTATCCCATCTATCATATTTTTATCCCGTCCATTTGCCAATTTCTGGCGCCGTTACCCGAAAGGGATTGACAACCCCTTTAATACGTCGGGTTGCGAGTATTTGTTATTTGTGTGCAGGTGCCATTCACGTAATGTTGTGTGTTTCTCCTACTGGTTCGATAACCTTGGTCTCATCACTAAGCAAAATACCTACTGTTGATGTGGTGCATCATCCCTTCCTCTTTGGGGAAATACCAACATAGTTCAAGCAAACATCAAAAGAAATTTAAGGCGCCGTTGCTGGGGAGACATCATCAACATCTACCAGATTCCTAATCACAAATCTCATCTCCTTGTAATTTACTTTATTTGTCATTTGCCTCTCAGTTTCCTCTCCCCCACTAAATTTGTCATTTTATTTGCCCTCTTTTTCATTCACCATTTTCTTGCCGTATCTGTTTTCTGTGCAATCTTGTTTGCTACTTTTGTCATTATGGATAGTTCTTCCTCTATTGTGTGCACTCCCGAGAATGAGGTTCTCAACTTCAAACAAAGGGGAGGAGAGAATTTAAAAGATGATTGGTATAGAATTTGCAATGCTCATAATAGATCTATCCATAAGCAATCTACCGTCGTTCTTCTTTGCTGTTTTTATGTGGGCATCACCACTTGGTATAGATTCGTCCTTGATACGATTACCAGTGGAAATTTCTTGATGTGTCCCTCTCTTGATGATTTTAATGCTATGGGAAATTTAGTGGCCTCACCACCTCTTATGATTAATGAAACAACTTTGACTCTTGAGCATGTCATGGAAAGACTAGATGCTATTGAAAAGAAAATGCTTACTGAAGAGCATATTGAAAACTTGGATAAAAAGATGCATAATTTTGCTACTAAAATTGGGTCAAAAGCGGGAGAAGTTTTTAAGTTGTTAAAATAAAAGGGGACCGTAATTAATGAAAGAATTGAAGAAAGCCCATCTTGGATTGACAAATTAGTAGAAATCTTTAGTAATCTAAGCATGACTTTTGCTTCCACTAAAACTATTGAAAAGACTCCTATAAAGATTGGCAAGATTAGCCAAGTTACTAAGAACAAGGGTGCAACTTCTAGTAATAATAGTAAAGAGGATCTTAAGATGATTAGTATTCACCCAGATTTTGTTGAAGATATAAGAGATCCTTTGGGCAAGAATGAATTCCTTAAAATTATTCCTAGGAGTATTTTCATTGAAAATTTATATGCTAAATCTCTGAAAAGTTATAAGTGTTTGATTGAAGAGTTGGAAAACAAAGATGACAACACTTAGATCCTTACTTTATGCCTAGCTCGGGGCGTAAACGACATCGCTTGTTGGGAGGCAACCCAATGAATAAAATATATTTTTGTCTTTAGCTTTTTCTGTTCTTGAGTGTTTGCACAAGTATGATACTGTTATGATTGTGTTTTTTTGTTTGAATTAGTATTTTTTCCAAGTAAAGCATTTAGGATCTTGTTGGGTGATAGTTGATTTGATCTTGCTGAAAAACAGAAACTTTTGCGCTCACGAAAATAATTCTCGTTTTTAATAGGAGCGTGATAAAATAACAATTCTTTTGCAGAAGATTAATATACAAATTTATCACGTGGTACTAATTTTTCACAATTTTTGGAGTTACAGAAGTATTCGAAATATCCAGATTGCTACAGACTGTTCTGTTTTTGAAAGATTATGTTTTCTTTATGTTGTGTGCTTGTTTTGATTATTCTATGGTTTTCTTTGAAGAGTTTTTGCTATAGAAAAGTTGGAATAAAGTAGATATAATGCAAGAATAAAATATGAATGTGTTTGCAACAATACTTATAGTAGTGATTTGTTTTCTTATACTAACGGATCTTACGAAGGTTTTGTAGAGTTTTGTGTGATTGAAGTTTTCAAGTTTTGGGTGATGTTACGATGGATGAAGGAATAAGGAGTACGAAGAGCCTAATCTTGGGGATGCCCATGGAATCCCAAGCTATTATCCAAAGGGAAGCAAGAAACTAAGCTTGGGGATGCCCGAGTGGCATCCCCTCTTTCTTCTAACGACCATCGGTATTTTACTCGGAACTATATTTTTATTCGTCACATATTATGAGTTTTGCTTGGAGCATCTTGTGTGATATGAGTCCTTGCATGTTTTGCCTTTTGTTTTATGTATTGAATCCTTGCTGGACACACCTATTTGAGAGAGCCAAAATGTAACACCCCGAGAATCATGCGACGGTAATCCCATGCTAATGGCCATGTCATCATGATCATCATAGTTAAATTACCATAAGAAATAATTCAACTCTGAAACCCTAGTCAAGTTCAAGATTCAAATTGTATGTGAAATTTAAAGTTTCACAAACATGTTCAAAAAATAGTTCATGTTTTAGCAAATATTCCATACGTATTTGTCATGATGAAACCAACCTCATTTGGATTCCAAAAATACCCCTGGGAGTTATTAAAGTGGATCAGCAGCATTTAAGTTGGCCGTTTAAAATTCAAACACAAATTTAAATAATTGCAAATGTCGTCAAACTTTTTATGCAACCCTAGACTATTGCATACCATTTTTGTGCAAATTTTCATAAGTAACAAAATTCTTTTGAACACTAAACTATTTAGGAGACAGCAACTACTTACTATTTTAGCGAAAGAAAAACACAATTTGGAATTTGGCACTTGGCCCATTGCTACAGTAGGAGCCCAACCCACCCAGGGCCTCTTCTTCAATCCTTCTATTCACAGGGAGACAGAGTGCCTCCGTGTTGAGCATCCATGGCATCCTGGCCATGGATGGCCTCCACATCCTCCCCATCGTCCTATAACTGTGCCAAATGAAACCCCTAGATTGAGTGAGTCCATCTCCCCCTCTTTCCCCCCATCGCCCCTTTCTTCTTCTGCTCAAAATCGAGCTTGATATTTCCGATGTCACCACTGCCTCGCCCTTGTTGCCGCGTCCACCGTCGTCGTCGTCCCTTGGCGGCATGTCCTGGAGGATCGCCGTGCTCGGCTTCGTCCATTTCGGGGACCAGCTCGAGCCGGGGAGCTGCGTAACCACCGCCATCATCGCCTTCTTCAACCGACCATCACCCACTCGCCATCGATGCCGTCGCTCCGGTCCACCGCGACCTCTCTGACCTCGTCTCCGGCACCGCTGTGAGCCGCTCTTCCAAATCCACTCTCCCTGTTGTCGATTAGTCGCCGCAACCGCCGTCACCGAGCTTGTTTGAGACCCCGCGTACGCGTGCGTGCATGGTGTGCTGTGTTGCACCTGTGCTGCGGCTTAGCCGCTGCTTTGCTGCTACTCTGCTCGTAGCTGTTGCAGCTGCCGCTCCTGTTGCTTTTGCCGCTGCCTACTGCTGCTTCTACTGCGCCGCTCGTGTCGTCTGCCTGCGCTGTTGCCGCCGGCGCCCTGCCCAGCGCCTGGTCACGCCTCCGCGTGTGTGCCCGCATCGCCCTAGCGCAGCTCCCCGCCGTGCACCGACCGCGCCCCGGCCCACTAGTGGCCTCGCCCCGGCCAAGTCCAGCGCCGCTCGCTCCTGCTCTACTCGCTGCTACTGCGCCACTAATGCCATCACCCACGGCACACTTTCCCATGCTCGCCGTCCGTGCACGGGCCGCCGGCTGGCCAGCCGCACCCTCATCCCGCCTACCCCCGCTGTCGCGCCCGCCCGTGCCCTGCTCCGCTTCGCCGTCGTCGCATGCAACTCGCCTCCCGCTCGCCACCCGCAACGCTCCTACCACTGCTAGTCTCGCCCCAGCCTTGCCTCCCTCTGCTGCCGCTCTACCTACTGCTCACCGCCCTGCCGCTCGCTGTTAGCCGCCTCTGTTTGCGTGCCCTCACCGGCAGACGCGCCGCCTCCTTGTCCCGTCGTCCACCGCTGCGGCTCAACCGCGCCGGCGCCCGCACCAACCGTGGCCCCCTCATGGTCACCGTTAACCCGGCGCCCGACGCCCGTTCACTCGCCCTTGGTGGGCTTTGTCAATGAATCGATGGGCCCAGCCCCACAAAAAAGGGGGGTTAAAGAAAAACAAATAAAGAAAGAAATAAAATTAATTTCGTTTAAACTAAACTAATTACATTTAGTTAACCTAATTAGGTAATTAAATTAATTAGCTTTGTTAAATAAAACTGAGACAATGACGATCGGGACCCACGCGTCAGTTTGACTGGTCAACGGTCAACTTTGACCACTTATGTCATGCTGACATCATGATGATGTAGTAATTCTTTTTCGAATTAACTAAGTAATAATAATCCTAGAAAATGATTAATTCTTATAAATTAATACAAAATAAACCATAGCTCGGATTAAAATACTTTGTACATGGAAGTTGCTCAGAACAATGAGACGAATCCAGATACGCAGCCCGTTCGTCCGCCACACGTCCCTAGCATAGCGAACACGCAACTTTTCCCCTCCGGTTCATCTGTCCGAAAACGCAAAACTCCGGGGATAATTTTCCCGGATGTTTTCCCCCGTCGCCGGTATCACCTCCTATTGCATTAGGGCACACCTGAAATCGTTACTTGTCACGTCATGCATCGATATGCATCTGTTTGCATTGTATTCATTGTTTCTTCCCCCTCTTCTCTCCGGTAGACTACGAGACTGACGCCGCTGCTGGTGCCCCGATCGACTATGTTGTTAACGATCCCTACTTGCCAGAGCAACCAGGCAAGCCCCCCCTGAGCACCAGATATCAGCTATTCTTCTCTCTACTGCTTGCATTAGAGTAGTGTAGCATGTTACTGCTTTCGGATAATCCTATTCTGATGCATAGCCTGTCTTTGCTACTACTGTTGTTACCTTTACCTGCAATCCTAAATACTTAGTATAGGATGCTAGTATTCCATCAGTGGCCCTACATTCTTGTCCGTCTGCCATGCTATACTATCGGGCCGTGATCACTTGGGAGGTGATCATGGGTATATACTTATATACATAATATATGATACATGTGGTGACTAAAGTCGGGTCGGCTCGATGAGTACCCATGGTTGATTCACGGATTGGGGGCTGAAAGGACATACTTTCCCGACGGCCCTCTGAGTGGATCTTTGTGGCGGAGCGACAGGGCCGGTTGAGACCACCTAGGTGAGAGGTGGTCTTGGCCCTGGCCGGCATTTGCGGTTACTTCAAAATAACACGCTTAACAAGATCTTAGTATTTGATATGAGTCTAGCCACTGGCCTATACGCACTAACCAACTACGCGGGAACAGTTATGGGCACTTGACATCGTGGTATCAGCCGAAGCCTTCTTGACGTCAGCGATTGAGCGGCGCATGCCGGATTGGACTAGAACGCCTGCTCTTGTATTAGGGAGGCTATATCTGCTTACCGGCCGTCTACGCAACGTGCAGGTGTGCAATGGGCGATGACCCCAGACCCATGCGCCTTAGGATTTATACCGGCGTGCTGACCTCTCTGTTGTGCCTAGGTGGGGCTACAACGTGTTGATCTTCTGAGGCCGGGCATGACCCAGGAAAGTGTGTCCGGCCAAAGGGGATCGAGCGTGTTGGGAAATTTGGTGCACCCTTGCAGGGAAGTTTATCTATTCGAATAGCCGTGTCCCTCGATAAAAGGACGACCCGAAGTTGTACCTTGACCTTATGACAACTAGAACTGGATACTTAATAAAACACACCCTTTCAAGTGCCAGATACAACCCGGTGATCGCTCTCTAACAGGGCGGCGAGGAGAGGATTGCCGGATAGGATTATGCTATACTATGATACTTGGTGAACTTACCATCTATTCTCTTCTATATGCTTCAAGATGGAGGCTGCCAGAAGCGTAGTCTTCGATAGGACAAGCTATCCCCCTCTAATTCTAGCATTCTACAGTTCAGTCCACAGATACTACCCATTTCATTGATACCAATGCATATGTAGTGTAGATCCTTGCTTGCGAGTACTTTGGATGAGTACTCGCGGTTGCTTTGCTACTTCTTTTTCCCCCTTTCCCGGTTATGGCGATCATATGATGGAGTCCAGGAGCCAGAGGACCCCGAGGATGTTTCTACGTGGAGTTTGGCTTCAAGGAGTAGTTAGGAGGTCCCAGGCAGGAGGCTCGCCTTTTCGACCGTTACTACTTTTGTGCTAGCCTTCTTAAGGCAAACTTGTTTAACTTATGTCTGTTCTCAGATATTGTTGCTTCCGCTGACTCTTGTGCATTCGAGCTTATGTATTCGAGCCCTTGAGGCCCCTGCCTCGTAATATAAAACATGTATTATTTTATTTGTGTCTGGAGTTGTGTTGTGATATCTTCCCGCGAGTCCTTGATCTTGATCGTACACATTTGCGTGTATGATTAGTGTACGATTAAATCGAGGGCGTCACAAGTTGGTATCAGAGTCGACTGCCTGTAGGAATCCCCTTCCATACTCCTTGGCCAAAGTCGATTCTAGACATTACAAAACTTTTACTAACATGGTTGTGTGACTTACGGGCCCACGTCGCCATTGGGTGGTATTAGGATCTTTTATTCCTCGTCTATACTCTGGGATTCTGATCTCTCATCTCTTCGGGTTAAATGATTTTACTAATTATAACTCTAGGTTCTCATTACCACTTCCTGTCGGAGAGCTCCTTCATTCCAAATGATCGACTGCTTCACCAGAAGGTTCCGAAGATGCTATTCAATGTTTTTCCGAGACCCTTGTGCCCATCGCTTTTGCAATTCCCTTCCATCGATAAACCCCTATGGATAATCACGTACACTTTCCATTCATGATCATTCCCCGTTGATCTTGTTATTACAAGATACGCCAGAATTCACTCTATTGTTCCGAAACTACTTTGTGCCTACAGCCTTGCAGTTCTTTGCCACATGAATACCCCTACGGATAATTCCTCGCACTTACCGCCTATTCGCTCATTCCCTGTTGTTCATGTGGTTCACGAAAGTCTTCGAAATATCATCCGATCTTCCAAAAATTGTTAGCAGCCTATTGCTCTTGAAATTCTTGCTTGCTTGCATTATGGTTAATCCCATAAGTCTAGTAATTTATTGGCATCTTTCGACATTATCATTTTGAGTCCGTTCATTCAATATGTTGCGAATTCTCGCAATCCTCAATCAGATCCTAGAATTCATCCTCCCAGCTCAGACGTCATTTTAAACATGAGCTGGATCTCGACCAATCAAATTGCCATCGATTGTACCCCTAAGGCTATTCTACTTATCCTTCCCTAATCAGAGCTTTGCTTGTGATCCCTTGTCTTGGAATTCATAATTCCTTTGCATTTGAGCTTTGAGTTAGTCAGTTGTTTCTATAATCTGATCTCCTTGCATTCTTTCTTCCTCTGGGTGAGTATCGATGCTCACATCAGATCCCTTGTGGACCACCAGACCCTTTGTCAGAAATTTATCCGACAACATCCTTCATAATCAATAAGCTTGTGAGCCTTTCCTCGGATACAAAATGCCATTGGTAAATCCTATTCTCTGATTTGGCCAACCATGCTCTATTTTTGAGCTAGTGATAATTATTCTCGAAGCTTGTGGTATCTGTTCCTAAGATGCCCCGATGGTTGAACCAATGCCTTCCCTAATCTGTGTGAACCAGAAATATTTCATGGGTCATACCTATCTGGTATTGCACCAAGTAGAACTTTCAACAACTAATGTCATTTTCGAAATACAAGAGGTGAATGGAAGGTTATGCATTGAGGAAGTGGGAGTCGACCTTGAACTTGTGTTCATGCCCATGGACACGATGTAGATCCTATCATGGAAGCTTCTTGTAATAATAACTGTTTCCTTGATATAATATCATCTGGTATATGTGAATTGATCCATTGCAATCGTGGTTCCGACCACATGTTCTTCTTTGATCCCATTTCTCGGGTAAGTTTAAGCACTTGTCTTCTGTGGATCAATACACCTGTCCAGCCTTTACTTTGGTCTGTCATTGAGCATTACCCTCCTGGTATCTCGAGATTATCATGGAACTGCATAACTTCTTATGAGTTCTTCATCAAGTACTACCTTCTCACTGATTCCAATTTTTCACTGGCTCTGAGTTATTAAACACTCAAAACACCGATAACTGAACCTAGTCCGCACTAGGTTCAACAACTCTTAGTAATCTTCTTTACGTACAAGTTTGTACCCGATCACGTCATTCCTAGCCTATTTGGCTATATCATTGTCGGGTGATTTTAACTGTGCTGCCTGGTCCTTATTCCCGGAACACCACTTTCGACGATGAGCTAAACTCATGTCGATTTCCTCGTCATATCATTTCAATTTGAACAGCAAGCTTGATTTCGAGTTTGTGTCGTACTCGTGGTTCCAATAACCTTTCTCTTCATCATTCCTTTGACTTGATGTCATCGCCGATCGATTACATCTTCATGAAACTTCTCGACAATTGTGTCGTGATCATCATCAACATTCTGAGCTCTTCCAGGATATAAATTGAATTCATGATGAGAACTACCATCCTTGCCCTCGATGATTTGTATTATCATCGACCACTTTATTGCCTTCCGTTCAACACAAACTTGTTCGTGTTTTGTGTTATACCTTGAGTTCCTTGCTATCCAACATTTGTTCTTCTTTACCTTGGAGTATTACCGTCTTTTATGTCAAGAATGTGGCGAGAATTTCACCACCTCTAAAAAATTCTTGGTATAGTGATACTTCTCACATCATCATTCTTTCTTGGTTCCTGTGTTGATTCTAGCCGGGATACCAACAGGTGAACGCTGTTGCTTGGATTATGTACTTCTAGGAACCATATTGCTTTGAATTTAATGTTCGAAATTTCATTCTTAGACCATTGGTTATCGAATCACCATTCTAACATCGGTCATGCTACCTAAGCCCATATTTTGAGTGCACCTTTCAACCAATGCTTATTTGGGTATGTTTTCCTCGAGCATACCTCATTATATCATTTAATCTCACAAATGATATCTCCTTGTCTAAATGATTGTGGAAATTCATCTTTTTTGAAATCTCAATGAATTGTCACTGAGTTCATCAGCCACCTCCTCACCCTCTCATTGATTTAATGATGATCTCTTGTTTCGGAACTCTCTCCCATAGTTCATTTTCCGAGAATCTTACAATGTCATCTCGACAATTTGTGTCGCACCTTTCTCTTCTCAGGCATCCTGACTGAGGTATCCTGACACCAATCAGATCTGAATCTCGGTCAGATATGATGGTTGGAACATATTTTAATGAGATATAACATTGGTCTTTATATGACCTGGTAAGGTGATGTCTTGCCTAGCACACCTAGCCGAAGGACCCATTGTTATAGTTTCCTTTCCAACAAGGTTAGCCATTCTTCCATGAGGAAATCGTAAGGCTTATCCTACAAGTTGTTCCTGATGGATCCTTCGTGTATCTGAAGTCTGACCTTGCTTGAAGACCATGTCAATGCTATCTCGAAGCCTGTCTGTGGTACTCTAATTATTAACAAGAACATTTAAAGCCCAATGCTAAATGTTTCTTGCTCTATTATCCAAACACCGTTATATGGGTAATGTCATGAAAGTTCTCTCCCCTTTACCTAAATGGTTTTCTACTTTCTATCCTGTCATGGATATCATGCTCTGCTTGTCCTTGGGAAGGATATACCCCTGAAATATGTGTTTAAACACATTTTCCTTTCCATTGTTCTATTTAACTTCATAATCATATTATCCTTTCCATTGTTTGGTTTAACCTTTCTTGAGGTCTATATGATCTAAGCAGTAATATTCTTCTGCTTATGTAGACACCTCGGTGTACAATTCTTCCAGCAAGACACTGTTACTATAGTTGATGACATTCTGGTAACCACCGATGGACAAGAACCTTGGCTAATGGTCCGCATCGTTCAACGAGTGGGAAAATGGTTCACTTCGTCCCTCGCCCTTGGTATCGATGTTGTTACCGACACAACTGACAGGCTATACTCTGACATGCCTTGCTTACATTATCGTGCAAGACATCACCGCCCCTCCTACTTTTAACCCACATGGTGGGCCCATAACCCACAGTTCCACTGGATCGAAACCTGACTCTATTGTACATCCTTGATTTTGAAGTATCCTTTGCACTTAACTTCACATGTAATTCACGAGTCACCGTCCTATAGATGATCTATTCTGGTATCAGACACAATACTTATTATCGTTACTCTAGACCCCTTTCACACATTGTTTCAGGCAACGAACGACTGCCTACCTGCTTGAAACTTCCCATGATACCTCCTTACTTTTCTCTCGATATTTTCTTAAGTTTCAAATCGAGGGTTACTTTCCGCCACCTTCCCCGATATTATCGACCACATAGTCAACCTTGCAGAGGTCCGTTCTTTTGGAATACCCACCCATTATTCTTTCGTAAGTACGATGGAGTTCCTAAAAAAAGGATGCCGACTTCATCATGATGACCTGAAGAAGAGAAATAAAGACATCAACGTAATGCATCGACCTCTTTGAGAAGAGAAACCAAGACCGAGAAGACTTGTTAGAATTTCGTAACCAAATCTTTACCCCTTACTCCACCTCCTAAATCTCGGGACGAGATTTCTTCTAGTGGAGGAGATTTGTAACACCCCGAGAATCATGCTACAGTAATTCCATGCTAATGGCCATGTCATCATGATCATCATAGTTAAATTACCATAAGAAATAATTCAACTCCGAAACCCTAGTAAAGTTCAAGATTCAAATTGTATGTGAAATTTAAAGTTTCACAAACATGTCCAAAAATAGTTCATGTTTTAGCAAATATTCCATATGTATTTGTCATGATGAAACGAACCTCATTTGGATTCCAAAAATGCCCCTGGGAGTTATTAAAGTGGATCAGCAAAATTTAAGTTGGCCGTTTAAAATTCAAACACAAATTTAATAATTGCAAATGCCCTCAAACTTTTTATGCAACCCTAGACTATTGCATACCATTTTTGTGCAAAGTTTCATAAGTAACAAAATTCTTTTGAACACTAAACTATTTAGGAGATAGTAGCTACTTACTATTTTAGCGAAAGAAAAACATGGTTTGGAATTTGGCACTTGGCCCATTGCTACAGTAGGAGCCCAACCCACCTAGGGCCTCTTCTTCAATCGTTCTGTTCATAGGGAGACAGAGTGCCTCCGTGTCGAGCATCCATGGCATCCTGGCCATGGATGGCCTCCACGTCCTCCCCATCGTCCTATACCTATGTCGAATGAAAACCCTAGATCGAGTGCATCCATCTCCACCTCTTTCCGCCCATCGCCCCCTTCTTCTTCTGCTCAAAATCGAGCTTGATATTTCCGATGTCACCACTGCCTCGCCCTTGTTGCTGCAGCCACTGTCATCGCCGTCGCTTGGCGGCACGTCCTGGAGGATCGCCATCCTCGGCTTCGTCCGTTTCGGGGACCAGCTCGAGCCGAGGAGCTGCGTAACCACCACCATCATCTCCTTATTCAACCAGCCGTCACCAACTTGCCGTCGATGTCGTCGCTCCGGTCCACCGCGACCTCTCTGACCTTGTGTCCAGCACCGCTGCGAGCCGCTCTTCCAAACCCCCACTCCCTGTTGTCGATTAGTCACCGCGGCCGCCGTCACCGAGCTCATCCGAGACCCCGTGTACGCGTGCGTGCGTGGTGTGCTGTGCTGCACCTGTGCCGCGGCTTAGCCGCTGCTTTGCTGCTACTCTGCTCGTAGCTGTTGCCACTACCGTTGCTGTTGCTTTTGTCGCTGCCTACTGCTGCTTCTACTACGCCAGTCGTGTCATCTGCCTGTGTCATTGCCGCTCGCAGCCGCCAGCGCCCTTCCCTGCGCCCAGTCACGCCTCTGCGTGTGTGCCCGCATCGCCCTAGCGCAACTCCCCACCATGCACCGATCGCGCCCTGGCCCACTCGTGGCCTCGCCCCGGCCAAATCCAGCGCCGCTCGCTCCTGCTCTGCCCGCTGCTACTACGCCACTACTGCCATCACCGGTGGCGCGCTTGCCCGTGCTCGCCGTCCGTGCATGGGCCGCCGGCTGGCCGACTGCACCCTCGTCCGGCCTACCCCCGCTGTCGCTCCCGCCCGTGCCCTGCTCCGCTTCGCCGCCGTTGCCTGCAACTCGCCTCCCGCTTGCCACCCGCAGCGCTGCTGCCGCTGCTAGTCTCGCCCCGGCCTCGCCTCCCTCTGCTGCCGCTCTACCTACTACTCACCGCCCCACCGCTCGCTGTTGGCCGCCTCCGTTTGCGTGCCCTCGCCGGCAGACACGCCGCCTCCTTGTCCCGTCGTCCACCACTACAGCTCAGCTGTGCCGGCACCCACACCAACCGCGGCCCCCTCGTGACCGCCTGTTAACCCGGCGCCCGACGCCCGTTCACCCACCCCTGGTGGGCTGGGTCAATGAACAGATGGGCCCAGCCCCACAAGAAAAAGGGGGGTTAAAGAAAAAGAAAGAAATAAAGAAATGCAATTAATTAAATGATTAATTAACTTGATTATTTTGTTTAAAATAAATTAATTACATTTAGTTAACCTAATTAGGTAATTAAACTAATTAGCTTTGTTAAATAAAACTGAGACAATGACGATCGGGACCCACGCGTCAGTTTGACTGGTCAACGGTCAACTTTGACCATTGATGTCATGCTGACATCATGACGATGCAGTAATTCTTTTTCGAATTAACTAAGTAATAATAATCCTAGAAACTGATTAATTCTTTATAAATTAATATAAAATAAACCATAGCTCAGATGAAAATACTTTGTACATGAAAGTTGCTCAGAACAACGAGACGAATTCAGATACGCAGCCCGTTCGTCCGCCGCACGTCCCTAGCATAGCGAACATGCAACTTTTCCCCTCCGGTTCATCTGTCCGAAAACAGGAAACTCCGGGGATACTTTCCCGGATGTGTTCACCCTTCGCCGGTATCACCTCCTACTGCGTTAGGGCACACCTGAAATCGTTACTTGTCATGTCATGCATCGATATGCATCTGTTTGCACTGTATTCGTTGTTTCTTCCCCCTCTTCTCTCCGGTAGACTACGAGACTGGAACCGCTGCTGGTGCCCCGATCGACTATGTTGTTGATGACCCCTACTTGCCAGAGCAACCAGACAAGCCCCCCCTTGATCACCAGATATCGCCTATTGTTCTCTCTACTGCTTGCATTAGAGTAGTGTAGCATGTTACTGCTTTCCGATAATCCTATTCTGATGCATAGCATGTCTTTGCTACTACTGTTGTTACCTTTACCTGCAATCCTAAATACTTAGTATAGGATGCTAGTATTCCATCAGTGGCCCTACATTCTTGTCCGTCTGCCATGCTATACTATCGGGCCATGATCACTTGGGAGGTGATCATGGGTATATACTTATATTCATAATATATGATACATGTGGTGACTAAAGTCGGGTCGGCTCGTTGAGTACCCGTGGTTGATTCATGGATTGGGGGATGAAAGGACATACTTTCCCGATGACCCTCTGAGTGGATCTTTGTGGCGGAGCGACAGGGCCGGTTGAGACCACCTAGGTGAGAGGTGGGCCTGGCCCTGGTCGGTGTTCATGGTTACTTCAAAATAACACGCTTAACGAGATCTTGGTATTTGATCTAAGTCTGGCCACTGGCCTATACGCACTAACCAACTACGCGCGAACAGTTATGGGCACTTGACGTCGTGGTATCAGCCGAAGCCTTCTTGACGTCAACGATTGAGCGGCACCCGCCGGATTGGACTAGAACACCTGCTCTTGTATTAGGGAGGCTAGGTCTGCTTACCGGCCGCCCACGCAACGTGTAGGTGTGCAATGGGCGATGGGCCCAGACCCCTGCGCCATAGGATTTATACCGGCGTGCTGACCTCTCTGTTGTGCCTAGGTGGGGCTGCGACGTGTTGATCTTCTGAAGTCGGGCATGACCCAGGAAAGTGTGTCTAGCCAAAGAGGATCGAGCGTGTTGGGAAATGTGGTGCACGCCTGCAGGGAAGTTTATCTATTCGAATAGCCGTGTTCTCGATAAGAGGACGACCCAGAGTTGTACCTTGACCTTATGACAACTAGAACCGAATACTTAATAAAACACACCCTTTCAAGTGCCATATACAACACGGTGATCGCTCTCTAACAGGGCGACGAGGAGAAGATCGCCGGGTAGGATTATGCTATACGATGATACTTGGTGAACTTACCATCTACTCTCTTCTATATGCTTCAAGATGGAGGCTACCAGAAGCATAGTCTTCGATAGGACTAGTTATCCCCCTCTTATTCTGGCATTCTGTGGTTCAGTCCACAGATACTACCCATTTCATTGATAGCAATGCATATGTAGTGTAGATCCTTGCTTGCCAGTACTTTGGATGAGTACTCACGGTTGCTTTGCTACTTCTTTTCCCTCCTTTCCTGGTTATTGCGATCATATGATGGAGTTTAGGAGCTAGAGGATCCCAAGGATGTTTCTATGTGGAGTTTGGCTTCCAGGTGTAGTTAGGAGGTCCCAGGCAGGAGGCCTCGCCTTTTTGACCGTTGCTACTTTTGTGCTAGCCTTCTTAAGGCAAACTTGTTTAACTTATGTATGTTCTCAAATATTGTTGCTTCCACTGACTCTTGTGCATTTGAGTTTATGTATTCCAGCCCTCGAGGCCCCTGGCTTGTAATATAAAGCTTGTATTATTTTATTTGTGTCTAGAGTTGTGTTGTGATATCTTCCCGTGAGTCCTTGATCTTGATCGTACACATTTGCGTGTATGATTAGTGTATGATTAAATCAAGGGCATCACACAAAACCATGCCATGACTTGTTAGAATTGCTCTTTGTGCTTCACTTAATTTTTTCATGAGCTATGGAATTGCTCTAGTGCTTCACATATATCTTTTTGAGCACAGTGTGCTTTGTTATTTTTGAAGAAATTCTCTCTTGCTTTACTTAGATTTATTTGAGAGTTAGTAATTTTTTTAGAAATTCACTTTTGCTTCACTTAAATTATTTTGAGAGAAAGAAACATTATGCTCATGATCTTCACTTATATTTGTTTGAGCTTTTCGAAAGCAACACAATTTTTTTTC
This sequence comes from Triticum aestivum, assembly GCF_018294505.1. Lineage (NCBI taxonomy): Eukaryota > Viridiplantae > Streptophyta > Magnoliopsida > Poales > Poaceae > Triticum > Triticum aestivum. The sequence continues at coordinate 179,838,557 of NC_057803.1, read as the reverse complement.
CAAAGTGATAGATATCCAAGATGGATATAATAAAAACTTCCATGAAGATCATTGGACAAAATAAACTTGATTCCTTGTAATAGTTTTGAGATACGATGATGTGATATGTGAGTCTGTTGACGAGTAATTATGCTTTAGTAAGAATATTGGTGTTAAGGTTTGTGATTCCCTATACAAGCACAAAAGTCAATAGTTATGCAATGAAATTACATCCTACTTGTGGTGCATTATTCGGTGTTAATTATGCTTAATGCTCGCTTATGAGATTTTTTGTTTCTTGGTTGGTCGCTTCTAAATATTTTGCTAGCCTTCATTTTGCACTAAGTATGATCACTACTTGTGCATCCAAAATCCTTTAAACTAGTTTTGCCACATGAGTCCACCATACCTACCTATATGCGGTATTTCCATGCCGTTCTAAGCAAATTTGTATGTGCCATCTCTAATTTTCAAAATAAATTTCTCTTTTGTGTGCTCGTACTGCTCATGAAACTGTAGGGGGTGACTAATATATTTCCATGCTAGATATGTTATTCTCACGATCAGTGTTTATTCACTTGTCATTGCACGAGAGTAAGGCAAATGTATTAGGGATGCCCAGTCCCAAAATGAAAAATTAATTTACTTTATGTTGTCAAATAATAAATTCCTTGGAAAGTGTTGGTATGGAAGGCACCCGTGGATACGGCTAGCCGTGGAAAGTGAAAGTATGGTTGAAAAAGGAATAAAATTTAATTTATGTTTGGGAACCGCCTATGATATATCTAGCATGGAAAGTATTGGGAACTACTCGATCATTCTCGTTGACAGGAAAAGCATGCCTCCCAAAATATTTTTATCTCTATCTTTTTTGCTTTGTGTTCTGGCACCTCTACAAATCCCTACTTCCCTCTACGAAGGGCCTTTCTTTTAATTTATGCAATTTTTATTTTTTTAAATTTGAGTCTCCATCTTATCTTATAAAGAACCAACTAGGGGCACTATTATCGTACTTGAGCATTGGATGTAGCTAATATGCGAGTGTGTTTCATGAATGGATCAATGATTGAGCATAGTGGGCTAGGGATAACTTATTTTAGCATTGATATTTTGAAAGACATGGTTGCTTGTTGATATGCTTGCGTATTTAAGTCTCATGTCAAAACTAGACTATTGCTTTGAACCATATAAAAGTCAAAATGTCCATGCTATAGAGAAAATAATATGAGATAAACATGTTAGGCAGCATTCCACATCAAAAACTCTGTTTTTATCATTTACCTACTCAAGGACGAGCAGGAATTAAGCTTGAGGATGCTGATACGTCTCCAATGTATCTATAATTTTTTATTGTTCCATGATGTTATATTATTATTCTTGGATGTTTTAGAATCATTTTATAGTCATTTAATATCATTTTTTGGTACTAACCTATTGATATAGTGCCAAGTGTCGGTTGCTATTTTTTGCATGTCTTTTACATCGCAGGAAATCAATATCAAACGGAGTCCAAACGCAGCAAAAGTTTTTGTGGATTTTTTTGGACTAGAAGACATCCAGTGGACCAAAGAAGTACCAAAGAGGGAGCCCGAGGTGAGCACAAGACATCAAGGCATGCCTGGAGGCCCAGGCGCGCCCTGCTGGTTTGTGCCCACCTCGGTGGCCTCCCTAACCGCCTCTTTGCTCTATTAATACCCCAATATTCCAGAAACCCTAGGGGGAGTCGACGAAAATCAATTCTAGCTGTCGCAAGTTCCAGAAACCACAGATCCAATCTAGACACCGTCATGGAGGGGTTCATCATGACCATTGGTGCCTCTCCGATGATGCATGAGTAGTTCTTTGTAGACCTTCGGGTCCGTAGTTAGTAGCTAGATGGCTTCCTCTCTCTCTCTCTCTTTTGATTCTCAATACAATGGTCTCTTGGAGATCCATATGATGTAACTCTTTTTGCGATGTGTTTGTTGGGATCCAATGAACTTTGAGTTTATGATCAGATCTATCTTTTTATCTATGAAAGTTATTTGAGTCTTCTTTGATCTCTTATATGCATGATTACTTATAGCCTCGTATTTCTTCTCCAATATTTGGGTTTTGTTTGGTCAACTTGATCTATTTATCTTGCAATGGGAAGAGGCGCTTTGTGATGGGTTGGATCTTACGGTGCTTGATCCCAGTGACAGAAGGGGAACCGACACGTATGTATCATTGCCATTAAGGATAATAAGATGGGGTCTATTTCTACATAAATAGATCTTGTCTACATCATGTCGTCATTCTTATTGCATTACTCTGTTTCTCCATAAACTTAATACACTAGATGCATGCTGGATAGCGGTCGATGTGTGGAGTTATAGTAGTAGATGCAGGCAGGAGTCGGTCTACAAATCTTGGACGTGATGCCTATATAATGATCATTGCCTGGATATCATCATGATTATTTGAATTTCTATCAATTGCCCAACAATAATTCATTTACCCACCTTTTGTTATTTTTCTCGAGAGAAGCCACTAGTGAAACCTATGGGCCCCTGGTCTCTTCTTTATCATATTTGCTTTTGCGATCTATTTTTATTTGCTTTTATTTTCAGATCTATTAAACCAAAAATCCAAAAATACCTTCCTGCACTTTATTTTATTCGAGATCTACTTATCCCATCTATCATATTTTTATCCTATCCATTTGCCAATTTCTGGCGTTGTTACCTGAAATGGATTGACAACCCCTTTAATACGTCGGGTTGCGAGTATTTGTTATTTGTGTGCGGGTGCCGTTCACATAGTGTTGCGTGGTTCTCCTACTAGTTTGATAACCTTCATCTCATCACTGAGGGAAATACCTACCATTTGTGTGCTGCATCATCCCTTCCTCTTTGGGGAAATACCGACGTAGTTCAATCAAACATGAGGTAGATTTTTGACATCCTCAGCTTTAATACATTTTTTCCTTCATAGATTTCTTTGCCTCTTGCATATCTTCAGGATTGAGATATAAGATACCCCTCTTCTTAGGAGTGGGTTTAGACGGTGGTTCGAGAATAGTCCAATCATCATAATTTTTCAATATGTTATTCAATAATTCCTCAGCTTGTTCATCAGTTCGTTCCCTGAAAACACAACCAGCACAACTATTTAGGAAATCCCTAGAAGCATCGGTTAGTCCATTATAGAAGATATCAAGTATTTCATTTTTCTTAAGAGGATGATCAGACAAAGCATTAAGCAATTGGAGAAGCCTCCCCCAAGCTTGTGGGAGACTCTCTTCTTCAATTTGCATAAAGTTAAATATTTCCTATAAGGCAGCTTGTTTCTTATGAGCAGGAAAATATTTTTCAGAAAAGTAGTAAACCATATCCTGGGGACTAAGCACACAACCAGGAGCAAGAGTATTATACCAAGTCCTAGCATCACCCTTTAATGAGAACATAAATAACTTAAGGATATAATAATAACGAATTTTCTCATCATGAGCGAAAAGGGTGGCTATGTCATTCAACTTAGTAAGGTGTGCCACAACAGTTTCAGTCTCATAACCATGGAAAGGATCAGATTCAACCAAAGTAATCAAATCTGGGTCAACAAAGAATTCACAATCCTTATCATCAACAAAGATAGGTGAAGTAGCAAACTTAGGATCACACTTCATTCTAGCATTCAAAGATTTTCCGTTTAGTTTGCATAACAATTTCTTAAGATCATCCCTATCATTGCAAGCAAGAAAGTCTCTAGTTGTCTCCTCATCCATAACATAACTTTCCGGTACTTAGGCAATTCATATCTAGGAGAACTATATCTAATAGGTATTTCAAGATTTTCAATTTCAAGCTCTTCATCAGTATCAATAATTTCATTAGTTTCAGCATTCTCAAAAGCTTTAGTTCTAGCAAGTTGTGCATCAAGAAATTCACCTAGTGGCACATTATCATCAAGAAAGGTACTAGCATCATCATGAGTATCATTCATAGAAGAAGTAGCATCATCAATAACTTGCAACATATCAGGATTAATAGCATGTGGTGGTGTTGCAAGTCTACTTATAACAGAAGGTGAATCAAGTGCAGAGCTAGATGGCAGTTCCTTACCTCCCCTCGTCTTGGAGGGAAACATCTTAGTCTTAGCATCCTTCGGATTCTTCATAGTGATAATTAGATAATAATCCCAAGTGACTCAACAAATAAACCTATGCTTCCCCGGCAACGGCACCAGAAAAGGTCTTGATAACCCACAAGTATAGGGGATCACAACAGTTTTCGAGGGTAGAGTATTCAACCCAAATTTATTGATCCGGCACAAGGGGAGCCAAAGAATATTTGCAATTATCAGCAGCCGAGTTGTCAATTCAACCACACATGGAGATTAATTATCTGCAGCAAGGTGATCAGTAGCAAAGTAGTATGATAGTTTTGTTAGTAGTAGCAACAACAATAGTAACGGTAACAGTGATAGCAATGATTTTGTAGCAAGTGTAAAAGTAACAATAGCAATAGCAACTTAGCAAGAACAATATAAGAGAAATTCATAGGCATTGGATCGTGAATTCGTTGGATGGTATTCATCATATAACAATCATAACCTAGGGCGATACAACACTAGCTCTAGTTCATAAATATAATGTAGGCATGTATTCCATAAATAGTCATACGTGCTTATGGAAAGAACTTGCATGACATCTTTTGTCCTACCCTCCCGTGGCAGCGGGGTCCTATTGGGAACTAAGGGATATTAAGGCCTCCTTTTAATAGAGAACAGAACAAAGCATTAACACATAGTGAATACATGAACTCCTCAAATTACGGTCATCACTGGAAAGTATCCCGACTTCTGTCACTTCGGGGTTTGCGGATCATAACACGTAATAGGTGACTATAACTTGCAAGATCGGATCTAGAACATAGATATAATGGTGATAACATAAACGGTTCAGATCTGAAATCATGACACTCGGGCCCAAAGTGACAAGCATTAAGCATGGAAAAGTCATAGCCACATTAATCTGAGAACATAATGGATACTAGGGATCAAGCCCTAACAAAACTAACTCGATTAGATGATGAATCTCATCCAACTCATCACCGACCAGCGAGCCTACGAAGCAATTACTCACTCCCGGTGGGGAGCATCATGGAATTGGCAATGGAGAAGGGTTGGTGATGACGAAGATCGAAGATCCCCCTCTCTGGAGCCCCAAGTGGACTCCAGATCTGGCCTCCCGGTGAAGAACAGGAGGTGGCGGCGGCTCCGTCTCGTGAAACACAATAATTCTTTCTGCCTGATTTTTTCCTTTGAAAATGTGATTTATAGTATCGGGGTTGAGGTCTATGGGGCCACCAGGTGGGGACAACCCACCCGGGCGCTCTAGGAGGGGGCGTGCCCTGGTGGGTTGTGCCCACCCAGGTGCCCCCCTCTGGTGGTTCTTGGCTCCAGAAATTCTCTTTTATTGTATCAAAAATTCCTCGCAAAGTTTTGTTTCAATCCGAGAACTTTTATTTCTGCACAAAAACAACACCATGGTAGTTCTGCTGAAAACAGGGTCAGTCCGGGTTTGTTTCATTCAAAACATGCAAATTAGAGTCTTAAACAAGAGGAAAAGCGTTTGGAAAAGTAGATACGATGGAGACGTATCATCGCACAATTATCGTGGCACCCGGTTACTCTAGTTCTTCGCCAATGTATTCACTCTCAGAAACAAAATTTCATTTTGTCGAAATTTTCAAAATCTACAAGTGTTATGCATCCATTCCTTCTAAGATGTGGATGTGTTAGCACAGGTGTCGAGTCCAGCTTACTGCACATTTGTGAAGTCCGGGATATTTAGCTCACACCATAACGCACATAATATTTTCTCATCGAGAGGCTTGGTGAAAATATCAATGACATTGTCTTCGGTCTTGACATGATTGATGACAATATCCTCTCGAGCAACATGATCGCGAATAAAATGATGTCTGATGGCAACAAGCTTCATGTGACAATGTTGCACTAGATTATGTGCAATTTTGATAGCACTTTCATTGTCACAATATAGAGAGATACGCTTGACCTTGATGCCATAATCCTTCAGAGTCTGTTTCATCAATAATAACTGGGTGCAACAAGCGCCAGTAGCAATATATTCGGCCTCATCCATGGAAAGAGATATACAATTCTGCTTCCTTGATGACCAACAGACCAATAATCTACCGAGGAAATTGATGTCTACTACACAACCTTCTTCTTGTAGACAGATGTTGGGCCTCCAAGCACAGAGTTTTGTAGGACAGTAGCAATTTTCCATCAAGTGGATGACTTAAGGTTTATCAATCCATGGGAGGCGTAGGATGAAGATGGTCTCTCTCAAACAACCCTACAACCAAATAACATAGAGTCTCTTGTGTCCCCAACACACCCAATACAATGGTAAATTGTATAGGTGCACTAGTTCGACGAAGAGATGGTGATACAAGTGTAGTATGAATAGTAGATATGGGTTTTTGTATTCTGAAAATATAAAAACAGCAAGGTAACTAGTAACAAAGGTGAGCAAAAATGGTATTGCAATGCTTGGAAACAAGGCCTAGGGTTCATACTTTCACTAGTGCAAGTTCTCTCAACAATGATAACATAATTAGATCATATGGCAATCCCTCAATGTGCGACAAAAGTCACTTCAAAGTGCCTATCGCGGAGAACATAGGATGAAATTGCTTGTAGGGTACGAAACTACCTCAAAGTTATTCTTTCTGATCAATCCATTGAGCTATTCCTATAAGTGTCACAAACAACCCTAGAGTTCGTAGTAAAATAACACCATACGAAAACACATCAATCAACCCTAATGTCACCTAGATACTCCAATGTCACCATAAGTATATGTGGGTCAATTATACAATATGCATCAAACAACTTTAGATTCATAATATTCAATCCAACACAAAGAACCTCAAAGAGTGCCCCAATATTCCTACTAGAGAAACAAAGACGAAAATGTGCATCAACCCCTATGCATAGATTACCCCAATGTCACCTCGGGAATCCGCGAGTTGAGTGCCGAAACATACATCAAGTGAATCAATAGAAAACCCCATTGTCACCACGGGTATCCCACGCAAGACATACATCAAGTGTTCACAAATCCATACAAGTATTCAATCCGATAATAGTAAAACCTCAAAGGTAAAACTCAATTCATCACAAGAAGATAGAGGGGGAGAAACACCATATGATCCAACTATAGTAACAAAGCTCGCGGTACAACAAGATCGTGCCAACTCAAGAACAAGAGAGAGAGAGAGAGAGAGAGAGAGAGATCAAACACATAACTAATTGTACATAACCTCAGCCCCGAGGGTGAACTACTCCCTCCTCATCACGGCGACCGCCGAGATGATGAAGATGTCCTCCGGTGATTGTTTCCCCCTCCGGCAGGGTGTCGGAACAAGCTCCCGATTGGTTTTTCATGGCTACAGAGGCTTGCGGCGGCGGAACTTCCGATCTAGGTTTCTTTCTGGGGTTTTTGCTATTTATAGGAATTTTTGGCATCAGTCTCACGTCAAGGGGGTCCATGAGGATCCACCGTTGTCGTTTCCTTGGGACTCTTCTCGCCCAACCCTTGTGCTTCGGGGGCTTCTTCTGGTCCATAAAAATCATTGTAAAGTTTTAGCTCATTTGGACTCCGTTTGATATTCCTTTTATGTAAAACTCAAAAACAAGGAAAAACAGAAACTGGCACTAGGGTGTAGGTTAATAAGTTAGTCCCAGAAATAATATAAAATAGCATATTAATGCATATAAAACATCCAAAATAGATAATATAATAGCATGGAATAATAAAAAATTATAGATACGTTGGAGACGTATCAAGCATCCCCAAGCTTAATTCCTGCTCGTCCTTGAGTAGGTAAATGATAAAAACAGAATTTTTGATGTGGAATGCTACCTAGCATATTTATCCATGTAATTTTATTTATTGTAGAATGAATATTCGGATCCATAAGATTCAAACGAAAGTTTAATGTTGACATAAAAACAATAATACTTCAAGCATAGTAATAAAGCAATCGTGTCTTCTCAAAATAACATGGACAAAGAAAGTTATCCCTACAAAATCATATAGTCTGGCTATGCTCCATCTTTATCACACAAAGTATTAAGTCATGCACAACCATGACAAGCCAAGCAATTGTTTCATACTTTTGATGTTCTCAAACTTTTTCAACTTTCACGCGATACATGAGCGTGAGCCATGGATATAGCACTATAGGTGGAATAGAATATGGTGGTTGTGAAGAAGAAAAAAAGATGGAGATAGTCTCACATCAACTAGGCGTATCAACGGGCTATGGAGATGCCCATCAATAGATATCAATGTGAGTGAGTAGGGATTGCCATGCAACGGATGCACTAGAGCTATAAGTGTATAAAAGCTCAAAAGAAACTAAGTGGGTGTGCATCCAACTCGCTTGCTCATTAAGACCTAGGGCAATTTGAGGAAGCCTGTCATTTGAATATACAAGCCCAAGTTCTATAATGAAATTTCCCACTAGTATATGAAAGAGAGAAAATAGGGGACTCTCTATCATGAAGATCATGATGCTACTTTGAAGCACAAGTGTGGAAAAAGGATAGTAGCATTGCCCCTTCTCTCTTTTCTCTCATTTTTGGGGCTCTTTGGCCTCTTTTTTTCCCTTTTTTCTTTTCTTCTTTTTCTTTTTTATTTTTCGTCTAGAGTCTCATCCCGACTTATAGGGGAATCATAGTCTCCATCATCCTTTCCTCACATCACTACAAAAAAAGACACATTTGTGACATTTTGGGCCGAACGAAAAAAAATTCGGTCATACATATGACACTTCTATGACGATAATTGTGAAAAAACCCGGTATCATGATAGATGTGGTGGGCTCCTACTTCTATGACAAAAAATCATGACAGAAAATGGTCTTTTCGTCCTGGGCGGGCCGGAGACGCAGCTGCATGACATTCTTTGGGTCGTCCATGACGGAAAAAACCGTAGTAGAAGCGAGGGGGAGGAAAATTTCGGGGAGTTCCCGGTTATGGTGGGAGGTCGGGGGCCGAGCGATGCACGTTTCTCTCATACTCGTACGCGCATGTGTGCGAGGCGTTGGCTCTAACTGAACCCGAGCGAGGCGTTGGGCTCTAACTGAACCCGAGCGATTGCACTGCAGGCTACGCGTTACTGAACCCGAGCGATCGATCGATGGCAGTTAACTGAACCCGATCGAGTGATTCCTTGGCTACCGCTGCTAACTGAAGCCGATCGATGGGATGAACAGTGAGCATTGCGGGGGGGGGGTGGATGAACAGTGAGCAGTGGCGTTGCCTCTGGATGAACCGGACCCCGTGGTGTGGTGGAGGGCTGGATGAATAGTAGATGGTGGAGGGGTTCCCGTGGAGGGGTGGATGAACAGGACCCTGTGGTGTGGAGGGCAGGATGAACAGTAGACAGTTGAGGGGTGCCCGTGGAGGGGTGGTTGAACAGGACCCCGTGGTGTGGAGGGCTGGATGAACAGTAGATGGTGGAGGGGTGGTTGAACAGTAGCCGGTGGAGTAGCGCGCGGTGGAGGCTGGATGAACAGGAGCCCGTGGAGGCTGGAGGAGGTCGACGGTGGATGAACAGTAGCTCGTGGAGGCTGGAGGGGGTCGACGGAGGAGATGAACAGTATCCCGTGGAGTCCCGTTTTGCGGTACGCCACACCCTTCCCGATGAACAGGACCCCCGTTTCGACCATAGCGCTCCAACACAAGTCCGTTTCCTCCGTTTTGCGGTACGCCACACCCCTCCCGATCAACAGGACCCCCGTTTCAACCGTAGCGCTCCAACACAAGCCCGTTTGCTCTGTTTTGCGGTACGCCACACCCCTAGCGATAAACATGACCCCCGTTTCGACCGTAGGAGGTCCGTTTCCTCTGTTTTGCGGTAAGCCACACCCCTACCGATCAACAGGACCCCCGTTTTGACCGTAGGAGGTCCGTTTCCTCCGTTGTGCAGTATGCCAGGCCTCGTTTCCATTGCCTCTTCCATCCAAGCCCTCCCGATGAACACGACCACGCATTCCGTTGCCTCCCCATGAACACGACGACGATGTTGTTTCTCCGTTCCGACCCAGCCATGTACACGAGCCCTCGCCGTACATATGCGTGAGTAGGCGTTCGATACCCCGCCCGTATGTACACATATGTGGCCGTATTTTCTTTCTTGCACCCTGGCCGCCTCTACTACGACACGTGTGCGCCTCTACATCCACCAGTATATATGTATGTACACGTTCTCGACCAGAATGACAACGCCACGTACGCTTCGACCAGGTGGGTACCGACTATCAGGCACTTCCTTGCCTGCGAAGATGTAGCTGGTGGGTCCCAGCAGTCAGGGGGCCAATCATTTTTTATTTTTCCCGGACGCACTTCCTTGCATGCAAAGATGTAGCTGGTGGGTCCCAGTAGTCGGGGGGCTGGTGGGTCCCAGCAGTCAGGGGGGGCGAATCGTTTTGGGTTTTTTTTGCCCGGACGCACTTCCTTGCGTACGAAGATGTAGCTGGTGGGTCCCAGCAGTCAGGGCAGTGAATCATTTTTTTTGCCCGGACGCACTTCCTTGTGTGCGAAGGTGTAGCTGGTGGGTCCTAGCAATCAAAGGGGAAACTTTTTTTCGCGAAATATGGTGGCCCGTCCGGTGGGTCCCTGCTATCAGGTGGAGGAATCATTATTTTTCGCGTAATAAGGAGGCACTTCCTTGCTACCGCCATGGACCCAGCTGTCAGCCTCTCCACGTATAGTCCACGTCCGATGGAAGTCATTCCTTGAACACGTTGACCATGCCGTGCCGAGAGCACTAGGGTAGTGGACGATGGCGAGGCCTAGGAAGGGGACGACACGGAGGCAGGGAAGACTTGGCAGTTGTTTCCCACGCGGAGGGGAGTACAACTATACGAGGGTCTACTGGTTTGTCTGCCATCGCCGGAGAATAACAACAGGTGTGGGTGAGTAGAGGGATGGCTAGGCCAGCGATGGAGTACGGTCGGGCGGTGAGGCCTACGTGGCAGCACAGCCGGCCGCGAGGAGGAGGAGGGAGCAGGCAGTCCCGTCGGCGCTTGTTTGAGCGGCTGGAGCAGGAAGAGCAGAGATTGAAGAAGCACGATGGCCGTTGGATGGATATCCACCAGTTAGTGCTTGTGGGTCAACCTTTTTTTAGGAAAGCCTCAAATCTGTGGAAAACAACATACAACCCATCTGCCATTATTTCTAATAATTTACAGCCCATTTTCTAATTCTTAAGGGTTTTTTTGGAGCCCATATTCTTTTTGTTAGCATTGCAGCCCATATTGTGGCAACGGTTAAAAAATTATACGAAATTTTGCATATTTTGGTGCGGTCTGAACTGTTTTTAATCCCGAAATTTCGACTCACATTCAAACTAATTTTAAAAATAAATGTATATCAATATAAAATTCAACAAATTCTCCATGCATAAAAATTAATGTAATTTAAAATCTTGAAATGAAAAAAAAGATATTTGAAACTAATTGCCGGTTTCATGTGTTTTAAAAATGTACAACCCATTTCTCATTACTGATGGGCCATTTTCTCGGCCAGCCGAATGAAAGCTCTCCTCGTCTTGAAAGATTTGCAGCCCAACAGGCCTGACAAAGCGACTTACTTGGCAAATCACAAAAAAACTGGGTTGTGGCCGTGGACCCAGCTGTCAGCCTCTCCACGTACAGTACTCTTCCGATGGAAGTCATTCCTTGACCACGTTGACCACGCCGCGCGGAGAGCACCACGGCGGTGGACGACGGCGAGGCCTAGGAAGGGGATGACGCGGCAGTGGAAGCCCGCGCGGAGAGGTCTACGAGGGTTCACTGGTTCGGCTGGGTGTGAGGCTGCCGTCACCGCAGGGCCTGGCCAGCGGTGGGAATAGTAGGGGGCGGTGAGGCCTCTGCGGCAGCACAGCCGGCCAGGGGAGGCAGGAGCATGCGGCACAACCAGCGCTGCTTTCGGCGGCTGGAGTAAGAAGACCAGAGGTTGAAGAAGCACTACGGCCGTTGGATGGACATCGTACGGTCACTGGAGCTAGAATCGTTCATATTGACTAAGTTGACAAAGCCCTTCGTCCCCGTCAACTTAGTAGGCCCACAAGTCAGCCTCCCAGCAAGGTGGGTCCCAGCTAGCCGGGGGAGTATTCATTTTTTTGTGCATAATAAGGAGGCACTTCCGGTGGGTCCGAGCTGACAGCAGGGGGAACGTTTTTTCGCGAAATACGGTGGCCCGTCCGGTGGGTCCCAGCAGTCAGGGGGAAACAATTTTTTTCGCAAAATACTGGTGGCCCATCCGGTGGGTCCCTACTGTCAGGTGGAGGAATAATTATTTTCCGCGTAATAAGGAGGCACTTCCTTGCAGCTGCCGTGGACCCAGCTGTCAGCCTCTGCACGTATAGTACTCTTCCGATGGAAGTCGGCGTTGACCACGTTGACCACGCCACGTCGTGAGCACCAGGGCGGTGGACGACGGCGACGACTAGGAAGGGGACGACTCGGAGCCGGGGAAGACGCAGCAGTGGATGCCCACATGAAGAGGAGTACGAGGGTTCACTGGTTCGGCTGCGGTGTGAGGCTGCTATCGCCGCAGATTAACAGGGGGTGTGGGTGAGTAGAGGGATGGCCTGGCCAGCGGTGGGAGTAGTAGGGGGCGGTGAGGCCTTCGCGGCATCACAGCCGGCCACGGGAGGCAGGAGCACACGGCACGGCCGGCGCTGGTTTGGGCGGCTGGAGCAAGAAGACCAGAGGTTGAAGAAGTACTACGGCCGTTGGATGAACATCGTACGGTAACAGGAGCTAGAATCGTTCATATTGACTAAGTTGACAAAGCCCTCCGTCCCCGTCAACTTGGTAGGCCCACAAGTCAGCCTCCCACTATGCTGGGTTCCAGCTGGCAGGGGGAATATTCATTTTTTTGTGCGTAATAAGGAGGCACCTCCTTGCGTGCGAAGATAGCTGGTGGGTCCGACATGTCAGCGGGGGGCACTTTATTTTGCGAAATACAGAGGCCCTTCCGATGGGTCCCAGATGTCAGGTGGAGGAATCATTATTTTGCGCGTAATAAGGAGGCATTTCCTTGTGTGCGGCCGTGGATCCAGCTGTCAGCCTCTCCACGCACTGTCTACTTCCGATGGTGTCGTTCGTTGACCACGCCGCGCCGAGCGCATCCAAGGTGGTGGACGACGGCGAGGCCCCGGACAGCAACGAGCCGGAGATGGGAAGACGCGGGAGTAGAGTCGCAGACGGAGAGGTGTACGAGGGTTAACTGGTTCTAGTGCGGTGTTGTTCGGAAGTCGGTGGAGAAGAACAGGAGGTGTGGAGGGGTGGAGGGATGGCCTGGCCAACGGTGGAGTAGCGCTTCATAGCGAAGTGTGCTAAGCAGAGCTACTAGCAGCAGGAGGCGGGAGGTGGTCCCGGCGACGCTGGAGGAAGAAGACGAGAGATTGAAGATGGATGCCTGTCGTTGGATGTAAATCCAATGGCTAACATGTCAGAATCATTTGTTGACTAAATTGACAACGACTTGCATTGGCTTCGACCTATTGGCCCACATTTCAGCCTCCAAAAATGTGGCACGTATTCAACCCATTTTTTCAGAATTTACAGTCTTTTTTTGCACGGTAGAATTTACAGCCAATTTGATCTTTTTTTTTGAATTACAGCCATTAGCTGGGCCGGGTGAACAAATAATGTAGTGTCCATGCGACCCGTTTATTTTATTTCCTAAAAAATTACAGGCCATTTGCACTTTCTCGAAATACACGATTTTGCTGGGCTGATTCTAATTATAAAGTTGGGTTGGGCCAGCAATGTTATCAAAAAATAAAAAGGGGCTGAGCATTTTGCTATAAATATATTTAAATAATAAGTGATATTATAACATTCGTCCTTAAATCTTGCCAAGCTTTTGTACACAATCACTAGGATTTTCCTGCCAAAACAATCCAGGATTTTATTTGTTAAGAAATTATTTTTATAAGTTAATAAGATGTGGGATATTGTTTTCTTACATATGTAAGTATCTGTTAAATATATGATGACAATGAAAATAATATATAATAACATATGAAATAATTTTTTTTAGAAAAACAGGGAGCATCTCCCCGGTTCCATTGCTGACAACGAAACCACAACATATTCTGATACAGCAGCTCAAAGAGTAGTTCAAAAGCAAAGGTAGAAAAGCTACAAATTAGGGGGTGGATGAACAAGTTCTCTGAATAACACAAATCACCCGAGCGGTACCAAAGGCAGAGCGGATAGAGCACTCAAATGACACAAGGAGGGTCCAGCGAAGCCTTCATGGTCTTCAGCCGAGGGGCCGTGTCAGCCTGCGGCGACCAGTAAGCAAGCAGAGAGACCGGGCTGGAAGGCGTAGCATGGTGGATGTCCCTCTTTTTTGGCGCCAGGTGCCCATCATCTTCATCAGAGATCTTGAGACGAGCCCACGGGTCCAGCCCCAGAGTAGGTCGAGCCTTGTTCAGCCACAAGTGATCGCCAACGGTTTCTGGAGGGATCTTGTTAGGGTTTCCATGAAGCTCATCAACTTGTCCTTGTCCGATCCGGAGGAGAGAATCGCCCAGTTCCTCACCATGTTCCTGATCAACCTCAAGACCTGCGGAATGGAAATCCAGGAGGTGTTACTGAAAATCATAGCATTTCTATATTTCCAGAGGCACCAAAGGATAGCTGAGCTAACAGTGTTTAAAACTGAGCACTTTTTGGTAGGAATCCAGAATTTGGCGACAGATTCGAAGGATGAGCCAATCTGACTAGAGAAATATTCCTCAATGTGGGCCCAGAGATGTTTAGCAACTATACATTCAAAAAATAGGTGAGAACAAGACTCTTGTTCCAAGCAGTAAACACAATCAAGGGGTTTGATGATGTGTCTCTTCCTAAGGCTATCCCTAGTCATCAATTTGTTTTTGGAGAGAAGCCAGAGAAATACATGAATTTTAGGGGGAACTCTCAATTTCCAGACAGCAGGGATAAACACGGGTTGAACCCCTCTAAAGTTGATAACATGATAGAGGGAGCTGGAGGAATACTTCCCCTTATTGTCCAGCTGCAAAATCAGGGCATCCGGCTTGGCAGTACAGGTAATGCTTTTGTTAAAGAGAGTTTTAGGCATTGATCGTCCCAAACTTCATTGACACTTTTGTTAAGCTCATTGCAGACAGAGTAAATAGGCCAAAATTTCACAACATGCATAATAGATTTTAATCCTTTCCAGAATCAAGAGGTCTTAGGGTTGGAGGAAGGGACAAAAATATTAGGTTTATTTCCTAGGTATTTATGGGCAATAAGAAGCTTCCAGGGTTTCAAGTCTTCCTCATAGAATCTTTTAATCCAAGACCCTAGTAGACAAATGTTAATTTCTTGGAGGTTAGGTATGCCTAGGACTCCAAAATCTTTTTTCATAGAGACTAGGGCCCAATTAGCAAGGTGTAGCTTCCTATTTCCCTCAAAATCATTCCACAAGCAATGAGACATCTGAGAATTGATGAGGTTCACTGCCCGTTTAGGGAACTTGAAGAAGGAGAGGAGATACACTGGAATGCTAGCCAAACAAGATTGTATGAGGATCAATCTACCTCTGTAAGAGAGAAGTTTGCCCCTCCACATAGCAATCCTTTTAATGATTTTATCCAGAAGGGGTTGGATATCCTCTCTCCTTAGTTTATCATAGTGGAGAGGGATACCTAGGTACTTAATGGGGAAGTTACGTTTATTACAGTCTAGAATAGAGAGGAAGTCACCTAACTCCTGATCATCCATGTTGATAGGGATGAGTTCACTTTTAGAGTAGTTGATTCTCATGCCTGAGACTTGTTCAAACCAGGTTAGAATAGTTTTCAGATTGCTAGCATGTGTGGAGTCATTGTCTAAGAAAAGGATGGTATGATCTGCATATTGAAGGCAGATGATGCCATGAGGGCAGACCTCAGGACAGAGCCCTGCAATCAGACTATGATCAGCAGCTTTGCTCAGCATTTTAGTAAGAATGTCCACTACTAAATTAAACAAAAGCGGGGAGATGGGGTCACCTTGCCTAAGGCCTTTACCAGCAAGGAAAAAATCACTTTCACAATTATTTAGCTTGACCCCAACAGACCCCCCATGAGTAAGTTGCTGGATCCAACTCTCCTCTATGAAAGGCTTGGAAAAGATCTAAGAGATCATTTTTCACCAAGTCCCAAAAATGCTGGTAAAACAAGAAGGGAATCACATCAGGACCAGGAGCCCCATCAGGATAAGAGCTAAAAATGGCTTCCTTCACCTCTGTCTCTGAAAAGGGGGCTTCTAGCAGCTCATTTTCAGCAGGAGAGACTTTTTCAGAAGCAGAGAAAAAATTGTTTTGTAGAAGTCACTAGCCACTTTCAACATCTCATCTACCTTAGTAGCAGGGCCACTAAGGCCATCAAGGGAGTGAATGAGGGTTTTCCTCCTCCTCTGGTTAGCTACTGCATGGAAGTAAGAAGTATTTCTATCACTTCCAACATATCTAGCAGAACTGTGGGTTTTCCTTCTGACAGGGCAATTCTCAACTTTATGGGTAACCATTTTGTAGATAAAACAACTCTTGGGCTTGACACATTTATCCAAATGATGCCCTGGTTCCCCACAGTTGTAGCAGATCACCTCAGAGTATGCCATAAGGCCCGAAGCAGGGGAAGGAGCAGTTTTCTGGATGTCCTATCTCTTCTTTTGTTGATTCTTGCTTTGAGATTTCCCACTGATCTGAGAGTCAGAACCACCAGCAGATTGATCTTGGGCAATTACAGGAGCCTGCCCAGATTGTGCCCCCATTTGGGGCGGAGGTGGGCCGTACCACTGCCCAACCGGCGCTCCCCCCCCCCCATTGTGATAGGGGAAATTCATCGGAGTTCCTGGTTCCTGCTCATCCTCCAGCCAGATGTTGTCTCTCAGGAAGCAGAAATAACCACCAGACAGCTCAATTGAAGCAGATTGCAAGCCTAATTTTAATCTTTTGCAGGTTTGGGGGAGAGGTAAGGTAGGGGATCCACCTGCTCCGTCTCCGGTGGCGTGCTGGTGGGCAGGAGTCCAGTCAAGCATTCCCATCTCGCAGCATGGTGTGGATCTCCTGAATTCACTTCTCCTTTCGCCCATCGAACGAACACAATTGGCGGCTCACTGGGGTGGGGCATCCTGTGCTTCTCCGAGAAATCTCCTTCGAAGTAGATCCGCAGGGCTAGATTCAGCAGCTCCCAATCCACATGATCCTTGCACATCCGAGCATACCTGCGCGAGTGAGAGAACAGATTCGGTCCCTCCTCGTCTTCCTCCCTCGCAGCTTCCTCCTCTGCTTCCCTCCATTCGCGCATGCACTGGGTCTAGGAGAGAGCGTCATCACGGATCCGCATCGCCCGCTCCCTCCATCTCCTCCCTCGAGTCTCCCGCAGCACCGCCGGCGCGACGGAGTCGAGTGGCTGGAACATCCGTGGGAAGGCTTTGTAGACATGTGGGAGATGCATCTTGTACATCTGCCTGTCTTCCAGCCATTCCCCTATGGATATGGTCGGCGACTCCATGGGGCGCGCGAGTGGACTTGCTGAGGGGGGTGGCGGCAAGAACTATTTGCCAATTACTCCCTCCTTTTAGGTTTATAGGGCTCAAATCAAAAATCTCACCAACCAAGGTAGATGATGAATGGTGGAATACTTTTTGTAGTTTGCAAAAGCACCTAATTAATGCACTTGTTTTCCTCAAAAAATTATGTTTATCAATGCATAAATTGCAATGCATGCATACATAAAGTACATGCATTGGTCAATTTTCTCTTAATACTTGCATGCAATGATTTAATGCACCTTGGAATCTGAACATGTGATGGAAAAACAACCAAATTGAGCCTTATAAAATTGAAAAACTAAAATTTTGAGATAAGCCCTATAAACCGAAAAGGAGGGAGTATGTGAACTAAACAGTCAACATATAAAATAATTTAAATATATATAATATAGTTAAAAGGGAAACATAAGTTGGACCTGGCGTTCCTATTCTTATATAGAAAAATAGAACATACCTCTGCGTTTTCTTCAAAAAAATACATAAATTGGGCTGCCAAAAATAAAACCTCGGATGGGAGGTCCATAGGCCGGTCGATACGTGACGGCCCTAAGAAAATACAAAGAGGCCTATGGACCTCCCATCCGAGGTCGTGGGTTGCGCATGTTAAAAATGAAAGCCTAGACAGGGCAGCCCAAAACCACGTCCAACACTTGCCAAAACTTCGTCCCCCGTTTTCTCTGTGTTTCGCACACTCGACATTGTGTGGGCATTTTGACTGTGCATCATATGAAGACGTGCTATGCATGAATGTTGATCAGCATGATGTTAACTGGCTGGTAGTTCCATTTTCGACCATGAATAAAACTTCCAACATGATGTTAACCCTGTTTGAAAAGGCCGTGTTAATATAAATGCTCTACCTCTGAAAGTTGCAGTTTCTTATCTGAAACTGAACTTGTAGTTTCTAATCTGAAATTGAAACTTGCAGTTTCTTCTCTGAGAATCACATTGTCTGCACTTTTATACTCCTATGAAACTACATTTTTTAAGTCCTAAAAATAGATCTCTAGAATTCATAAAATACTTCATATGCTCAATACTGCAAATCTGAAATTCAAAAGACATTCATATCTGAAAGTACTCTCAAAATACACAACACAAAACACAATTCACAACCTGCAAATATTGACAACCCTAAGCTCTTCCTGACAATTCATAACCTGCCCGACTATTGGGCTGGGGGGCAGCCCCCTCTATTCCTCGGCGGCAGACAGCCGCCCCGTGAGACGATGTGAACGGCGAGGGAGACGATGGCGGGGAAGCGTCATCGGGCCAACTGCTTTTCTCCTCTTGTAGTTGGGTTTGGTCGACGAAGACTCCACCGGCTCGCTCTGGCAGGACACCCTCACAAACGGCACCCTGTAGATGCTCGATCCTTCAATCTCTGGTGGATGCTCCATCTAGGATCGATACTCCCACCACCGCTCCCTCACGATCGGATTCGGTGAATCTGTTTGCTCCATGGCCTAGAGGAGCAGCTCTATGTACTCCGGCGCGACTCCCTTCGGGAGTATCGCCGCCTTTTCGCTCTATTGCAGATATTTGGCCATGGATGTCGCCGTCGCTGCTAGTTGGTCCTTGTTGTCAAACCAAGACTGTATCTCCAACATCCTAGCTAGCTTCACAGGGTCGCCATCTGCGATCCTCACGTATCGGTTGTACTCCTCCATCGATCTACTTCTCCACAGCACCTTCACTCGCCGGCGATGGTTTTTGAATGGAAGAGGAGAGCAGCAGCGCTGGTTTTGGATTAGAACGGGAGAGGAGCAACGCTGGTTTTGGACTGGAACAGGAGAGGAGGGGCGGTGGTTTTGAAATGGAAGAGGAGAGGAGCGGCGCTGCATTTAGATTGGGAGACTAGTTAATGTGGGGTCGCTTTCTTAATTGAAGGGTAAATTGATTTTTATTTTGATCCAGTCAGAGTGCGCCGGCCCTCTCGTCCAATCCTAAATCACTGCCGCACGCTCCTCTCCATCTTCTCCATTGCAAAACCACCTCCTCTCCTCTCCATCATCTCCATTCCAAAACCACCGTCTCGCCTCTCCCTCTTCTCTACTGCAAGACCACTGTGTCTCCTCCGTTTTCTAGACGCTTTGCTCCATGGAGCGGGCGCAATCCATGGATACAAAATTAGTATACTGTATACTATTTAAAAGTCGAGGGCGGGGCTTTTCCTGCGCGGTAAGCGGCGGGGCAGTTCCGCCTAGTCGGTTCGACAGAGACGCGAGAAGACGAGGGAGTAGGCTGCTGCAAATGTAGGGTTGTGTGATTTATCAGCGAGTTACTGCTGGACAGGTGGGTCCCCGTGATTTGACTTGCCATTATCATTTTAACTGCGGCGCTACGACCGGCGTGAGTCTCCCAGATTCCTGACCACCTCCATACAGGTGCCTCTCCCAATGTTCCACCACGTAGTAGAGGCTGGCTCTTGCATGAGAGCCCACTTCTCCACTTTTTCCTTGCCTCTCTTTCCTCCACATATGCAAAAATGCCATGTAAAGCGCACTATTGTACTTACTTTTACTTGCTCCTACAGGTGCTTAAGCTTGCCACATAGGCATAAAGTCTGATGTGGCAAGTTAATCAAGAAGAGAGACTAGTTTGGTGACCCAAGGAAGAAACGGTGCTAAGCGCGTGTACCTAGGTGAAAAGACAATTTTGAGTCTATAGCTAATTAAATGAAGCAAACTTAGCAACACCATTTCATTGGAAGAGGTCACTCCTTGGCAAATGCAATAAATACACGCGCTTACTAGCACCGTTTCTTCCTTGAGTACGAAGAAAGAGATAGAGAGGAGTAACAAAAAATACACTTATAGTCAACCTAGTTGTAGTATGAGTGACTAAGTGATGACTATGTATGACATGCCAACATCAGATAGCCTAACGCACCGTGTTAAATCTCCAAGGGTGCGACCGCGCGAGTGACGCGACGGTCGTGGTAGGCGCGACCATGATACGGGCTGCTGGCAGCCCTTGGATCCGAGATCAAACGGTCGCATGCTAAGTTGCTGAAAATTTGCAGAATAACCCTCCAGGATAGGATATTCACCCATAGGTCTAGAATCATGCCATGCAATCGTTCGATCTCAGATCCAAGGGTTCTCGTAAGCCCGTATCATGGGAGAATGGAAAGCCACTACCCTGCCGTTCGCACGCTGGCAGTTCGCTCCTACTCGTCCCCGCACGTCCTACAATACTACGGCGGTTCGCTCCTAGTCGTCCCGTCCATTCACATTACGGCAGTTCCACTAATTCTAACCCTCCTCCCAAATCCATGGCGTCCCAAATCTCCATGATCGACGGTGATTACAAGGTTAGAACCATTAAAGGCGATGAGTTTGACGTCATCTACACCCGTTCTTCCGCGACGGTGAAAGGATGCCTTTCTCGCTTTAGACGCATGTTCGAAAACTTAGATGATGAGTGGGTCGCTAGGCTAGATGTTGAGTACACCACAGTCCTGGGACGAGAGAAGGATCTAAAGGACGAAGAGAGGAAGAAGCCCGCCGTGATCCAGGTTTGTGTGCATGACTTATGCTTGGTCTACCACATATGCCATGCCGACGTTGAGTGCCAGGATTTTAAGGACTTCCTCGGGAGCAACCTAGTCAAATTCATTACTGTAGACTTTGGTAATGACAAAGAAATCCTGGGTCGGTGCCCTCTCGTCAGTCTTCAATGCTGACCCTGGCAGGAGCCATGGTTCATCCTTCGTACAGTAAACTGGTGAAACCTCCATACACATTTCATCATCATGCATGGCAGCGGAATGTACTAGATATAGACCACATCCAGTACACTGCAATGGATGGCTACCTTTGCTTCAATATCTACAAGGGTTGGATGAAGAGCAACAGCCAAGTGTGCGGTTCAAGCAAAGAAGTATCGGCCAAGAGGAAGAGGGACAAGGACGAAGTCGAGGACGTGGACGAGGACTCCGAGTAAGGTGGCAGTGTCGTTGCTCATGGTGGTTCTAATGCAGTGTCTACCGGAACAGTTGCAAAGTTTAATTTCAGGTGTGCTTAATTTAATTTGAGGGGAGTGTTGTGCTGAGCCCCCAGCAGAACTATGTTATGTTTCTTCTCATTACTTTAACTCTTCAGTACGTACATACTAGTATTTCTTACATTTCATCTTTTAGTTTCTATAGTACTACCACTCGTTTCTTCACATTATATACGTACAATATATATGGCCAACATCATATAGCCAGATGTTTAGTTGTCAAAGAATTTCAGGGTGCTTAGTTTTGTCAAAGAATTCCAGGATGCTTAGAGGGTGCTTGGATCCAAGGGACTTATTTTAGTCTAACTAAAAATAGTCTCTTTAAGAGGCTAAAGTTCCAAGCACCCCTGACTAAAGAGAGCTAAAACTAGTCTTGAGACTAAATTTTTTTAGTCAGGGATACCCCTACTAAAATGTGGATTAGTCCTCTCTCTACTCATTTAACTCCTCTCCTTTAACATAGGCGAGTTCTGGATTGGAGGGTTTGGAGGATAATAAATGCTCATTAACTTGATTTTATCCTTTTTAGTATTTGGATCCAAGCATAGGTGAGGCTAGCATGTTTTAGTCCCACTACTTTTAGTCATGGGACTAAAACGTATCCAAGCACCCTCTTAGTTTTATTTGAGGGGTGGGTTGTGCTGGACACCATTATTGTGACTAGGCTTTTTAATAGTACTATATGCATAATTTGGCGACGAGCGCTCTCTGTATGTACCACCTTTTTTTTTAATTTCAAGTTTTGCTCCATGGCGCAATCCATCGATACTACTGCTGTACAAAAGTATACATTTTTTAAAATGCTAGAGGGCAGGGCAGTCTAGCTTGGTCGGTTTCATGAGAGGCGAGGGCCTTTGTGATTTGACGGCTCATTACTGCTGGAAGGCAGGTCCTTGTGATTTGACTGCTCGTATAAATGCGTCAATGACCTGATCGAGGAGGAGCAAAGAACCGTGCAGTATACTCAAGTTTTCCACTGGAGTATTACTACGACAGAGGAGCACGAAACACGGCAGCCTAGTGCCATATGGTGATAAAAAATGATCTAATTTGCTAGTCATCTCATTGTTAGCATTGTTCTATTCATTCCCTCAAAAAAACATTGTTCTATTCATGCCTTGCGGAGAACGTGACACGTGCGGCGAAACACCCGAAGCAAAAGATGAAACACAGGAGCAAAAGAAGAAGGAAGATTATCACCCCAAATGATCTAATTCGCCGCGGAGTCGTAACTGCGTCTTCATCGCCTGCACGACCTCCATGTCCTTGCGCGTCTCCTCTGCCATCTTCACCATTGTGTCCATGACGCGGCATTTCTCGACGCGAGCCTTCATCATCTGTTCCACGTCCATATTACGTACCTTGACAGCAGCCGGGTGCTCGATGCGGAGCTTCGCCAACTCTTCCTTCTGTTCCATGGCGAGGGCCTGTAGCATCTTCATCGAGGAACTACTATTCTCATGCAGCTTCTTCCAACCGGCGTTCTTCTCCTTCAACAGG
The DNA here is from genome assembly GCF_018294505.1 of Triticum aestivum. Lineage (NCBI taxonomy): Eukaryota > Viridiplantae > Streptophyta > Magnoliopsida > Poales > Poaceae > Triticum > Triticum aestivum. The sequence goes on along the minus strand of NC_057803.1, from coordinate 179,815,443 downwards.
TCGATCTCGTGGCAGAGCTTCGCATTGTCCTCCCGAAGTCGCAGGATTTTGCCGGTCGCCTTCTTCTCCAAGGCAATGCTCTTCTTCAGCAGCATCACCAAGCCAGCGGTCAACTCCCCCTGCTGATTGAGCTCAGCAGGCATGTCGTCGAGGCTCTCCTTCACTAACTCCATCAAGCCTTGGATGAACTCCTTTTGCTTATTGAGCTGATCGGGCATGCCGTCGAGGGATAACGACTCCAGCTCCGCCGGCTCGGCATGTTCGCCTCCGCGGCTAGGGCGCTCCTGGGAGCCATCACCTGCCAGTGAGAGATCTTTCGAGGTCTCTGTGTGGCGGCGAGCCCTCTCTTTTTTTCCACATCCTTGGTTGCCACTCCCTTGTTACGAGTAGTTCTCGACCTAGAGCTCTGCTCACCGGCCATGGCAACGACGGACGAAGAAGAAACACTTATGAGGAGGAAAGGTAGAGTGATTTTCGGTTAGATAGTTCCCCTTTTTATAACCTAAGTACTAGCACTAGTACTAATACCTGCATAGTGGGAACACGTTCAGGTTTGGTACGTACTACTAGTAGGTGTGAGCAGGCTTTCGAATGTGATGGGAACAAGGTAAAGATTAATTGATGGTTTTGGTTTTAAGGCCCGAGACGGCTCCCGATGAGTTTAGCGGAACAAAAATTTCAAGTACTACACTGCTCAAATGCGTAAATATTGAGTAGTATGTTACTGTCAAAAATTGGCACAAAATACGAAGGAGACCAATGGAAGTACTACTAGCAACCCGTGATTTAACTACTCGCATGCGCGCAGTGGAGTAATAATGTCTTTCTTCCGCCCTCACGTCCACTTAATTTGCATGCGTTGTATTAATCGACCATCAATGAAGTGAATGACTTTACACGCGTCAAATTATCACATGGGGTGGCTCTTGGTACAAAATTGCGTCCGCCCGTGTACCCACGTGTACGTGCGAGGAATGAGTGCGTGCATGGCGTGCGTGCACATCTTCGCTTCGTGCATGTACCGCCAATATGGCTCAGGGAGGATGAGTACATTCTTCTGGGACCAGCAGCACGTCACTGTGATCAATCCACGCAAGGAGGTCGCGACAACGCCTACACATGTGCCACGTGGCTTCATGAACTGTAAGAGAGACACTGTGTAGCGTGCCATTGGTATTCTAGTTTACGTGTTTTGCACAAACACGAAATACTAGTAAGGTACACGTGCATTGCACGCATCAGATTTTGCAACCAAATTATGAATAAATACCACACTATAGCATGTAAGCTCTGAGTCATATATGCCTGATGTAGCCCTTCGTTTAATTCTTATAGTTCATCTCATTCAAAATCAATTAGTTTTTATAAAAAAGCTAAGAACGCGGGAATAGGAAAAACATGGGATTATAGTGGAATGTCGTCTTGAATCCTACAGGATTGTACGAGTGTTTGATTGTGCATAGAAAAACCGCAAAATTCTTTCAAAGAGGTTTGAGTGGATGGGATGTTTCCTATGAAATCTAGTGCAAATGAATCATATGGAAAATTCCTATGGTTTACAATCCTACAAATCAAACAACCAAGGTAGGAAAAATTCCTAATGATTAGAATCCTCCAAAATTCCTTTGAGAATCCTTTGAATCAAAGAAGCCCTTAATATATTTTATGATTCATGGAATTGTGCGTTGTAAAGCATAAAGTAAAAACAAATAATGGCAATTCAACTAGAATTTTTTTTGGGCAGTTATGATACGGAAGATTCTAGAACAAAAGAGAACCACTTTTGTTTTGAGGTTTGTGCATTATGCTTAAATTCAACCATGGAGTCTGCTAGATTGTACATGTGGCAAAATCCGATGGGTGGGCTAGAAGATGGTGCGAGGGGCCGAGTGGAGGGAGACTATAAAGGAATGCACAAGTGGAGATCGATATTTAGAGAGAGGGGGCGAACACGTGCGCTGATGCGCGCAGTGGCGGAGCCATGAAAAATAAATGAGCTAGGGGGCCAAGCATTGCTAATCCTTTACGAGGAGGGTCAATTCATGAACTTAACCCAATTTTAGCAGCAATTGTCTAATGATCACATTCATATTAGCCTTGATATATAGTGATGTTAGGGGGGAGGGGCAGGGCCCTTACTGCCCCCTGTCTTCGCCATTGTGCACGCGTCTGAGAGATGAAGAGGAAGGCATGGATGATGAGAGGGGGACGTTGGATACATAATTAATATGGGTGTATTAGCTATATATGTTAATCCTATATAGAGAGATATAGATTGATGATGTGGACGTGGGAAAGAGGGTGAGACCTCACTGGATATATAGATTGATCGATTTGTGTGGAAAACTATGAAAGACCTAGCTATATACACACATACATAGAGGAACATCGATCATTGTGCATGCACGCGTGAGAGATAAAGAATGCCCGATATGATGGAGAGGGGGATGTGTGTTGGTGTGTGCCTTCATGGGAGACCGACCTGAAGAAAAATATTGCATGCGTGCGATGGATAATGCCGACTGGTAGTGTGTGTGCATGCATGCACGAGAGGAAGTTAGTGGTACAATTATAAAGAGAAGACTAATGTGTGGGTGTAAAAGAATAGCTGAATAGGTGAGGTCACAATCAATGTAAAGTTGAATTAAAATATTTGAATAAGAGATCCTGATGTTTGAAACCCATGCATGCATGAATATAACGGAGATCTGCGCGGTGTGGTTTGGAAACGAGCATGTTGTAATGTATACACATTGAACAAGGTCAGACTGATTTGAATTTGAGATACCGATGGCACACATCATTTGGCCACGTCGCATCCGTGCATGGACACACTATTCTAATTGGAGATGATGGGCGGCTTTTGCATCACATATCTATATCTATACCCCCATATATATATATATATATTTATATTGTGTGCGGGTAACTTTAACTTTGAAAGATGGTCGTTGGATGAGGCGAATTCGATGGTCCAAAGATGGCAAATTTGAGCACTACTGGCCGTTGGATATCATCTAGATTCCACCAGATTTCGCCACATGTATAATCTAGAAGACTCCATGGTTGAACTTAAGCATAATGCACAAACATCAAAACACAAGCACTTCTTATTTGTTCTAGAATCTTCCGTATCAGAATTGCCCAAATGTTTTGTACATGATTTGCCATTATTTGTTTTTACTTTATGTCTTACGACGCACAATTCCATGAATCTTAAAATAGATTAGCTTTCTTATAAAAACTAGATGATTTTGAATGAAATGAACTATAAGAATTAAACGAACATCTACATCATGCATATATGACTCAAAGCTTGCATGCTATAATGTGGTATTTATTCATAATTTGGTTGCCAAATCTCATGCGTGCAATGCACGTGTACCTTACTCTAGTCTAAATGGTGTTTGTGTGTGTGTTGTGCGTGTTGAGGTGCAAATTGTCTTTTTTTGGGTACACGTTAAGCTTGTTCTTCCAAAATTTCAAGCCGCGCCTTGTTATGCCGAAAATTCAAGCTAGCGTCTCTGTCTATCGTGCTGCGAAACTCCCGCCTCTTCAACCCGCGCCTTGTTAGCCCGAAATATTTAAGATATATCTTTGTCTCGTTGTGCTCCGACAACTCCCTCCATGTCAACCCGCGCCTTGCTATTACGAAATTACAATGCGCGTGAAAACTCCCACCTCTTCTGAAATCCAGACACGCGAAATGCCCGTGGTACCCCTGAACCGAAAGAACCGCCTCAAATCGGTGGGGGTACTTTCGTAACTTACCCCACATTCCAGACAAGCGCGTCTCTAAGCCATGGTTCCCCACTGCCATCCCATCTGCCCGCCCATTCGTACACCGAGGCCACAAAAACCCGCGACGAAACCCCACACCCTGCTCCGTCCGCCACCCAGCCGGATCCTCTTCCCCGACGACGTCGTCCATAGCAACACCTCGACGTCCCTCATCCATCGTACTAGATGAGGATCCATCGTCGATCTCATCATCCCACCGGTTCAGCCACCCCGTCCCCCACCTCCAAGGAGCTGCCCCGACGTTCCCCTCGTCTTTCGCGCCACCTCCATTCCCACACCGCCGTCTTCACCTGCACCACCAGAAGAGCATCATCATCACCGTTTCCTCGGATGAAGCTGCGGCCTAATCGGCGCCACCAAAGAGGTTGTACACTAATTGCCACATTTTCTTCTTGATTCGATCTAACAGTGCTGCCAGCGCTTGGTCCCGAGCCGACACGACGCGGCTCCATCCACGGCGGCGTCGCCGGTCACTTCCTCCACGGCGTCGCTCCCTCAGCGGCGACGTCCACATCAGTAGGACCTGCTGCTGCTTTAGCTCTCGCTCGCGCTGCTGCTCTGCTGTTGCTCTCGGTCCCCTGCCTGGTCTGCTCTTGCTATTGCTCTTGCTTGCGTTGTTGCTCTCGCTCTTGCTCTTGCTTGCGATGCTGCTCCAATTTAGCTACACTTCAGTCGACTGAATCAACTTTTGGGTCAGTCGATTTTCAGGTGGTGGGGGGGTCGCCGGGGTGAAGGAAGAACCAGCTGCAGCGAGGAGGGGGGCTCGCCGGAGAGATACCCCACTATCTATCTTAAGGTTCAGGATGGGGGCGGTGGTCGCCGACGGTGGCGGGGCGTTGGCGGGGCGGTGGCGTGGGGATCGCCGGAGAAAAAGCTCGGCACGGGGTGGCCTAGAGGGATGGCCGGGGCGGCGGCGGACCGGCGGTGGGGAGTGTTTTTTGGGGTGGGCGGGGCGGCGCACCGCCGGCCGCGGGGGGTGGGGGGGCTGCTGTTTGGCCGGCTCAGGGGGGTGGAGGTTGAAGATGAACCGCAGGCCCTTGATTTCGTATCCAACGGCTGCAAAATCGACTGACCAGAGATGAAAAAGTCAGTCGATCGACGTGTAGCCTCACCTTGCTAGTGCGTTCAGTTTCGACAACAAAATTCAGTTTTGATAGCAAAATTCAGTTTCAACAGTTAAGTTCAGTTTCGACAGTTAAGTTCAGAGATGAGCGGCTGATGTATTTTACATCTAGCACTTTGTGGTTATGTATTTTACATCATGTATTGGAGATGCTATTAGAATTCCACTCAGGTTAACATTGTCCGTTGTCTATCTTGTCCTGCTTCAGCCTTGGCGTCGTACAACTCACCGGAGCTGCTCCAACGATGAAACCCTCCATCACAACGGAGCAGTACCTCGGGCTCCATCTCCATAAGCCTAAGATCTTCTTCCCCTCCTTCGACAGCCAAGTCAGCTGGAGCATCCTCACCGGCCAACCCAATCACGCTGAGATCGACATGGCTTCGCCAAAGAGGTTCTACACTTGTTGCATCTCTTTTTTACTCTACATGTTATATATATTATCCACTGAGCACTCGTAGTAACGGGAAATACGATTATTTTATCCTACTATATGACAAGTAGTGAGGTACCAGGCAACTTAGCTATCCGTGATGGACTCTCTAGAACGCCATCATTATTTATCTCTGTGCGTTTCAGCTGTGCATTTGCCGATGGGCCTGGGAGTTGAGCTAGTATGGCAGTGGCCTGGGTCCAAAGTAATAGAAGTAGCACAAAAACATTTTTAGTGTAGGATTTTCCTTGCTCAAGCCTGCCTACTAGAATCGCCAGTGCTTGAAAGGAAAAGTGAATGAAAAACATCGGAATTGGAAAGTTTCCTATGGTACTACTTTTCATGAATTTCGTGCAAAGGAATGGAGCAAAGGGAAACTGTAGGATTTGTTCCTTTAGTGTCTCCTTGAAAGAAAAACCATAGGAATTCTAATTTCCACTTGTCCTCCTTTTCATATTCCTATTCATCAAGCACAAGACTAAGAGATAGTAGCATAATAGCATTATAACCGTACATTTTCTTGTGGTTTGACTTAATCTCACCATGCTTTTTTGCATCATGTGATCTTCCAATTGTTGTGAATCAAACACCCAGATTGGCAGAAATCTTGTTTTTTTAAATTCTTTGTTTTGCACGTGCATTCCTATCCTATTCCTGTCTATTTCCTATCCCTGCATTGTTAGAATCCTCAAATTCAAACAAGCCCTTACTCAATTACTTCGGTTACAGATATGTGTCAAAGAAAACCTTGTGTGGTTTGTCCTGCTCCTGCGGCGCTGTGTTCCACCCCAACTCAGCTGCTCCAATGATGGAAGGGTTAACCACAGCAGGGATCCGCTCTCCAGACTGTCTTTCGCCGCCTCAGATCTTCTTCCCCGCCACCGGCGGCCACGGCTCCGTGTCTGCTTACGTTATGCGTCGCTTAATATGATGACATGCTACATTATCATCATGTTCACCTATTAGACCCCGAGTCAGTTCCAAACTAATGCTAAAATTTGAGTTTTTAAATGGTTGTGGGGTACATATTGGGGCAGCAATCAGTACTATCTGTCTACTATCTGGTTAATCTCCGGTGTCTACTATGAGTTTCATGTTGGGTGCAAACAAACATTAAAGGAGCCATTATCTGTATTTTTTAACTAAAGCTATTATCTGCCTGCTATCATTGGTTTTGGTTCTATCCACAGTTTGCTACCATCACTCTGGATTTGTGCATGCACTACTTACATAATCTCACTATGTTTTATTCCTATGCATGCCAGTTATTGTACACAATGGAACTAATCATGTAGAGAAAAAGAGACGAGCCTTGCGTGGCAATAAAATTTCATGCAGACGTCGTTCCATGGTTGGCACAAAGGCAGCCCCACTCCACCCATTTCGGATCGTAATCAAGAGGAAGATAACTGTTATGAGGGGGATTCAGAAGGAGAAGACCACTCCTATTTACCCCATGAGGTCTTCGCTCTAACTTGGCATGCTGATGTTGGTAATATCATGCATATGGTGCCTTGCATTGCTTACTGCATACATTAAAGATGTCATCTGCTTAGTTTAGACATGCTTTGTGTCAATGCCATCTATTTAGTTGCTTTATCGTATATGTGAATCATGCAATGCCATCTTGTCTAGCCAGGCATCATATATGTGAATTTTTCAATGCCACCCTGGTTAGCCAGTCATCTTATATGTGAATTATATCATGCCATCATTTTTTTATTACGTGTTAAATTTTTCAACAATTTTAGTACATTCAATTACTCTTCCTGTGCATCAGCCATTTGGCACGGTCATGGAAAAATCTGGAGTGGAAACAAGGTCTTTAGAGTAGAAAATGCTGTCTGACGAAGCGCAAGTCTTGCTGGTTACCGATAGCTCCACAGAGGAGGATTCAGAGACAGATGACCAGTTATATCCCCCCCCCGAGGTGCATGCCCTAACTTGGTAGGGTTATGCTGCTCATATCGTGCGTATGGTATCTTGCATTGCTATGTCATTTGCTTAGTTTAGACATGCTTTGTGTGAATGCCACCTGTTTAGTGTATAATTACCATATATGTGAATTATGCAATGCCATCTTGTTGCAAAACATTATATATGTGAATTATGCAATGTTATCTTGTTGCAAGGCATTATGTATGTGAATTATGCAATGCCATGCTGTTTAGGCAAGCGTCCTATATGAGAATTATATCATGCCGTCCTTTTTTTGTATTTCTCATTGCTTTTGTCGACAATGTTTGTATATTCAACCGCTCTTCCTGTGCATCAGCCATTTGAATTGGTGATGGAGAAATCTGGAGTGAAAACAAGGTCTTCAGAGCAGACAATGCTACCTGCTGAAGAAGATATCTTACTGGTTACAGATAGCTCTTCAGAGGAGGATTCAGAGGCAGATGACCAGTCCTATTATCCCCCTGAGGTGTATGCTCAAACTTGGCAGGGTTATATTACTCATATAATGCATATGTTGTATTGCAATGCTTAGTTTTTACATCATATACACAATATTTAATGCCATCTCCTTAGTTGACACGTCATATATGCGATTGCCCTCTGCTCACTTCCTTAGTATATAAATCATATATTTGAATTATGTCATGCTATGATGTTTACATAAAAAGCATGTATCTGAATTATGGCATGCCAACCCATTTTTTAAAGACATAATATAGTTATATCATCTCATCATGTTTACATAGTCATCATATTTAAATTATGTCATTCTATCCGTGAATTATATCATGCCATCATGTTTCCATCGACGGCATGTTTGTGATTTATGGCATGCCAACCACTTTAATAGACACATCGTATAGTTATATCATGTCATCCTGTTTACATAGTCATCATATTTTGAAGTATGTCATTCTGTCATGTTTAGTTAGCCATGATACATGTGAAATTGTGTCATGCTATCCTGTTTAATTAGCCATCATATATGTGAAATTATGTCCTGCTATTCTGTTTGCTTAGACAACATAAATGTGAATTATTTCATGCCCTGTTTTCTTCCCTACTATCCATTGCACCTGTCTATCTTACAATGTATGTACATTCAATTACTTTTCTTGTTTATCAGCCATTTCAATTGGAGGGAGTGATGGCAGTATCTGTGGGAGTAAAACACGATCTTCATAAAAGATCATGCTACCTGTCGATGCAGGTAGAACCATGGTTGTACTTGCCCAAGAACCAGCCCCACCACACATAACCCACACTCATGCAGATTGTACCCCTACCCAGTTGGACAGAGAACCAGCTACACCCCTTCTAACGCCAACCCCAGCAGATAGACACCCAATTCCCGTTGACACAGCATCGTCTCCACCACAAAGCACCCAAACACGAGCAGTTAGTAAGGCAACTTCAGTGCCCAAATAACAACGACCACCACTCCGAACCCGAAGTCAACGCTTAAAGCAGAAGAAGAATTGTTCTGAGGTCAGGTTCCGTAGCTATGGTTCATACTACTTTGCTCTTGCATCATTGTATTTATTGATACCAACTAATTTCAAATTTGAAGGATGCAACTGAAACTCCAATGGCGCAACAGGTATGTTTTGAACCTGTTTCTTCAACGTGTTTGGCTGTTTGCTGTTGTAACTTGCTCTATGTTGATTTCAGTTTCAATTGAATAAAAAGTTATGTTCTCATGTCATGCACATTACAAGTGTTGTTATTGCTGTGTAGTTTCCCACACTTATATTCTGTCTATGCTGCTTTGTCTTAAATAGATATGATTCGAACTGTATCTATCTTGATTTGGCAACATAAACTAGAATGATATAGACCATACAGTGACCATACTACATAGATATATGTTTGTTTCATGCTGTTATCCTGTCCACCTTACTACTGAACTGGTAAAGCTGAGATGTGTTTGTTTGTTTCTCTTTTAGAACGCGGATAAAATATTGGAGAAGAGTACCCTGTTATGCAATGGTAAAGGAAGTAATGCAGATAAGGTTCAAGATAGTGAGACATCCCTGTTGGTCTCCAAGAAAGCTGATAAAAACTATATTGAAGACACTAAGACAACCCCGAAGTCCTGTCTTGATGTAGTGTTCGAGTTACTGGCTACCACTGCTGGCACCAGCTCTTCGAACTCGTTGCCTGAATCAGTTCGGCTTCTTGAGTCTCAACTTCAAGTTGAAAGACATCGATCAGATGTTATGCAACAGGAACCCGAAGGACTGAGGAAGTCCCTGTAGAACTCAGATGCATACTTTCTGGTGCAACAGCAAGCGCTGGAGGACTTAAGGGCCAAACAAGAGAAAGTTAATAATCTTGCTAAGCATCTTGCCAGCATTATGGGTACCCAGGATATTGTTTCTTGAGTTCTTCTGAAGTGGTTTCAGTTCTGGACTTGTTTTGCTGCGGCGTTTATATGCTGTTGTGTTCCCTATATTTGCAATAGTGGCGAACTTTGATGCCCAGTGGATGTAATATGTGTAATAGCCGTGATAGCCTAGTGTAAGTTGCTTGCTTATTTATTTCCTTGTTGTCTTGTTTATTTGTTTGCTTGTAGTCAGTGCAGTTCTTTTTCTGCAGTTTGCTAGTGGCTGTAATAACCTATTTTTTAAAACTAGGCCACAATAACCATGGGCTAATATTTACTGTAATGACACTGGGCCTCCTACGGGTCGTAGAAACTGTGGGCCTTCTATGGGCCGTATAAACAGTGGGCCTTCTACGGGCCGTAGAAGCAGTGGGCCTTCTATGGGCCGTAGAAACAATGGGCCTTCTACGGGCCGTATCAGCAATGGGCCTTCTATGGGCCATATCATCAATGGGCCTTATACGGGCCGTATGATCGATTGGCCAAAAATGGGCCGAACAGACCGCATTCTGGCCGTAAACGGGCTAGAGTTGGAATCGTCCATTCATGGGCCGACCATAACGGGCCATCCTTAATAGGCCGTATTTGTGATGCTATGAAAACGGCCCAACGTATTAACGGACCACAAACGGGCCGACTGTAACCACGGGCTGAATTTGGCCCACAAGCAGAAAATGACAGTAACGGGCTGTCAGTAACGAATGCTGGAAATGAGCCCAAGGATAAATGGGCTCTGAAGAAGGCCGGAATATAACATGGGCTGGAAACGACCCAACGGTATAATGGGCCGTTAATGGGTATAAAGTGATACACTGTTCATCACGGGCCAGTTTCACCACGGGACGTTAACGGGTGTAAAGTGATACACTGTTCATTACGGGCCAGTTTCACCACGGGCCGTTAATAAGCCAAGAGTTACATAGGGCCTCATATGGGCCGAAAGACGTCATGGGCCATACATGGGCCATAAGTGAAAATGGGCTGGAATCATATTGGATGGCCTAGATGACGCTACTGGGCCTAATTCGGATAGGGCGTAACGGGCCTTGGGTTAGCGGGCTGTAAATGGGCTATATTTGAACATGCCGTTAACAGGCTTTCCATGGGCCGGCCCTTCAACTTTTGACCAAGTCAAACGGGCCAGCCTTTACACAGGAATGGGCCTTTGTTGGGCCGTGCCACGTGTCGACGTATCATAGGCGCCTATCTGACCCACTGACGAGCTGACACGTGTTTCGTCCGGCCAATAAGAATTTTACACGTGGAAATTTCCCATTGGTCGGGGCTGTTAACGGGTTATCGGATCCAAAACCCGACCCGATAGCTTAACGGCGTTCCGTTATGGTGGATGCCACGTGTCAGTCACCCTTGACGAAAGCACTTCTGTGACGCACGATTTATCGTCATGGAAGTGGACACTTCCGTGATGATAATTTTGTTAATGTCATGGAACACTTCTACGACAGCACAGGTATGACTATCTTGATTCTGTCATAAATTTGTCATGGATGTACATGCATGACAAAAAAAGCGACCTACTGTGACAAACACGTATCATACGAAAGTGTATTTTTTTGTAGTGCATGGGACAATGCTCTAATAATGATGATCATCACACTTTTATTTACTTTACCACTCAACAATTACAACTCGATACTAGAACAAATATATGACTCTATATGAATGCCTTCGGCGGTGTACCAGGATGTTCAATGATCAAGAGTAACATGTATAAAAAATATGAATGGTGGCTTTTCCACAAAAATGATGTCAACTACATGGTCATGCAAAGCAATATGACAATGATGAAGCGTGTCATAATAAACGGAACAGTGGAAGTTGCATGGCAATATATCTCGAAATGGCTATGGAAATGCCATAATAGGTAGGTATGGTGGCTGTTTTGAGGAAGGCTATATGGTGGGTTTGACGCACTGGCGAAAGTTGCACGGTACTAGAGAGGCTAGCAATGGTGGAAGGGTGAGAGTGCGTATAATCCATGCACTCAACATTAGTCATAAAGAACTCACATACTTATTGCAAAATTTATTAGCTATCGAAAAAAAGTACTACATGCATGCTCCTAGGGGGTAGATTGGTAGGAAAAGACCATCGCTCGTCCCTGACTGCCACTCACAAGGAAGACAATCAATAAATAAATCATGCTACGACTTCATCACATAACGGTTCAGCATACATGCATGCTACGAGAATCACAAACTTTAACACAAGTATTTCTACCAATACACAATTACTCACTAGCATGACTCTAATATCACCATCTTTATATGTCAAAACAATCGCAAGGAATCAAACTTCTAATAGTATTCAATGCTCTTTAGATGAAAGTTTTTATTATATCCGTCTTGGATGCCTATCATATTAGGACTAAATTCATAACCTAAGAAAATTACCATGTTGTTTAGAGACTCTCAAAATAATATAAGTGAAGCATGAGAGTTCATCAATTTCTTCAAAATAAAACCACTGTCCTGCTCTAAAAAGATATAAGTGAAGCACTAGAGCAAATGACAAACTACTCCAAAAGATATAAGTGAAGATCACTGGGTAGTTGAATAATTATGTAACTATGTGAAGACTCTCTAACATTTAAGAATTTCAGATCTTTGGATATTATTCAAACAACAATCAAAACAAAATAAAATGACATTCCAAGGATATCAGATATCATGAGAAGAAGAAAAAACTTAGGCTCAACCGATACTAACCGATCATTATTGAAGAAGAAGAAAGGTGGGATGCCAACCGGGGCATCCCCAAGCTTAGATGCTTGAGACTTCTTTAAATATTAACTTCGGATGCCTTGGGCATCCCCAAGCTTGAGCTTTTGTGTCTCCTTAATTCCTTTCATATCGCGGTTTCCCTAAATCTTAAAAACTTCATCCACACAAAACTCAACAAGAACTCATGAGATAAGTTAGTATAAATCAATGCATAAGCCTTATCATTCTCTACTATAGCAAATCACTAAAATTATTATTTAACATTTCATAATAAATGCCTCTACATATTTAAAACTCATATCCTCAAATAGAATCATTAAACAATGCAAACATAACAGCAATCTGTCTAAACAGAACAGTCTATAAACAATGCAAGAGCAATCATACTTATTTAACTCCAAAAATTCTAAAAAACTACCACACTGTAGATAATTTGTTGTTTATCATTTTGTAAAAATTTCAAGATTTTATCATGTTCCAACTATTCACCAATATTCATAACATAACAACAAATTTTCTCTTTTCAAACGGCAACATATAGACTTGAAAAATAAGCATGGTAAAGGCTATACTTGACACTTTTATTGAACTAAAAGATGCAAAACATTACTCTAAATAACAGAAACCAAATAAAAAATAAAATAAAATTATGCTCCAAGCAAAACTCATATCATGTGACAAATAAAAATGGGATTTTTGTATTCGTGCCCCTAGTTGGGTCACTGTCGACTGATTTGCCCCTATTTTTTCAACAATTGCGGTTTTGCCCAGCTGACTTCACTCGCCTTGTGTTTTTGCCCTTCCGGGGCGGTTTTGACCAGTGAGCAATCGCCACGTGGCGAAACGTGATTGGTCAGAACCGCCCCGGAAGGGCAAAAACACAAGGCGAGGGAAGTGAGCTGGGCAAAACTGCAATTGTTGAAAAAATAGGGGCAAATCAGTCGAGCGTTACCTAACTAGGGGCACGAATACAATTGTTCCAATAATAATATAGCTCCAAGTGAGGTTACCGATAATGTTGAAGACAAAAGAGGGGATGCCATCTGGGGAATCCCCAAGATTACTTGCTTGGGTATTCCTTGAATATTACCTTGGGGTGGCTTGTGCATCCCCATGCTTAGGGTATTTCCACTCCGTATTCTCCTCATATCGACATCTCACCCAAAACTTGAAAACTTCAATCACACAAAACTTAACAGAACTTCGTGAGATGGGTTAGTATGATAAAGACAAATCATTAACTTTGGCACTGCCAAGACAAGATCCATAATTGGTCTCACACAACTCCTACTATACTGTATCATTTACACCATTTATATTACTTAATATAAGTTATGGAAACACTAAAACAAGCAAACTATGCGCTAAAAACAGAATCTGTCAAAAACATAACAGTCTGTAATGATCTGAACAACAACCATACTTCTTCTACTACAAAACTTCTGAAAACTTAGGAAAACCTGTGCAATTTTTATGTAAATCTTTTGAAAAAAGAATCAGGATTTTATCACGCTTCTATAAAAAATTAAAATTATTTTACTGGGCACAAAAGTTTCTATTTTTCACCAAGATCAAATCAACTATCACCATAGACCATCCCAAAGGTCTTACTTGGCACTTTATTAAAACAAAAGCTATAAAGCATGATTAATACAGTAGCATAATCATGTTAACACACAAAAACATTAGGTATAAATGTTGGGTTGTCTCCCAACAAGTGCTTTTCTTTAATGCCTTTCTAGCTAGGCATGATGATTTCATCGATGCACTCATAAAAGATAAGAATTGAAACATAACGGGAGCATCATGAAGAATACGACTAACACATTTAAGCCTAACCCACTTCCTATGCGTTGGGATTTTTTGATCAAACAATTTATGGGAGCAAGAATCAACTAGCATAGGAAGGTGAAACAAGCAAAACTTCAAGATTTTCAACACATAAAGAGGAAACTTGATATTATTTCAATATGTAAAAGCATATGTTCCTCTATCATAGTAATTTTCAGTAGCATCATGAATGAATTCAACAATATAACTATCACATAAATCTTTCTTTTCATGATTCACAAGCATAGAAATTTTACTACTCTCCACATAAGCAAAATTCGTCTCATTCATAGTAGTGGGAGGAGCAAATTCAACAAAATAGCTATCATGGGATTGAAAATTAAAATCAAGATAAAAAGTCTCATGGTTATCATTATTATTTATAGCATACATGTCATCACAATAATCATCATAGATAGGAACTTTATTCTCATCATAATAAATTTGCTCATCAAAACCTGGGGGACTAAAAATACCATCTTCATCGAACATAGCATTCCCAAGCTTGTAGCTTTGCATATCATTAGCATCATGGATATTCAGGGAATTCATACTAACAACATTGCAATCATGCTCATCATACAAAGATTTAGTGCCAAACATTTTAGTAACTTCTTCTTCTAACACTTGAGCACAATTTTCCTTTACATCATTTTCACAAAAGACATTATAAAGATGAAGCATATGAGGCAACCTCAACTCAATTTTTTTGTAGTTTTCTTTTATATACTAAACTAGTGATAAAACAAGAAACTAAATGATTCAATTGCAAGATCCAAAGATATAACTTCAAGCACTTACGTCCCCAGCAACGGCGCCAGAAAAGAGCTTGATGTCTACTATGCAACCTTCTTCTTGTAGACTCGTGTTGGGCCTCCAAGCGTAGAGTTTTGTAAGACAGTAGCAATTTCCCCTCAACTAGATGACCTAAGGTTTATCAATCCATGGGAGGCGTAGGATGAATATGGTCTCTCTCAAACAAACCTGCAACCAAATAACCAAGATTCTCTTGTGTCCCCAACACACCCAATACAATGGTAAATTGTATAGGTGCACTAGTTCGGCGAAGAGATGGTGATACAAGTGTAGTATGGATAGTGGATATGGGTTTTGTAATCTGAAAATATAAAAACAGCAAGGTAACTAGTAACAAAAGTGAGCAAAAATGGTATTGCAATGCTTGGAACCAAGGCCTAGGGTTCATACTTTCACTAGTGAAAGTTCTCTCAACAATGATAACATAATTAGATCATATGGCAATCCCTCAATGTGCGACAAAAGTCACACCAAAGTTCCTATCGCGGAGAACATAAGATGAAATTGCTTGTAGGGTACGAAACTACCTCAAAGTTATTCTTTCCGATCAATCCATAGCTATTCCTATAAGTGTCACAAACAGCCCTAGAGTTTGTAGTAAAAAACACCATATGAGAACACATCAATCAACCCAATGTCACCTAGATACTCCAATGTCACCACAAGTATCAGTGGGTCAATTATACGATATGCACCAAACAACTTCAGATTCATAATATTCAATCCAACACAAAGAACCTCAAAGAGTGCCCCAAGATTCCTACCGGAGAAACAAAGACGAAAACGTGCATCAACCCCTATGCATAGATTACCCCAATGTCACCTCGGGAATCCGCGAGTTGAGTGCCAAAACATACATCAAGTGAATCGATAGAACACCCCATTATCACCACATGTATCCCACGCAAGATGTACATCAAGTATTCTCAAATCCAAAGAAGTATTCAATCTGATAATAGTGAAACCTCAAAGGTAAAACTCAATTCATCACAAGAGGATAGAGGGGGAGAAAGACCATATGATCCAACTATAGTAACGATGCTCGTGGTACATCAAGATCGTGCCAAATCAAGAACACGAGAGAGAGAGAGAGAGAGATCAAACACATAGCTACTGGTACATACCCTCAGCCTCGAGGGTGAACTACTCCCTCCTTGTCACGGAGACCGCCAGTATGATGAAGATGGCCTCTGGTGATGGTTTCCCCCTCCGGAAGGGTGCCGGAACGGGCTCCCGATTGGTTTTTCGTGGCTACAGAGGCTTGCGGAGGCGGAACTTCTGATCTAGGTTTCCTTCTAGGGTTTTGGTATTTATAGGAATTTTTGGCGTGGGTCTCATGTCAAGGGGGTCCATGAGGCAACGATAGCGGCTTGAAGTTATGTCGGTATTTCCCGAAAGAGGAACGGATGATGCAGCACAACGGCGGTAGATATTTCCTTCAGTGATGAAACCAAGGTTATCGAATAGGAGAACAAAGCACCTGCACACAAATAACAAATACTCGCAACCCGACGTGTATAAGGGGTTGTCAATCCCTTTCGGGTAGTAGAGCCCCAGGATAGGCAAATAGACGTGAATAAAATTGTAGTAGATTGATAGATCGAATGCCAAATAAAATAAATAAGAATAAAACACTGCAAGGTATTTTTGTATTTTTCGTTTAATAGATCTGAAAATAAAACAAAAGGAAAAGTAGATCGCAAAGCCAAATAATATGAGAAAGAGACCCGGGGGCGTAGGTTTCACTAGTGGCTTCTCTCGAGAAAAATAGCAAACAGTGGGTAACAAAATTACTGTTGGGCAATTGGTAGAACTTCAAATAATCATGACGATATCCAGGCAATGATCATTACATAGGCATCACATCCAAGATTAGTAGACCGACTCCTGCCTGCATCTACTACTATTACTCCACACATTGACCGCTATCCAACATGCATCTAGTGTATTATGTTCATGGAGAAACAGAGTAATGCAATAAGAACAATGTCGTGATGTAGACAAGATCTATCTATGTAGATATAGACCCCATTGTTTTATGCATAGTAGCAACGATACATACGTGTTGGTTCCCCTTCTGTCACTGGGATCAAGCATCGTAAGATCGAACCCACTACAAATCACCTCTTCCCATTGCAAGATAAATAGATCAAGTTGGCAAACTAAAACCCAAATATCGGAGAAGAAATACAATGCTATAAGCAATCATGCATATAGGAGATCAAAGAAACTCAAATAACTTTCATGGATATAAAAAGATAGATCTGGTCATAAACTCAAAGTTCATCCGATCCCAACAAACACACCGCAAAAAAGAGTTACATCATATGGTTCTCCAAGAGACCATTGTATTGAGAATCAATTGAGAGAGAGGAAGCCATCTAGATACTAACTACGGACCCGAAGGTCTACAAAGAACTACTCACGCATCATCGGAGAGGCACTAATGGAAGTGGTGAACCCCTCTGTGATGGTGTCTAGATTGGATCTGGTGGTTCTGGACTCTGCGGTGGCTGGAATTGATTTTCGTCGACTCTCCTAGGGTTTCTATAATATTGGCATATTTATAGAGCAAATAGGTGGTCCGGGGAGCACCCGAGGTGGGCACAACCCACTAGGGAGCACCTGGGCCTCCTGGCGCGCCCTGGTGGGTTGTGACCCCCTCGGAGCACCCGCAGGCGCTACCTTGTCCCATTGGTGTCTTCTGGTTCATAAAAAATCTCTGCAAAGTTTCGTTGAATTTGGACTTAGTTTGGTATTGATTTCCCGCGATGTAAAAAACATGCGGAAAACAGCAACTGGCACTTGGCACTATGTCAATAGCTTAGTACCAAAAATGATATAAAATGACTATAAAATGATTATAAAACATCCAATAATGATAATATAACAAGATGGAACAATCAAAAATTATAGATACGTTGGAGACATATCAGCATCCCCAAGCTTAACTCCTGCTCGTCCTCGAGTAGGTGAGTGATAAAAACATAATTCTTGATGTGGAATGCTGCCTAACATGTTATCTCATATTTCTTTTCTTTATAGCATGGACATTTGGACTTTTATTTTGTTCAAAGCAATAGTCTAGTTTTTACATGATAACTTACTCAAGCATATCATCAAGCAACCATGTCTTTCAAAATATCAACGCTAAAATAAGCTATCCCTAGCCCATCATGCTTAATCATTGATCCATTCATGAAACACACTCGCATATTACTACACCCAATACTCAAGTACAATCATAGTGCCTCCTAGTTGGTGCTTTATAAGAGAAGATGGAGACTCAAATTCAAAATAAAAATTGCATAAAGTAAAAGAAAGGCCCCTCGTAGAGGGAAGTAGGGATTTGTAGAGGTTCCAGAGCTCAAAGCGAAAAACTTAGAGATAAAAACATTTTGGAATGTGTGTCCTTCCCACCAACGAAAGTGACTTAGAGTTACCAACACTTTCCATGCTAGATATATCATAGGCGGTTCCCAAATAGAAAATAAAGTTTATTCCTTTTTCCACCATACTTTCACTTTCCATGGCTAGCCGAATCCACAGTTGCCTTCCATACCAACACTTCGCAAGTAATTTATTAGTTGACAACATAAAATAAATTCATTTTTCATTTAGGGACTGGGCATCCCAAATACCTTTGCCTTACTCTCGTGCAATGAGAAGTGAATAAACACACATCATGAGAATAACACATCTAGCATGGAAAATATTAGCCACCTCTCACCGCTCCGCGAGCGGTACGAACACACAAAAGAGAAGTTTATTTTGAAAATTAGAGATGGCACATACAAAGTTGCTTAGAACAGTAAAAGAATACCGCATATAGGTAGATATAGTGGACTCATGTGGCAAAACTGGTTTAAAGGTTTTTGGATGCGCAAGTAGTGATCATACTTATTGCAAAATGAAGGCTAGCAAAAGATTGAGAAGCGACCAACCAAGAAACCAATAATCTCATAAGCATTAAGAATAATTAACACCGAATAATGCACCACAAGTAGGATATACTTTCATTGCATTATTATTGACTTTCGTGCTTGCATAGGGAATCACAAACCTTAAAACCAATATTCTTACTAAAGCTTAATTACTCATCAACATGACTCACATATCACATCATCATACCTCAAACTATTACTAAGAATCAAGTTCATTTTGTCAAGTGATCTTCATGATATCCTTCTTGGATATCTATCACTTTGGGACAAATTTCCATGTGTTTCTTTTGATAAGCTCAAACAAAATAAGTGAAGATCATGGGCATGATATTTCTTTCTCTCAAATTAATTTAAGTGAAGCAAGAGAGAATTTCTTGAAAATTTTAATAACTCTCAAATAAATCTAAGTGAAGCAAGAGAGAATTTCTTCAAAAATACTAAAGCACATAGTGCTCAAAAAGATATAAGTGAAGCACTAGAGCAAGTCCATAGCTCATAAAAATTTAAGTGAAGCATAAAGAGCAATTCTAACAAGTCATGACATAATTTTGGCTCTCTCAAATAGGTGTGTCCAGCAAGGAATCAAGACTTAAAACACAAAATAAAACAAGCAAAGACTCATATCATACAAGACGCTCCAAGCAAAACACATAGTATGTGACGAATAAAAATATAGCTTCGAGTAAAAGAAAGAGGGGATGCACTCGGGGCATCCCCAAGATTAGTTGCTTGCTCTCTTTTGGATAATATATTGGGATGCTGGGGCATACCCAAGCTTAGGCTCTTCTTACTCCTTATTCCTTCATCCATCGTAAGATAACCCAAAACTTGAAAACTTCAATCACACAAAACTCAACAAAAGCCTTTGTAAGATCCGTTAGTATAAGAAAACAAATCACTACTATAAGTGTTGTAGTAAACCAATTCATATTTTGTCCTTGCATTATATCTACCGTATTCCAACTTTTCTATAGCAAAAACTCATCAAAGAAAACCATAGAGCCATCAAAACAAGCACACAACGCAAAGAAAACAGAATCTGTCAAAAACAGAATAGTCTGTAGCAATATTGATATTCCGAATACTTCTGTAACTCCAAAAACTCTGAAAATTTTGGATGACCTGGGAAATTTGTATATTAATGTGGGGACCCCGACTCATAAGTCGAGATCACCGAATGCACGTGTACAGTGATCCTAGAGATCAATGCTCACTGAACACACAGAAGCTGAATAACAAGAGTCTTACATCCATACATACCGTTTTACACAAGTAGGACCATTATGGTCAAGTCTTGAGTGTATCATCGCAGCGGAACTCTTCAATAACAACTTGGACCCATGCCATCTGCCTTAACCCTACAGGCATTCTGACTGGGAAGCGTCCTAGCTCGCATGTTCGTCATCGAAGAACTCTTCATCGAACTCATGTTCTTCCATGCCTGGCCAATTAAATAACCAGTGGCAAGCCAATGAGTACTTTGAATGTACTCGCAAGCAACCCATGTTTTGGCTCAAGATACAACAATGCATGATACAGGTAAATTTTGTAGAAAGCTAGTTTTGAGTGCAATGACATGCTCAACAACTTGTAAGACATGCATCAGGAGAATTCAAGTAACCATGAGGACAGGTTACAGATATCAACATAAATAGAGTGGGCATCAACCCAACTCAATCATGTCAAGTCCTTTGACTTGACCCAAGTAGTTCCTCCCACTTATCCAAACACATACACTGGTTTGTAAACATGTGGACGTAGCCCAAGAGCGGTTACCCAACTGTCCTTAACCGTGGACACGGCTATTCGAATAGTTTTACACTCTGCAGAGGTTGCACACTTTACCCACAATATCCGGGGAACTTCCTTGTCATCCATGACCCGCGGTACCTCAAGTACCCGGGGTAAGCACCCAATCACTATCTTTCCCTAGACGACACTAACATGGAGTCCACTCGTTGTTCTGTATCCTCACGATGTACATCATACGAGACTCACTCGAGATTGTAACATCCGAGAGGGGACACAACGGTGTATCCGGTGCCCTGTGAAAACAGTCATGGCCGCCCTACCTGGCACGACCCCGTCCCGAGAGAGCGCACCAACAACTCTCCCATCACTAGTAATGCGGGCTCCAAGCTAGTATCGGCCTAGGTAATCAATAATGCCCTTTCCCATATAAGGGTAGAGTGGTTGCGCATGTAAGGTTGGAATAACGGTCGCAACTTAAACCAATCCGTTTTTGAAAGCAACACACACACTTGCCTCGGTACACCACTTCGTCATCAAGCGGTTACCCATCTCATTATCTCCCTCGGGCATAAGTGGCACCCGACGGGGTTTTCGAAAAGTCCTTTGAAAATACTTTGTCTCCATCACCATGCATATTCCTGTCCCTTTTTGCGTAGCAACTACTTTAGCACCCTATCTACTCCCACCGGCATAACCTTCATAAGGAGGTAGGGTCATGCACAATGCAAGTATCAAAGAGGAAGTAACGGAGGTAAACCATCAAAGTGGTTCCACCTCATCATGATTCCGTTGCAACAACAATATGGTGCTATATGTCATGCATAAAAAGGGGTTTCATAGACATGGTCAAAGGGCTGCTTGCCTGGCTCAACAAAGTCTTCTGTGTTTTCAAAGTCTTCTGGTCCAACTCCTTCGCCAGCAACGCAATCTATCATTGCAAAATAATAACGAGAAAAATAAGGCAATAACAAAACAGAAAAACCAAAGTGCTCAGAAAAATGTCAACTCATTTTTGTTAAACACTAGGGTGAAAACTAAGAAGGGGAAAATTCCTAGTTTTGGATTTGGAGTCATGGAAACAGTGCTAGGAATTTTAAATGTCAGGCATAACTGCTCAAATTGAAATTTAAATTTGAACAATGAAGAAAAGTTGGTTTGATAAGAGTGGAAACAGCACCAATAAATAGGTGGGACTATTACAAGAATTTAGTAGTTGGAATTATTGCATTTGGATTATTATTTAATCCTGTGGAATTTTTGGAAAAGCTACAGAAAAAGAAAAGGAAAAAGGCCACTGTGCAACTGGGCCTATTCGGCCACGGTGCAGCAGGCCCAGGGGGAATCCAGCCCGCGCAAGGCTGCCACGTCGAAGGTGTATTTGGGAAATACGCCTCCAGCCGACGCAGCAAACCGGTGCACACGCGTGCGTGTTTAAACCTGACGCGCCGTCATCTTCAACCTTGGCCCAAAGAGGGAGGCGAGCACACCGGCATCGCTATGGTCGACGGCGAGGCGATCCAAGGGCATCAGCGTGCTCAGGGCAGAGTCGCCGTTCGGGTGGAGGTGGAGGCGGTCGCCGGAGTGTAGGGGTTCGCCGGCGACGAGGAAGCCGGCGGGAGGGCTTCGGGAGGGGTCAGAGACGCTGCGCGTGTGAGGCCGCTCATTGGAGCTCTCGGGTGGCCGGCGCGCGTGCGAGTAAGGGTAGCAGGAGGGAGAAGGAGGAGGGGGATAGAGGTGTAGCTTGCTGCGGATGTCGAGGAGCATCGGCTGGCGTGAGGGGGAGAGCCGAGGTAGCCGGAGGTGGTTGGCAGGGGGCGGCTACAGTGCGGGAGTGCACTGTAGCGCGCTCCAGAGCATGCAAATGGCCGGCATGCCATTTTTTTGGCAAAGTGGGCACGGCCACGCATGTCTGGTAGGTCTAGGGAGGAGTAAAGAATGTGGGGAAAGCCTTGGATGCCTTGGGTGGCCACTGGAGTGAGGAGGGAGGTGAGGAAGAGGGCTGCAAGGGCTGTCCAGAGAGGTAAAATAGGTGGTTTAACCCCTCAATTATTAATCTGAGATGCAGCCATTGCTACTGTAGGTAGAAGAGGTCTAGGAGGGGCTGTGGTAAAAAGTGGAGGCCATGGAGAAGAGTGGAAGAGGTCAAAACAGGGGTTTTAGTAAAATGGCAGAAGGTGTTTGATGCTTGTTTGGTTAACCAAATGAACTCCATTTGGCAGGAGACTCCTCGGGGTGAAATTGCACATATAATTAGGGCCTTCCACCAATTTGGAGCTTATTTGGGCAAAGTTGCTAATGAAACTTTTGTAAACCCTAGAAATCAACAGAAATGGACTTGTGTAGATCTATTTGATAAAATCACTTTCCCTTGATGCACCACTTGGTGCAGTGGCCTCATTTGGTCATGTGAACATCCTCACAAAAGTTGGGGTCAAGGAGAGAAAGTTGGTAGTACAAAGTTGTTCAAATTTGATTGTGGTCAGAGAGGGTTTTGGGGCACTTTGATCAAGATAACATTCTCTCCAACTTGTGCCATTTGGTATAGATGAATAATTTGACCATTTGAGCATGTGCACCAAGTTTTAGAACATTTGGACATGTTTGGCAATGTAAAGTTGCTCAAACTTCAAAATGGACAAAAATGGTTTTGAGGGGATTTCATGGGGTTATGCTATTCTCCAGGACATTATACTTGGCAAGATCATCCAACATGTCATATGTGACATGCTAGAATTTTCTTGGAATTTTTGGGGAATATTTCCTTTGTAAATATTTCAAAAGCTTGAAATATCCAGAAAGGGTATTTGAGGGATTTTACCATTATTTTGAACATGACCATGTGTTGAAACTCTTATATATGGACAATATATGTCCACTGAGTTTCTCTAGGTTTTTGTCAAATATTTTTGAAACAGTAAAATAATTTTTCCCTATTAAAGACCATTCCTGGCCTTAAGAAAAAGCTTTTAAATAAAATAGGAAAATAACTTTTAAAATTATATTTTTGTGGTTTATGGTAGTCCTATATCTAATAGGATTCAAATATACTTTTTTAAAGATTTTTCACACCCCAAATCAAGTACTTGCAGTGCAAACCTCAATTCAGGGGTTTTTGGAAAACTAATTTTTGAAAATACTATTTGGCCAAATTATTTTTGTAAGAAAATACTATATTGCACTATACACATGGCATGATCATTGTGCAGAAGTTTGGGGCAAGGAGATGAAGTATGGGAGGGGGAGTTGTGTTGACTTTAAAGAGCACTTGAAAAAAACACAGAGAGAAAACCAACTTCAAATAAAAGCCAAATAATGCAAAAGTTTTTGTCAAACCACACTTTATCATGATTTATTAGCTTAAGTCTGGTGGCATGAAAATCAGGGTGTGACAGACCTACCCCCTTACAAGAATATCGTCCCCGAGATTCCCAAACTAGTCATGGAAAGGAATACGAAAACTGGATCCGGGGGTAGTCTTCATGTCCTCATACTGCTTGTTCTTCTGAGTGGTGCTCCATTGAACCTTGAAGTACTCGATGGCGTGGCTTCGGGTATGACATCCTGCTTGATCCATATTGCTATTGGGGTCTCTTGCGTAAGTCATATTAGGCTGGAGGTCAATGGCTCGGTGATCGATGTCCTTGTAGGGATCGGGTTGGTTAGGAAGTTGGAAGCACTTCCGAAGCTGTGACTCATGGAAAGTGTTGTGCATAGTGGGTGGCTCAGGTGGTAATTCTAGCTGGTAGCCGTCTATTCTTTGTCTTGTAGTGATCTTGGAGAAGGTCAATAAATCTTGGTGTGAGTTTCTCTTGACATGAAAATGCTTGGTTCTCTTGAGAGAAGTGGCTTGCAGATACACCTGGTCTTCGACGAGAAAGTTCACTTCTTGACGATGGTGGTTGGTGTAGTTCTTCCTCATTGGCATAGCGGTCTTAAAATGTTCCTTGACTAGATGAATGGCTCTTCTTCCGTCTTTGGGTGGACAAGTAGGTCACCAAATGATGATGACAACTATCTTGTCTAAGCACTCCATGAAGACTTTGTTCACGGGGTACATAAAGTAGGCTGGGGATATTGGTGGTGGTCACGGTTGAGTATGGTCCGAGGTGTTCTCGATCTAGAGTCAAGACCTATGGTCATGACCCGACCATGTTGTAGCTTGGTAGGGCTTAAGGGTTTCAAGGATTCTAGTGTGCGAGTGAACATTTTATTATCTTATCCTTAAGCACGGTTTCTGAGATGCCAATAGTCTATCTAGTCCTTCAAACAAATAACCTTATACCACCAAAAGCATCAACTCTTGTAGGCCAAATCCAATCATCACTCATGTGATCTATATACTCGTGACTCCCGAGAGGAGGTCTAACAAAACTATATATGTCTATGATCCCCAAACTCATATGTATGGCTACCCCTAAAAATCCATGGGTAGAGCATACAATCTTCCAAGAGGGAATAAATCATGAAAATCCAAGTGCGCATCCTATTCTTTCAAGGTCCATGTTAGTGTATCTCTATCCTAAGGAAACACGTCATATGCCACTCCAAAATCTTGTTTCCTTCCTATGAATCAACTCCAACAACCCGTTAACTTCCATTAATCACTACATAATCCTTTAATTCTACAAATCCAGTGTCTATGATCTCCTAAAGTCCTTTAATCCCCAAATACTTTAAAAGGCTATCTCTGCTATAGTCAGTCCACCAATTCCATTATCATGGTCAAGTAAACTCCAAGGTCAAGCTTATATCATCTCCGACAAATAATCCAATCTCCTAGTTTATTATCCTCCAAGAAACATGGTATCATGATCGAGATCATCATTCTAAATCCAATTTACTCCAAACCATGTAGACTTACTCACCACCTGTAATCAACTAGGATCACCTATTTAAATCCAAATCTCATGTCCAACAAGAATTCCTACATGTTTCCCCCAAGTCATTTACGTACTAACAACTGTCTCCTATCAATATCCCATGGCTAAGTTAAATCCATATACTTCCAAGAATTCTAGCTTGCGATCATAATTGCCCTACTAAATCCAGTTTACTCAAGGGTAAGGAAAGCTATGCTACTCTATAATCATGATCCCACCAAGTTCATCTACCAACATGAAAGCCTCATAATCCACCAAATAGTCTCATATAATTCCTCAAAGTCATTGATATAAACTCATCAAGTCATCTATCCTCTATTCCTATATCCTCAAACTGGTCTTCCCTATGGCATCGTCAGTTCTGGTGCTATATTAGGATGATAATGTTCTTGTTCACTATGTCCGCTAGTTCCATAATGAACCCAATGTTGTGCAAGGTTTACATAGGCTTAACTGATCCTCTTGCGATTCTGTGGGTTAAGCACATGGTTAAGGGCTAGAGCTGGGGTATCTCGTGAAGTCTCGAAGGGTCTAGGGATGGGGTTTCCAGTCATGAGGGGTAAAACTATGGGTTTGCACCTGGTCGAGGAGGCTGTAGCAAAAAGTCTTCAGTGTCAGTTGCTTGCCGAGGTGGAATCCTTAGTGCATTTTGTCTTGCTGGTCTTTAGAGATGAGAGAGATGAGAGAGAAAATAGCATAGAGGAGGGGAATGCCAAAAGAGGGTTTTATGGTACAAGTGTAAACAAACAAGTGCCATAAAGGCCACACACAATTCCATTAAGACATGATAGGTGATACAGTCGCGTACAAGCTACCTAGGGAAAATGTGCGACTTATATCAAAACACAAACAAATAAAAACAAGTAACATAGAACGTGGTTCCATTCGAACCATCACAAGGAATCGACTACGCATATGGGGGTACACGACTCATCCTACCCTAGGGGTTCCCGGACTTGGTAGTCGTGCTTGCTCGGAGAGAAGGGCTCTCAGTCTTCAGTTTCTGGGTTCCCCTTGTGGTGCCAATGGGTATGCGACAGTCGGCCACCTATTGGGACACATCCTTTTAATGTGGCCAAGTTCACCACACCCATGACAAGTGACGGAAGCAAAAAGGTTGTCGTTCAGTCTTGGGTTAAGTCGTTGGTGGCCTGACGACGATCTTCTACGAGGTGGATATGGAAATTCATTTCTATGCCTCCCCCGTGGGGTTTGGTTGCGGGTTTTCCGAAGTTCCTCGATTTGTTGCTTTTGATTGGCAATGTGGGCTTGTAAGGCAGTGATTTGCTGTCCTTGCTCGGCCACCTTCTTCTTCTCGAGGCAGTGGAGGTGCAGAAGTGAAGGGAGGTCTTGGCGAGCCTTAAGGAATGTCTCGGTAAGGTGACGTAGAAGGTAGTCTCCTGCGTTGATGAAGCGGATCTGGTACTTGAGGGTTGGATCCTCGTCTTCTGAGGAAATCATCACTTGAGTTGGGGCTCCAAATCTGTTCTTGCCAGGTAGATAGCGGGTGGCATGTTCTTCTTTCATTTCTGGAAGGAGGTCTGAAAGACGGAGGAGCGCTTCATATGCCACTTGCTGAATGGCTAGGTCTCTTGTTGGCATGTGTGGTCCAATGAAGAACCACCCCTGGGGTGAGGTCTTGGCAGGCACAAAAACCTTGGCGTAGAACTCCTTGAGCACACCATTTTCCAGTTCATGCAGGGTGTACATGGGCAGCAAGGGATAGTGGCATTGTTGGAGGTAGTCTTTTAGGAGTGATGGGAATCCTGTCATAAGGAGTCTCAAGGAGGCGACGACCATCTACAAAAGTTGAATAGGGGAGGTCAATAAGGAGAAATATCCCTTAGGTTTGGGAAATCTCAGCCAAGAAGAGGAGAATAGAGGGTCTTGCAAACGGGTTTTGTCCTATCTAATGCCCATGCTAACTAAGGCTTCCTACAGTCGGGATAGCTCTGATACCAGCTCTGTGGGGACCCTGACTCATAAGTCGAGATCACCGAATGCACGTGTACAGTGATCCCAGAGATCAATGCTCACTGAACACACAGAAGCTGAATAACAAGAGTCTTACATTAATACATACTGTTTTACACAAGTAGGACCATTATGGTCAAGTCTTGAGTGTATCATCGCAGCGGAACTCTTCAATAGCAACTTGGACCCATGCCATCTACCTTAACCCTACAGGCATTCTGATTGGGAAGCGTCCTAGCTCGCATGTTCGTCACCGAAGAACTCTTCATCGAACTCCTGTTCTTCCATGCCTGGCCAATTAAATAACCAGTGGCAAGCCAATGAGTACATTGAATGTACTCGCAAGCAACCCATGTTTTGGCTCAAGATACAACAATGCATGATATAGGTAAATTTTGCAGAAAGCTAGTTTTGAGTGCAATGACATGCTCAACAACTTGTAAGACATGCATCAGGAGAATTCAAGTAACCATGAGGACAGGTTACAGATATCAACATAAATAGAGTGGGCATCAACCCAACTCAATCATGTCAAGTCCTTTGACTTGACCCAAGTAGTTCCTCCCACTTATCCAAACACATACACTGGTTTGTAAACATGTGGACGTAGCCCAAGAGCGGTTACCCAACTGTCCTTGACCGTGGACATGGCTATTTGAATAGTTTTACACTCTGCAGAGGTTGCACACTTTACCCACAAGATCCGGGGAACTTCCGTGTCATCCACGACCCGCGGTACCTCAAGTACCCGAGGTAAGCACCCGATCACTATCTTTCCCTAGACGACACTAACATGGAGTCCACTCGTTGTTCCGTATCCTCACGATGTACATCATATGAGACTCACTCGAGATCGTAACATCCGAGAGGGGACACAACGGTGTATCCGGTGCCCTGTGAAAACAGTCATGGCCGCCCTACCTGGCATGACCCCGTCCCGAGAGAGTGCACCAACAACTCTTCCATCACTAGTAATGCGGGCTCCAAGCTAGTATCGGCCTAGGTAATCAATAATGCCCTTTCCCATATAAGGGTAGAGTGGTTGCGCATGTAAGGTTGGAATAACGGTCGCAACTTAAACCAATCCGTTTTTGAAAGCAACACACACACTTGCCTCGGTACACCACTTCGTCATCAAGCGGTTACCCATCTCATTATCTCCCTCGGGCATAAGTGGCACCCGACGGGGTTTTCGAAAAGTCCTTTGAAAATACTGTCTCCATCACCATGCATATTCCTGTCCCTTTTTGCGTAGCAACTACTTTAGCACCCTATCTACTCCCACCGGCATAACCCTCATAAGGAGGTAGGGTCATGCACAATGCAAGTATCAACAAGGAAGTAACGGAGGTAAACCATCAAAGTGGTTCCACCTCATCATGATTCCGTTGCAACAAAAATATGGTGCTATATGTCATGCATAAAAAGGGGTTTCATAGACATGGTCAAAGGGCTGCTTGCCTGGCTCAACAAAGTCTTCTGGGTTTTCAAAGTCTTCTGGTCCAACTCCTTCGCCAGCAACGCAATCTATCGTCGCAAAATAATAACAAGAAAAATAAGGCAATAACAAAACAGAAAAACCAAAGTGCTCAGAAAAATGTCAACTCATTTTTGTTAAACACTAGGGTGAAAACTAAGAAGGGGAAAATTCCTAGTTTTGGATTTGGAGTCATGGAAACAGTGCTAGGAATTTTAAATGTCAGGCATAAATGCTCAAATTCAAATTTAAATTTGAACAATGAAGAAAAGTTGGCTTGATAAGAGTGGAAACAGCACCAATAAATAGGTGGGATTATTACAAGAATTTAGGAGTTGGAATTATTGCATTTGGATTATTATTTAATCCTGTGGAATTTTGGAAAAGTTACAGAAAAAGAAAAGGAAAAAGGCCACTGTGCAACTAGGCCTATTCGGCCACAGTGCAGCAGGCCCATGGGGAATCCAACCCGTGCAAGGCTGCCACGTCAAAGGCATACTTGGGAAATACGCCTCCAACCGACGCAGCAAACCGGTGCGCGCGCGTGCGTGTTTAAACCTAACGCGTCGTCGTCTTCAACCTCGACCCAGAGAGGGAGGCGAGCTCACCGGCGTCGCTATGGTTGACAGCGAGGCGATCCAAGGGCATCAGCATGCTCAGGGCGGAGTCGCCGTTCGGGTGGAGGTGGAGGCGATCGCCGGAGTGTAGGGGTTCGCCGGCGACGAGGAAGCCGGCGGAAGGGCTTTGGGAGGTGCTTGCCCCGGTCGATTCCGACTGCAATAGAGAGGGGAGATAGAGGGGAAATGGTAAGAGAGGTGAGGCGGTTCCAGATCATGAGAGAGGGGGGGGCAAAGGAGGCCTGTACCACGAGATCGACGGCGACCCGAAGCGGCGGATCTCGAGCTCGGGCGGCTCTGGGAGTGAACGGGAGGCCCAGTGGGGCTATTTGGAGTGGAAGAGGACGAGTGGTGGCTAGAGGGGGGCTCGGGGATGCCTTATATAGGCGAGCGGCGGTCCACTGTGGGATCGTGCGCCGGGGGCTCGTGCTCATCTCTACGGGCCTCGGGAGGGTGCTGTGCCGAGTCTAGGGCGTTCGTGGGGGTCAACTACGCCCAGGGGGAGAAGAGAGGGAGCGGGGAGGGGTCAGAGACGCCGCACGTGTGAGGCCGCTCATTGGAGCTCTCGGGCGGCCGGCACGCGTGCGAGCAAGGGCAGCAGGAGGGAGAAGGAGGAGGGGGACAGAGACGTAGCGTGCTGCGGACATTGAGGAGCATCGGCTGGCGTGAGGGGGAGAGCCGAGGTGGCCGGAGGTGGTTGGCAGGGGGCGGCTACAGTGCGGGAGCGCACTATAGCACGCTCCAGAGTGTGCAAATGGCCGACATGCCATTTTTTGGCAAAGTGGGCATGGCCACGCATGTCTGGTAGCTCTAGGGAGGAGTAAAGAATGTGGGGAAAGCCTTGGATGCCTTGGGTGGCCACTGGAGTGAGGAGGGAGGTGAGGAAGAGGGGTGCAAGGGCTGTCCAGAGAGGTAAAAGAGGTGTTTTCACCCCTCAATTATTGATCTGAGATGCAGCCATTGCTACTGGAGGTAGAAGAGGTCTAGGAGGGGCTGTGGTAAAAAGTGGAGGCCATGGAGAAGAGTGGAAGAGGTCAAAACAGGGGTTTTAGTAAAATGGCAGAAGGTAATTGATGCTTGTTTGGTTAAGCAAATGAACTCCATTTGGCAGGAGACTCCACAGGGTGAAATTGCACATATAATTAGGGCCTTCCACCAATTTGGAGCTTATTTGGGCAAAGTTGCTAATGAAACTTTTGTAAACCCTAGAAATCAACAGAAATGGACTTGTGTAGATCTATTTGATAAAATCACTTCCCCTTGATGCACCACTTGGTGTAGTGGCCTCATTTGGTCATGTGAACATCCTCACAAAAGTTGGGGTCAAGGAGAGAAAGTTGGTAGTATAAAGTTGTTCAAATTTGATTGTGGTCAGAGAGGGTTTTGGGGCACTTTGATCAAGATAACATTCTCTCCAACTTGTGCCATTTGGTATAGGTGAATAATTTGACAATTTGAGCACGTGCACCAAGTTTTAGAACATTTGTACATGTTTGGCAATGTAAAGATGCTCAAACTTCAAAATGGACAGAAATGGTTTTGAGGGGATTTCATGGGGTTATGCTATTCTCCATGACATGAGACTTGGCAAGATCATCCAACATGTCATATGTTACATGCTAGAATTTTCTTGGAATTTTTGGGGAATATTTCCTTTGTAAATATTTCAAAAGCTTGAAATATCCAGAAAGGGTATTTGAGGGATTTTACCATTATTTTGAACATGACCATGTGTTGAAACTCTTATATATGGACAATATATGTCCATTGAGTTTCTCTAGGTTTTTGTCAAATATTTTTGAAACAATAAAATAATTTTCCCTATTAAAGACCATTTCTGGCCTTAAGAAAAAGCTTTTAAATAAAATAGGAAAATAACTTCTAAAATTATATTTTTGTGGTTTATGGGTGTCCTATATGTAATATGATTCAAATATACTTTTTGAAAGATTTTTCACACCCCAAATCAAGTACTTGCAGTGCAAACCTCAGTTCAGGGGTTTTTGGAAAACTAATTTTTGAAAATACTATTTGGCCAAATTATTTTTGTAAGAAAATACTATATTGCACTATACACATGGAATGATCATTGTGCAGAAGTTTGGGGCAAGGAGATGAAGTATGGGAGGGGGAGTTGTGTTGACTTTAAAGAGCACTTGAAAAAAACACAGAGAGAAAACCAACTTCAAATAAAATCCAAATAATGCAAAAGTTTTGGTCAAAACACACTTTATCATGATTTATTAGCTTAAGTGTGGTGGCATGAAAATCAGGGTGTGACAATTAATCTACTGCAAAAGGAATTGGTATTTTATACATCTCTAGTTTAAAATGAAAATTATTTTCACGGGCGCAAAAGTTTTTGTTTTTTCAGCAAGATCAAATAACTCTCACTAAAGAAGATCCTAAAGGCTTTACTTGGCACAAACACTAATTAAAACACAATCATAACAGTAGTATAATTTTGCAAACACTCAAGAACAGAAAGCATAAAGCAAAAATAAATTTTATTCATTGAAAGCGCTATAGTTTTACGGCCTTAGCTAGGTATAAAGCAAGAGTCTAAGTTTTGTCATCTTTGTTCTTAATTTCCTCAGGGGTGTTCTTGTCATGAGGTTTTGTAAAGACAACATAAAACATATTATCCATAGAAACCTTAGCATTCCTAAGTTGGTTTTCATCATACCCCCTTTGATTTCCCGCCACAATCCAAGAGTGATTGATTAACATTATTGAAAACTTGTTGGATTATATCTAAAATGTGGACTCTTTTTAAGGTTCTCATCAAAGATTTTATTATCCCCAAGAAATTGCCTTAGCGAATAATCACTATTGTAAAGAATTTCGTCTATCATGGGATTTTCATGATTCATAACATAAAAATCAAAGATTTCCCTAGCTTCCCGTATTATGTAGTCAAATTCATTCACAAGAACAAGAGTGGCTAACTTTTTAGCTTTTGGATTCTTTATAACGGGAAGCTCAAAAAACAATCTTTGCAAAGTAGGATGACTACGGATAAATTTGCTTTCAAGTTTTAGAACTAGTGCTGAAATAGCATCCGCATAAGATCTAGTAATCCTAAGTATAGGCGCACCATCAAGACTTAAATTTCCAACATAATTGAAAAAATCTTGGATACGTTCTTTTCCCATAACATTCCCTTGACCCAAGATAAAAGTTTTATCATCCAGATTGCCCGTACGTCCTATCTTAGGAGTTAAGCCGTCATCTATTGGTGCCATACTGAAATCAGTCATGATTGCAAGCAAAGGATAGATCTGACGAGAAAATGACAAACAAAAAAGAGGGGCGAATAAAAACAGCAAATTTTTGTGAGGTGGGGGAGAGGAAAACGAGAGGCAAATGTCAAATAATGTAAATTGCGAGGAGATGAGATTTGTGATTAGGATCCTGGTATATGTTGAAAATCTTCCCCGACAACAGCGCCAGAAATTCCTTTTGATAGCGGCTTGAAGCTACGTCATTATTTCCCCAAAGAGGAAGGGATGATGCAGCACATCGGCGGTAGGTATTTCCCTCAATGATGAAACCAAGGTTATCGAACTAGTAGGAGAACCAAGCAACACAACGTAAACAACACAAATACTCGCAACCCGACATGTAAAAGGGGTTGTCAATCCCTTTCGGGTAGCGGTGCCCCAAGATAGGCAAACAAACGTGAATAAAATTGTAGTAGATTGATAGATCGAACGCCAAATAAAATAAATAAGAATAAAACGCAGCAAGGTATTTTTGTATTTTTGGTTTAATAGATCTGAAAATAAAAGAAAAGGAAAAGTAGATCGCAAAGGCAAATAATATGAGCAAGAGACCCAGGGGTCGTAGGTTCACTAGTGGCTTCTCTCGAGAAAACTAGCAAATGGTGGGTAAACAAATTACTGTTGGGAAATTGGTAGAACTTCAAATAATCATGAAGATATCCAGGCAATGATCATTACATAGGCATCACGTCCAAGATTAGTAGACCAACTCCTGCCTGCATCTATTACTATTACTCCACACATCGATCGCTATCCAGCATGCATCTAGTGTATTAAGTTCATGGAGAAACAGAGTAATGCAATAAGAATCATGACATGATGTAGACAAGATCTATCTATGTAGAGATAGACCCCATCGTTTTATCCTTAGTAGCAATGATACATACGTGTCGGTTCCCCTTCTGTCATTGGGATCAAGCATCGTAAGATCGAACCGACTACAAATCACCTCTTCCCATTGCAAGATAAATAGATCAAGTTGGCCAAACAAAACCAAAATATCGGAGAAGAAATACGAGGCTATAAGCAATCATGAATATAAGAGTCAAAGAAACTCAAATAACTTTTATGGATATAAAAACATAGATTTGATCATAAACTCAAAGTTCATCCGATCCTAACAAACACACCGCAAAAAAGAGTTACATCATATGGATCTCCAAGAGACCATTGTGTTGCGAATCGAATGAGAGAGAGGAAGCCATCTAGATACTAACTATGGACCCGAAGGTCTACAAAGAACTACTCATGCATCATCGGAGAGGCACCAATGAAAGTGGTGAACCCCTCCGTGATGATGTCTAGATTGGATCTGGTGGTTCTGGACTCTACGACGGCTAGAATTGATTTTCGTCGACTCCCCTAGGGTTTCTGGAATATTGGGGTATTTATAGAGCAAAGAGGTGGTCCGGGGAGCACCCGAGGTTGGCACAACCCACCAGGGCGTGCCTGGGCCTCCTGGTGCACCCTGGTGGGTTGTGCTCCCCTCGGAGCACCCCCCCAAACGCTGCATTGGTCCATTGGGTGTCTTCTGGTCCATAAAAAATCTCTGTAAAGTTTCATTGCACTTGGACTCCGTTTGGTATTAATTTCCTGCAATGTAAAAAACTTGGAGAAAACAGCTACTGGCACTTGGCACTATGTCAATAGGTTACTACCAAAAAACTATATAAAATGATTATAAAACATCCAAGATTGATAATATAACAACATGGAAGAATAAAAAATTATAGATACGTTGGAGACGTATCAGACAGCGACAAGTCAGGGGGTGCACCCTCCACCAATGTCGTTGCCTCGGGACTCTTTTGGCCCAACTCTTGTGCTTCGGGGGCTTCCTCTGGTGTATAAAAATCATCGTAAAGTTTTAGCTCGTTTGGACTCCATTTGATATTCCTTTTCTGTAAAACTCAAAAACAAGGAAAAAAGAAACTGGCACAGGGCTCTGGTTTATAAGTTAGTCCCAAAAATAATATAAAATAACATATTAATGCATATAAAACATCCAAAATAGATAATATAATAGCATTGAATAATTAAAATTTATAGACATGTTGGAGACATATCAGAAATGACATGTCCCCGAAGTAGATTTCCTATCAACCAAGTCACCAGCCCAATCTAAGTCTGAATATCCAACGAGATCAAACTATTCTCCCTTAGGATACCATAAACCTAAGGTGGGGGTGTGAGCCAAATATCTCAGAATGCACTTGACCGCTTGGTGATGCGATTCTTTCGGTGCAGCTTGATAGCGGGCACACATGCAAACACTCAGCATAATGTCAGGTCTCACTACTGTAGGATGCTGCTAACGCGAACTACGATCGGAGACCCTTTGATGAAACTGCGTGCGATGCAATAATCGGAAACGATGGTGTAAAAAACCATAAAAAGGTGCAAAACGTTTGCGATGACGGATGCAACAAACACGGTTTGGATTTTAGTTGCGTGTGCGATGCAGGGCATATGGTTCAGTGCAATTAACTGTTTGCGATGAGGAGGAACAAAAGAAACGGGTAGCCAGATGAAGGTGTGTGCGATATACATCATACGGTTCACTCGGATGAACTGATCGTGATTAGAAAACACAAAAGAAACGGTCAACCAGATCAAGGTGTGTGCGATATACGACATGTGGTTCACTCAGATGAACTGTTTGTCTTGAGACAAGAGAACAGAAACGGTTGAATATAACAAGATGAGTGTGATACACGACAAATAGGTCTGTAATCACAAAATGTGTGCGAAGATCGATAATAACATAGACGATTGCTTCTAATAAGACTGCTACCTCTTGAGCTTGCGTTGGTTTTTCCCTTGAAGAGGAAATGGTGATGCAGCAAAGTAGCGTACGTATTTCCCTCAGTTTTGAGAACCAAGGTATCCATCCAGTAGGAGACAACTCGACAAGCCATTGAATACCTCCACACAAAAAACACCAACTTGCAACCAACGTGACAAAGGGGTTGTCAATCCCTTCACGGTTATTTGCAAAGTCAGATCTGATAGAGATGGATAAATGGTAAAGTAATATTTTTGGTATTTTTGGTTTATGGAACGGAAAGTAAAAGATTGCAAGGAAAGTAAATCGAAAACTAAAATTATAGATCGAAAACTTATATGATGGAAAGTAGACCCGGGGGCCATAGGTTTCACTAGAGGCTTCTCTCAAGATAGAAGATATTACAGTGGGTGAACACATTACTGTCGAGCAATTGATAGAAAAGCACAAAGTTATGACGATATCCAAGGCAATGATCATGAATATAGGCATCACATCCGTGTCAAGTAGACCGAAACGATTCTACATCTACTACTATTACTCCACACATCGACCGTTATCCACCATGCATCTAGAGTATTAAGTTCATAAAGAACGGAGTATCGCCTTAAGCAAGATGACATGATGTACAGGAATTAACTCAAACAATATGATGAAAACCCCACCTTGTTATCCTCGATGGAAACAATACAATACGTGCCTTGCTGCCCCTACTATCACAGGGAAAGGACACCGCAAGATTGAACCCAAAGCTAAGCACTTCTCCCATTGCAAGAAAAACCAATCTAGTTGGCCAAACCAAATCGATAATTCGAAGAGACTTGCAAAGGTATCAAATCATGCATAAAAGAATTCAGTGGATATTCAAATTATATTCATAGATAAGCTAATCATAAATCCACAATTCATCGGATCTCGACAAACACACCGCAAAAGAGTATTACATCGAATAGATCTCGAAGAACATCGAGGAAAACATGGTATTGAGAATCAAAGAGAGAGAAGAAGCCATCTAGCTACTAGCTATGGACCCATAGGTCTGAGGTAAACTACTCACGTTTCATCGGAGAGGCAATGGTGTTGATGTAGAAGCCCTCCATGATCTAATCCCCCTCTGGCAGGATGCCGAAAAAGGCCCCAAGATGGGATCTCATGGGTACAGAAGGTTGCGGCAGTGGAAAAGTGGTTTCGTGGCTCCCCTGGAAGTTTTCAGGCTATAGGAGTATATATAGGAGGAAGATCTAGGTCAGGAGGCCACCGAGGGGCCCACAAGGTTGGGGGCGCCCCACCCCTGGGCACGCCCTCCACCCTTGTGGCCGCCTCGTGGCTCTTATGACTTGCACTCCAAGTCTCATGGGTGTCTTCTGGTCCAAAAAAATCATCGTGAAAGTTTTATTCCGTTTGGACTCCGTCTGGTATTCCTTTTCTTCGAAACTCTAAAACAAGGAAAAAACAGAAACTGACACTGGGCTCTAGGTTAATAGGTTAGTCCCAAAAATCATATAAAATAGCATATTAATGCATATAAAACATCCAAAACATCTAATATAATAGCATGGAACAATCAAAAATTATAGATACATTGGAGACATATCAAGCATCTCCAAGCTTAATTTCTGCTCGTCCTCAAGTAGGTAAATGATAAAAATAGAATTTTTGATGTGGAAAGATACCTAACATATTTAACCATGTATTCCTCTGTATTGTGGCATGAATGAATGTTCAGATCCGTAAGATTCAAAACAAAAGCTTAATATTGACATAAAACAATAATACTTCAAGCATACTAACAAAATAATTATGTCTTCTCAAAATAACATGGCCAAAGAAAGCTTATCCCTACAAAATTACATGGTCTGGCTATGCTCCATCTTCATCACAAAAAATATTCAAATCATGCACAACCCCAATGACAAGCCAAGCAATTGTTTCATACTTTTGATGTTCTCAAACCTTTTCAACTTTCACGCGATACATGAGCATGAGCCATGGACATAGCACTATAGGTGGAATAGACGGTGGTTTTGGAGAAGACAAAAAATAAGGAGATAGTCTCACATCAACTAGGCTTATCAACGGGCTATGGAGATGCCCATTAATAGATATCAATGTGAGTGAGTAGGGATTGCCATGCAACGGCTGCACTAGAGCTATATGTTTATGAAAGCTCAAAAAGAAAACTAAGAGGGTGTGCATCCAACTTGCTTTCTCATGAAGACCTGGGGCGTTTGAGGAAGCCCATCGTTGGAATATACAAGCCAAGTTCTATAATGAAAAATTCCCACTAGTATATGAAAGTGACAACATATAAGACTCTCTATCATGAAGATCATGGTGCTACTTTGAAGCACAAGTGTGGAAAAAAGGATAGTAACATTGTTCCTTCTCTCTTTTTCTCTCATTTTTTTCTTTTCTCTTTTTTTGGCCTTCTCCCTTTTCTATTTGGCCTTTCTCTTTTTTTCCTCACATGGGACAATGCTCTAATAATGAAAATCATCACACTTCTATTTACTTACAACTCAAGAATTACAACTCGATACTAGAACAAAAATATGACTCTATGTGAATGCCTCCGGCGGTGTACTAGGATGTGCAATGAATCAAGAGCGACATGTATAGAAAAATGATGAACTGTGGCTTTGCCACAAATACGATGTCAACTACATGATCATGCAAAGCAATATGACAATGATGATGTATGTCATAATAAACGGAAAGGTGGAAAGTTGCATGGCAATATACCTCGGAATGGCTATGGAAATGCCATAATAGGTAGGTATGGTGGCTGTTTTGAGGGAGGATATGTGGTGGGTTTATGGTACCGGTGAAAGTTGTGCGGTACTAGAGAGGCTAGCAATGGCGGAAAGGTGAGAGTGTGTATAATCCATGGACTCAACATTAGTCATAAAGAACTCACATACTTATTGCAAAAATCTATTAGTCAACAAAAAAAAGTACTACGCGCATGCTCCTAGGGGGATAGATTGGTAGGAGAAGACCATCGCCCATCCCCGACCGCTACTCATAAGGAAGACAATCGCAAAACATATGATGCTCCAACTTCGTTGCATAACGGTTCACCATACGTGCATGCTACGGGACACACAAACCTCAACACAAGTATTTCTCAAATTCACAACTACTCACTAGCATGACTCTAATATTACCATCTTCTTATAACTCAAAACAATCATAAGGAATCAAACTTCTCATAGTATTCAATGCACTTTATATGAAAGTTTTTATTATATCCCTCTTGGACGCCTATCATATTAGGACTAATTTTGTAACCAAAGAAAATTACCATGCTGTTCTAAAGACTCTCAATATAATATAAGTGAAGTATGATAGTTCATAAATTTCTATAAAATAAAACCACTGGCATGCTCTAGAAAGATATAAGTGAAGCACTAGAGCAAAATTGCCTAGCTCAAAAGATATAAGTGAAGCTCATAAAATATTCTAATAAATAATGATTCATGCAGGTCTCTCCCAAAAGGTGTGTACAGAAAGGATGATTGTGGCAAACTAAAAATAAAAGACTCAGATCATACAAGATGCTCCAAGCAAAACACATATCATGTGGTGAATAAAAATATAGTCTCAAGTGAAGTTACCGATAGACGAAGACGAAAGAGGGGATGACTTCCCGCGGCATCCCCAAGTTTAGGCTTTTTGAAATCCTTGAATTTTACATTGGTGTGCCTTGGGCATCCCCAAGCTTAGGCTCTTACCACTCCTTATTCCATAGTCCATCAAATCCTTACCCAAAACTTGAAAACTTCACAACACAAAACTCCAACAGAAAATCTCATAAGCTCCGTTAGTATAAGAAAATAAATCACCACTTTTGGTACTTTTGTGAACTCATTCTTAATTTATATCGGTGTAATATCTACTGTATTCAAACTTTTCCATGGTTCATACCCCCCGATACTAGCCATAGATTCATCAAAATAAGCAAACAACACGCGAAAAACAGAATCTGTCAAAAACAGAACAGTCTGTAGCAATCTGGAGATTTCAAATACTTCTGTAACTCCAAAAATCCTGAGAAATTAGGAAGTCCTATACAATTTGTTTACTAATCCTTCGAAAAAAGAATCAAAATTTTATCGCGCTTCTATTAAAAACGAAAACTAATCTCCTGGGCGCAAAAGTTTCTGTTTTTTCAGCAGGATCAAATCAACTATCACCGTAAGCTATCCCAAAGGTCTTACTTGGCACAAACACTAATTAAAACCCAAAAGCATATCCAACCAGAGGCTATATGAAAAAATTATTGCAAAATAGGACCTAAAAAGCAAGAACAAAAATAAAATTGGGTTGCCTCCCAACAAGCGCTTTTCTTTAAAGCCTTTTACCTAGGCATTGATAATTTTAATGATGCTCACATGAAAGACAAGAATTGAAGCACAAAGAGAGCATCATATAGCATGTGAAAAACACATCTAAGTCTAACATACTTCCTATGCATAAGCATCTTATAGGCAAACAAATTATCATAGCAAACAAAGACTAGCATATGCAAGGAAGAGGAAAGAAACAATAGCAATCTCAACATAACGAGAGGTAATTTAGAAACATGAAAATTTCTACAACCATATTTTCCTCTCTCATAATAATTACATGTAGGATCATAATAAAATTCAACAATATAACTATCACATAAAATTTTCTCTTCACGATCCACATGCATGCAAAGTTGACACTCTTCCGAAATAGTGGGATTATCATAAAATAAAGTCATGACCTCTCCGAACCCACTTTTATCAAAAACTTCATAAGATTGAACATTATCCAAATATGTGGGATCTTAAGTTGACACTCTTCCAAACCCACTTTCAGTATTTTTGCAAACAATATTATCAATCTCATATTCATCATGGGGAGTAAATAAATTTTCAAGATCATAAGAAGAATCACCCCAATCATGATCATTACAACAAGTAGTGGACATAGCAAAACTAGCATCCCCGAGCTTAGGGTTTTGTGTATCATTAACACAACTGACATTAATACAATTTATATTAACATCATTGCAATCATGCTTTTCATTGAAGGAACTATCATGAATCACTTCATAAATTTCATTACAATTTTCAGATTCACGAATTTCAAACAAAACCTCATAAAGATAATCTAGTGCACTCAACTCACTAGCAATTGGTTCATCATAATTGGATCTTTTAAAAATATTAGCAAGTAGATGAGGATCCATATCAATAGATTTTTAGCAAGCGAAGATGCAAGCAAATAGAAGGCACATGGCAACACAAGCAAACATAAGATCGAATGAAAGAAGGGCATAGAAAAGGGCAAAACTTTTCAAAATCATTTTAGAAGTGGGAGAGAGGAAAACAAGAGACGAATGGCTAATAATGCAATGCGAGGGATGAGAGTTTATGGTGGGTACTTGGTATGTCTTGGCTTGGCATAGATCTCCCCAGCAACAGCGCTAGAAATCCTTCTCGCTACCTCTTGAGCTTGTGTTGGTTTTTCCCTTGAAGAGGAAGGGTGATGCAACACAGTAGCGTAAGTATTTCCCACTGTTTTTATAACCAAGGTATCAATCCAGTAGGAGACAACGCGACAAGCCACCGAATACCTCCACAAAAAAACACCAACTTGCAACCAACGCGACAAAGGGGTTGTTAATCCCTTCACGGTTATTCGCAAAGTGAGATCTGATAGAGATGGATAAATAGTAAAGTAATATTTTTGGTATTTTTGGTTTATGGAACGGAAAGTAAAAGTTTGCAAAGAATATAAATCGGAAACTAAAATTATAGATCGGAAACTTATATGATGGAAAATAGACACGGGGCCATAGATTTCACTAGAGGCTTCTCTCAAGATAGAAGATATTATCGTGGGTGAACAAATTACTGCCAAGCAATTGACAGAAAAGCGCAAAGTTATGATGATATCTAAGGCAATGATCTTGAATATAGGCATCACGTCCGTGTCAAGTGGATCGAAACGATTCTGCATCTACTACTATTACTACACACATCGACTGCTATCTAGCATGCATCTAGGGTATTAAGTTCATAAAGAATGGAGTAACGCCTTATGCAAGATGACATGATGTATAGGAATTAACTCAAACAATATGGTGAAACCCCCACCTTGTTATCCTCGATGGCAACAATACAATACGTGCCTTGCTGCCCCTACTGTCACTGGGAAAGGACACCGCAAGATTGAACCCAAAGCTAAGCACTTCTCCCATTGCAAGAAAAACCAATCTAGTTGGCCAAACCAAATCGATAGGTCGAAGAGACTTGCAAAGATATCAAATCATGCATAAAAGAATTCAGAGGAGTTTCAAATAATATTCATAGATAAGCTGATCATAAATCCACAATTCATTGGATCTTGGCAAACACACCGCAAAATAGTATTACATCGAATAGATCTCCAAGAACATCGAGGAGAACATGGTATTGAGAATCAAAGAGAGAGAAGAATACATCTAGCTACTAGCTATGGACCCGTAGGTCTGAGGTAAACTACTCATGCTTCATCGGAGAGGCAATGGTGTTGATGTAGAAGCCCTCCATGATCGAATCTCCCTCTGGCAGGATGCCGAAAAAGGCCCCAAGATGGGATCTCACGGGTACAGAAGGTTGAGGCGGTGGAAAATTGGTTTTGTGGCTCCCTTGGAAGTTTTCAGGGTATAAGAGTATATATAGGAGGAAGATCTAGGTTAGGAGGCCACCGAGGGGCGCACAATGTTGGGGGGCACGCCCTCCACCCTTGTGGCTGCCTCATGGCTCTTCTGACTTGCACTCCAAGTCTCCTGGGTGTCTTCTGGTCCAAGAAAAATCATCGTGAAAGTTTTATTCTGTTTGGACTCCGTTTGGTATTCCTTTTCTGTGAAACCCTAAAACAAGGAAAAATAGAAACTGGCAGTGGTGTAACATCCCAAAATTCTAAATTTTGAAATTTTATATTTTTTGACTATGTACTGCAAGGCAACAGCCTCATCGTGTTTTATTAAACCACAGAACCAAAGAAATACAAAGTTACAAAATTAAGAGAGAGGAGGGGAGAGTAATACTTACAAAAGAAAGGATTAAGGTAGGGCAGCTATGCAAGAGATTAATCTATTCCTATATTTATATTTGATTCTATGAGCTAAAAGAGAAATGTCATGCAAAAAAATTCTCCTCCATGCCCTGAAAGAAGGTGATTCATTCCTGAAGATCTT
The DNA here is from genome assembly GCF_018294505.1 of Triticum aestivum. NCBI lineage: Eukaryota > Viridiplantae > Streptophyta > Magnoliopsida > Poales > Poaceae > Triticum > Triticum aestivum. The sequence goes on along the minus strand of NC_057803.1, from coordinate 179,772,422 downwards.
CCCATTTCTTTGTGTCCAAATATTCCAAGTGGCAGTGAATACTATCTTAGAGAAAAAAGGATGACCAAAATCCCTCCTAGCATCAGAAGCCATGTCATAAGTGGTCTGGTTGGGTTGAGGACTCCATGAAATACCCAGGTAATTCCAGATACGCTGGCTAAAATTACAAGCAAAGAAGAGATGTGCTCTGTCCTCATGTGATGCCAAGTTACATAGAACACAAGTGTCATCCTGGATAATCCAATGCCGCCGCTGCATCATGTCTCTAGTGTTGAGGCGATCCATCAAAAGGAGCCACCCAAAAACCTTAAACTTCAGAGTACAAGAACATTTCCAGATCCACGTGAATATGGGATCAACCACTGTGTCCGAAAAGCATGACAAGTTATAAATCCTGGAAAGGTAATCACCAGACTTGGAAGGCCATTCCCAGACATCATTTTCCCCATCTTGAAGATTAACCAAAGGAAGCAACGATTGTAGTTGATTAAACTCCTCAAAGGCCTCAGCAGATAGTGGCAGATAGAGATTGTCAGTTAGGTCTGATAGCTCCATAATATCCTTGACTGTGAGAGTGTCATCGATCACAAAGGAGTGGAGCCTCGGGAACTGATGTTGCAAGCTAACCGTATTGTTGCCAAGTTGCCAACGGTCAAGCCAGAAGATCACAGTATCCCCCGTTCGAACTAGTGGAACTGCCAACTTGCAAAACTTATCATATAACTTGAATACGTCTCTCCACCAGAAAGAACCGCAGCTTTGAGTGACTTGAGGGGGCGTAGACGTGTAATAAGTGTCCCAAATAAGAGATACCCATGGTACGTCCCTCTTATTGAAGAACTTAAAAAGATGTTTGATGAGCAAGGCATCATTTTGAATGCTCAAGTCCATGACTCCCAGACCACCACATGATTTAGGATGACATACCAAGTCCCAAGCCGCCAATGATTGCCTGGGCGTATCCATGTTCCCTCTCCACAAGCATTGTCGCATAATCCGCTCAATCTGCTTCAAGATACCCTGTGGTAGCGAAAGGGTGCACAAGAAATATATTGGCATAGAACTAAGGACAGATTGCAAAAGTTGGAGTCGGCTTCCTTGATTCAAAAGGCAAGAGGACGCAGATAATCGTCTCTCAATACGATCCACCAAAAGCAACAGATCATAAATTGTTGGCCTAGAAGTACCCATGGGCAGGCCCAGGTAAGTGAATGGCATGGAACCAACATCACAACCAAGCAAGGAAGCAACACGCCTGCCCTCGTCATCACTCAAATTGATGGGTATCAAAGAGGATTTACTGAAATTCACCCTTAATCCGGTTGATTTGGCAAAGACTTCAAGCATTTCTTTGAAAGCAATGAGCTGACTGTCAATAGCTGGAAGAATGATGAGAGTATCGTCAGCATACTGTACGATCGGATAGTCCATCATGGTGGTTGGGATTGGCAAGGTGAGAATATTCCTTGAGCACATCTCATTTACAATCGATTGGAGTAAGTCCACCGCGATCACAAAGAGTAAGGGAGAAAGCGGATCTCCTTGGCATACACCTGAACGACAGACAAAATGATTACCAAGCACTTCATTCAAAAGAACCGAAGAGGAGCCCGTGGACAGAATGATGTCGATCCAACTTGTCCAACGATCATCAACTCCCTTACATTTCAAAATCCTAAGAATCAGTTCATGTTCAATGGTGTCAAATGCCTTTGTGAAATCAAGTTTAAGAAGAATGATAGGCCTCTTGGAAGCTTTGCATTGGTGGATGTACTCGAAACACCACGCCAGACAGTCTTGTATGGATCAACACCGTAGAGAACCATATTGGTTGCGGTGGATACATTTCAAAATCACACCCTGAAGACGATTTGCCAAGAGCTTGGTTAAGAACTTTAAGCAAGTATTAGTCAAAGATATGGGACTGAAATCACCAATGTATTAAGGGCTTAGCTTCTTCGGAATGAGGGTGATAAGAGATGTGTTGAGACACTCCAAATTGCATTTTTCCCTCATAGAATTCTTGCAAAAGTTTCATAAAGTCCTCCTTTAAAACAGACTAACATTTCTTTAAAAAAAGCCCAGTAAACCCGTCTGGCCCCGGAGCGCGATCAGTAGGCATATTCTTAATTACCGCATCCGCCTCAGAATCAGTGAACGGTAAAGACAACTCCTCTAGACCATCAATTCGGGTAATTAATGTGTCTAGATCAAAACCCATCTAAATGCCTTTTGATTGGCCCATTCGCTAATTAAAATCAGCCCAGAACATTCCCACCAACTGTTGATGATTCGTTACCACATCACCCTCCACAGACTTGATTGAGGAGATAGTATTCCTACGGAATCTTTCCGTAGCCATGGCATGAAAAAAATTTGAATTCTCTTCACCAACTTTGATGTTTCTGATCGTGCAACGCTGCTTCCAATAGATAAATTGCCAGTGTAAGATGTCCTCAAGATGCAATTTAACAATTCTACGAAAGTTCAACTCCGGCCAACTCAAAGGCCTAATTTCCTCTAGATTATCCAGAAAAATAATCACTTTATTACAATCAGCAATAGAAGCTTTGACTGTGGACAGGTTTAAATGCCATTTCTTGAGAGCATATCGGAGGGACTTAAACTTAGTCGAAATTGTTACTGCAATCGATGTTTTAACCACTGGCCTATTCCAAACCTCAGCAACACAGTCAGCAAACCCGGGCAAATCAACCCAATAATTCTCAAAGCGGAAAACCTTAGCCTTGGGGATAGAAGTGGCGATCGATACCACACACGGAACATGGTCGGAGGCAGTGCGTGCAAGTGGAAAAACCATCGTGTTGGGGTGATCCGATGTCCAAGCAACCAACGTAAAAAATCAATCAATCTGCTCTAGAAGCGGTGAAGTTTGCATATTCGACCAAGTATATTGGCGCCCCTTGATTGGCAGCTCAACCAGACCCAAATGACCAATTATCTCATTAAACAAGAAGATATCTTTGACATCACCTCCCGGAAGATTGCGGTTTTCAAGCGATCGCATGAAGTTGAAATCATCCAAAAGCAGCCAATTCTCACCAAACTGAATATTAAGATTATATAACCACTAAACAAATTCATCACGGGCAAGGCCTTGACACGGGCCATAAACAGAGACTAGAGACCATGTTTCTGAGGTATGTTTGGATTTAAACTCCACAATTATCCCATAGGATTTGGACTCAATTAAAGAACCTATAAAAAAGATGAATTCCAAACAACCACCATCCCAGCAGACGCACCAGCCGAAGGTACGTAAACAAAATTATCAAAACGCCGCGGGCAGAACTTCCTAATGAAACGCTGATCCATTTGCATGCACTTAGTTTCCTGAAGGCAGACAACAGAACAACCACTTTCATCGATCTTCTGCCTAACTGCAAGCTGACGCGCTTCAGAATTGAGGCCACGCACATTCCAACATAGCACTTTCCACTCCTTAAATCTTGTCTGATTCATTACAAACCAAAAGTGAAAGCATAGTAAATAGGCCACACAATGACCTACACCGACCCACAAAGCAGATAAGCATCACATAGTTCTCAACAAAGAAAGAAAGATAAATGGCGATTACGGTACGCCATAAACCAGAACCCTGCAGGAAGTAACTAATCATCATAACCCCCGCTACTGCTGGACTTGGCAGGATCAGCCACAAGCTTATCCGTAGAGATCTTCTCAGGTGCAATGCGAAGACGGGCGCTAATATGTTGAAGATCTGCAATAGCAGTTGGTGGTGGCACAGTAGGATTATTCTCAGACTGGGAGCTGCTGGTCTTGCGCTTCTTCAAAGTGTGAGAATTCTTTGTAGAAATTCCACTAGTTACTTTGTAGAAATTTTATATTAAATAGATAGTTATGATTGATTGTTTGATTGATTGTGTGAAATTGAGTGAAATTCGAAACTTTTTGAAATTTAAATGAGTGGGAATAAAAGGACTTTCCCAAACTTTCATTTTTGCATTTATGATCACCATGAATTCAAATTCTTTTCAGATACAAAACCCTAGAGAGAAGATGACATGACTTCTTCCATTTAAATAAATAAAAAGGGTTTTTGAAAATATTTGAATTTCATTTGGAAATATTTTTGCAACTCAGAAACTTTATGCAACTCAATGATTTTCACGAGAGAAGATAAAATGACTTCTTCAAATTATATGAAATATGAGTAGGAAGTTTCAAAGAAACCAAATTTAACGCCCCTTTGAAATCATTTTCAATTTGGAGTTATTTTGGTTTTTATTCAAATTATTTTTCTCCAAAAATAAAATATATGGAAAACAGGGTAAAATGATTCCCTACAGTAGAAAATTGGAGAGAAATAAATTTGAAATTATTTTGGTATTTTTAAAATGATTTTTATGGGATTTTATTAGAGCAGTAGCACTCTTTGCTTCATTTGAATTTTTGTGGGCTTTATTTCACGTTAGGGAAATGTTCATGTTGTAGAAAATCTTTTTCTGAAAATTTTGATATATAATATGCCTATATTATTATTTTATTTTGTATTGTTTATTCTATTTTTGGTTGTTTGTAAAAAATGTTTTATAAAAAAACCCTTCCTCCGACTGGGCCTGCCCAGCCGAGCCAGGCCCAGCCCAGCCGCGCGCGCGCCCATCCCCGAGCTCTAGCGGGAGTCCGCCGCCCGCACGCCGCCGCGCCGCCGTGACCGACGCAGCCACCCCGCCGCCTTGGCCCCTCCTCCACGCCACCGTCGCCCTCTCCTCCTATAAATCCCGCATCCCCGAACCCTCTCTTTCCTCGCCTCGCCTCTCCTCGCCGCTACCGCAGATCGACGCCACTGCCGCTGCTGCATCCGCCGCCGCGCTGCACGCCACCGCCGAACTCCACCGCGCCGCGCCGCTACTACGCCGCCGCCGCACTTCGCCACCAGCGCCGCGACCCGCCGCTACCGCGTCGCCATCACCTCTTCACACCACTGCCGCTCCACCGCCGCCCGTCGCCGGACTCCCACCCGCCACGGTAAACCACCGCCGGCGTTGAACCATCTTGAACCGGAGATAAACAAAACCTGGTCCGAATGACTTTTTTTTAAGGTTCGGTTTTGGTTAGAAACCCGTTTTTTAAGATTAGTTATTTAATGAACGCTTTCTGTTTAGGAAGTTTTAGTGAACGTTTTCATCCTATAGATCTGTTTAGAGAACGTTCATGTTTTGGTATTTTCTTTTTCTGTTATTTTTTCATCAGGGACCTATCTGCAATTATAGTTTTTACCGATTAGTCCCTAATCTTAAAATGATCACTACTTTTTACTCGTTTATCCAAATCCAACGAAACCAACGCCCACTTCTTAGTTATGATCCCCTCTATCCAGTAAAACAACTTAAACATATTTTTTGAGTGCTTAAAATTTGGTTTCAAACAGATTAGTATTTGAACTTTGTTAGATAATAACTTGAGTTTTATAACTCCGGTTTAGTTGATTCTTTTGCAAATCGAAGCTCTTGACCTAAAGTTTCTGATAAGGCCAAATTCACATAATTTTGGTACTGTTAGAAATTGTTTTCTGTTGCAAGAGTTAATTGTTTGTTTTCGAAGTTTTCTGAGATCTTTTCTTCGATTCTTTTACATGACTGCTTATGTGTGGTTACTATTGCTTGCTTACGATAGATTGACCGGAGTGTGACGAATAGAACTATCAGGAGTTATGAGTGTGAATCATCTTCATCAATAGTACGAGGGAAGTTCACACTTCGATCATACTTTTCATTACCCAGTTTTTATGCATTAGTTCCAATCCTCAAACATTGCATGGTTAGGATGTGTTTAACATGTGGGTTTTGGGAAGTAGATGATGAGGTAGAACCTATTTTCCTTTATATCAACCCTTTGGGAGTTACTTCTATGTTATGCTTATACTGCTATGCTATGCTCGTAGATGTGGATGAAGGAAATATGCCCTAGAGGCAATAATAAAGTTATTATTTATTTCCTTATATCATGATAAATGTTTATTATTCATGCTAGAATTGTATTAACCGGAAACATAATACATGTGTGAATACATAGACAAACAGATTGTCACTAGTATGCCTCTACTTGACTAGCTCGTTGATCAAAGATGGTTATGTTTCCTAACCATAGACATGAGTTGTCATTTGATTAATGGGGTCACATCATTAGGAGAATGATGTGATTGACTTGACCCATTCCGCTAGCTTAGCACTTGATCGTTTAGTTTGTTGATATTGCTTTCTTCATGACTTATACATGTTCCTATGACTATGAGATTATGCAACAACCGTTTACCGGAGGAACACTTTGTGTGCTACCAAATGTCACAACATAACTGTGTGATTATAAAGGTGCTCTACAGGTGTCTCCGAAGGTACTTGTTGGGTTGGCATATTTCGAGATTAGGATTTGTCACCCCAATTGTCGGAGAGGTATCTCTGGGCCCTCTCGATAATGCACATCACTTAAGCCTTGCAAGCATTGCAACTAATGAGTTAGTTGCGGGATGATGTATTACGGAACGAGTAAAGAGACTTGCCGGTAACGAGATTGAACTAGGTATTGAGATACCGACGATCGAATCTCGGGAAAGTAACATACTGATGACAAAGGGAACAACGTATGTTGTTATGCGGTCTGACCGATAAAGATCTTCGTAGAATATGTGGGAGCCAATATGAACATCCAGGTTCCGCTATTAGTTATTTACCGGAGACGTGTCTCGGTCATGTCTACATAGTTCTCGAACCCGTAGGGTCCGCACGTTTAAAGTTTCGACGACGGTTATATTATGAGTTTATATGTTTTGATGTACCGAAGGTTGTTCGGAGTCTCAGATGTGATCTTGGACATGACGAGGAGTCTCGAAATGGTCGAGACATGAAGATTGATATATTGGAAGCCTATGTTTGGATATCGAAAGTGTTCCTGGTGAAATCGGGATTTTACCGGAGTACCGGGAGGTTACGGAAACCCCCTCGGGGACTTAATGGGCCTTACTGGGCCTAGGTGGAAGAGAGGAGAGGCGGCTAGGGCTGGACCGCACGCCCCTCCCCCCAGTCCGAATAGGACAAGGAGAGGGGGGCGGCGCCCCCCTTCCTTCTTCTCCTCCACTCCTTCCCCCTCCCAAGTCCTAATCCAACTAGGAAAGGGGGGAGTCCTACTCCCGGTGGGAGTAGGACTCGTCCTGGTGCGCCTCCTCCCTGGCCGGCCGCACCCCCCTTGCTCCTTTATATACGGAGGCAGGGGGCACCCCATAGAGACAACAATTGATCGTTTGATCTTTTAGCCGTGTGCGGTGCCCCCCTCCACCATAGTCCACCTCGATATTGCTGTAGCAGTGCTTAGGCAAAGCCCTGTGTCGGTAGGACATCAACATCATCACCACGCCGTCGTGCTGACGAAACTCTCCCTCAACACTCGGCTGGATCGGAGTTCGAGGGACGTCATCGGGCTGAACGTGTGCTGAACTCGGAGGTGCCGTACGTTCGGTACTTGATCGGTCTGATCATGAAGACGTACGACTACATCAACCGCTTTGTGCTAACGCTTCCGCTTTCGGTCTATGAGGGTACGTGGACAACACTCTCCCCTCTCGTTGCTGTGCATCACCATGATCTTGCGTGTGCGTAGGAATTTTTTTGAAATTACTACGTTCCCCAATAGTGGCATCCGAGCCAGGTTTTATGCGTAGATGTCATATGCACGAGTAGAACACAAGTGAGTTGTGGGCGATATAAGTCATACTGCTTACCAGCATGTCATACTTCGGTTCGTCAGTATTGTTGGATGAAGCAGCCCAGACCGACATTACGCGTACGCTTACGTGAGACTGGTTCTACCGACGTGCTTTGCACACAGGTGGCTGGCGGGTGTTAGTTTCTCCAACTTTAGTTGAACCGAGTGTGGCTACGCCCGGTCCCTGCGAAGGTTAAAACAACACCAACTTGACAAACTATCGTTGTGGTTTTGATGCGTAGGTAAGAACGGTTCTTGCTAAGCCCGTAGCAGCCACGTAAAACTTGCAACAACAAAGTATAGGACGTCTAACTTGTTTTTGCAGGGCATGTTGTGATGTGATATGGTCAAGACATGATGCTAAATTTTATTGTATGAGATGATCATGTTTTGTAACCGAGTTATCGGCAACTGGCTGGAGCCATATGGTTGTCTCTTTATTGTATGCAATGCAATCACCCTATAATGCTTTACTTTATCACTAAGCGGTAGCGATAGTCGTGGAAGCATAAATATTGGTGAGATGACAACGATGCTACGATGGAGATCAAGGTGTCACGCCGGTGACTATGGTGATCATGACGGTGCTTCGGAGATGGAGATCACAAGCACAAGATAATGATGGATGTATCATATTACTTATATTGATTGCATGTGATGTTTATCTTTTATGCATCTTATCTTGCTTTGATTGACGGTAGCATTATAAGATGATCTCTCACTAAATTTCAAGATAAAAAGTTTTCTCCCTGAGTATGCACCATTGCCAAAGTTCGTCATGCCCAGACACCATGTGATGATCGGGTGTGATAAGCTCTACGTCCATCTACAACGGGTGCAAGCCAGTTTTGCACACACAGAATACTCAGGTTAAACTTGACGAGCCTAGCATATGCAGATATGGCCTCGGAACACTAAGACCGAAAGGTCGAGCGTGAATCATATTGTAGATATGATCAACATAGTGATGTTCACCATTGAAAACTACTCGATTTCACGTGATGATCGGTTATGGTTTAGTTGATTTGGATCACGTGATCACTTAAAAGATTAGAGGGATGTCTTTCTAAGTGGGAGTTCTTAAGTAATATGATTAACTGAACTTAAATTTATCATGAACTTAGTACCAGATAGTATCTTGCTTGTCTATGTTTGATTGTAGATAGATGGCCCGTGCTGTTGTTCCGTTGAATTTTAATGCGTTCCTTGAGAAAGCAAAGTTGAAAGATGATGGTAGCAATTACATGGACTGGGTCCATAACTTGAGGATTATCCTCATTGCTGCTCAGAAGAATTACGTCCTGGAAGCACCGCTGGGTGTACCACCTGCGCCAGCAACTGCAGACATTGTGAATGCCTGGCAGTCGCGTGTTGATGACTACTTGATAATTCAGTGTGCCATGCTTTACGGATTAGAACCGGGACGTCAACGACGTTTTGAACGTCATGGAGCATATGAAATGTTCCAGGAGTTGAAGTTAATATTTCAAAATAATTCCCGGATTGAGAGATATGAATTCTCCAATAAGTTCTATAGCTGCAAGATGGAGGAGAATAGTTCTGTCAGTGAGCATATACTCAAGATGTCTGGGTACTGCAATCACTTGATTCAACTGGGAGTTAATCTTCCGGATGATAGCATCATTGACAGAATTCTCCAATCACTTCCACCAAGCTAGAAGAGCTTCATGATGAACTATAATATGCAAGGGATGGATAAGAAAATTCCCGAGCTCTTCACAATGCTAAAGGCTACAGAGGTAGAAATCAAGAAGAAGCATCAAGTGTTGATGGTCAATAAGACCACCAGTTTCAAGAAGGACAAAGGGAAGAAGAAGGGGAACTTCAAGAAGAACAGCAAGCAAGTTGCTGCTCAGGAGAAGAAACCCAAGTCTGGACCTAAGCCTGAGACTGAGTGCTTCTACTACAAGCAGACTGGTCACTGGAAGCGGAACTGCCCCAAGTATTTGGTGGATAAGAAGGATGGCAAGGTGAACAAAGGTATATGTGATATACATGTTATTGATGTGTACCTTACTAGAGCTCATAGTAGCACCTGGGTATTTGATACTGGTTCTGTTGCTAATATTTGCAACTCGAAACAGGGACTACGGATTAAGCGAACACTGGCAAAGGACGAGGTGGCGATGCGCGTGGGAAATGGTTCCAAAGTCGATGTGATCACGGTCGGCACGCTACCTCTACATCTACCTTCGGGATTAGTATTAGACCTAAATAATTGTTATTTGGTGCCAGCGTTGAGCATGAACATTATATCTGGATCTTGTTTAATGCAAGACGGTTATTCATTTAAATCAGAGAATAATGGTTGTTCTATTTATATGAGTAATATCTTTTATGGTCATGCACCCTTGAAGAGTGGTCTATTTTTGATGAATCTCTATAGTAGTGATACACATGTTCATAATGTTGAAGCCAAAAGATGCAGAGTTGATAATGATAGTGCAACTTATTTGTGGCACTGCTGTTTAGGTCATATCTATGTAAAGCGCATGAAGAAACTCCATACTGATGGACTTTTGGAACCGCTTGATTACGAATCACTTGGTACTTGCGAACCGTGCCTCATGGGCAAGATTACTAAAACGCCGTTCTCCAGAACTATGGAGAGAGCAACAGATTTGTTGGAAATCATACATACAGATGTATGTGGTCCGATGAATGCTGAGGCTCGTGGTGGATATCGTTATTTTCTCACCTTCACAGATGATTTAAGCAGATATGGGTATATCTACTTCATGAAGCATAAGTCTGAAACATTTGAAAAGTTCAAAGAATTTCAGAGTGAAGTTGAAAATCATCGTAACAAGAAAATAAAGTTTCTACGATCTGATCGTGGAGGATAATATTTGAGTTACGAGTTTGGTCTACATTTGAAACAATGCGGAATAGTTTCGCAACTCACGCCACCCGGAACACCACAGCATAATAGTGTGTCCGAATGTCATAATCGTACTTTACTAGATATGGTGCGATCTACGATGTCTCTTACAGATTTACCGCTATCATTTTGGGGTTATGCTTTAGAGACGGCCGTATTCACGTTAAATAGGGCACCATCGAAATCTGTTGAGACAACGCCTTATGAACTGTGGTTTGGCAACAAACCAAAGTTGTCATTTCTGAAAGTTTGGGGTTGCGATGCTTATGTGAAAAAGCTTCAACCCGATAAGATCGAACCCAAATCGGAGAAATGTGTCTTCATAGGATACCCAAAGGAGACTGTTGGGTACACCTTCTATCACAAATCCGAAGGCAAGACATTCGTTGCTAAGAATGGATCCTTTCTAGAGAAGGAGTTTCTCTCGAAAGAAGTGAGTGGGAGGAAAGTGGAACTTGATGAGGTAACTATACCTGCTCCTCTATTGGAAAGTAGTTCATCACAGAAACCAGTTTCTGTGATGCCTACACCAATTAGTGAGGAAGTTAATGATGATGATCATGGAACTTTAGATCAAGTTACTATTGAACCTCGTAGATCAACCAGAGTAAGATCCGCACCAGAGTGGTACGACAATCCTGTTCTGGAAGTCATGCTACTAGATCATGATGAACCTACGAACTATGAAGAAGCGATGGTGAGCCCAGATTCCGCAAAATGGCTTGAGGCCATGAAATCTGAGATGGGATCCATGTATGAGAACAAAGTGTGGACTTTGGTTGACTTGCCCGATGATCGGCAAGCAATTGAGAATAAATGGATCTTCAAGAAGAATACTGACGCTGACGGTAATGTTACTGTCTACAAAGCTCGACTTGTTGCGAAAGGTTATCGACAAGTTCAAGGGATTGACTATGATGAGACTTTCTCACCCGTAGCGATGCTTAAGTCTGTCCAAATCATGTTAGCAATTGCCGCATTTTATGATTATGAAATTTGGCAAATGGATGTCAAAACTGCATTCCTGAATGGATTTCTGGAAGAAGAGCTGTATATGATGCAACCGGAAGGTTTTGCCTATCCAATGGGAGCTAACAAAGTGTGCAAGCTCCAGCGATCCATTTATGGACTGGTGCAAGCCTCTCGGAGTTGGAATAAACGCTTTGATAGTGTGATCAAAGCATTTGGTTTTGTACAGACTTCTAGAGAAGCCTGTATTTACAAGAAAGTGAGTGGGAGTTCTATAGCATTTCTAATATTATACGTGGATGACATATTGTTGATTGGAAATGATATAGAATTTCTGGATAGCATAAAGGGATACTTGAATAAGAGTTTTTCAATGAAAGACCGGGTGAAGCTGCTTACATATTGGGCATCAAGATCTACAGAGATAGATCAAGGCTCTTAATTGGACTTTCACAAAGCACATACCTTGACAAAGTTTTGAAGAAGTTCAAAATGGACCAAGCAAAGAAAGGGTTCTTGCCCGTGTTACAAGGTATGAAGTTCAGTAAGACGCAATGCCCGACCACTACAGAAGATAGAGAGAAAATGAAAGATGTTCCCTATGCTTCAGCCATAGGCTCTATCATGTATGCAATGCTGTGTACCAGACCTGATGTGTGCCTTTCTATAAGTATAGCAAGGAGGTACCAAAGTAATCCAGGAGTGGATCACTGGATAGCGGTCAAGAACATCCTAAAATACCTGAAAAGGACTAAGTATATGTTTCTCGTTTATGGAGGTGACAAAGAGCTCATCGTAAACGGTTACATTGATGCAAGCTTTGACACTGATCCGGACAATTCTAAATCGCAAACCGGATACGTGTTTACATTGAACGGTGGAGCTGTCAGTTGGTGCAGTTCTAAACAAAGCGTTGTGGCGGGATCTACATGTGAAGCGGAGTACATAGCTGCTTCAGAAGCAACATATGAAGGAGTCTGGATGAAGGAGTTCATATCCGATCTAGGTATCATACCTGGTGCATCGGGTCCAATGAAAATCTTTTGTGACAATACTGGTGCAATTGCCTTGGCGAAGGAATCCAGATTTCACAAGAGGACCAAGCACATCAAGAGATGCTTCAATTGCATCCGAGATTTAGTCCAGGTGGGAGACATAGAAATTTGCAAGATACATAGGGATCTGAATGTTGCAGACCCGTTGACTAAGCCTCTTCCACGAGCAAAACATGATCAGCACCAAGGCTCCATGGATGTTAGAATCATTACTGTGTAATCTAGATTATTGACTCTAGTGCAAGTGGCAGACTGAAGGAAATATGCCCTAGAGGCAATAATAAAGTTATTATTTATTTCCTTATATCATGATAAATGTTTATTATTCATGCTAGAATTGTATTAACTGGAAACATAATACATGTGTGAATACATAGACAAACAGATTGTCACTAGTATGCCTCTACTTGACTAGCTCGTTGATCAAAGATGGTTATGTTTCCTAACCATAGTGATGAGTTGTCATTTGATTAACGGGGTCACATCATTAGGAGAATGATGTGATTGACTTGACCCATTCCGTTAGCTTAGCACTTGATCGTTTAGTTTGTTGCTATTGCTTTCTTCATGACTTATACATGTTCCTATGACTACGAGATTATGCAACTCCCGTTTACCGGAGGAACACTTTGTGTGCTACCAAATGTCACAACATAACTGGGTGATTATAAAAGTGTTCTACAGGCATCTCCGAAGGTACTTGTTGGGTTGGCGTATTTCGAGATTAGGATTTGTCACTCCGATTGTCGGAGAGGTATCTCTGGGCCCTCTCGGTAATGCACATCACTTAAGCCTTGCAAGCATTGCAACTAATGAGTTAGTTGCGGGATGATGTATTACGGAACAAGTAAAGAGACTTGTCGGTAACGAGATTGAACTAGGTATTGAGATACCGACGATCGAATCTCGGGCAAGTAACATACCGATGACAAAGGGAACAACGTATGTTGTTATGCGGTCTGACCGATAAAGATCTTCGTAGAATATGTGGGAGCCAATTTGAGCATCCAAGTTCCGCTATTGGTTATTGACTGGAGACGTGTCTTGGTCATGTCTACATAGTTCTCGAACCCGTAGGGTCCGCACGTTTAAAGTTTCGATGACGGTTATATTATGAGTTTATATGTTTTGATGTACCGAAGGTTGTTCGGAGTCCCGGATGTGATATCGGACATGACGAGGAGTCTCGAAATGGTCGAGACATGAAGATTGATATATTGGAATCCTATGTTTGGATATCGGAAGTGTTCCGGGTGAAATCGGGATTTTACCAGAGTACCGGGAGGTTACCGGAACCCCCCGGGGACTTAATGGGCCTAGGTGGAATAGAGGAGAGGCGGCTAGGGCTGGTCCATGCGCCCCTCCCCCCCAGTCTGAATAGGACAAGGAGAGGGGGGCGGCTCCCCCCTTCCTTCTTATCCTCCACTCCTTCCCCCTCCCAAGTCCTTATCCAACTACGAAAGGGGGAGGGAGTCCTACTCCCGGTGGGAGTAGGACTTCTCCTGGCGCGCCTCCTCCGTGGCCGGCCGCACCCCCCTTGCTCCTTTATATACGGGGGCAGGGGGCACCCCATAGATACAACAATTGATCGTTTGATCTTTTAGCCGTGTGCGGTGCCCCCCTCCACCATAGTCCACCTCAATATTGCTGTAGCAGTGCTTGGGCGAAGCCCTGCGTCGGTAGAACATCAACATCGTCACCACGTCGTCGTGCTGACGAAACTCTCCCTCAACACTCGGCTGGATCGGAGTTCGAGGGAAGTCATCGGGCTGAACGTGTGCTGAACTTGGAGGTGCCGTACGTTCGGTACTTGATCGGTCGGATCGTGAAGACGTACGACTACATGAACCGCGTTGTGCTAATGCTTCCGCTTTCGATCTATGAGGGTACGTGGACAATACTCTCCCCTCTCGTTGATGTGCATCACCATGATCTTGCCTGTGCGTAGGAATTTTTTTGAAATTACTACATTCCCCAACAGTGGATTGGGTGAGTGAATCCATGGTAGATGTGAGATAGTTAATTAATGGTTAACTTAAGGTGGCTACTTAAACACACATCTGGGTGGAATGGTTGGGGCACCCTAGAGCACCCAGTGGTTTGCCCGGGAACCTGGAGAACCCAGTGTTTGCCCAAGGGGATCCCGGAGTACCCGTGTGAGCACCCTATGGAATGCCACCCAGGCTCAAAGGGATCATAAGATTATTCATGCTAGAAACTTCCGTGTGCAGCCACAAGCTATTATGGTCTCTAGCATAGTTGAGTAAGTTGCATGACCTCTTCCAGTGGTAGGCTAGCAGATGTAGGGGATGTAGGTTGGTACTGTCTACCCAGTGTTAGAGTTAATGCTTCTGAAATACTGTGTCTCGGTCATCCGTTTCTCAAACACCATGTAGTGCGAGAAATCCAATGGAGCAGATCGAGTCTTGTGGGGAAAAGTGCGCAAACCTCTGCAGAGTGTACAAACTAATCATGATTAGCCGTGTCCCCGGTTATGGACATCTTGAGTATCTGGTTCTTGGATTATCATGTTGATCTCATCACTTTACTTAATTAATTTGTTGGGTTGTTAACTTTTAATTGGGATTGAGTTGGAGGAACCTTCTCAATAATTTTCAACCAACTTGGTAGTTAAATAAACTTTATTCCTTCGATGTAGGGAAAAATTGGCTTTATGCAAAAATAAACTTGGAGCTTTCCACCAGCCAAATATGCATGTAGTGATAGCTATGATTCATCATTATCCTATGGTGTGAATTTGCCAGTACATTCAATGTACTGACCCTTTGTGGCTACAACGTCTCATGTTGCAGGATTCTTACGACGAGTAAGTGATATGTTAGGGTTATGGTTTCTACACTCAACTTTGCCGTTGGTGTTGACAGGAATCCACAACCTTGTTGTTACTTCCGCTATTTGGATTGAGGTAATAGTATTTACTTTACTTTATACATGTGATTTACCTGTGTTATAAATCGTCGTGTATTGTATGTGTCAGCATACCTATCCAGGGATGACACTTAAGCACAGAGACTTGACCGTCTGAGGTCGGGTCGCTACAAGATGGTATCAGAGCACATGTTGACTGTAGGACATGACCCCTAGAAACTGGCAAGCCCATAGAAAAGATTTTTCTCTACAACATCCTTTTCGAAAAGATCGTTTTCCTCTCTTCTCTTCTGAGCTTATTCAAATATTCCCTTTTAGTTAGACCATACCCCTTTCCCCTTTTGACCACACAAAGATTCAACTGATGAGACCACTTCAAGAAGTACAAGATATCGGACAACTGAGACCATTTCGGAATGAAGAGGATTTTACCGTGCTTTATAATAATGGAAACTACAATGGTTGAAGACTCCGAAGACTAGGAGAATTTGAAGGCTCTAAAGAATTCCCAGATTTGTATGACCTAGGAAGATTACCCTCATGGAACTTGGAAGACTATTGAAGTTGTCAATACCCGAGATCAAGGTGTATCGGAGAAAGACTGGAACATGGAGCATTAGAACTCAAAGTTTTGTCAAGGAAACCCTAAGGCAGGAGATATCAACTATGGAACGATAGCGCATGGCTATGACAAGGGAAGAAACACGGTTATCCATGCGGTCATCGCTCGCTGATGCTATGGTCACCATGCTCAGTTAAACATGCATTTCTTCGGAAGGATTGGATGGTAGAAGGCTAATGGAGCACCTATCAGGCAAAAGATGGAGTTTTAACCTTAGTCGGTGTATCGCCAGGATCTAGAGTATTACATCAAGAATTTTAAGATGGACCTTCAAGAAGGCGTAATTGGTAAGGAAGCATTTCGTGAAGAACTCAGAACCTAGAAGCTAATAGTAGCCAAACTGGAGAAGCAAAACCATGAGAAACTGGAGAGTCGTCAGGAACTAAAGGACAGTAGGACCGTGGTTCATGCCAAGGATGTTGAAACCCAGAAGTTTGGAACACAACCCCAGAATATTGAAGGACGTCATGAGAGACTTCGCGTCAACAGAGATGATCTGGCAAAAGAACTTGAGAAGGACAAGCACGATCAGAAGAAGCCATCGGAGACATGAACAAGACTTGAAGAGTTTTGTGACTTTGGAGATTTATTGACCTTTAGAAGACCAAACCTCTGTTATATACCTACGTTAGATGCGACGATTGTGAGCTGTCATTTGTTTGATATTTTCCCGACGGCCACAAATAAAATCTATCTTTTCAAAAAAAAAATTCATTGCGTGTATCCCACTCTATCTCTCTTACCTCACCCCAAAACCCATGGACCTAATAGAGGATGAATGGAGATGAGCTTGTATTTTCTGGATTGATGACTCAATTGGAGACGGACCGATGGATTCAGAACATGGAGGGTCACATGAAGAATAACACTATAGCAGGAAAGGACATGACCCAACATGCTCTCCAGTACTTTGAAAGAGGTGCTGCTACTTGGTGGACGATGTACCAAACCATCAATGGATGGCCAAGAGTAACCACTTGGGAAGAAATTAAGTTGACTTTGCCAAAGTCTCGGTTTGTGTCACAGAAATTGAAGCCTTATGGAAGTGATGTGAAGAAACCTTGTGCATGCAAGCTTTGTGGAGAAATAGGACACAACCATAACAAACACAAGGATGAATGTCCTCATTGTGAAGAAAGTCACCTAGATGAAGAATGCTCAACTAGGTAGATTACTTGTTTCTTATGTGAAGGGACTACCCACTACCCTGCTCAGTGTCACATTTACCCCATGGTACAATGAACTATCCAATAGAAGAAAGAAGCAACGAAAGGAGCCCTCATGAAAATTTTAGAAAAACATGTGATGAAGGAAGAGGTGGAGGACACACCCAAAGAAGAACCAATTAAACCTCACACCAAGTCATGCTATTCATGTGGAGAAGAAGGACACATCTCCCAGAATTGTATGAATGGGGGATCTAGTAGAATTCCCGACAAATGAAGTAGAGTATGACCCATAGGAAATAGAAGCCCTGATTGGAACACAAAAGTCTAGGAAGAGAAGAAGATTGGATTTCAGGAAGGACCTGAGTCATATCACTTGTTTCAGGTGCAAGGAGTCGGGGCACTACTTCAGCAGTTGCCCAAAAAGGAAACCTCGAGACTTGTCAGAAGTAATATGTTTCCGTTCTAATGAAGTAGGGCACTTTGCCAGAGATTGTCCCAAGGAGAAGGAGACTTGTGATAATTAGTTGTGTTTGTGAGAAGTATAGTAGTAGTAGTGAGAACATTTTATTTTATATTGAGGTGCTGAGTTGAGGCATGTAATGGAAATGGAGGAGATTGTAAGAATTTGAGAATCAATAAAGTTTGCATTGTTGGTACTGATTTGGATTTTATGAGTAGTTACTCTATGAAGAAAGATGTTGACCATTTTCGAGGATATGAGAAATATGGTCTATGGAAGATTTGTGCATTTTAAGGGTGGTAGTACCCTGTGAGGACACTTGACCTCTGGAAAGGATTATGATATTCCACGGAGTGGACTTTGGACAAAATAAGTATGAGTTTTATCTCAATATGTGGGATACCCCAATAATATGAAGGGATGAAGTACTATTGGATATAAAGGAAGTATAATGTTGGTAATGAGGAGCAATCGTAACTCCATGATGAGTCTGGGTAATCACATTTTATTTTGGCACCAATAGAAGGAAGGGAGATAGTACAATTTGATGGATTTAAGAATGCTGGAAGCTGGATGTTGGAATAATGATCAGTTGCCCCGATGATGAGTTCAAGGTTTGCAAGTGATGAGATGGGCCATAACCCACAGGCCCCAGGACCTGCCAAGAAGCAAGCACACTCTTGCTGAAGGAAAAACCCTGGAAGAAGATATGACTTTATCAACAGACGATCTTATAGGAGTCTACGCAAAACTTGAGATGTCGGTGTACTAGAATAGGGGTACCCTAGTACCCCGAACTTGTGCACGGGCAGTTGCAGCACCCCGCGGCAAGGCTTGCCGGGCGAACGCCAAGATCCTCCGTGGTTCCCTTGGAGCCATTCAAGAACAAAGTATTTAAGCTCAGGAGACAAGGCTCCGGAAAGAGGAGCTTGCCGGGAAGGCCAACCAAGGCACTCCAAGGAACTTGCAGCGACGCGCCACGTGCTCCGGCAAGGCAACAAGGCCCCGGCAAGAGGAGCTTGCCGGGAAGACCAACCAAGGTACCCCGAGGCCCGGTGAGCGACAAGCTTCCGGACCCGACAAGATAACAGCAGCGGCAAGGCACTTGCCGCAGCAGGCGTCCACTATGTGCCCACGCTCCAGCGCATCCACCAACGTGTCGCTCTGGGGGGCCTCCCCAGGCGCGCGTGGCGGGAGGCTATGCAGCCAGCGGTGCGCAGTGGCATGCGAAGCTGACAAGATCGCCATCGTGGCGAACGGTGGCGCCCCTAACGATCCTTTTCTGCACTGTTTGGGCGACTCAGGCGGGCATTTAATGCCCTTGTCCCCTGCCGTCAGGGTTAGGTAGGGTGCACTGTACAAGTAACTGTACCAACCACCTCACTTTTTACATTTGTACCCTTCTCTGCGTTGCCACCTGTCGGTGACCCCTTTAGCGTATAAAAGGAGGCCCATGCGCAACGTAGAGGGGGTTCGGTTCGATTCATTCGTAAGCCAGAAAACACTTAGCTCTCGCGAGCAAGAACATAATACAACCAGACAAGCAGCAGTAGGAGTGTTATCTCTCCGGAGAGCTCCGAAGCTGGGTAAACTGCTTGTGTGCTTCGCCTCGATCTGCTCTTCGTGCGATCTCCGCCCCCCGCCGAACCGAAAGGGGCTCGGTCCGCCGGCCCCATAGGTGTTCGTGGATCAGTTTCCCCGACATCTTTGGCGCGCCAGGTAGGGGGCGTCGAGATTGCGTGAACCTGATCCGGCGTTCACACGAGCTAGATCTTCATTCCCTTCATCAACATGCCACCGAAGAAGAAGACTTCGGCGGCAGCCGCTCCGTCCACGTCACTTCCGCCACCGTTGGAGCAAACGGGTGGTGGAATGGACGCCGGCGGAAGAATGGACATCGACGAGGAAGCTTATGATGCTGCCAGGCCCAAAGACAAGGCTGCACAAACCTCGGTGACTGTACATGTTCCGCGCCACTCTCAGGAGGCGCAAGATCAACAATGTCATGGCACTCGCAGTGCCATACGCGTGATAGGCCAAGACCAAGCTGGGGGATCTCGGGGCGCTCAAGACCAGCATGCACGCCAGCGTGCTGGCACAAGCGGGGCACGGTCGCCTGGACGGGATACTGCTCCTTCTAACATAGTTAGAAGTCCGAGCACGTCCCTCTCCTCGCGCCGTCCGCCACTGCCACCCACCACTCCAGCAGAAGCTTTGGCGCGAGCTCAACTACTCCTAGATTACCCTCCGACGTCGGACAAGATCGACGAATGGAGGGCCACCATTCAGAGTCTCATCGGCTACGCCAACGGCGACACTCCACGGCGGCCGAGCGCATCGCCGCCGCAGCAAGGTTGCCGGGCGCGAGCCGGGAGCGACGAAACGGGTGGAGGTGAAACTACCATGCAATCACCACCCGAAGGCCAAGATCGCCGACTCGCCGGATCCACCTCGACAGCGACTGCACCGCATCGTCGGATCCACGAGCTCGTCGCGATCAGTGCCAAATTCTTCATGATCAACAACAAGAAGACGCTCGAACTCGCATCGAGCGCCGAAGAGAAGCGCAACGTCAATCCGACAAGCATGCTGGGCCCTCTGTTGACATGCATGCGCCAGGGGAACCAGGCGATCTGCCGTACGCGGTAGGTTGCCCTGCGTTGACTCGTGAGCTGCGGCAAGTTCAGTGGCCCAGCACGAAGAACTTCAAGCCAGACATACCGGAGAAGTACAACGGCAAGACGCATCCGTCAGAGTTCCTCAGCATCTACACCATCGCGGTGCAGGCTGCCGGGGGACGGGATGACAAGATCCTTGCCAACTACTTCCCGCTGGTGCTCAAGCCCAATGTCAGATCCTGGCTCATGCACTTGCCGGACAACTCCATATCCTCTTGGGCTGATCTGTGCCATCAGTTTGTCGGCGCCTTCACAGGCGGACACAAGCCTCATGTCCAGGAGAGTGATCTTCATCTGCTCGCCCAGAAGGAAGGAGAGCCCCTGCGCAAGTACATTCAGAGATTCAGCAGTGTGCAGCACAACATCCCAGACGTCCACCCTGCCGCGGTGATCAGCGCGTTCCATCAGAACGTGCGGAACCGCATGATGCGGGAGGAAATGGCGATGTGCAAGATCAGGGACGTCAGTGAGTTATATGCACTGGCCGACAAGTGTGCACGTGCTGAGGAAGGGAGGAGACTCCCTGGAGAGAATGTAGGAGCGGGAGGATCTGACAGTGAAGATGCTACCCCGGCAAGGAAAAACCGGCGGCGGAACAACAGGAAGAGGAAAGGCAAAGAGGTGCTAGTTGTTGAGCAGTCCGGCAACGGTGGTGGCACCAACAAAGCCAAAGGTGGTGACTCCGGCAAGGAGGTTGCCACGGAGGTGGTGGTCGCCGACAAGCAGGACGGCACCAACAAGCAGAATTGCAAGATCCACCATACCAAGGGCCATGATCTCCAGAGCTGCAGGAAAGTCGAGCAGCTTGTTGAGCAACAGAAAGCTGAATACGAGCGGCGCGACAAGGAGAAGGCCCAGGAAGGTGCTGGGGGATCCGGCAAGAAACGTCTCGGCCAAGGAGGACGCCGCGGCAAGGCCAAGCAGTGGCAAGGAGACAGACCTCCCCGCGGCCGCGACAAGGATGAAGATGATGACGACGATGAAGACATGGATGATGAGGAGACCGATGAGCAGGAGTTCCAGAAAGCCACAGAGGTCCTGTGCGTTGACTGTGGTGCTTCTCTGCATACCTCGCACCGTCAGCTCAAGCAGTGGGTGCGGGAAGTTAATGCAGCAGAACCGCCCGTCGAGTCACGCAAGCCTCTGAAATGGTCCAGCACGCCTATCATTTTTGACATTGAGGATCACCCTGATCGCATAACTGCGGTCGGGTGCTTGCCGATGTTGGTTTCACCAACAATCCGCAACCTCAAGGTCACTAAGATGCTAGTTGACGGCGGGGCCGGCTTGAATCTGATCTCCTCCGCGGTGCTCCAGAAACTCCAGATCCCTGACAGCGAGCTCGAAGAGACCGGTACATTTCAAGGAATCAACCCGGGAAGGAGCAAGCCGAAGGGAAAGATCACGTTACCGGTAACATTTGGCAGCGAGCTAAACTTCAGGACTGAGAGGGTCACGTTTGATGTTGCTGACTTTCCATTACCTTACAATGGAATCCTTGGCCGTCCAGCACTCGCCAAGTTCATGGCAGCCTCTCACTATGCGTACAACGTACTGAAAATGCGTACAACAAACACACCGCAAAAGATTTACATCCTATGGTTCTCCAAGAGACCATTATATTGAGAATCAAGAGAGACAAAGATGAAGCCATCTAGCTACTAACTAAGGATCCAAAGGTCTACAAAGAACTACTCACGCATCATCAGAGAGGCACCAATGGAGGTGGTGAACCACATCCGAGATGGTGTCTAGGTTGGATCTGGTGGTTCTAGACTCTGCGGCGGCTGGATGAATATTTCGTCGACTCTCCTAGGGTTTTTGGAATATTGGGGTATTTATAGAGCAAAGATGTGGTCCGGGGGGCACCCGAGGTGGGCACAACCCACCAGGGCGCGCCTGGGCCTCCTGGCGCGCCCTGGTGGGTTGTCCCCTCCTCGGGACTTCCCCCAGTTGCAACCTAGGCCCAACATGTTCCTTCTGGTCCATGAAAAATCTTCGTAAAGTTTCGTCGCATTTGGACTCCGTCTTATATTGATTTTATGTGATGTAAAAAAACACGGAAAAAATAGGAACTGGCACTTGGCACTATGTCAATAGGATAGTACCAAAAAATGACATAAAATGACTATAAAATGATTATAAAACATCCAAGATTAATAATATTATAGCTTGGAACAATCAAAAATTATAGATACATTGGAGACATATCAGCATCCCCTAGCTTAACTCCTTCTCGTCCTCAAGTAGGTAAGTGTTAAAAACAAAATTTTTGATGTGGAGTGCTGCCTATCATGTCATATCATATTCTTTTCTTTGGCATGGACAATTGGACTTTTAATTGTTCAAAGCAATGTCTATTTTTAACATGATAATTTAGATACTCAAGCATATCAACAAGCAACCATGTCTTTCAAAATATCAACGCTAAAATAAGCTATCCCAAGCCCATCATGCTCAAACATTGATCCATTCATGAAATCCACTCGAATATTAGCTACACCCAATACTTAAGTACGATCATATTGCCTCCTAGTTGGTGCTTTTATAAGAGAAGATGGAGACTCAAAATAAAAATAAAAATGGCATAAAATAAAAGAAAGGCCCTTCCTAGAGCGAATAGGGATTTGTAGAGGTGCCAGAGCTCAAAGCGAAAAACTTAGAGATAAAAGCATTTTGAGAGGTGTATCCATCCCACCAATAAGTAAAATAAAGGCCCTTTGTAGAGGGAAGTAGGGATTTGTAGAGGTGCCAGAGCTCAAAGCGAAAAACTTAGAGATAAAAACATTTTGAGAGGTGTATCCATCCCACCAACGAAAATGACTTAGAGTTCCCAATACTTTCCATGCATAGATATATCATAGGCGGTTCCCAAATAGAAAATAAAGTTTATTCCTTTTTCCACCATAACTTTCACTTTCCATGGCTAGCCGTATCCACGGTTGCCCTCCATACCAACACTTTCCAAGGAATTTATTATTTGACAACATATAGTAAATTCAATTTTTTTGCATTTCAGGACTGAGCATCCCTAGTACCTTTGCCTTACTCTCGTGCAATGACATGTGAATAAACACCCATCTTGAGAATAACACATCTAGCATGGAAAATATTAGCCACCCCTCACCACTCTGCGAGCGAAACAAACACACAAAAGAGAAGTTTATTTTGAAAATTAGAGATGGCACAACAAATTTGCGTACAAAAGAATACCGCATATAGGTAGATATAGTGGACTCATCTAGCAAAACTGGGTTAAAGGTTTTTGGATGCACAAGTAGTGATCATAGTTAGTGCAAAATGAAGGCTAGCAAGAGATTGGGAAGCGACCAACTAAGAAACGAATAATCTCATAAGTGAGCATTAAGCATAGATAACACCGAATAATGCACCACAAGTAGGATATAATTTTATTGCGTGACTATTGACTTTCATACTTGCATAGGGAATCACAAACCTTAACACCAATATTCTTAATAAAGCGTAATTACTCATCAAGATGACTCACATATCACATCATCATATCTCAAAACTATTACTAAGAATCAAGTTTATTTTGTCCAATGTTCTTCATGCAAGTTTTTATAATATCCTTCTTGGATATCTATCACTTTGGGACTAATTTTCATGTGTTTCTTTTGACAAGCTCCAACAAATATAAGTGAAGATCATGAGCATAATACATTTTTCTTTCTCTCAAATTAATTTAAGTGAAGCAAGAGAGAATTTCTTGAAATTTTTTACTAACTCTCAAATAAATCTAAGTGAAGCAAGAGAGCATTTCTTCAAAAATACTAAAGCACACCGTGCTCAAAAAGATATAAGTGAAGCACTAGAGCAAGTCCTAGCTCATAAAAGATTTAAGTGAAGCACAAAGAGCAATTCTAACAAGTCATGATATAATTTTGGAACTCTTAAATAGTTATGTCCAGCAAGGGTTGATGACTTAAAACACAAAATAAAACAAGCCAAAACTCATATCATACAAGACGCTCCAAGCAAAACACATATCATGTGACGAATAAAAATATAGTTTCAAGTGAAATACCGATGATCGTTGGAAGAAAGCAGGGATGCCACTTGGGGGCATTCCCAAGCTTAGTTGGTTGCTCATTTTTGAATAATAGATTGGGATGCTGTGGAATCCCAAAGCTTAGACTCTTCCATCCTTCCTTCATCCATCGTAAGATAACCCAAAACTTGAAAACTTCAATCACACAAAACTCAACAAAACCTTCGTGAGATCCGTTAGTATAAGAATAATAAACCACTACTATAAGTACTGTATCAAACCAATTCATATTTTGTTTTTGTATTATATCTACTATATTCCAACTTTTTTATGGCAAAAACTCATCAAAGAAAACCATAGAGCCATCAAGAATAAGCACACAACACAAAGAAAACAGAATCTGTCAAAACATAACAGTCTGTAGCAATCTGACTATCTCGAATACTTCTATAACTCCAAAAATTCTGAAAAATTAGGATGGGCCGAGAAATTTGTATATTGATCTACTGCAAGTAGAATGGGTATTTTATCGCTCTCTGGTAAAAACGAAAATTAATTTCGTGAGCATAAAAGTTTTTGTTTTTTCAGCAAGATCAAACAACTATCACCCAAGAAGATCCTAAAGACTTTACTTGACACAAACACTAATTAAAACATAAAAAACACAATCATAACAGTAGCATAATTGTGTTAACACACAAAAACTGGAAGCAAAAAGCAAAAATAAAATTTATTCATTGGGTTGCCTACCGACAAGCGCTATAGTTTTACGCCCTTAGCTAGGCATAAAGCAAGGATCTAAGTTTTGTGGTTCGAGATCTATAAGATGCCCTCATGATTGATACATAAGGTGGCTTAATTCTAGTTCAAGGAAAGTGTTCCATACCCTTCCTCAAAGGAAATTGTAACTTAATATTGCCTTCTTTCATATCAGTCATGGCACCGGTAGTGCGTAAAAACGGTCTACCAAGAATAATTGGACAAGACGGATTGCAATCAATATCAAGAACAATAAAATCTATTGGCACATAATTCCTATTTGCAAGAATAAGAACATCATTAATTCTTCCCATAGGCTTTTTAGTAGTAGAATCCGCCAAGTGCAAATTCAAAGAACATTCTTCAAGATTAGTGAGACCAAGCACATCATATAAAGATTTCGGAATTGTAGAAACACTAGCACCCAAGTCACACAAAGCAAAACACTCATAATTTTAAATCTTGACTTTTATAGTAGGTTCCCATTCATCATGCAATTTTCTAGGAATTGAAACTTCCTATTCCAATTTTTCTTCAAGAGCTTTCATCATAGCATCAACAACTAGTAAAAGCTTTATTTTGTTCATAAGCATGGGGTGAATTTATCATGGATTGCAACAAAGAAATAAAATCAATCAAAGAGAAACTATCATAACTAAAGTCTTTGTAATCCAAAAGAGTGGGCACATCACTAGCTAAAGTTTTGACCTCTCCAAACCCACTTTCATCAATTTTTTCAACAAGATTTTCACCCTCCGACATATTGGGACGCCTTCTACCTAAAGTTGACTCTTCTCCAGTCCCTTTCTCATCAATCTTAACTTTAATAAACAAGGAATCAATAGAAGAAACACCAATCATTTTAAGATCTTCATCATTTTTTCGAAAGAAATCACTAGTAAACACCTTTTTCTAAGAATTCTCTTTTAGCTCTAAGCATAGCGGTTCATTTCTTACTTTCATCCATAGAAACATAAAGAGCTTTAATTGATTCATCTACTTTAGGCACAAAAATTTTCATATTGAGATTTTCCACATCATGAGCAATTCTATCAACACTTCTAGACAAATCATCAATCTAATTCAATTTTTCTTCTATGGAAGTGTTGAAAACTTTTTGAGTGTTGATAAATTCTTTTATATTATTCTCAAGATCAGAGGTGCTTCTATTATTATTATAAGATTGATTTGCATAGAATTACCATAATTATTAGAGGAACTAATAGAAAAAAGCCAAGTATTATACCTCTATAAGCATTGTTATTGAAATTATTTTGAGAGATAAAATTCACATCAATGGCATCACTATTTTCCTCAATCAAAGTAGACAAAGGCATATCACTAAAATCAATAGGAGCACTTTTACTAGCAACCAATTTCATAAGAGCGTCAACTTTATCACTCAAAGAAGAAATTTCTTCAACCGAATTAACCTTTTTACTAGTAGGAGCTCTTCCGGTATGCCATTGTGAATAATTCGCCATGATATTATCAAGAAATTTGGTGGCTTCACCCAAAGTAATTTCCATAAAAGTACCACCAAAGGCAGAATCTAAAAGATTACGAGAAACGAAATTCAATCCCGCAAAAAAAATTGTATGATCAACCAAAGATTTAACCCATGAGTTGGGCAATTCCTTAGCATCATTTTCATCCTTTCCCAAGATTGTGCAACATGCTCATGTTCAAGTTGCTTGAAATTCATGATCTGGGTTCTAAGGGAAATAATTTTTGCGTGAGGAAAATACTTAGTGATAAAAGCATCTTTGCACTTATTCCAAGAATCGATACTATTGCGCGGCAAAGAATAGAACTAATTTTTTGAAAAATCATGCAAAGAAAACGGAAATAATTTCATCTTGACCACATCATTGTCCACATATTTTTTCTTTTGCATATCGCATAATTCCACGAAGGTATTAAGATGGGATGCAGCATCATCATTAGGAGTACCGGAAAATTGGTCTTTCAAAACAAGATTCAACAAAGCAGTATTAATATCACAAGTATCCGCACTAGTGGCGGGAGGAGCAAGAGGAGTGCCAATAAAATCATTGTTGTTGGTATTTGAGAAATCACATAACTTGGTGTTCTTTTGAGTCATGATGACCACACAACAAGACTGCACTCAAAAATAGATCCGGTAAGAAAATGGCGAACAGAAAAAGAGAGGCGAATAAAATGACAAATTTTTGTGAAGTGGGGGAGAGGAAAATGAGAGGCAAATGGAAAATAATGTAAATTGCGAGGAGATGAGATTTGTGATTAGGAACATGGTTATGTTGAAGATCCTCCCCGGCACCGGCGCTAGAAATTCCTTTTGATTGCTCCCCGACTATAGCGCCAGAAAGCTCCTGTCAGCTAGGACTACGTCGGTATTTCCCCAAAGAGGAAGGGATGATGTAGCACAGTGAAGGTAGGTATTTTCCTCAATGATGAAACCAAGGTTACAGAACCAGTAGGAGAACCAAGAAACACAACGTAAACAGCACCTGCACACAAATAACAACACCTCACAACCCGACGCGTTGAAGGGGTTGTCAATCCCTTTCGGGTAACGATGCAAGAAATTTGTAATAGATTGAAATAATAGATCGTAAATAAAATAAAGTGTAGCAAAGTATTTTTGTATTTTTGGTTTGATAGATCTGAATAAAAATGCAAAGGAAAAGTAGATCGCAAGTAAATATATGAGAAAGAAGACCAGGGGGCGTAAGTTTCACTAGTGGCTTCGCTCAAGAAAGATAGAAAATGGTGGGTAAACAAATTATTGTTGGGCAATTGATAGAACCTCAAATAATTACGATCATATCCAGGCAATGATCATTACATATGTATCACGTCCAAGATTTGTAGACCAACTCCTGCCTGCATCTACTACTATTACTCCACACATCGACCGCTATCCAGCATGCATCTAGTGTATTAAGTTCAAGGAAAAACCGAGTAATGCAATAAGAATGATGACATGATGTAGACAAGATCCGTTTATCTATTGTGTAGATATAGATCCCATATTTTTATCCTTAGTAGTAACGATGCATATGTGTTGTTTCCCTTTGTCACTGGGATCAAGCATCGTAAGATCGAACCCACTACCGGTCACCTCTTCCCATTGCAAGATAAATATATCAAGTTGGCCAAACAAGACCCAAATATCGGAGAAGAAATACGAGGCTATAAGAGATCATGCATATAAGAGATCAAAGAAACTCAAATAACTTTCATGGATATAAAAAAGATATGACTGATCATAAACTCAAAGTTCATCAGGTCCCAACAAACACACCGCAAAAGAGTTACATCATATGGATCTCCAAGAGACCATTGTATTGAGAATCGAGAGAGAGAGAGAGAGAGAGAGAGAGAGAGAGAGATAAGGCCATCTAGCTACTAACTACGGACCCGAAGGTCTACAAAGACCTACTCACACATCATCGGAGAGGCACCAATGGTAGTGGTGAACCCCATCCGAGATGATGTGTAGATTGGATCTGGTGGTTCTGGACTCTGTGGCGGCTAGATGAATATTTCGTCGACTCTCCTAGGGTTTCTGGAATATTGGGGTATTTATAGAAAAAAGAGGCGGTCCGGGGGACATCCGAGGTGGGCACAGCCCACTAGGGCGCGCCTGGGCCTCCTGGCACGCCCTGGTGTTTTCCCCTCCTCGAGACTCCCCCTAGGTGCAACCAGGGCCCAACATGTTCCTTCTGGTCGATAAAAAATCTTCGTAAAGTTTCATGGCATTTGGACTCTATCTGATATTGATTTTCTGTGATGTAAAAAACACGGGAAAATAGGAATTGGCACTTGGCACTATGTCAATAGATTGGTACCAAAAATGATATAAAATGACTATAAAATTATTATAAAACATTGAAGATTGACAATATAATAGCATGGAACAATAAAAAATAATAGATATGTTGGAGACATATCACTCATCTAAGAGAACTCTCAAGTTAACTGTGCTCAGGCTGGAGCAGCCATCAGATGGGTGACTAGATGGGAAGTTGTCTTGATGTTAAATTAACTAATGGGATGGGTCATACAAGTCAAATTAAATGACCTCTATGATCCATCCCATCAGTTAAATTAACCTCGACGTCCTTGTTTTTTTAAGACATGTTAAAGAAGGTCTACCGCATTACTTTTTGACAATGTGCGATATGTGGCATACAGTTGATCCACCCGACCTGTTTGTGATGGAATAAACCATGTGTGTTGTGGGCAAACGCTTGCTAGTATACACCCGTTTGCGATTGATGAATTCATCACCGACCGGTTCCCTAGTGTGGTCCGTGTTCATCTGATCATCATCTACTTCTTGTGCTAGCTCGATGTTCCTTATATGCTAAGTTTCCATTAATTGATGGCGTTTTATGAACACGCCACTGTTTCCCGCCATTTCCTCACCTGTTTCCCGCCACCCAGCGATATTGCACATAAACCTAGGCGGCACGCGACGCACGGAGGCAACAAGCGCAGCCTGTAGCACATCCACTCTTTCCAAGCATGCCAACCCACCAAAGCGCCGCCTCTGTGATCAACCTCGTCGACGAGGAAAACGAGCAGGTGCCACAGCCCGTCGAGGCCCAGGCGCTCCCCGGCAACGCGATGGACAATGCCGTGATGCGCGTCATCGCCAGGGTTGAGCAGACCCTTGGCGCATGACACTTTAGCCCCACGCATCAAGATAGGCATGTCAGCGCCAAAAGGCTGCAGCTCTCCGCACAACATGATTGATGGCGCTCCGCAGAGAAAGCTAGGTGCGTCCGCGCCGATAGGCTGTGGCTCGCCACACGGTGAGACCATTGGAGTGCTGCAGAGCGAGAGGCGCGGCGTGTCGCACAGCAAGAGCGGATCCATCGGCACTTGCCTGCCGTCGACAGGGTGTCGCAGCTGGGTACACATCCCCTGAGTACCCTCATTCCTCGCCAGGAGTGGGCAGAGGCCCTCAGCGCCGGACTTGCACCAGAGCCCGGTCGCGCCGTACTTGAACTGGACGCCCACCGCACCGTCCACATGGGTCGCGCTGTTCGCCTTGTCCGCGACCCGCTCGATGCCAATGCGCTGGTCGGTAGGCTCGACCGCCTCCTTGACCCAGGTGTCCACCTGGGCATAGTAGAGGAACATGGTCGTCACATCCTCAAGCTCGTGCTCTCCGATGAAATAGCCAACTTGGAGCTCGAGATCGCGCTCCAGATGTACCACGACTATGTCGGCTGCTTGGATGAACGCCTACACAAGTTCAGGTAGAGCCAAGAGCTACCGTAGGCAAGGGCTGCTAGTCATGGTCTCATGGACGCGTTTTATTTTGTTGAGTCATTTCGACGTGGATAGCTATGTATTCACAGCAATCATTGTATTGCTCTATTTCAATGTGTGTACTCTGTTTTCCTTTCTTATATGTCATGTTTCAATGTGTGTATATACGCTTTCCATTCTATATATGTGGATGATAACAGCTAGAAACAAATTAGTATAAAAATAGATAGAACATGGAATTCATAATATATATATATATATATATATATTAATTGTTCATTAGTTCATCATAGAATAGATATAATATGATCACATATACGTGATGATACGTAACTACTAGGTACAATGAATAAAATTGAAAATGAACAATACTAAAACTAATAATCCATCCTGGGGCCAGTATTCCGGCATCCCCTCGCCTGTAGCTCCCCGGTGCGCGGAGTCTTCCTAGTGCGGAGGCAGTACCCCGCCTCCTCTGCCTCGTAGCGCTTGACGTACCGATCTGCCTCTTGCTGGTGGACGACCGCGAACGATCTTGCCATTTCGTTTGGGCGCCCACCGGAGCTCCTCGTCGGTGGCACGCTGGAGCTTATCGGCCCACCTCCACGCATCGATGAGGCGCCCAATGCCTTTGACCTTCCTCGGGAAGTACCCGTCTTCGTACATCTCCTCCGCACGACGACGCGCCTGCCCCCAAAGCTCCGCCGCCTCCTTTTTCCAGGCAGCATCATGGGCTTCACAGGCTGCCTGGTACCTGGCTTCCTCCTCCGCCATCTCCTTCTTGAATGCCACTCGCCTGGCTTTCTCAGCCGGCGGCAGCGACTTCCACAGACAAAGATTGTACTGGCCCCAAAACCAATCCAAAGTTGGGAGCCCCAACGCATCCTCGTCCGGCAGCACGTAGGGGTCCTCGTCGCTACTATTTGAGTGAGCCTCCTCGGATGGCGGCGACTCCTCGTCGGTGCGTGGGCAGACCAGCAGCGCCATGTCAGAGATTTGAGAGAGAGAGAGGGCGAGTGAGGGGAGCATGTAGATGAGAATGTAGGCGGGACAACGTGAGCAAGGTAGTATTTATTGGCGGCCGGAATCTAGATCGACGGGAATAGTACACACGCCAGTCGCCAGAATGTACTATAGTTTGAATTACACACGATTCCCGCAGCAAAAACTGTGTGTGAACTTAATAGCTGACTGTTTCCAATACAGAACCGTGTCTGATTAATGTCCCCCGCCACACACCTACCAAACCTTGAGCCGTGAAATAGAGTGCCAATCGTGTGGGGGCGGTTGTTGTGCGAGATGTGTACATTTTCTTTTTTGAACACCGGTTATTTACATCATTGATGATTTTTTAACTCGCACACAAGTACAGAAAAATATGATTTTTTTTCAAATCATTATGGTTAGCCGTTGCATGTAGATGTAGTTCAAATTTTAATTACGGTCATTAAATGGCTAGAAAATCACTTAAATGTCTTTAAAAGGTCAAATAACCCCTAGAATTTTCCAAATTTTCACATGACAGTTGTAGTAGTGTAAGTTAAGCGTAAAAAAATTGAAGGCCGTAAGAGGAAGCTATCTCCCATTTGTCATCAAATATGCATTGTTCCCTCTCAGAAACACGAGCCTTCTAGTGAGTTGCTCCAGTTTGTGAGGGGTGTGTGTCCAAACTTTCGTCAAATAGGCCAATTTTTTGGCCACATCATCTTGGTAGCATGACATTACATCACGTAAGGTTTCATGTTTTTCTGATCATTTTTTAATTTTTTGGAATTTAAATGCCATGTCACTCCATGCATGTGTCCATGCAGTGAGACCAATATGTTTGAATATTTCTTCTAATTTACTGCACATGGAATTAACTCACACATAAGTACACAAATATGATTTTTCAAACCGTTATGGTTAGCCGTTGCATGTAGATGTAGCTCAAATTTGAATTACGGTCATTAAATGGCTAGAGAATCACTTAAATATCTCTAACAGGTCAAATGACCCTAGAAAATTTCCAAAATTTCACATGCCAGTTGTATTAGTGTACATTAAACATAAAAAATGAAGGCCTTAAGAGGTAGTTAACTCCCTTTCATCATCAAACGTGCATTGTTCCCTCTTCGAACCATGAGCCTTCTAGTGAGTTACTCCGGTTTGTGAGTGGGGTGTGTCCAAACTTTCATCAAACAAGCCAATTTTTTACCACATCATCTTGGTGGCATGGCATTACATCAAGCAAAGTTTCATGTTTTTTCTGATCAATTTTATTTTTTTGGAATTTAAATGCCATGTCACTCCATGCATGTGTCCATGCCGTGAGACCAATATGTTTGAAAATTCCTTCTAATTTACTGCACATGGAATTAACTCACACACAAGTACACAAATATTATTTTTCAAACCGTTATGGTTAGCTGTTGCATGTAGATGTAGTTCAAATTTGAATTACGGTCATTAAATGGCTTGAAAATCACTTAAATGTCTTTAAAATGTCAAATGACCCCTGAAACTTTCCAAATTTTCTCATGACAGTTGTATTAGTGCACTTTAAACGTAGAAAAAATTTGAAGGCTGTAAGAGGAAGTTATCTCCCGTTCGTCATCAAACATGCATTGTTCCCTCTCGGAACCACGAGCCTTCTAGTGAGTTTCTTCGGTTTGTGAGGGGTGTGTGTCCAAACTTTCGTCAAACAGGCCAATTTTTTTACCACATCATCTTGGTGGCATGACAGTACATCAAGCAAGGTTTCATGTTTCTCGATCATTATTTTTTATTTTTTGGAATTTAAATGCCATGGCGCTCGATGCATGTGTCTATGCCGTGAGACCAATATGTTTGAAAATTCCTTCTAATTTACTGCACATTAAATTAACTCACACACAAGTACACAAATATGAATTTTCAAACCATTATGGTTAGTTGTTGCATGTACATGTAATTCAAATTTGAATTACGGTCATTAAATGGCTAGAAACCCACTTAAATGTCTTTAAAAGGTCAAATGACCCCTGAAATTTTCCAAATTTTCACATGACAGTTGTATTAGTGCACGTTAATGATGTCTACTAGAACTACGTCGGTATTTCCCCAAAGAGGAAGGGATGATGCAGCATAGCGACAGTAGGTATT
The DNA here is from genome assembly GCF_018294505.1 of Triticum aestivum. Taxonomy (NCBI): domain Eukaryota; kingdom Viridiplantae; phylum Streptophyta; class Magnoliopsida; order Poales; family Poaceae; genus Triticum; species Triticum aestivum. The sequence goes on along the minus strand of NC_057803.1, from coordinate 179,738,776 downwards.
TCCCTTAGTGATGTGACCAAGGTTATCGAACCAGTAGGAGAACCAAGCAACACTATGTAAACAGCACCTGCACACAAATAACAAATACTCGCAACCCAACGTGTTAAAGGGGTTTTCAATCCCTTTCGGGTAACGGCGCCAGAAATTGGCACATGGACAGGATAAAGTAATAAATATTGATAGATCGAACGCCAAAAAAAGTGCAGCAAGGTATCTTTGTGTTTTTAGTTTAATAGATCTGAAAATAAAAGAAAAGGAAAATAGATCATGAAGGCAAATATATTAAAGAAGAGACCGGGGGCCCATAGTTTTTCACTAGTGCCTTCTCTCGAGAAAAATAGCAAACGGTGGGTGAACAAATTACTGTGGCAATTGATAGAACTTCAAACAATCATGATGATATTCAGGCAATGATCATTATATAGGCATCACGTCCAAGATTAGTAGACCGACTCCTGCCTGCATCTACTACTATTAATCCACACATCGACCGCTATCCAGCATACATCTAGTGTATTAAGTTCATGGAGAAACGGAGTAATGCAATAACAACGATGACATGATGTAGACAATATCTATTTATGTAGAAATTGACCCCATCTTGTTATCCTTAATGACAACGATACATATGTGTCGGTTCCCCTTCTGTCACTCGGATCAAGCATCGTATGATCAAACCCATCACAAAGCACCTCTTCCCATTGCAAGATAAATAGATCAAGTTGGCCAAACAAAACCAAAATATCAGAGAAGAAATAAGAGGCTATAAGCAATCATGCATATAAGAGATCAAAGAAGACTCAAATAACTTTCATGGATAGAAAGAGATAGATTTGATAGTAAACTCAAAGTTCATTGGATCCCAACAAACACACCGCAAAAGAGTTACATCATATGGATCTCCAAGAGACCATTGTATTGAGATTCAAACAAGAGAGAGGAAGCCATCTAGCTACTAGCTACGGACCCGAAGGTCTACAAAAGCCTACTCACGCTGTCACACATCATCGGAGAGGCACCAATGGACATCATGAACCCCTCTGTGATGGTGCCTAGATTGGATCTGGTTGTTCTAGACTCTGCGGCGGCTGGAATTGATTTTCGATGACTCCCCTAGGGTTTCTGGAATATTGGGGTATTTCTAGAGCAAAGAAGCAGTTCGGGGGGCACCCGAGGTGGGCACAACCCACCAAGGCGCGCCTGGGCCTCCAGACGCGCCCTGGTGGGTTGTGCTCCCCTCAGAGCACCCCCAGGCGCTTCTCCGGCCCATTAGATGTCTTCTGTTCCAAAAAAATCCACAAAAAGTTTCACTGCCTTTGGACTCCGTTTGATATTGATTTCCTGCGATGTAAAAAACATGCAAAAGAGAGCAACTGGCACTTGGCACTTTGCCAATAGGTTAGTACCAAAAAATGATATAAAATGATTATTATACATCCAAGAATGATAATATAACAACATGGAACAATCAAAAGTTATAGATACGTTGGAGACGTATCATCATCCCCGAGCTTAATTCCTGCTCATCCTCGAGTAGGTAAATGATAAAAACAGATTTTTTTGATGTGGAATGTTGTCTAAGAGGTCGTCTCATATTCTTTTCTTTAAAGCGTGGCCATTTGGACTTTATATGATTCAAAGCAATAGAATAGTTTTGACATGAGACTTAAATACTCAAACATATCAATAAGCAACCGTGTCTTTCAAAATATCAACGCTAAAATAAGTTATCCCTAGCCCATCATGTTCAGTAATTGATCCATTCACGAAACACACTTGCATATTAGCTACACCCAATGCTCAAGTACGATCATAGTGCCCCCTAGTTGATGCTTTACAAGAGAAGATGGAGACTCAAATTAAAATTAAAAATTGCATAAAGTAAAACAAAGACCCTTCACAGAGTGAAGTAAGGATTTGTAGAGGTGCCAGAGCTCAAACCGAAAATTGGGAGATAAAAATATTTTTAGCGGCATACTTTTCCCACCAACGAAAAGACTTAGAGTTCCCAACACTTTCTATGCTAGATATATCATAGGCGGTTCCAAACAGAAAATAAAGTTTATTCCTTTTTCCACCATACTATCACTTTCCATGGCTAACCGCATCCATGGGTGCCTTCCATACCAACACTTTCCAAGGAATTTATTATTTGACAACATAAGTAAATTCATTTTTCATTTCGGGGCTGGGCATCCCTAATACCTTTGCCTTACTCTCGTGCAATGACAAGTGAATAAACACTCATCGTGAGAATAACACATCTAGCATGGAAAATAGTAGCCATCCCCCATCGCCTCGCGAGCAGTACGAGCACACAAAAGAGAAATTTATTTTGAATATTAGAGATGGCACATACAAATTTGCTTAGAACAGCAAAAGAATACTGCATATAGGTAGATATAGTGGACTCATGTGGCAAAACCGGTTTAAAGGATTTTGGATGCACAAGTAGTGATCATACTTAGTGCAAAATGAAGGTAGCAAAAGATTGAGAAGCGACCAACCAAGAAATGAAAAATCTCATAAGTGCGCGTTAAGCATAACTAACACCGAATAATGCACCAGAGGTAGGATGTAATTTCATTGCATAACTATTTTACTTTCGTGCTTGCATAGGGAATCACAAACCTTAACACCAATATTCTTACTAAAGCACAATTACTCATCAACATGACTCACATATCGCATCATCATATCTCAAAACTATTACAAAGAATCAAGTTTATTTTGACCAATGATCTTCATGAAAGTATTTATTATATCCTTCTTGGATATCTATCACTTTGGGACTAATTTTAATGTGTTGCTTTTGATAAGCTCAAACAAATATAAGTGAAGATCATGAGCATAATGTTTCTTTCTCTCAAATTGATTTAAGTGAAGCAAGAGAGAATTTCTTAAAAAAATTACTAACTCTCAAATAAATCTAAGTGAAGCAAGAGAGCATTTCTTCCAAAATACTAAAGCACACCGTGCTAAAAAAGATATAAGTGAAGCACTAGAGCAATTCCATAGCTCATAAAGATTTAAGTGAAGCATAGAGAGCAATTATAACAAGTCATGGCATAATTTTTGGCTCTCTCAAACAAGTGTGTATAGCAAGGGATCAAGACTTAAAACACAAAGCAGAACAAACAAATACTCATATCATACAAGACGCTCCAAGCAAAACTCATAGTATGTGACAAATAAAAACATAGCTTTGAGTAAAATACCAATGGTTGTTAGAAGAAAGAGGGGATGCCACTCGGGGCGTCCCCAAGCTTAGTTGCGTGATTCTCTTTGGATAATATCTTGGGATTCCATGGGCATTCGCAAGCTTAGGCTCTTCTTACTCCTTATTCCTTCATCCATCGTACGATAACCCAAACTTGAAAACTTCAATCACACAAAACTCAACCAAACCTTCGTGAGATCCATTAGTATAAGAAAACAAATCACTACTATAAGTGTTGTTGCAAACCAATTCATATTTTATATCTACTATATTCCAACTTTTCTATGGAAAAAACTCTTCAAAGAAAACCATAGAATCATCAAAACAAGCACACAATGCAAAGAAAACAGAATCTGTCAAAAACAGAGCAGTCTGTAGCAATCTGGGTATTTCGAATACTTCTATAATTCCAAAAACTCTAAAAAATTAGGACGGCCTGAGAAATTTTATGTTAATCTACTGCAAAAATAATTAGTATTTTATCACGCTCTGGTTAAAAATGAAAATTATTTTCATGAGCTCAAAAGTTTCTGTTTTTTAGCAAGATCAAACAAATATCACCCAAGAAGATCGTAAAGGCTTTACTTGGCACAAACACTAATTAAAACACAAAAAACACAATCATAACAGTAGCGTAATTGTGCTAACACTCAAGAATAGGAAGCAAAAAGCAAAAATATTTTTTTCATTGGGTTGCCTCCCAACAAGCACTATTGTTTCACTCCCCTAGCTAGGCATAAAGCAAGGATCTAAGTTTTTTCATCCTTATTCTTCATTTCCTTAGAGGTGTTTTCATCATGGTGTTTTGTAAAAACAACATAGAACATATTATCCATAGAAACCTTAGCACTATTAAGTTGCTTAACATCATAACATCTTTGATTTTCGGCAACAATCCAAGAGTAATGTTGATTAACATTATTGAGAACTTGTTGGATTATATCTAAAATAGTACTTAGTTTTTAAGATTGTCATCAAAGATTTGATTATACCCAAGCAAATGCCTTAACTCATAATCACTATTGTAAAGAATTTCATCTATCACGGCCTTTTCATGATTCATACCATAAAAATCAAAGATTTCCCTCGCTTCCCGTATGATGTAGTCAAACTCATTTATAAGAACAAGAGTGGCCAACTTTTTAGCCTTAGGATTCTTTATAGCAGGAAGCTAAAAAAATAATCTTTACAAAGTCAGATGAGTACGGATAAATTTACTTTCAAGTTTCAGAACTAATGCTGAAATAGCATCCACATAAGACCTAGTAGTTCTAAGTATAGGAGCATCATCAAGACTTAAATTTCCCACACAATTGAAAAATTCTTGGATACGTTCTTTTCCCATAACATTCCCTTACACCAAGATAAAAGTTTTAGCATCCAGATTGCTTGTATGTCCAATCTTAGGCGTTAGGCCATCATATGTTGCTGCCATACCGAAATCACTCATGATTGCAAGCAAAGGATAAATGTGACGAGAAAACGGCGAATGAAAAAGAGGGCGGATAAAACAACATTTTTTTGTGAAGTGGGGGAGACGAAGATGAGATGCAAATGGCAAATAATTTAAATTGCGAGGAGATGAGATTTGTGATTTGGAACCTGGTAGATGTTGATGATGTCTCCCCGGCAATGTCGCCAGAAATTCCTTTTGATGTCTGCCAAAACTATGTTGGTATTTCCCCAAAGAGGGAGGGATGATGCAACACAGCGACGGTAGGTATTTCCCTCAGGAGACCAAGGTTATCGAACCATTAGGAGAATCAAGCAACACTACATAAACATCACCTGCACACAAATAAAAAATACTCACAACCCGACGTGTTAAAGGGGTTGTCAATCCTTTCAGGTAACGGTGCCAGAAATTGGCACATGGAGGGGAGAAAGTTGTAAATATTGATAGATTGAACGATAAATAAAATAAAGTGCATCAAGGTATTTTTTATTTTTGGTTTAATAGATCTGAAAATAAAAGCAAAGGCAAATAGATCACGAAAGCAAATATATTAAAGAAAAGACCTTCTCTCGAGAAAAATAGCAAATGGTGGGTGAACAATTACTGTTGGGCAATTGATAGAACTTCAAATAATCATGACAGTATCCAGGCAATGATCATTATATAGGCATCACATCCAAGATTAGTAGACCGACTCCTGCCTGCATCTACTACTATTACTACACACATCGACCGCTATCCAGCATGCATCTAGTGTATTAAGTTCATGGAGAAATGAAGTGATGCAATAAGAACGATGACATGATGTAGACAAGATCTATTTATGTAGAAATAGACCCCATATTGTTATCCTTAATGGAAATGATACATATGTGTCGGTTCCCCTTCTGTCACTGGGATCAAGCACCGTAAGATTGAACCCATCACATTCCCATTGCAAGATAAATAGATGAAGTTGGCCAAACAAAACCCAAATATCGGAGAAGAAATATGAGGCTATAAGCAATCATGCATATAAGAGATCAAAGAAGACTCAAATAACTTTCATGGATAAAAAGAGATATATCTGATCATAAACTCAAAGTTCATCAGATCTCAACAAACACACCGGAAAAGAGTTACATCTTATGGATATCCAAGAGACCATTGTATTGGGAATCAAACGAGAGTGAGCAAGCCATATAGCTACTAGCTACGGACCCGAAGGTCTATAAAAGACTACTCACACATCATCGGAGAGGCACAAATAGACATGATGAATGCCTCCTTGATGGTGTCTAGACTGGATCTGGTGGTTCTGGACTCTGCGGCGGCTGGAATTGATTTTCTACGACTCCCCTAGGGTTTCTAGAATATTGGGGTCTTTATAGAGCAAAAGGCGGTTCGGGGGGTCACCCGAGGTGGGCACAACCCACCAGGGCGTGCCTGGGCCTCCAGGCGTGCCCTGGTGGGTTGTGCTCCCCTCGGAGCACCCCCTAGGCACTTCTCGGACCCATTGGATGTCTTCTGGTCCAAAAAATCCACAAAAAAGTTTCACTGCGTTTGGACTCCGTTTGATATTGATTACCTGCGATGTAAAAAACATGCAAAAAACATAAATTGGCACTTGGCACTATGTCAATAGGTTAGTACCAAAAAATGATATAAAATGACTATAAAATGATTATAAAATATCCAAGAATGATAATATAATAGCATGGAACAATCACAAATTATAGATATATTGGAGACGTATCAGTAAAATGTAGAAAAAATTTGAAGGCCATAAGGGGAAGCTATATCCCATTCGTCATCAAACAAGCATTGTTCCCTCTCGGAAACACGAGCCTTCTAAAGGAAATATGCCCTAGAGGCAATAATAAAGTTGTTATTTATATTTCCTTATATCATGGTAAATGTTTATTATTCATGCTAGAATTATATTAACCGGAAACTTGATACATGTGTGAATACATAGACAAAAAATGTGTCCCTAGTTTGCCTCTACTTGACTAGCACGTTAATCAAAGATGGTTAAGTTTCCTGACCATGGGCATGTGTTGTCATTTGATGAACGGGGTCACATCATTAGGAGAATGATGTGATGGACAAGACCCATCCGTTACCTTAGCATAATGATCGTTAAGTTTTATTAGTATCGCTTTCTTCATGACTTATACATATTCCTTTGACTATGAGATTATGCAACTCCCGAATACCAGAGCAACACCTTGCGTGCTATCAAACGTCACAACATAACTGGGTGATTATAAAGATGCTCTACCGGTGTCTCCAAAGGTGTTTGTTGGGTTGGGATAGATCAAGATTAGGATTTGTCACTCTGAGTAGTGGTGAGGTATCTCTGGGCCCTCTTGGTAATGCACATCACGATAAGCCTTGCAAGCAATGTGACTAATGAGTTAGTTGCGGGATAATGCATTATGGAACAAGTAAAGAGACTTGCTGGTAATGAGATTGAACTAGGTATGAAGATACCGACGATCGAATCTCGGGCAAGTAACATACTGATGACAAAGGGAATGACGTATGTTGTCATTGCGGCTTGACCGATAATTGCCGGTAACGAGATTGAACTAGGTATGAAGATACCGACGATCGGATCTCGGGCAAGTAACATACTAATGACAAAGGGAATGACGTATGTTGTCATTGCGGTTTGACCGATAAAGATCTTCGTAGAATATGTAGGAACCAATATGAGCATCTTGGTTCTGTTGTTGGTTATTCATCGGAGATGTTTCTCGGTCATGTCTACATAGTTCTCGAACCCGTAGGGTCCGCACGCTTAACGTTTGATGATGATTTGTATTATGAGTTATGTGTTGTGGTGACCGAAGATTGTTCGGAGTCCCGGATGATATCACGGACATGGCGAGGAGTCTCGAAATGGTCGAGAGGTAAATATTGATATATTGGACGATAGTATTCAGCCACTGGAATGGTTTCGAAGTATTTCGGGTATTTTTCAGAGTACCGGGAGGTTACCGGACCCCCCCCCCGGGGAAGTAATGGGCCTACATGGGCCATAGGGGAGAGAGAGGGGAGCCCGTAAGGGGTGATGAGCCCCCCATGGGAGTCCGAATTGGACAAGGGGGAGGGGGCGCGACCCCCTTTCCTTCTCCCTCTCCCTCTCCTTCCCTTTTCCCTCTCCGAAAGAAAGGAAGGGGGGCGACTTGGACTAGGAGTCCTAGTCGGTTTCCCCCCATGGTGCGCCCCCTATGACCGGCCTCCTCCCTCTCCTCCTTTATATACGGGGGCAGGGGGCACGCCAAATCCCATCAATTGTTCTTAGCCGTGTGCGGTGCCCCCCTCCACAGTTTACTCCTCCGGTCATATTGTCGTAGTGCTTAGGCGAAGCCCTGCATGGATCACATCACCATCACCGTCACCATGTCGTCATGCTGACGAAACTCTCCCTTGACACTTTGCTGGATCAAGAGTCCGAAGGACGTCATCGAGCTGAACGTGTGCTGAACTCGGAGGTGTCGTACGTTCGGTACTTGATCGGTTGGATCGCGAAGACGTTCGACTACATCAACCGCATTAACCTAATGCTTCCGCTTTAGGTCTACGAGGGTACATGGACACACTCTCCCCCTCTCGTCGCTATGCATCTCCTAGATAGATCTAGCGTGTTCGTAGGATTTTTTTTGAAATTGCATGCTACGTTCCCAACACCTTCTAATGAGTTGCTTCTGTTTGTGAGGGGTGTGTGTCCAAACTTTCGTCAAACATGCCAAATTTTTTACCACATCATCTTGGTGGCATGACATTACATCAAGCAAGGTTTCATGTGTTTCTGATCTTTTCTAAAAAAAATTTGAATTTAAATGCCATGGCACTCCATGCTTAATTGTATCATAGCCATTAGACCAATATGTTGAAAATTCCTTCCAATTTACTGCACATGGAATTAAATCGCACACAAGTACACAAAATATGACTTTTCAAACCATTATGGTTAGCTGTTGCATGTACATGTAGTTCAAATTTGAATTACGATCATTAAATGGCTAGTAAATCACTTAAATGTCTTAAAAGGTCAAATGGCCCCTGAAATTTTCCAAAATTTGACATGATAGTCATATTAGTACTAAAAAATTTCCCATACATTTAAAACACCATCCTTTGCTACTTTACTCAAAATTCGTCTTTCACAGCTAATAAAAAATATATACAACATCACACACAATTTGTTTGTAGGAACAGTTTGCGATGAAAATTTCTGGGTCTATTTAAGCCTTCCTCCTTAAGCTTCGCCGGCTCATCTGCTCCAGTGCCGGCAACCCCCGAATCCATGAATCCCGATCCCCACTCCCACACCCCCTTCTTGCAAACATCAGACTATGGAAACGCTTCGTGAAGGCCCGTACGATGGCCGCGTCCTCCCTGAGTGCCACCGCCTGCGCCGAGAGCACGACCACCTACGCCGAGAGTGCCGCCGCATCCGCATTGAGCGCGACCACATCTATTGAGAGGGCGTCAGCGGCAGCCGACTGGGCAGCTGCAGTAGCCGACACGGCTGCAGCTGCTGCTGCGACGGTGGCTGCAAACGCCAAGAGCGCTTGAGCTGCCGTCTGTGCCGCCAATGTCGCCCTGGCCCGGGTCGAGGCCATCCACGCCAAGATCGAGGACGCACACGCCAAGATATTCCAGGACACCTCGGAATCTAGCATGCAACCCACATATGAAAAGGTGGCGGTGGCCATGGAGCACCTCCTTCCTCATGAGATCGCTAAGTGGGAGCTCGAGATGCAGGAGGAGGCGGATATCGAGGAGCGTCGGGAGGAGTTGTGCGTGGCCGAGGTCGAGGTAGAGAAGAGTCTGTCCATCGAGGAATCGGTGGTGGAGTACCAACAAGAGCTCTGGCGCAGCCACTACTACAAGTACTACAACCTTGAGGATGGCGCCCAGGATGAGGACGAGGACGCGGTCGACTTCAGGAGGGGTGACGTGGAGTCCACCAACGGCGGCATTTTGCCAGTACAAGTCATTGACGCCTCATCTCACACCGGCGCAGCATAGGCCGGCGCAGCGATAGATTTGTTAAAATTATGCGTACTTAGGCTTTGTTTTTAATGCTGGTCTTTTATTAGAGCAATGTTTAGGTCACCTGGCTTTGTTTAATTACTAAAATTGCTCGATTCAGTAAGTGTGGTATGTGTGTTGTGCGCTCTTTTGTGTGCCCAAATTAGCAAACGTTGTTAAATTATGCAATGATGTACCCGGGGAAATTTTCACCAAAATTTGAATTATGAAACTCATCCCATGCACGTAAAGCAGAAGAATCGTTTGCGATGCACACAATCGTTGAAAGTGAATGGTGTGCGGTGGCACCGCACACAAAGTTTCCCTGAACATTTCCAAATTTTTGGCCTACCGCCAAAATATCTACCCCGCCCATTCCCCCCTTCCCCACCCTTTTTTCTCCCCGACCACAAGTCACATTTCCCATGTTTCCTCCTTCCTTCCTAAGCTATAGCCGCTTCCTCGCTTGCTTCCTCGCTCTCGCCGTCTTGCATCCTACCGCCGGGGTCGCCATGGTCTTCTTCAATGACCTCTCTAGCGGTTGCTCCTTCGACGACGACTCCTTCACCACCCGGGTATGCCTCTCTTCTCTCTCTTCGGCTATGACTTTGAATGAAGTATTTTATCCCGGCGGTCGATTTGAGTCATTTCTTCCTCTTGTAGCTCCCTAGGACCATCAGCTGCAACGAATGGAGCGGGGTGACTGAAGATCTGTCTGCTCGTTGTTACCATCAATCTCCATGTGTGAAGCTAGTTGCGTTTGAATCTGTGGATAGTGGGAGGAAGTTTCTGGCATGTACAGAGAAGGTTAGACCCTCTTTCGTTGTTACTCCCTCTGTAAACTAATATAAGAGCGTTTAGATCACTACTTTAGTGATCTAAACGCTCTTATATTAGTTTACGGAGGGAGTACAAATAATTTGTTAGATGTGATTCATACACTGTCACGGTCCCAACCCATTCATACCACACCTTCAACCAAACGCATCCTAAGACAGTGTCATAGTTTGTACCTTGTATCTAAAAATGTTGCCATCTCATCAGCGGTGCGATCAGAAAATTATTTGGCACCACTTTAGCAGTTTGTGCAGCCAACTTTGGTCCACACATCCGAGCAGCCAAGCAGTAAAATACTAAATTTTATGGCACGAAGCAACTGGGCATCAAAGCAACTAGGTGCTCCAGAGTCTGGGTCCCTAATTTTTTCCGCTGCATCGGCTCATCAGTGCAGGGCACCGGTGCGAGATGTAGCAAAAGTTGTCTTTACACCCGTTTTGGCATACATAGTGGACGACCTTAGTGCAATTAGTTCTATGTTACTAAATTTGTGCATGTACACACCTGTTAGTATCAATTTGCTGTCATCCAAACACCGTCGCTATGTTGTTGCAGTTATATTTACCTTCCTCATAAAATGTTCAATTTGTTATTTATAGTACTCCCCCTGTCCCAAAATTCTTGTCTTAGATTTTTCCAAATACAGATGTATCTAGTTATGTTTTAGTGTTAGATACACCCGTATCTAGACAAATCAAAGACAAGAATTTTGGGACGGAGGGACTACATGAGTAAGAACTTGTAGCGTTGTTGTAGTTAATTATAGCTTGTGATGTTTCAGAATTTTGTTGTTGTCTCAGTAGCAATTAATTCATTTGCACATTGATCTTTTTGAGAAGATATGTCATAATTAACCTATTTCTTCAGTTTTTCAAAATAAGTATTGGTGATTTTCTATGTTGCCATAAACCAATTTCCCCTACAATTGTTACTGATCTAGTTTTAAATATTATAGGATGAACGAAAGTGTTCTTACTTTCAATGGGTTGATCAAGAGTGGCCATAGTCTTTGAAGATGTGCCTAGCAAAGCTTTGGAGCATGTATGAGGAAGATAATAGAGGTAGGCTTAGAGAAAGTATTGTCAACACTGAAGAATATTTAAAGATGCGGGATAAAAAGAGGAAGGTGGAGAATGAGCTCAAATTTTTAAATCAAACTTTGCTAAGATGGTGTTGGCTAAGGAGGAGGCACTTTCCCAGTTGGACAGTGCAAAACAAGTTCTTACTGAACTGAAAGCAGAGGTGGATAAGACGTTCCTGCATGATCTCAATTAGGGAAATGTATATATTGTTCTAATATTGTTCTTATGAAGTTGAACTAGCTATATGTTGTACTGTGCTATTTTCAGGTAGCTATCGTATTGTGATGTTAAAATATATTTATGTGCCTGATATGAAATTGGCAAACAACTGTCCGACATGAAATGTGAATTTACGTAATACCTGAATTATTAATTGTAAACTAATAAACTTGCTAAATGGGTCATGGAACTTTGCAAACGGTTCTGGCAGTAAAAGCTCTTGTGATGGATAGCCCAATGCCACACAGTTTTCTTCATTAAACCGTGTGTGATTTAGTTGATAAAAGTAAACGGTTAACCAAGGCAGAGCGTGTGTGATAGTTACACCTTTCACACATGAGGCTATACATTAAAATGTGTGGGATGTCCATATGAATGGAAACGTTTTCCCTGGATTGACTATGTGGGATGTACATAAGAACGGAAACGTATTCCTTGGATTGACTGTGTGTGATATACATACGAACAGAAATGTTTTTCTGGGATTTACCGTGTGGGATGTACATACGAACGGAAATGATTGGGTTTTGATGCCTCGCCAGATCGCACACGAGCTCATTTTTCCCCAGCCTGTGTGCCAGGAGGGCCTATCCCCGATGGTTTCTGGGTCGTGTTGGAAGGACCCACCTATCACCCACACTCACTTGGCGACGGTTCCAAATGCTGTCGCGGGAAGGGATTAAAAACCATTTGTATAGCACCGACGCGTACCAGTGTGTGGATGCACATAGGTAAAGAAAAGAACCAATCATCGAACGATAAGCTTTCTGATCGTAATCCTTACCATACACATCTGCATCCAACTTACCATTCGTGGGCATGTGAGTTTTATAGGCCTTCATTTTGGAATCTTGCATTTTGAACTTCTTTAGGCATTCTTTCAGGTATTTCTCCTGAGATATGAAAATTCCTTTTTCCTGGTGATGAATTTGCAGTTCGAGAAAGAACTTGAGTTCACCCATCATAGACATTTGATATTTATCGGACATCATTTCCCTGAACTCTAAGCTGCAAGAATTGTTAGTATTGCCGAAGATAATATCATCCACATAGAGTTGACATACGAATAGATCATTATCAACAGCACAAGTGGAAAGTGTGGGATTGATGGATCCTAGCTTGAACCCTTTGTCGAGCAAAAACATCTTCATGGTATCATACGAAGCTCGAGGGGCTTGCATCAACCCATATAAAGCTTTATTCAACCTGAAAACTTTGTTAGGAAACTCAGGATGTTCAAAGCCAGGTGGCTGTCCAACAAAAACTTCCTCATCGATTTCACCATTGAGGAAAGCACTTTTCACATTCATTTGATAAAGCAAGATATCATTGTAATTTGCATAAGCGAGAAGAATATGAATTGCCTCAAGGCGTGCAACAGGAGCATATGTTTTACCAAAATTAATACCTTCTACCTGTGTGTACCCTTGAGCAACAAGATGTGCTTTGTTTCTCACCACAATACCATTTTCATCTTGCTTATTGCGGAAAATCCATTTTCTGCCGATGATATTGCTTCATGGGATTCGGTTTGTCAACCACTTCCCACACATCATTCAGTTCAAATTGCACCAACTCCTCTTGCATTGCATCCATACAATCTGGATCATTCATGGCTTCTTCATACTTGGTAGGTTCTACCAATGAGACAAAGAAGAAAGTACCACAATAGCTAGCTAAACGAATGCGTGAATGAGTTGTGGGTCGATAACCTAGAGTCTTAATTTCATCTAGAATTAGTGAAGGATCAACTCGATTTGCCCCTCGTGGATGAGGATTTTCATCTTGATGATCATCATCATTTTCATCAGCATCAACATTTGTATCATAATTTCCTTTGAAATTGCCATTTTGTTCGGCATTTGGATTTTGATTGCCATTTGCATTCGGAGGAGCATTAGCTTCGGCGGTGGCTTGACGAGTTCTACTTTGGGACATGGGGGCATCATCATCAGAGGATTCATGTGTATTTCCTTCAATAGGCTTGATGCTCCCAATGGCCATTTGCCGAATAGCATCACAAATTGGTGGTTCATCTATCACATTTGGCAGGTGTAGGAACAAAGTATGTCTACCAGAGGCGGGGGGGGGGGGGGGGGTGAATGGGAGTTTTAATTTTTCTTCAGAAAACTCAAAACTCTCAGAACCCAGCAGCAGAAATGAATGAAAAACAAACTACAGCAAACTAAAACTAAGTACGAAAGGAAACTAGACATGTATCAAGGAAAATCACATGATGGAAAGATATCGAATGAAAACATGGTAACAGAGGTAACCAGTGGTGCTCGATGGCGATAGGGTAAATGTTCAACCAGTTCGTCCTTCTACACAAGGACTATGTCTGGTTGGAGGGCCTGTGACTTAACAAGGAAGATATACTCTCTAGGTGTTGTTCATGAGGTCTTGTGTGGTTCTCCTACTGGATTGATAACATTGGTTCTTAATTGAGGTAAATACTTATCTCTACTGTGCTACATCATCCTCTCCTCTTCAAAGAAATCCCAACGTATCTCACAAGTAGCAACTACCCGTACTAGAAGAATAAGATGTGCATGCATCTTGAAGCTATTGACAATAATTTGTGGAGTGCCCTGACTATTTGTGAAGGTGTCACTCCTTCTGACAGAAATAGGTTTGCTCAGTTGGACTTTTAGCGAAGAACATCATTTGTGGTCACTTGAAAAAAGGACAGTATGGTCGAGTGAGTTCTTTGGAAACCTTGAAGCTTATCTGGGATAGGCTTTCCAAGGTCAATGAGTGAGTCTCAGCTCAACATGACTCACGTGGTGACGTTCTTCATAATGTCTTCAATCACTTCAAGAGGCCTGACAATGAAAATATTCAGCACACCTTTGTCCGCCTCGCTGACATCTCCAATGAGCTTCAAGCTCTTGGCACAATGGACATCATTAATCATGAGGTGGTGAAGAAATTGTTGAGGTCACTTGATAGCTCGTTTGATTCTTTGAACCCAATGATTCAAGAGCGTGCTGACTAAAAGCTTCTTGACCTAGCTAATATTCTTGAGAGGCTCAATATTCATGAATTTCAAGAAGCTGAGAAGAGAGACATGTACAGTCCAAGCTATGGAAAACCCCGCGCCCTGAAGGCCAAAGCAAAAGCAATTTCTTCATCTGAAGAAGAATCTAACTATAGTTCTGGTGGGCCCGAAGAAATTGGCAAAAAACTTGCAATGCTAGTGAGGAAATTCTACAAGTTCTCAAAGAAAAGCCGCTTTGGGATGTCTTCAAAGTATGACCCGATGAAAACTGGAGAAACTTCTTCTTGGGACTACAAGAAGAGAACCTGCCATAAATGCAAGAATCAAGGACATTATATTGTTGACTGCCCTCTCTAGGAAAAGAAATCAAGGAAGAAAAATAAAAACAATAAGAATAACAAGAATAGCAAGGATGACATGTCTGACGAAAAGAAGAAGAAATCCTCAAGGTCTTCTTTTAAGTGTTCATCGCACAAGAGGAGTTTTTCCAGCAAAGCCCGCGTTTTCATAGGGAAGGACATTGGGGCCGATCACAATCTAGAGGAACGAAACAGTCTTGTAGATATTGCAAGAGACACGGGCATGACATCTCCGAATGTTTCAAGTTGCAAAACAAAGAAAAGATGAATGACACATGAAAACCGAAAGGTAACAAAGAATGTGAAAATTCTACTAATGTTGCTCATGATGATAGTTCTGATGATGCTCTTTTTGTTATTGCTGGATGTGGTGAGACCAATGATGAGTGGGTGCTTGACACTACATGTACTTTTCATATGTGCCCACATAGATATTGCCAATGGGTCATGCAATAACCCACTCCCTTAACACGCAATCCCGACTAGAGCAGCCGTCGTCCATGATTAAATTGCGGCAATCGTGGCGACATGGCCAAACGCAACAAGGAATCTAACAATATGTTTTACGAGCTATCCATAAGGGATCCAAAACCAGATGCAACAGAGAAAGTATGCGAACTATCTAAAATATGTTTTTTCTTAGTTATATACAAATGATAATGCTCATGTTGTGTTCCTACTTTCCCTGACTGACCGCAGGTCCGCAGCCAAGAAACGCAAGGAAAAGGGCATGTGTGACCCTGGTAAAAAAGACCCAATGGAACAAACAATAAAGCGAACTTTTTATTAGTGTTATTTTTGCCACCCATAAACATGTGAGGGTGGAATATTCGGGCAGATATCCCAAGACATGGCATCTAGGCAGATCGTGCCACTGAAAGCCATAAAGACATCTAGCACACAACATCCGACTAGAGTTAGGTGACGTGGGGGCGTGCTCAACCTTTCTATGAAACCGAGCATTGGGTTGTTCTGGCCGGTGAGACTTTGTCGTTTGTAAGTATATAAATGCAACCAATTGCAGCCCATTTACTAGAAACATCTCTACGCTGATCACTGCAGTTGGTTTCTTCAAATAGTTTACTTAAGTTCCATTTTGTGTTTCAAATAGTCTGCTTAACTTTTAGCTTTCAGTTGGTTTCTCTTCACCAATTCACTTACTTGCAGCTTTTTGTTAGACATGCTGCCCATGGCATTGCTTCACTTAACTTTCGGGCTGCAATCAAAGGAAATCACAAAATAAATCTATGGGCAATGATAATTGGTTTTTGTAGTAATAGTAACAGCGGCAACAGAAAAGTAACTAAGCAAAGATCAATATGTGAAAAGGTCGTAGGAAATGGATTAGTGATGGATAATTATGTCGATGCGATTCCTCATGCAACAGTTATAACATAGGGTGACACAGAACTAGCTCCAGTTCATCAATGTAATGTAGGCATGTATTCCGAATATAGTCATACATGCTAATGGAAAAGAACTTGCATGACATCTTTTGTCCTACCCTCCCGTGGCAGCGGGGTCCTATTGGAAACTAAGGGATATTAAGGCCTCCATTTAATAGAGTACCAGACCAAAGCATTAACACTTAGTGAATACATGAACTCCTCAAACTACGGTCATCACTGGGAGTGGTCCCGATTATTGTCGCTTTGGGGTTACCTGATCATAACACATAGTAGGTGACTATTGACTTGCAAAATAGGATCAGGAACTCACATATATTCATGAAAACTTAATAGGTTCAGATATGAAATCATGGCACTCGGGCCCTAGTTATAAGCATTACACATAGCAAAGTCATAGCAACATCAATCTTAGAACATAATGGATACTAGGGATCAAACCCTAACAAAACTAACTTGATTACATGATAAATCTCATCCAACCCATCACCGTCCAGCAAGCCTACGATGGAATTACTCACGCACGGCGGTGAGCATCATGAAATTGGTGATGGAGGAAGGTTGATGATGATGATGATGGCGACGGGTTCCCCTCTCCGGAGCCCCAAACGGACTCCAGATCAGCCCTCCCGAAAGAGATTAGGGCTTGGCAGCAACTCTGTATCGTAAAACGCGATGAATCCTTCTCTCTGATTTTTTCTCTCCCCGAATGTGAATATATAGAGTTGGAGTTGACGTCGGTGGAGCCTCAGGGGGCCCACGAGAGGCAGGGGCGTGCCCTAGGGGGGGCGCGCCCTGCACCCTCATGGACAGGGTGTGCCCCCCTGGTGTTGACTCTTTCACCGGTATTTTTTATTAATTCCAAAACACGTCTCCATTGATTTTCAGGTCATTCCGAGAACTTCTATTTCTGCACAAAAATAACACCATGGCAATTCTACTAAAAATAGTGTCAGTCCGGGTTAGTTCCATTCAAATCATGCAAGTTAGAGTCCAAAACAAGGTCAAAAGTGTTTGGAAAAGTAGATACGTTGGAGACGTATCAACTCCCCCAAGCTTAAATCTTTGCTTGTCCTCAAGCAATTCAGTTGACAAACTGAAAGTGATAAAGAAAAACTTTTAAAAACTCTGTTTGATCTTGTTGTTGCAAATATGTAAAGCCAGCGTTCAAGTTTTCAACAAAGATTATGAACTAACCATATTCACAATAACATTCAGGTCTCATGTTTACTCATATCAATGGCATAATCAACTAGTGAGCAATAATAATAAATCTCGGATGTCAACACTTCCTCAAAACAATCATAATATGATATAACAAGATGGTATCTCGCTAGCCCTTTCTGAGACCACAAAACAGAAATGTAGAGCACCCCTGAAGATCAAGGACTGACTGGAGATTGTAATTCATGGTAAAAGAGATCCGGTCATAGTCATACTCAATGTAAATTAATAGCAATGCATGCACATGATAGTGGTGCTCTCCAACTAGTGCTTTTTAATAAGAGGATGATGACTCAACATAAAAGTAAATAGATAGGCCCTTCATAGAGGGAAGCAGGGATTTGTAGAGGAGCCAGAGCTCGAGTTTTGAAACAGAGATAAATAATATTTTGAGTGGCATACTCTCATTGTCAACATAACAACCAAGAGATCTCGATATCTTCCATGCTACACACATTATAGGTGATGCCCAAACAGAATGGTAAATTTTATACTCCCCCACCACCAACAAACATCAATCCATGGCTTGTCCGAAACAATGGGTGCCTCCAACTAACAACAATCCTAGGGGAGTTTTGTTTGCAATTATGTTAATTTAAGAATGGGACTGGGCATCCCTGTTACCAGCCGTTTTATCATGAATGATGAGCGGAGTCCACTCATCTTGAGAATAAACCACCTAGCATGGAAGATATAGACAACCCTAGTTGATAGATGAGCTATTCGAGCATACAAAACAGAATTTCATTTGAAGGTTTAGAGTTTGGCACATACAAATTTACTTGGAACGGTAGGTAGATACCTCTTATAGGAAGGTATGGTGGACTCATATGGAATAACTTTGGGGTTTATGGAAGTGGATGCACAAGCAGTATTCCCGCTTAGTACAAGTGAAGGCTAGAAAGAGACTAGGAAGCGACCAACTAGAGAGCGACAACAATCATGAACATGCATTAAAATTAATCAACACTGAGTGCAAGCATGAGTAGGATATAATTCACCATGAACATAAATATCATGGAGGCTATGTTGATTTTGTTTCAACTACATACGTGAACATGTGCCAAGTCAAGCCACTCGAATCTTTTAATGGAGGATACCACCCTATCATACCACATCACAACCATATTAATAGCATGTTGGCACACAAGGTAAACCATTATAAACTCCTAGCTAATTAAGCATGGCATGAGCAACTATAATCTCAATTTGTCATTGCAAACATGTTCCGTTCATAATAGACTGAATCAGGAACGATGAACTAATCATATTTACAAAAGCAAGATAGGTCGAGTTCATACCAGCTTCTCTCATCTCAATCGGTCCATCATATATCGTCATTATTGCCTTTCACTTAAATGACCGAATGGTGTGGATAATAATAATAATGCACATGCATTGGAAGCTGGAATCTGCAAGCAATAATACAAGGGACAAGACAAGGTAATATGGGCTCTTGGTTAGATCAACAATAATGCATAAGAGAGGCACTCAACACTTTCATCAAGGTCTTCTCCTCTCGAACCCCAAAGAGAAGAAATAGAACTATTTACATGGGAAAGCTAATACGTCTCCAACGTATCTATAATTTTTGATTGCTCGATGCTATATTATATACTGTTTTGGACATTATTGGGCTTTATTATCCACTTTTATATTATTCTTGGGACTAACCTATTAACCAGAGGCCCATCCCAGAATTGCTGTTTTTTTGCCCGTTTTAGGGTTTCGAAGAAAAGGAATATCAAACAGAGTCCAAACGGAATGAAACCTTCGGGAACGTGATTTTCTCAATGAACAAGACCTAGGAGACTTGGACCCTACGTCAAGAAACAAAAGAGGAGGCCACGATGTAGGGGGGCGCGCCTACCCCCCAGGCATGCCCTCCACCCTTGTGGGCCCCCTGTTGCTCCACCGACGTACTCCTTCCTCCTATATATACCTACGTACCCCAAAATGATCAGATACAGAGCCAAAACCCTAATTCCACCGCCACAAATTTCTGTATCCACGAGATCCCATCTTGGGGCCTGTTCCGGAGCTCCGCCGGAGGGGGCATCGATCACAGAGGGCTTCTACATCATCACCATAGCCCCTTTCATGAAGTGCGAGTAGTTCACCTCAGACCTTGGGGTCCATAGTTATTAGCTAGATGGCTTCTTCTCTCTTTTTGGATCTCAATACAATGTTCTCCCCCTCTCTTGTGGAGATCTATTCGATGTAATCTTCTTTTTGCGGTGTGTTTATTGAGACCGATGAATTGTGGGTTTATGATCAAGTCTATCTATGAATAATATTTGAATCTTCTCTGAATTCTTTTATGTATGATTGGTTACCTTTGCAAGTCTCTTCGAATTATCAGTTTGGTTTGGCCTACTAGACTCATCTGTCTTGCAATGGGAGAAGTGCTTAGCTTTGGGTTCAATCTTGCGGTGTCCTTTCCGAGTGACAGTAGGGGCAGCAAGGCACGTATTGTATTGTTGCCATCGAGGATAACAAGATGGGGTTTTCATCATATTGCATGAGTTTATTCCTCTACATCATGTCATCTTGCTTAAGGCGTTACTATGTTTTCACTAACTTAATACTCTAGATGCATGCTGGATAGCGGTCGATGAGTGGAGTAATAGTAGTAGATGTAGGCAGGAGTCGGACTACTTGTCTCCGACGTGATGCCTATATACATGATCATACCTAGATATTCTCATAACTATGCTCAATTCTATCAATTGCTCAACAGTAATTCGTTCACCCACCATAGAATACCAATGCTCTTGAGAGAAGCCACTAGTGAAACCTATGGCCCCCGGGTCTATCTTCATCATATTAATCTTCCAACACTTAGTAATTTCCTTTGCTTTTATTTTACTTTGCATCTTTATCATAAAAATACCAAAAATATTATCTTACCATATCTATCAGATCTCACTCTCATAAGTGGCCGTGTAGGGATTGGCAACCCCTTATCGCGTTGGTTGCGAGGATTTATTTGTTTTGTGCAGGTACGAGGGACTCGTGCGTAGCCTCCTACTGGATTGATACCTTGGTTCTCAAAAACTGAGGGAAATACTTATGCTACTTTGCTACATCATCCTTCCTCTTCGGGGAAAACCAATCCAGTGCTCAAGAGGTAGCAAGAAGGATTTCTGGCGCCGTTGCCGGGGAGTCTACGCAAAAGTCAATATACCAAGTACCCATCACAATCCTTATCTCCCGCATTACATTATTTGCCATTTGCCTCTCATTTTCCTCTCCCCCACTTCACCTTGCCGTTTTATTCGCCCTCTCTCTCTCTGTCCTCCCTCTCCTTCTCTATTTGCTTCTTTTTGCCCGCTTGCTTTTTGTTTGCTTGTGTGTTAGTTCGCTTGCTTGTCTCGATGGCTCTTCCCCGATTTGGTGATCTTCACCTTAAAAGGTTAGAAGAAATCGAAAACAACATTAGGAGTTTTATGGTCTTGCAATTCGAGCATAATAGTTTCTTTAGAAACGAGCTTAAGGAACAAAAAAGTTTTATGAGTTTTATGAATAAAGAGCTCGATGATATGTCTAAAGAATTTGATGGTTTAAGATCCCAAATTGCTCGTCTTGAGAAGTTGACTGCTGAAATTTCGGATAAGCAAGCCACCTTAGTTAATAGGATGGCCGCTAAATCAGATTGCTATGAAAATAAAGATGAAGATCTAAAAGTTATTGATATGTCCCCTATTAAATCTTTGTTTTGCAATATGAATCTTAATAATGATGGGACTGAATATGATCCACCTTTACCTAGAAGGCGTTCTAAGAATTCGGAGTTTTTAGATCTTGATGCTAAAATTGATAAAAGTGGGATCGAAGAAATTAAAAACCTAGATGTTGCTAAACCCACTATTTTGGATTTCAAGGAATTTAATTATGAAAATTGCTCTTTGATTGATTGTATTTCCTTGTTGCAATCCGTGCTAAATTCTCCTCATGCTTATAGTCAAAAGAAAGCATTCACTAAACATATCGCTGATGCCTTGATGCAATCTTATGAAGAAAAACTTGAATTGGAAGTTTCTATCCCTAGAAAACTTTATGATGAGTGGGAACCAACTATTAAAATTAAAATAAAAGATCATGAATGCTATGCTTTGTGTGATTTGGGTGCTAGTGTTTCCACGATTCCAAAGACTTTCTGTGATTTGTTAGGTTTCCGTGATTTTGATGATTGCTCTCTAAACTTGCACCTTGCGGATTCCACTATTAAGAAACCTATGGGAAGAATTAATGATGTTCTTATTGTTGCAAATAGGAATTATGTGCCCGTAGATTTTGTTGTTTGACATAGATTGCAATCCTTCATGTCCTATTATTCTTGGTAGACCTTTCCTTAGAACGATTGGTGCAATTATTGATATGAAGGAAGGAAATATTAGATTCCAATTTCCGTTAAGGAAAGGAATGGAACACTTTCCTAGATAGGAAGTTAAATTACCTTATGAATCTATTATGAGAGCCACTTATGGATTGCCTACCAAAGATGGCAATACCTAGATCTATCCTTGCTTTTTATGCCTAGCTAGGGGCGTTAAACGATATCGCTTGTTGGGTGGCAACCCAATTTTATTTTTATTACTTGCATTTTGCTCCTGTTTAGTAATAAATAATTTATCTATCCTCTGTTTTGGTTGTGTTTTTTGTTTTTAATTAGTGTTTGTGCCAAGTAGAACCGTTGGGAAGACTTGGGGAAAGTGTTGTTAATCTTGCTGTAAAAAACAGAAACTTTAGCGCTCACGAGAACTGCAGCCATATTTATTTGAAATTTCTATTTAGTTAATTATTTTTGAAGATGATTAATACATAAATTACGCACGTCCAGAAATTTATTCTAGAATTTTTGGGGTTCCAGATCTCGCGCTAGCTACAGATTACTACAGACTGTTCTGTTTTTGACAGATTCTGTTTTTCGTGTGTTGTTTGCTTATTTTGATGAATCTATGGCTAGTAAAATAGTTTATAAACCATAGAGAAGTTGTAATACAGTAGGTATAACACCAATATAAATAAAGAATGAGTTCATTACAGTACCTTGAAGTGGTCTTTTGTTTTCTTTCGCTAACGGAGCTCATGAGATTTTCTACTTTAAGTTTTGTGTTGTGAAGTTCTCAAATTTTGGGTAAAGATTTGATGGATTATGGAACAAGGAGTGGCAAGAGACTAATCTTGGGGATGCACATGACACCCCCAAGATAATCTAAGGACACCTAAAAGCCAAAGCTTTGGGATGCCCCGGAAGGCATCCCCTCTTTTCATCTACTTCTATCGGTAACTTTACTTGGAACTATATTTTTATTCACCACATGATATGTGTTTTGCTTGGAGCGTCTTGTATGATTTGAGCCTTTGCTTTTTAGTTTAACACAATCATCCTTGCTGTACACACCTTTTGAGAGAGCCATACATGATTTGGAATTTGTAAGAATACTCTATGTGCTTCGCTTATATCATTTGAGTTATATAGTTTTGCTCTAGTACTTCACTTATATCTTTTAGAGCACGGTGGTGGATTTGTTTAACAGAAACTATTGATCTCTCATGCTTCACTTAGATTATTTTGAGAGTCTTAAATAGCTTGGTAATTTTCTTAAATAATCCTAATATGCTTGGTATTCAAGAATAGTAAAAACTTTCTTATGAGTGTGTTGAATGCTATGAGAAGTTTGATGCTTGATAATTATTTTGAGATATGAAAATGGTGATATTAAAGTTATGCTAGTTGAGGAGTTGTGAATTTGTGAAATACTTGTGTCAAAGTTTGTGATTCCTGTAGCATGCACGTACGGTGAACCGTTATGTGATGAAGTCGGAGCATGATTTATTTTTTGATTGTCTTCCTTATGAGTGGTGGTCGGGGAGGAGCGATGGTCTTTTCCTACCAATATATCCCCCTAGGAGCATGTGCGTAATGCTTTGCAATAAGTATATGAGTTCTTTATGACTAATGTTGAGTACATGGATTATACGCACTTTTCTCACCCTTCCACCGTTGCTAGCCTCTCTAATACCGTGCACCTTTCGCCGGTATCATACACCCACCATATACCTTCCTCAAAACAGCCACCATACCTACCTATTATGGCATTTCCATAGCCATTCTGAGATATATTGCCATGCAACTTTCCTCCGTTCCATTTATTATGACACACTCCATCATTGTCATATTGCTTAGCATGATCATGTAGTTGACATCGTATTTGTGGCAAAGCCACCATTCATAATTCTTTCATACATGTCACTCTTGATTCATTGCATATCCCGGTACACCGCCGAAGGCATTCATATATAGTCATATTTTTTTCTAAGTATCGAGTTGTAATTGTTGAGTTGTAAGAAAACAAAAGTGTGATGATCATCATTATTAGAGCATTGTCCTAGTGAGGAAAGGATGATGGAGACTATGATTCCACCACAAGTCGGGATGAGACTCCGGACGAAAAAAAAAGAAAAGAGGCCATAAAAAAGAGAAAAGGCCCAAATAATAAAAAAAATGAGAGAAAAAGAGAGAAGGGACAATGTTACTATCCTTTTACCACACTTGTGCTTCAAAGTAGCACCATGATATTCATGATAGAGAGTCTCCTATGTTATCACTTTCATATACTAGTGGGAATTTTTCATTATAGAACTTGGCTTGTATATTCCAATGATGGGCTTCCTCAAAATGCCCTAGGTCTTCATGAGCAAGCAAGTTGGATGCACACCCACTTAGTTTCTTTTGTTGAGCTTTCATATACTTATAGCTCTAGTGCATCCGTTGCATGGCAATCCCTACTCACTCACATTGATATCTATTGATGGGCGTCTCCATAGCCCGTTGATACGCCTAGTTGATGTGAGACTATCTTCTCCCTTTTTGTCTTCTCCACAACCACCATTCTATTCCACTTATAGTGCTATATCCATGGATCATGCTCATGTATTGCGTGAAGATTGAAAAAGTTTGAGAACACCAAAAGTATGAAATAATTGCTTGGCTTGTCATCAGGGTTGTGCATGACTTAAATATTTTGTGTGGTGAAGATGGAGCATAGCTAGACTATATGATTTTGTAGGGATAACTTTCTTTGGCCATGTTATTTTGAGAAGACATGATTGCTTTGTTAGTATGCTTGAAGTATTATTATTTTTATGTCAATATTAAACTTTTATCTTGAATCTTTCGGATCTGAATATTCATACCACGATTAAGAAGAATTACATTAAAATTATGCCAAGTAGCACTCCGCATCAAAAATTCTGTTTTTATCATTTACCTACTCGAGGACGAGCAGGAATTAAGCTTGGGGATGCTTGATACGTCTTCAACGTATCTATAATTTTTTATTGCTCCATGCTATATTATCTACTGTTTTGGACATTATTGGGCTTTATTATCCACTTTTATATTATTTTTGGGACTAACCTATTAACCGGAAGCCCAACCCAGAATTGTTGTTTTTTCCCTGTTTTAGGGTTTCGAAGAAAAGGAATATCAAAGGAGTCCAAACGGAATGAAACCTTCGGGAACGTGATTTTCTCAATGAACAAGACCCAGGAGACTTGGACCCTATGTCAAGAAACAAAAGAGGAGGCCACAAGGTAGGGGGTGCGCCTACCCCCCAGGCGCGCCCTCCACCCTCGTGGGCCCCCTGTTGCTCCACCGACGTACTCCTTCCTCATATATATACCTACATACCCCCAAACGATCAGATACGGACCCAAAACCCTAATTCCACCGCCGCAACTTTCTGTATCCACGAGATCCCATCTTGGGGCCTGTTCCAGAGCTCCGCCGGAGGGGGCATCGATCACGGAGGGCTTCTACATCATCACCATGGCCCCTCCGATGAAGTGTGAGTAGTTCATCTCAGACCTTCGGGTCCATAGTTATTAGCTAGATGGCTTCTTCTCTCTTTTTGGATCTCAATACAATGTTCTCCCCCTCTCTTGTGGAGATCTATTCGATGTAATCCTCTTTTTGCGGTGTGTTTGTTGAGATCGATGAATTGTGGGTTTATGATCAAGTCTATCTATGAATAATATTTGAATCTTCTCTGAATTCTTTTATGTATGATTGGTTATCTTTGCAAGTATCTTCGAATTATCAGCTTGGTATTGCCTACTAGATTGATCTTTCTTGCAATGGGAGAAGTGCTTAGCTTTGGGTTCAATCTTGCCGTGTCCTTTCCCAGTGACAGTAGGGGCAGCAAGGCACATATTGTATTGTTGCCATCGAGGATAACAAGATGGGGTTTTCATCATATTGCATGAGTTTATCCCTCTACATCATGTCATCTTGCTTAAGGCGTTACTCTGTTTTCATTAACTTAATACTCTAGATGCATGCTGGATAGCGGTCGATGAGTGGAGTAATAGTAGTAGATGCAGGTATGAGTCGGTCTACTTGTCTCAGACGTGATGCCTATATACATGATCATACCTAGATATTCTCATAACTATGCTCAATTCTGTCAATTGCTCAATAGTAATTCGTTCACCCACCGTAGAATACCTATGCTGTTGAGAGAAGCCACTGGTGAAACCTATGGCCCTCGGGTCTATCTTCATCATATTAATCTTCCAATACTTAGTAATTTCCTTTGCTTTTTTACTTTGATTTTATTTTACTTTGCATCTTGATCATAAAAATACCAAAAATATTATCTTATCATATCTATCAGATCTCACTCTCGTAAATGGCCATGTAGGGATTGACAACCCCTTATCGTGTTGGTTGCGATAATTTATTTGTTTTGTGTAGGTACGAGGGACTCGCGCGTAGCCTCCTACTGGATTGATACCTTGGATTGCTGGTTTCTGTCGGTTGGCCCACCCATTAAATGGGCTGCTGGTCCACCATGGATTGGGAGGCTAAAAATACAAGTTGTATGGTGCAAAGGCAAGTAAAAAAATGCCATCGAGAGCCATCCCCTGAAGAAAAAATAATCGCTCCAGATGTGCTTCTTCAGTCGTGCCGCCGGCCCCGTTTTTAATCTGCTTCTCTCGGGGATCTGGTATCATTTTTTCCAGAGGGCGAACAAGTATCAGCTAGGCCTAGGTTTTGTATTTTAACATGCGTAGCCCACAACATACGGTGACAGTGGTTTCAACCTATTTTTTGAGGTCCATACCGGCCTATGGGCTTTTTCTTAAAGATCGGCAGCCCAATGTATTTTTTAACCACATTTATATATTTATATTATTACTATTATTGTATATTTTATAGAGACTTATATATACATTATAAAAACGTCCCATGTGTTATTAACTTACAAAAGTAAATGTTTAACAGAAGTTGGCAAGAAAAATCCTGGTTGTTTTTGACTCACAGGCAAGGAAAATCCTGGTGATTGCGTACAAAAGCTTGCGAAGATTTTAAGGACCAATGTAATAATAATGCACTAATTTTTATTTTGAGCAATAACTCGCTAATTTTTTAGTTATGTATATAAAAAATGTGCCTCTCCGGTTTATTTTTTTATATTAATTGCTCCTTCTAACATAACATTATATATATAACGAGCCCAGCTAATTCGTGTATTTGAAGGTAGTGCAAATGGGCTGGGATTCCTTATAAAATATAAATGGGCCGCATTGATGCGAAATTATTTGTTCACCCAGCCCAGCAAATGGACTGTACATTATAGAAAGCATGGGTTAAATATATGCCACATTTTTGCAAGCTGACATGTGGGCCAATAGGTCGAAGCCTATGCAGGGCGTTGTCAACTTGGTCAACAAATGATTATGACATCCACATCCATTAGATTTATATCCAATGGCCGGCATGCACCTTCATTCTCTCGTCTTCTTCCTCCAGCGTCGCCGGGACCGCTTGGTCTGGCCTCCGGCGGCTAGCGGCTCTGCTTAGCACGCATCGCTGCGAATCGCTACCCCCACCGCCGACCAGGCTATCCCTCCACCCCTCCACACCTCCTGTTATTCTCCACCGACTGCAGCCCCACACCACACTAGAACCAGTTATAACCCTTCTCCTCCTATCAATCTACGACTCCACTGCCGCGTCTTCCCATCTCCGAGTCGTTCCCATCCGGGGCCTCGCCGTCGTCCACCGCCTCGCTGCACTCGGCACGGCGTGGTCAACAAACGGGAGTCATCGGAAGAGGACTGTACGTGAAGAGCCTGACGGCTGGGACCCACGAGGTCCATGGTCACACGCATGGAAAGTTCCTCCTTATTAAGCTGAAAAATGTTTCCTCCACCTAACAACTGGGACCCACCGGCTGTATCTTCGCACGGAAGGAAGTGCCTCCTTGTTATGCGAAAAAATCATTCCTCCCCGTTGAGAGCTGGGACCCGTCAGATTTGGTGGCTAACTTGTGGGCCTACTAAGCGGACGTGTACATAGGGCTTTGTAAACTTAATCAACAAATGATTCTAGCAGCTGGACCGTTGGATGTTAATCCAACAGCCGTGCTCCTTCTTCAACCTCTGTCCTTGCTCCTGTCTCCCATGGGCGGCACCGCGGCTGTGCTGCTGCGCACCCGAACCAGTCAAGTTTCCCACTCCTCTCCATCTGTGACCCCACTGCCCCATCTTCCCCATCTCCGGGTCGTTCTAGTCTAGGGCCTCGCCGTCGTCCATCGGCCCTGGTGCGCGTCGGATGTGGGGTTCCGGCAAACCCTTAAGGTTCGAACACTAGGTGCACGCGAAGTCCTTTTCTCCCACCGATCTACGCCCTAACTTGCTAAGATCTCGCGGACAAACTCGACGAACTCGCAACACAGAAAGACACAAGATTTATACTGGTTCGGGCCACCGTTGTGGTGTAATACCCTACTCCAGTGCGGTGGTGGTGGATTGCCTCTTGGGCTGATGATGAACAATAACATGGGAAGAACAACCTCCTGAGGTTGAGGTGTTCTTGTGCTTGGCTAACTTATGTGGGTGAGAGTGATCTAAGATCTCGTCGTCCCCCTATGGTGGTGGCTAGTCCTACTTATAGAGGCCTTGGTCCACTTCCCAAATCTTGAGCGGGAAGGGAGCCAACAATGGCGGGCCAATTTGAAGGGGGACAACTAGTACAAGCTATCCTGATAAAAGTGGTCTTTGCCTGCCAAAGGCTCTGGTGGTGACGCCGTCTTGGGCTCCATGATGACCTCTGCCTTGCCGTCCCTCTGGTCTTGGTCTTGTTGCACCAAAATGGCAATCTTTGCCTGGTACCTCGGTACTCCTCGCCTGCGCTGGTTTCCTTAGCACCAAAGAGGAAACAAGGACGCTGTGCGCGCTGGGCGCCCGCCTGGCGCACGCCTGGTGTTGATCATCATGGCTCACGTCACGAGAGCCTCGTGAGGTTCACCTCGCCTTGATATCTCTGCTCCTCGTGAGCCTGCCTAACAAGGCCGCTCCAGAGGAGGTATTGCGTCGTCTGCCTCACGAGGCTTGGCCCCTCGTGAGGGTCTTAGATGCCTTGTTGATGAAGGTGGGCCAGACGGCCTACTAGCTTAGCCACGCAGTGGGCCGCAGGCAGGCAAGTCTAGGGACCCCCGTTCCCAGGACGCTGACAGTAGCCCCCGGGCCCAAGGTGCGCTCGGGCTTGGCTTTGCGGCGAAGCCAAGGGCCAAGTACGGAGCACCGCGGGCCCCAAAAGCCTATGACCTCTGTTGACGCGTGGCGGCTGATTGGACGTGGGCGTCTCCACTTCCCCACACTGCCCTTGAATCCGCCTGGCTATGCGGCCCCCGCTTCTTACTCAGTTATTCTTCCTTCGCCGCGCCTGACTCTTCCAATCTCCCTGCTTCCTCGAGGCCCTTCTCCGTCCTCCCAATCTGATTGTGCTCCGCCTGCTTCTCCGCCATGGAGCCGAAACAAGCCAAGAAGGGAAAGAAACCTCTGTCCTTGCCAACTGCGTCCCCATCCTTCGAGCCGCCGCTCAGCCGGCCCCGGGTGCTCAACGATGAGGCCATGGACAAGGTGCGCCCCATGCTTGCCTCCAGTTTCAACGAGTGGGGAGCGACGGCAGCTTGTCCCGCGTCTTGCACTCGCATGGCTCGGGCAGTCACCGAGGTTCCGATCTTCATTGAGGCCGTCTGTGCTGGCCTGAATCCTCCCTTCTCCGCTTTCTTCAACACGGTGCTCAAGCACTATCAGATCCACATGCTCCATATCGACCCTCAATCTGTGACCCTTCTTGCTATCTTCGCCTTCTTGTGCGAGGCCATGGTGGGCATCGCTCATTTCGTGGCACTCTTCTGCCACTTCTTCTCATTGCATCTCACCGGTCCCTGGCAGAGCTCGAGGTGCGTGGGCTTCCAGTCCGTGGCTGCGACGGCAGGCACGGGGATCGACTTCGAGCTTCCTTCTTCCACGAGCGAGTTCCATACTCGATGGGTGTTTGTTGACGCCGGCGTGCTCAACCCTCTGCTCCAAGCTCTGGTGGGGCATGCTATTCCAAACTCTGGCTGGGGTCATCAGAAGCTCATGAGCCCCTGCCTTGCCCCAGTCTGGGCCAGGCTGAGGTGGTTGAAGGACCTCGGCGTGACTGCGCCCATGGTGGTGAGAGAATTTGTCAGGCATCGAGTCGCTCCACTTCAGCGCCACTCCTGCCTGATGTGGGTCTTGCTTCACAGCTAGGACAACATAAGGTTTCAGGAGGAGGGGCTTCCTCTTGTAGCGCGCCAAACAGTGCTCATGGTCCTATTAGGTGCCCCTCTGCCAGATGAGATGCCCAGGAACAGCTTCCTGTTGTACCGCTGCGAGAACAAAGTCACATTTTCCGCGAACATGCCTTCCTTTGATGAGTAGGGGCTACGCCCAATCGGCTTCACGGAGCCTCACGAGAACCCCGTCATCGTGGTCCCCCTTCCTGCCGCCGGTGCCGAGCTCGCCCCAGGTGATGGTGCAGGGGGGGGGGCGAGCTCCAACGGGGGCCGGCGGCTCAAGTGTCGAGGAGCACATGACAAGCGGCGATCCTGGGGCGTCGTCCTCAGGGGCCCGCGACCCCCCTCCTGAGGCATTGGTTGCTGAGGAGACGCGGCATGCGGCTCCCAAGGCTGAGGCTCCAGCAGCCTCGGGAGGTTGCAGTGAGAGGGCGCAGGGTTGTTCGCCACGATCGGGCTCCTCTGAAGCCATCCCTCGTGGTTCTTCTTCGGCTTCGCCGTGCACCGGCCATCACGTCCAGCGCTTTGGTCGTCTTTGTGTGGACTTCGAGGAGCTCCGCAAGAGGAAGGGATCCCCAAGTGGTAGCAATATCTTCGGGCCGTTGAAGCGTAAGCATCTTATTGTCGTGGCTTCCTGCGTGTGGTCTTCTTATTCTGACGTCTGTCTTTCAGGGCTCCTTCCGTCGAAGCTGTTGCGTCTTCCGAGAGGCTGCCTCCTCCTTCATCAACTCCCCCATCAACCTTGAGCGTTCCTGGCCTACCTGCCGCCCTTGGAGCAGGGTCGGTCGGGGGAGCGTCTTCACATTCGTGGCGCGCTGAGTCCACGGTTCGGCCGCCCCTCCCCCACGGCCTGGTGTGGAGCTCGGCGGGCATGCCCAAGACTCCTCCCTTGCTCATGAACAGCCGCTGGTTGACCTTGATCTTTGGTTCCTCTTCAAGCAGCGAGCCCCGATCAGCTTGGGCTCATCGTGAGGACGGGCTGATGTCCGGCGCGGCGCCATCCCCAAGCCTCCCGCCAGGAGGTGGCGCGCCACTTGATGCTCCGCCCGCTGCCCCCAAGGTGGAGAACGAGGCGGGTCAAGCATTCGAGCTCGAGCGCGATGGAGCGTGGTTCGTCATGAGCTCTTCTAGGAGGCGATGGGCGCGATGAGCCGCCTTGGTGAAGAGCTTGCTGGTGTCAATTCGCGTCTTGAGGCTGAAGGTCTCCGGCTGGTGGAGGAGCGGCGCAAGATGAAGGTGGCCATCAACCTCGGTCACTACCAGCGCGATCTTGAGAGTGCGAAGGCCGAGGAATCCCTCAAGATCGCCCATGAATCCCGCTCGCGAGTCTTGGAAGAGGCTCGCAAGGCCGATCGCTGTCATGAGGTAGCGGAAGACCACGCGTGGGGGCTCCAGGACTGGAGTGCATCCTTGGAGCAGCAGGTGGAGGCACGCGGGGCCGCTCTTGCATCACTGAGGGGGACACCCGTGGAGGAAGAGAAGGTCCGAAAGTGCGAGGAGATGCTGGTCCTAGAAGCCATGGAGTGCAGCCTCGAGCTCGAGCAACTGGAGACGAGGGAGCATCAAGTTGATCAGGCAAAAGACGCCGTAGGGGCCCGTGAGGCCGGAGTCGAGAAGGAGATCAATCGCCGGGTGGCCGAGGCTCGCGCAGATCTGGAGGGCATGTACGACTCGAAGCTGAACCTCGCGGATCTGGAGGATACGGGCAGAGCCGCCACTCTCAGGCCTAGGCTGGATGAGGCCGAGAGGCGTGCGGAGGCCACAACTGCCGCCCTGGTTACGGCGCAGGCAGACTTGGCCTCCGCCTGCGCCGAGCTGCTTTCTCTCCGGAACCGGGTAGACGGTGCCGAGGCCGTCGCATGGCAAAACTGGGAGGAGGTGCTCCAGCGCTGGACGCTGGAGCGCGAGCATGCTCCTATGCTTCAAGGCCTCTGGAACAGGGCCAACTCCGCCCTGGGTCATATCTGCGACCAGAATGCTCCGCCCCCCCCCCACTCGAACGACTATGCCAGCCACCTGACCTTCTTTACCGAGGTGGTGACGCGCCTGGAGGCTCGATCTGCCAGAGCTCGCCAGCTTGTGGAGGAAAGGGGTCGTGGCCTGCTTGAACGCGCCTCTCCCGTTTCTTCAACCACCTTTTGAATGCCGACCCCAACTTTGACTTCGGCGCCGCCATTACCCCCGTACCCACGGTCGTCCGGGGCGACCTGGCGCGTTGGGTAGAGGACCATGTGGATGCGTTGGTCAGGGCCTTCACCTTGGAGGATGACGCGGTGGTGGTCGTCGCAGACGAAGGCGACGTGGTTGACGACGGCAATGGGGGCGTCGCAGACGGCGGCGACGACGCCAACGAAGATGACAACGACGAGAGTGACGCGTCCGCAGGTGATGTAGCGAGTGATATTTCTAGCTGATCCCATGTTCTCCTGTTGTTTCATCCTGCACGCAGAACTCGGGCGCGGCCCTAGAAGACTTGTAAGAGCATTTTGAGAGGGGGAGCCCCTCATGTGAGAAAATTACAGTTTTTACATTCCTATGCGATGTGGGTATGTGTCCTCGTGAACTCGTGAGGCCGGGGGCGAGCTTCCCGTCGTGGTTTACCTTAGTCAGCATCGGCTCCGGGCTGGGTCATGAAGCGACGAGCTTCTGATAATCCTGTGGAGCTTATCGCTCCGTCTGAGGGGCCCCCTCAAGAGGTGAGCGCCAGCCGCAGTGCTGGCGCGTGCTTGACAAGCGTGCGCTTTGCGCAGTCTGGCTCGCGAGGAGCTTGTGAGGGAAAGGCGATGGACATGAGTCCCAAACCAAATGAGATCCAGAAGGCGAGAAATGGCTCGAACGAGAAAAGGCACCCCCCGCACGCATCGATAAAAATTCAGCTTCAACTTAAATCCAGATCCAGAAAGCTAAGCCACCGAAAGAGAGATCCAAAGCAAAAGGTCGCGTGCGACACCTAGTCTAGTCTTCAGGTCTTCAAGTCTTCTCACCAACGCGTAGCTAAATGCTGTCAGTAGGCGTGGGAGGGAGCCCTAGGGCCTGAGGCTAGCGCTCCTGAGACTCCGGGGCATGTACATCCCCAACTCATTATTACATGAGAGTGTCACGGGCAGAGAACTTCACAAGCACTGGGCCTTCTTCACAGGAACCGGCCTTGCTTCATATCGCCAGATGAGGGCCCCGCCCTCGACCTCCTCTGTGCGAACAATCACCAGGATGACACAAAGTAGGGAAAGGGGACGCCATCGGTTCCCTCGGCAACCACAGGTCCTCTGCCAGGGGAAAGGTCGACGAAGCCTCCCCGGCAGAGGGCCTACCTCCGGGTATCCCCTGGCTTTGTATGCTTTGGGGAAGGGCCTGGCTCCCGGCCCCTCTCCTGCAGCCCCCAACACGATCCTCCCACTACCAGGGGGCCGTTGAGCTGGGGCCGCCTGCCACTGCGGTGACCTGCTCCTCCTACGACTCATGGTTAGCGTAAGCTTGCTCCTGAGGGATTAGGGGTACCCTGTAGTGGTCGTCGCACGCGCGGTCGTGGTGGTTCCCCGGTAGCTCCTGGAAGGCCTCGACTCCTAGCGTCCCTTCTTCCTAATCTTCTCCAACGAACGAGCCGGGGTCGTCCTCTGGCGTGTACTCCTGGTTCGTCATGCAGGGCACGTAGGCTTCTGGGGCTGTTACCCCGAACACCTCGCCGTGGTGCCCCACACTCCATGTCGCCCGGCCTAGTGTGACGTCCTGGGGGTGATAGCGTAGCATGCCACTTGGGCCATGGAAGGCGACGCCTGTGCCCATGCTTGTTGCGGGCGGTATGGGGGTGGTAGAGCCCCCGGCGCCATCGGCCATGCTGGTGTTGACGAAGCCCCCTGGCGCGTCTGATGGTGCGTGGTGGAGGCGTAGCCCACCAAGAATCCCCGTAGCGGCCTGAGGAGAAAGCTGATGGTAGAAGGGCGGGGCCCCCGAGGCCGCCGTGTCCAGCAGCTCGGCAACGCATTCCAGCAGTGTGTCCCGGCCGCTTTCCATCAGCCAGCACCGCATCAGCTCCCTTGCCACGGTGAGTGCTGCCTACGTGTTTGCTTGTTCCCGCCGTGAGAGCGGCACCGTCGCTGTGGCGTGGCTTGCTGCTCTGGCTACGGCCCGCACTTGCCATGGAGTGGGGGTGGATGACGCCCCGCCGCGTCGCCCGTGCCCCGCCGGATTGGACGACGCTCGTGCCGCCTCGAGCGTGGGGTTGAGGTCTTCATAGGCGGGCGGTGCCGATTGGGCTGGCCAGGCCGCCTACCGGTCGGAGTCAGCTCTTGGGTCGTCGGACATCACGGCCGCGGAGCGTCTGCAAGTCGGTTGTCGGAGAAGAAGCTCCGGTGCACCCCTACCTGGCGCTTCAAATGTTGGATGTGGGGTTCCGGCAAACCCTTAAGGTTTGAACACTGGCATGCGCGCGAAGTCTTTTCCTCCCACCGATCCACACCCTAACTCACTAAGATCTCGCGGACGAACTCGACGAACTCGCAACACAGAAAGACACAAGATTTATACTTGTTCGGGCCACCGTTGAGGTGTAATACCCTACTCAAGTGCGGTGGTGGTGGATTGCCTGTTGGGCTGATGATGAACAATACAATGGGAAGAACAGCCTCCTGAGGTTGAGGTGTTCTTGTGCTTGGCTAACTTGTGTGGGTGAGAGTGATCTAAGATCTCCTCGTCCCCCTATGGTGGTGGCTAGTCCTAATTATAGAGGCTTTGGTCCTCTTCCCAAATCTTGAGCGGGAAGGGAGCCAACAATGGCGGGCCAATTTGAAGGGCGACAGCTAGTACAAGCTATCCTGACAAAAGTGGTCTTCGCCTGCCAAAGGCTCTGGTGGTGACGCTGTCTTGGGCTCCATGATGACCTCCGCCTTGCCGTCCCTCTGGTCTTGGTCTTGTTGCACCAAAATGGCAACCTTTTGCCTGATGCCTCGGTACTCCTCGCCCGCGCTGGTTTCCTTCACACCAAAGAGGAAACAAGGACATTGTGCGCGCTGGCACCCGCCTGGTGTTGATCGTCATGGCTCACGTCACGAGAGCCTCATGAGGTTCGCCTCGCCTTCATATCTCCGCTCCTTATGAGCCCGCCTGACTAGGCCGCTCCAGAGGAGGTCTTGTGTCGTCTACCTCGCGAGGCTTGGCCCCTCGCGAGGGTCTTAGATGCCTTGTTGATGAAGGTGGGCCGCATGACCTGCTACCTTAGCCACGCAGCGTGCCGCAGGCAGGCAAGTCTAGGGACCCCCGTTCCTAGGACACCGACAGTGCGCTCGGCACGGTGTGGTCAACATGGTGAACAACCGAGAGTCACCGGAAGATGACTGTACATGAGAGGCCAATAGTGGGGACGCACCACGCCCATGGACGCATGCATGCAACGGAACACGGCGTGGTCAACGTGGTCAAGGAACGACTTCCATCGGAAGTGTACTGTACATGGAGAGGCTGACTGCTGGGTCCATGGCTGCAACAAGGAAGTGCCTCCTTATTACGCGGAAAATAATGATTCCTCCACCTGACAGCAGGGACCCACTAGATGGGCAATCGTATTTCGCGAAAAAACGTCCCCCCTGACTGTTGGGACCTACCAGCGACATCTTCGCACGCAAGGAAGTGCATACGGGCAAAAAAACAATTC
This sequence comes from Triticum aestivum, assembly GCF_018294505.1. Taxonomy (NCBI): domain Eukaryota; kingdom Viridiplantae; phylum Streptophyta; class Magnoliopsida; order Poales; family Poaceae; genus Triticum; species Triticum aestivum. The sequence continues at coordinate 179,702,674 of NC_057803.1, read as the reverse complement.
ACCCCCTTGACTGTTGGGACCCACCAGCTACATCTTCACACGCAAGGAAGTGCCTGACAGTCAGGACCCACCTGGTCGAAGCGTACATAGCGTTGTCATTGGGGTCGCGAACGTGTACGTACATACTGGTCAATGTAGAGGCGCGCACGTGTCGTAGTAGAGGCGCACATGTAGCATGTACATGTACGTACATCGGCTAGTGTGCAAGAAAGAAAATACGGCCACACACGTACATACGGGCAGGGTCTCGAACACCTACTCGCTAATACGTACGGCCAGGGCTCATGTACATGGCTGGGTCGGAATGGAGAAACAACGTCGTTGTTGTGTTCATGGGGAGCCAACCGGCTGGGTCGGAATGAAATGCGTCGTCGTGTTAATCAGGAGGGCTTGGACGGAACAGCCGATGGAAACGAGGCCTGGTGTACCGCAGAACGGAGGAAACGTCCTCGTGTTCGACCGGCCACGGTCGAAACGGGATCCTGTTCATCGGGAGGGGTCTAGCATACCACAAAACGGAGGAAACGGACCTCCTACGGTTGAAACGGGGGTCCTGTTCATCGAGAGGGGTGTGGCGTACCGCAAAACAGAGGAAACGGACTTGTGCTGGAGCGCTATGGTCGAAACGGGGGCCCTGTTCATCGGAGGGGTGTGGCGTACCGCAAAACGGGACTCCGCGGGATATTGTTCATCTCCACCGTCGACCCCCTCCAGCCTCCATGGGCTACTGTTCATCCACCGTCGACCTCCTCCAGCCTCCACCTACGACTGTTCATCCACGGGCTCCTATTCATCCAGCCTCCACCGCGCGCTACTCCATCGGCTATTGTTCAACCAGCCCTCTCCACACGGGCTCCTGTTCAACCACCCCTCCATGGGATACTGTTCATCCAGCCCTCCACGGGGGTGGTCCTGTTCATCCAGCCCTCCACGGGGTCCTGTTCATCCAGCCCCAACCGGCTCGATCGATCCGGGTCCTGTTCATCTAGGGGCAACACCACGGGGTCCTATTCATCCACCCCCACCGGGAACTGTTCATCCAAACCCCCCCAGCAACGCTCACTATTCATCCAGAGGCAGCCTCGATCGGCTTCAGTTAGCAGCAATAGCGAAGGAATCGCTCGATTGGGTTCAGTTAAAAGCCATCGATTGATTGCTCGGGTTCAGTAACGCGTAGCCTGCAGTGCAATCGCTCGGGTTTACTAGGTGAACGCCTCGCTCGGGTTCAGTTAGAGCCCAATGCCTCACACCCACGCGCGTGCGTGTACGAGAGAAACGCGCATCGCTCGGCTCCGACCACCCACCGTAACCGGGAACACCCCGATATTTTCATCACCCTCGCTTCTACCACGGTTTTTCTGTCATGGACGGCCCAATGAATGTCATGCAGCTGCGTCTCCGGCCCGCACAGGACGAAAAGCCCATTTTCTATCATGATTTTTTGTCATAGAAGTAGGAGCCCACCACATCTATGATGATACCGGGTTTTGTTACAATTATCGTCATAGAAGTGTCATAAGTATGACAATTTTTTTTTCGTTCGGCACAAAAAGTCACAGATGTGTCTTTTTTTTTGCAGTGCAAGATGTGCCACAATTGTTTCAGATTCATAGCCATAAAAATCATCTGATTCAACCAAAGTAATTAACTCAGAATCGACAGATAAATCATAATCCTTATCAGAAACACAGATAGGTGAAGTAGCAAAAGCATGGTCATATTTCATTCTAGCATTCAAAAGACTTTTCTTTCAGCTTAGCTAACAGATTCTTAAGATCATATCTATCTTTGCAAGCTAAAAGATCTCTAGCAGTTTCTTCATCCATAACATAACCCTTGGGCACATCAGGCAATTCATATCTAGGGGGAGAATCTTCATCATCACTTTCATCAATATTATTAGTTTCAATAATTTCATTCTCCCTAACCCTAGCAAGTTGTTCATCAAGAAATTCACCTAATGGCACAGTATTATCAAGCATAGAAGTAGTTTCATCATAAGCATCATGCATAGCAGAAGTGGCATCATCAATAACATGCGACATATCAGAATCAATAGCAGGAGTAGGTGTCGCAAGTTTACTTAAAATAGAAGGTGAATCAAGTGCAGAGCTAGATGGCAGTTCCTTACCTCCCCTCGTAGTTGAGGGAAAAATCTTGGTTCTTTCATCTTTCAAGTTCCTCATAGTGATCAACAGATATAAATCCCAAGTGACTCAAAGAATAGAGCAATGCTCCCCGGCAACGGCGCCAGAAAATAGTCTTGATAACCCACAAGTATAGGGGATTGCAACAATTTTTGAGGGTAGAGTATTCAACCCAAATTTATTGACTTGACACAAGGGGAGCCAAAGAATATTCTCAAGTATTAACAGTTGAGTTGTCAATTCAACCACACCTGAAAGACTTAATATCTGCAGCAAAGTATTTAGCAGCAAAGTAATATGGAAGTAACGGTAACGCTGGCAAAAGTAACAGTATTGGTTTTTGTAGTAATCGTAACAGCGGCAACGGAAAAGTAACTAAGCAAAGATCAATATATGAAAAGCTCGTAGGAAATGGATCAGTGATGGATAATTATGTCAGCTGCGATTCCTCATGCAACAGTTATAACATAGGGTGACATAGAACTAGCTCCAGTTCATCAATGTAATGTAAGCATGTATTCCGAATATAGTCATACGTGCTTATGGAAAAGAACTTGCATTACATCTTTTGTCCTACCCTCCCGTGGCAGCGGGGTCCTATTGGAAACTAAGGGATATTAAGGCCTCTATTTAATAGAGTACCGGACCAAAGCATTAACACTTAGTGAATACATGAACTCCTCAAACTACGGTCATCACTGGGAATGGTCCCGATTATTGTCACTTTGGGGTTAACGGATCATAACACATAGTAGGTGACTATTGACTTGCAAAATAGGATCAAGAACTCACATATATTCATGAAAACATAATAGGTTCAGATCTGAAATCATGGCACTCGGGCCCTAGTGACAAGCATTAAGCATAGCAAAGTCATAGCAACATCAATCTTAGAACATAATGGATACTAGGGATCAAACCCTAACAAAACTAACTCGATTACATGATAAATCTCATCCAACCCATCACCGTCCGGCAAGCCTACGATGGAATTACTCACGCACGGCAGTGAGCATCATGAAATTGGTGATGGAGGAAGGTTGATGATGACGATGGCGACGGATTCCCGTCTCCGGAGCCCCAAACGTACTCCAGATCAGCCCTCCCGAGAGAGACTAGGGCTTAGCCGCAGCTCCGTATCATAAAACACGATGAATCCTTCTCTCTGATTTTTTTCTCCCCGAATGTGAATATATAGAGTTGGAGTTGATGTCGGTGGAGCCTCAGGGGGGCCACGAGGCAGGGGGCGCGCCCTGCACCCTCTTGGACAGGGTGTGGGCCCCTGGTGTTGATTCTTTCTCCAGTATTTTTATTAATTCCAAAACATGTCTCCATTGATTTTCAGGTCATTCGGAGAACTTTTATTTCTGCACAAAAATAACACCATGGCAATTCTACTGAAAACAACGTCAGTCCGGGTTAGTTCCATTCAAATCATGCAAGATAGAGTCCAAAACAAGGTCAAAAGTGTTTGGAAAAGTAGATACGTTGGAGACGTATCACACCCCTTAGTTGCTTGACTCTGCAGAGTTACTATCAAGTGATGAGGGTGATACCTCATATAGCATTGTGATGTTAACTTTGTAGTGTAGTTAATCGGTCGTGGTCATCGAGGGTGATTCCTCCTTGACCACTCCAGATAACGACTCTATTGTGCAACCCCTCAAGTGTGGACCATCGAGGGTGATTCCTCCAAGTCCACCTTGACGGTTACATCGAGGTGATTCCTCGGGTTTCCCCCTTTCTGTTTTGGACACATGGTTACTTTGACTTTACCATAGAACCATGATAAAGTAGGGTCAGCCCCGAGGGGGTACTCGTGAGAGAAATGTGAAGTTGGATTGACCATGAGTCTACCAGCGAGTTGATGTGTAGTCGGGTTGACCTGTAGGGTACCCGCGAGATCTCTACGTGGCACAGTCGAGCATTACGGGCCCTTGTCGTATGTCCACGAGATGGGGCGATGGGGTCAAATGATCGTGAGTCTCTGCTCGCTACCGCGCGCTCCCAAGACAGTAACTATTTGGATATGTGATCCGAGTAGGCCTCTGGCCTTTTTCGCATTGACCACCACGCGGGAATAAGTATGGGCACTCTACGTTGTATGTATCAACCAAAATCTCTTCGGACATCAGCGATGGAGTGACACGCGCCTGGGTGGCCCGCGTAAGCACCTGCCTTGTATAAGGAGGTTGCCAGGACTGATCTCGGCCGTCCATGCAATGTGCAGGAGTGCAAAGGGCGATGGGCCCAAGACCCATGCATGCTTAGGATGTAGACCGGCGTGCTGACATCTTTGTTGAGCCTAGGTAGGACTGCGGTGTGCTGATTGGCCGAGGCCGGTCATAACCTGATCGTGTGTCCGACCGGAGTTGATCGACTGTGTTGGGTAAGTTTGTGCACCCATGCAGGGAAGTTTAATCTATTCGAATAGTCCTGTCCATGGTAATGGACGCTCGGAGTTGTATCCCGGTCGATACAACTAGAACTAGATGCTGAGGCATGAAAAATATATATGATGGCTCCGGGATTGCTTTCTAATGCGGCTTGAACTACATCGGTATTTCCCCAAAGAGGAAGGGATGATGCAGCACAACTACGGTAGGTATTTCCCTCGGTGATGAGACCAAGGTTATCGAACCAGTAGGAGAACCACGGAACACTACATGAACGGAACCTGCACACAAAGAACAAATAATTGCATCCCGACGTAAAAGAGGGGTTGTCAATCCCTCCCGGGTAAAAAGATAGATAAAATTGTAGTAGATTGGATAAATAGATCTTGCGGGAACGCGAGATAAAATAAATAACAATAAATTGCAGCAAGGTATTTTTTGGGTTTTCGGATTTATAGATCTGAAAATAAAAGCAAATAAAAAAAGATCTCGAAGGAAAATATGATAAGGAAGAGACCCGGGGGCCGTAGATTTCACTAGTGGCTTCTCTCGAGAAAAATAGCATATGGTGGGTAAACAAATTACTGTTGGCCAATTGATAGAACTTCAAATAATCATGACGATATCCAGGCAATGATCATTATATAGGCATCACGTCCAAGATTAGTCGACCAACTCATGACAATTGTTAGTATGCTTGAATTATTATTGTTTTATGTCAATATTAAACTTTTGTTTTGAGTCATATGGATCTGAACATTGATGCCACAATAAAGAAATTACATGGATAAATATGTTAGGTAGCATTCCACATCAAAAATTCTGTTTTTATCATTTACCTACTCGAGGACGAGCAGGAATTAAGCTTGGGGATGCTTGATACGTCTCCAACGTATCTATATTTTTTTATTGTTCCATGCTATTATATTATCTATTTTGGGTGTTTTATATGCATTATTATGCTATTTTATATTATTTTTGGGACTATCCTATTAACCTAGAGCCCAGTGTCAGATTCTGTTTTTTCCTTGTTTTAGAGTTTCACAGAAAAGGAATATCAAATGGAGTCCAAACGGAATGAAACTTTCGCGATGATTTGTCTCGGACCAGAAGACATCCAGAGGACTTGGAGTACACTTTAGAGAAGCCACGAGGTGGCCACAAGGACAGAGGGCACGCCCCCACCCTTGTGGGCCCCTCGTGACTTGTAGCGACCCGACCTCAGATTATCAAGCCTCTGTGTATCTGTGCCATCCCTGGATCGGTATGCTGGCACACACAGTACATCAATGTATATATCAAAGTGCAATCACATGTATAAATAACGTAAAACTTCTATATACCTCATAAGCATCAGCGGGAACAATTAATCGGGTGTGGAGTCCCATCAACGCCATCGACAGGTTGAGTGTAGACCGTAACCCTATGATGTAAGTTTTACTCATTGGAGAAAAATCCTGCAATATGATACGTTGCAGCCGTGCAGGTCAGTATATTGAATGTACCAGCAAGATCACAATAAGAGAAATCAAATGCTAAAAATATTCTGTATGCAATATGGCTTTGTGGCTCTGGGTCTGAGTTTTTTTTTGCGTAAAAACTGATTTTATTTTCCCTACAATAAAGGAAAATCACGGGCCCGTACTACGGAGTTTTCTATCATGACATGGTTCCACCAATCGATGTCTCATAGCTCATATCATCATAATGCTGCCCACAATTAAGTTATCAGTCCGGTGTTGAGAGTTTCGAGATAGATCCAAGTCCATAGGCTCAAATTGTCTGTAACCGGGGACATGGCTAATCGATTAGGTTTTAAACCCTCTACAGAGGTTTGTACACTTTACCCGCAAGATTCGATTGATACGTCTCCGTCGTATCTACTTTTCCAAACACTTTTGCCCTTGTTTTGGACTCTAACTTACATGATTTGAATAGAACTAACCCGGATTGACGCTATTTTCAGCAGAATTGCCATGGTGTTATTTTTGTGCAGAAATAAAAGTTCTCGAAATGACCCAAAAATCAACGGAGCATTATTTTGGAATATATAATAAATAATGGAAGGAAGATCCACATCAGGGGGGCTCCCACCTGTCCACGAGGGTGGGGGCGCGCCCTACCCCTTGGGCGCGCCCCCTGCCTCTTGGGCCCCCTAACACTCCACTGACCTCAACCTGGACTCCATATATTCACTTTCAAGGAGAAAAAACCGAAGGAGAAGGATTCATCGCGTTTTATGATATGGAGCCGCCGCCAAGCTCTAAACTCTCTCGGGAGGGCTGATCTAGAGTCCGTTCGGGGCTCCGGAGAGGGGAATCCGTCGCCATCATCATCATCAACCATCCTCCATCACCATTTTCATGATGCTCACCGCCGTGCGTGAGTAATTCCATCGTAGGCTTGCTGGACGGTGATGGGTTGGATGAGATTTATCATGTAATCGAGTTAGTTTTGTTAGGGTTTGATCCCTAGTATCCACTATGTTCTGAGATTGATGTTGCTATGACTTTGCTATGCTTAATGCTTGTCACTAGGGCCCGATTGCCATGATTTCAGATCTGAACCTATTATGTTTTCATCAATATATGAGAGTTCTTGATCCTATCTTGCAAGTCTATAGTCACCTATTATGTGTTATGATCCGTTAACCCCGAGGTGACAATAATCGCGATACTTACCGGTGCTGACCGTAGTTTGAGGAGTTCATATATTCACTATGTGTTAATGCTTTGTTTCGGTACTCTATTAAAAGGAGGCCTCAATATCCCTTAGTTTCCAATAGGACCCCACTGCCATGGGAAGGTAGGACAAAAGATGTCATGCAAGTTCTTTTCCATAAGCACGTATGACTATATTCGGAATACATGCCTACATTACATTGATGAACTGGAGCTAGTTCTGTGTCACCCTAGGTTATGACTATTACATGATGAACCGCATCAGTCATAATTCTCCATCACCGATCCATTGCCTACGAGCTTCCCATATATTGTTCTTCGCTTATTTACTTTTCCGTTGCTATTGTTATCATCACTACCAAATACCAAAAATATTACTTTTTCTACTGTTACCTTTGACAACCGTTACCACTACTATCATATTACTTTGCTACTAAACACTTCACTGCAGATATTAAGTTTCCATGTGTGGTTGAATCGACAACTTAGCTGCCAATACTTGAAAATATTCGTTGGCTCCCCTTGTGTCGAATCAATAAATTTGGGTTGAATACTCTACCCTCGAAAACTGTTGTGATGCCAAATACTTGTGGGTTATCAAGACTATTTTTTGGTGCTGTTGCCGGGGTGCATAGCTCTATTCTTTGAGTCACTTGGGATTTATATCTGCTTATCATTATTAAGAACTTGAAAGACACTAAAACAAAAATTTATCCCTCAACTACGAGGGGAGGTAAGGAACTGCCATATAGCTCTGCACTTGATTCACCTTCTGTTTTGAGTAAGCTTGCGACACCTATACCTGCCTCTGCTATTCATTCTGATATGTCGCATGTTATTGATGATGTCACTTCTGCTATGCATGATACTTATGATGAAAGTACTTCTATGCTTGATAATACTGTGCCATTAGGTGAATTTCTTGATGAACAACTTGCTAGGGTTAGGGAGAATGAAATTATTGAAACTAATAATATTGATGAAAGTGATGATGAAGATTCTCCCCCTAGATATGAATTGCCTGATGTGCCCAAGGGTTATGTTATGGATGAAGAAACTGCTAGAGATCTTTTAGCTTGCAAAGATAGATATGATCTTAAGAATCTGTTAGCTAAGCTGAAAGAAAAGTCTTTTGAATGCTAGAATGAAATATGACCATGCTTTTGCTACTTCACCTATCTGTGTTTCTGATAAGGATTATGATTTCTCTGTTGGTCCTGAGATAATTACTTTAGTTGAATCTGATCCTTTCTATGGCTATGAATCTGAAATTGTTGTGGCACATCTTACTAAATTAAATGATATAGCCACCCTGTTCACTAATGATGAGAAAACTCGCTATTATTACATCCTTAAATTATTTCCATTCTCATTAAAGGGTTATGCTAAGATATGGTTTAATTCTCTTGATCCTGGTTGTATGCGTAGTCCCCAGGATATGATTTATTACTTCTCTGCTAAATATTTCCCCGCTCATAAGAAACAAGCTGCTTTAAGGGAAATATATAATTTTGTGCAAATTGAAGAAGAGAGTCTCCCACAAGCTTGGGGGAGGCTTCTCCAATTACTTAATGCTTTGCTTGATTGTCCTCTTAAGAAAAATGAAATACTTGATATCTTCTATAATGGACTAACCGATGCTTCCAGAGACCACTTGGATAGTTGTGCTGGTTGTGTTTTCAGGGAAAGAACACCAGATGAAGCTGAAATTTTATTGAATAATATGTTGACTAATGAAAATAATTGGACACTTCCTGATCCAATTCCTGAACCAACTCCTAAGCCAACTTCGAAGAAAAGGGGTATTCTATTTCTTAGTCCTAGAGATATGCAAGAGGCATAGAAATCTATGAAGGAAAAGGGTATTAAAGCTCAAGATATTAAGAATTTACCTCCTATTGAAGAAATACATGGTCTTAATTTACCGCCTGTTGAAGAAATACATGGTCTTGATAACCCGACACAGGTAGTAAAGGTAAATTCTCTCTATAGATATGATAAAGCTAAAATCCCATTTACTAAGTTTGCTAGCCCATGCGTTTGATGACTTTATGGTTAAACAAGAAAACTTCAATGCTTATTTTGGTAGAGAATTAAAACGCAATGCTAATATGCTTGAACACTTGGGTGATTATATGGCTAATGTTAAAGGTGAACTTAAACTTATTAATAAACATGCTTCTATGGTTACCACTAAAGTAGAACAAGTACTTAAAGCACAAAATGATTTGCTCAATGAATTAAATATTAAGAAAAATGATAATGCTATTAGAGTTATGACTAGAGGTGGTAAAATGACTCAGGAACCTTTGTATCCTGAGGGCCATCCTGAGAGAATTGAGCAGGATTCTCAGAGAAATAATATTGATGCACCTAGTCCTTCTAAAAGGAAGAAAAAGAAAAATGATAGGACTTTGCATGCTTCTAGTGAACCTGTTGTAGACACACATGAGAACCCCAATGATATTTCTATTTCTGATGCTGAAACCCAATCTAGTAATGAACATGAACCTAGTGATAATGTTAATGATGATGTTCATGTTGATGCTCAACCTAGCAATAATGATGATGTAGAGAATGAACCTGCTATTGATCTTGATAACCCACAATCAAAGAATGAATGTTATGATAAGAAAGACTTTGTTGCTAGGAAGCACGGTAAGGAAAGAGAACCATGGGTTCATAAGCCCATGCCTTTTGCTCCTAAACCATCCAATAATAAGGATGATGAGGATTCTGAGCGCTTTGCTGAAATGATTAGACCTATCTTCTTGCGTATGTGTTTGACTGATATGTTTAAAATGAATCCTTATGCTAAGTACATGAAAGATATTGTTACTAATAAAAGAAAGATACCAGAAGCTGAAATTTCCACCATGCTTGCTAATTATAATTTTAAAGGTGGAATACCTAAGAAACTAGGAGATCCCGGAGTACCAACTATACCATGCTCCATTAAAAGAAACTATGTTAAAACTGCTTTATGTGAGCTTGGAGCCGGTGTTAGTGTTATGCCTCTCTCTTTATATCGTAGACTTGATTTGAATAAGTTGACACCTACTGAAATATCTTTGCAAATGGCTGATAAATCAACTGCTATACCTGTCGGTATTTGTGAGGATGCGCCTGTTGTGGTTGCAAACGTTACTATTTTAACGGACTTTGTTATTCTTGATATTCCCAAGGACAATAGTATGTCTATTATTCTTGGAAGACCCTTTTTGAATACTGCAGTGGCTGTTATTGATTTCACCAAAGGCAATGTCACTTTGCATGTTAATGGCAATGAGCATATGGTACACTCTTTGAGGAAACAACCTCAAGTTCATAGTATAAACTCTATTGGAAAAATTCCATCGGTTATTTTTGGAGGTTTTGAATTTCCTCTTCCTACTGTCAAGAAGAATTATGATATTCTTATTGTAGGGGATGTGCATATCCCCATTGAGGTAACCTAGTGTTATTCTAAAATTCTCTGGTTCCATGTTATTTGGAATGAGTTTGTTAACAAGACCTGATCAACCTTGTTAGTGGAGTCCTTTTGATGAGAATGAGATGAATGAATTCAGAAAACACAACTCTCTGTACCCTCTTTTTACTTTCTGTTATTTAGTTTAAATAAAGCAAAATAGTAATTTATGTCTGTTTTCTAAATTATCAATGCAATAAAAAATACCCCAAAAATAAAAGTTCTCCAAATGCCCTGAAAATTAAATAGGATTTTTTCTAGAATATTTTAGAATATCTAGCACTAAGAACACAGCAGGGGAGCAAGCACCTGGCCACGAGGGTGGAGGGCGCGCCCTACCCCCTGGGCGCGCTCCCTGCCTCGTGGGCCCACGGTGCCTCCCCTCCACTTATTCTAGCTACCACACACTCCTTCTTCCTCCCACAAACACCACTAACCAGCTCAAACCCGAGTCCAAGCTTATTTTGCTGCTATTTTGATCTCCTTGCTCAAAGCTCCATTCACAACACTGCTTTGGGGGATTGTTCCTTGGTATGTGACTCCTCCAATGGTCCAATTAGTTTTTGTTCTAGTGCTTTATTCATTGCATATTTTTGCTGCTTAGGTGACCCTATTCTTGAGCTTGCATGTCAATTTTATGTGGTCAAAAGTAGTTTTGTTGCATGATATTGCCTCTAGGCACTTGTAGGAGTAGTTGCTATCAATATTATTGAGTTTGGATCATTTTTATTTTGACGTTACTAAAATTTCAGAAATTTTTCAGAGGACGAAATATGTTTAGGAAAATGTACCAAGGTGTCTTTCAAGGAAGCAAGGACCCAGGCTCGCAATGCGCGATGCCGACGAAGAACCATCGAGGGAAGCTCAAGTGCGGGCTTGTGAATGGCCTTCAGAGGACTTTATGGATCAAGCAGGAATCAAGGAAGAATTTAGCGCATATGTGCGTAATGCTGATCTTGAGAGCTTCGAGGCAGACAAATGCCGCCAGTACCACTATCTCACTGATTCCTTTGTGAGGAGGTTTGAATTTTCATCATCACGCAATTCTCAAACTGTCATGTTTGATCTCTATGGAAATTCTTATACTATGGACTTAGAGGACTTTAACACTGTTTGCAAACTTCCACAATGGGGTAGTCCTAATGAACCTCGCAAATATGAATTTAGAGATTTTCTTGCTAGTATAACTATGGGGGAATCTAGAGACATAACACAAGCTACCATAGGGAGCATTCATTTTCCTGCTATACATTATTTTGCTCTTTTCATAGGTAGGTGCATAAATGGTAAGGATGAAGCATGTCACATGTATGTCCCTGACCTCAGTGTTCTCAGGAGTGATGTATTAGAAGATAGACATTATAATTTGGGAGCCTTTGTTGCACGTAGGTTGCATAATAATAGATTTAGTGTAGATTTCTTCAGTGGAATTTATGCAACCCGTCTAGCTAATTTTCTTGGTATACCCATACGTGGGTATGATATTGAGTTGCCTCCTATTTATTTGGATTATGAGGCTATGGTTCATCATCACTTTGTTGAGAGGAATGATCAGTTCCTCTAGTACCGACTAATCTTTGACAGACGACGCACCTATCACGTCGCTCACCCTGCTCCTGCTTTCTTTGACTTTCATGAAAAAGGGAGATATGTTATAACTAGGGAGGAGGCAGACGAGTATAAGAGGAGGACAGAGACGGCCCGTCTCCAAGCGGCAGCTCACGAGGCAATAGCTGCTGCATCTCAGTACGACCCCAACTATTACTTTGGATATCCGCCAGGCTAGCTGTGGCCATAGACCAACTTAGGCCAAAAGCCTAAGCTTGGGGGAGTACGTATTTCTCACTGACATTACATTCACGTTCACACACTCATGCTAGGTGTCGGTTCTCATAATTTTTCATTGTATCATCCATGCTAGTTTACTTTCCTTTTTTATATGCTTCCTTCTTGTGTGTTTAATAAACCTTAAGAAAAACAAAAAATTAGTTGTAGCTTTTAATTAGTTTACTTTCCATGCTAGTAGTAGTAATTAAAAAGAAAACTCAAAAACATTTATCGTTCTTCTTTTGCTTGTTGGGAGCTTTCCCGTGTAAATAGTTTTATTTCTTTTCTTTCCTTTGGGGGTCGGGAGGAGAAGACCATAATTAAAATGTTAAAGTGTCTCTTATATGAATTATCGTTGATCTGACAAAGAGACCATATTACCTTGTCTTCCCTCTTGAATTGAATGCTTGCAGATTCCATCTTAGTCAAATGCACGTGCACTATTATTATTATCCACACTATTCGGTCGTGCAAGTGAAAGGCAATAATGATGATTATATGATGAACTTATTGAGATGAGTAAAGCTGGTATGAGCTCGACCTCTCTTGTTTTTGTAAATATGATTAGTTCATCGTTCCAGATTTAGCCTATTATGAATAAACATGTTTGCAATGACAATTAGAGATTATAGTTGCTTATGCCATGCTTAATTAGCTAGGAGCTTATAATGGTTTACCTTGCGTGCCAACATGCTATTAAAATGGTTGTGATGTGGTATGATAGGGTGGTATCCTCTTTTGAACGATTCGAGTGGCTTGACTTGGCCTCTACGATAATCAACATAGCCTCTACGATATTTATGTTCATGGTGCATTATATCCTACTCATGCTTGCATTCGGTGTTGATTAATTTTAATGCATGTTCATGACTATTGTCGCTCTCTAGCTGGTCGCTTCCCAGTCTTTTGCTAGCCTTCACCTGTACTAAGTGGGAATACTGCTTGTGCATCCAATTCCATAAACCCCAAAGTTATTCCATATGAGTCCACCATACCTACCTATATATGGTATCTACCTCCCGTTCTAAGTAAATTTGTATGTGCCAAACTCTAAACCTTCAAATAAATATCATGTTTTGTATGCTCGAATAGATCATGTATCAACTAGGGTTGTCTGTATCTTCCATGTTAGGCGGGTTATTTTCAACAGGAGTGGAATCCGCTCCTCACTCACGAGAAAATGGCTGGTCACCGGGATGCCCAGTCCCATGCTTTATGCAAATCAAATCAAAATAACTGCAAACAAAACTCCCCCGGGACTCTTGTTAGTTGGAGGCACTCGTTGTTTCGAGCAAGCCATGGATTGATGCTTGTTGGTGGAGGGGGAGTATAAACTTTACCATTCTGTTTGGGAACCGCCTATAATGTGTGTAGCATGGAAGATATCATCATCTCTTGTTTGTTATGTTGACAATGAGAGTATACCGCTCAAAATATTCTTCATATCTATTTCAAAACCGAGCTCTGGCACCTCTACAAATCCCTGCTTCCCTCTGCGAAGGGCCTATCTATTTACTTTTATGCTGAGTCATCATCCTCTTATTAAAAAGCACCAGCTGGAGAGCACCGCTATCATTTGCATCCATCACTGTTAGTTTACATTGAGTATGACTTGACTGGATCTCTTTTACCATGAATTACAATGTCTAGTCATTCCTTGATCTTTAAAAGTGCTCTACATTTATGTATTGCGGTCCCAGAAAGGGCTAGCGAGATACCATCTTGTTATATCATATCATGATTGTTTTGAGAAAGTGTTGTCATCCAAGATTTATTATTATTGCTCGCTAGTTGATTATGCCATTGATATGAGTAAACCTGAGACCTAAATGTTATTGTGAATATGGTTAGTTCATAATCTTTGCTGAAAACTTGAATGCTGGCTTTACATATTTACAACAACAACAGCAAACAGAGTTTGTAAAAGTTTTTCTTTATCACTTTCAGTTTATCAACTAAATTGCTTGAGGACAAGCAAAGGTTTAAGCTTGGGGGAGTTGATATGGCTCCGTCGTATCTACTTTTCCAAACACTTTTCCCTTGTTTTGGACTCTAACTTGCATTATTTGAATAGAACTAACCCTGACTGACGCTATTTTCAGCATAATTGCCATGGTGTTATTTTTGTGCATAAATAAAAGTTCACGGAATGACCTGAAAATCAAAGGAGCATTATTTTGGAATATATAATAAATAATGGAAGGAAGATCCACATCAAGGGGGCTCCCACTTGTCCACGAGGGTGGGGGTGCGCCCTACCCCCTGGGCGCGCCCCCCTGCCTCGTGGGCCCCCTGACGCTCCACCGACCTCAACCTGGACTCCATATATTCACTTTTGGGGAGAAAAAATAAAAGGAGAAGGATTCATCGCGTTTCATGATAGGGAGCCGCCGCCAAGCCCTAAACTCTCTCGGGAGGGCTGATCTGCAGTCCATTCGGCGCTCTGGAGAGGGGAATCCGTCGCCATCGTCATCATCAACCATCCTCCATCACCAATTTCATGATGCTCACCGCCGTGCGTGAGTAATTCCATCGTAGGCTTGCTGGACGGTGACGGGTTGAATGAGATTTATCATGTAATCGAGTTATTTTTGTCAGGGTTTGATCCCTAGTATCCACTATGTTCTAAGATTGATGTTGTTATGACTTTCCTATGCTTAATGCTTGTCACTAGGGCTCGAGTGCCATGATTTCATATCTGAACCTATTATGTTTTCATCAATATATGAGAGTTCTTGATCCTATCTTGCAAGTCTATAGTCACCTATTATGTGTTATGATCCGTTAACCCCGAAGTGACAATAATCGGGATACTAACCGGTGATGAACATAGTTTGAGGTGTTCATGTATTCACTATGTGTTAATGCTTTGTTCCGGTACTCTATTAAAAGGAGGCCTTAATATCCCTTAGTTTCCAATAGGACCCCGCTGCCACGGGAGGGTAGGACAAAAGATGTCATGCAAGTTATTTTCCATAAGCGCGTATGACTATATTCGGAATACATGCCTACATTATATTGATGAACTGGAGCTAGTTCTGTGTCACCCTAGGTTATGACTGTTACATGATGAACCACATCTGGCATAATTCTCTATCATCGATCCATTGCCTACGAGCTTTCCATATATTGTTCTTTGCTTATTTACTTCTCCGTTGCTATTGTTATCATCACTACAAAATACCTTTTACCACCTTTACCACTACTATCATATTACTTTGCTACTAAACACTTCGCTGCAGATATTAAGTTTCCAGGTGTGGTTGAATTGACAACTCAGCTGCCAATACTTGAGAATATTCTTTGGCACCCCTTGTGTCGAATCAATAAATTTGGGTTGAATACTCTATACTTGTGGGTTATCATCGATCCCTCTTTTTAAGTTCTCGCACTTCGAGGTGTGTGAGAACAAGACGACCGAAACATGGTCTTCCGAAGAGTTCCTCTGGCCACTGTCTGGTGCTCATCCAATCCTACCGTAGTTCTACATATGCTAGCACCGTCCCAGCCAGAGTCACCACTAGGGCCAACCAAGCCAGAGCCCATAGTGACTTGCAGTTGCACTAATAATCTTTCGGGCATGAAGTATTCTTCCGTCTCTTTGTGTGTCTGGGTGAAGCTTTCCGCAAGATGTCATGGCGCTTCTCCATGCATCCCGGCCATCCACTGGTTGCTCCAGGGTGCCCATCAAATCCGTCCATCACTAAGTAGTGTGTATTGTATTTTTGTCTCGAATCTCGAAATCTTGAGGTCCTGAAGATGCAGTCCTTGCCGATGGCATCATGAAGTTGTCGTCATTGACGTAGAGTCCTCCATTATCACACCACTCCCGGTCACTCATACCAACCCCGTCTACTATAGCTTAACATTGGAAGTAAACGTCCCGGGCTGATAACATGGAGATGGGTTCCTACCTCATGCATTCTACTCAACTACAAGATTCAATAACACTACTGGAGGGATTGTTGCAAAGATGCCACTAAATGCAATAAAAACATAGGTATGAAAGCATGGTCAAGGTGAACTTGCCTGGTATTACTTGATGAAGATAATATCGCTCTCACAAAACTTGATAGCACCATACGCAACTCTCCGATGAAAATCTATATAGTCAAACATTGTACTCACATAAGCAATAACCCTAGCAAACAATACTAGCAATCAAAAAAACAATCAAAAGCAATAAATAAGACAATAATGAAGTCAAAGAAAACCAAATAGAATTCTAAAGAAAACTTCAAGAAAACAAGGGAGAAACCAACTCACACAATAACAGTCAATACTCTCGTAGCAACACTAAATTACTCTAATAACTTTTCTACAGCAAGGAAAATAAAATTCTAATGCAACAATAGAAAAGAATTTACTAAATTAATAACTAGCAAAAAAACTAATATAAATACTACTATAACTAACTAGTTAACACTAGAAAAACTATAACAACTAACAAAGAACTAAGACAATAAAAAATACTGAAATAATTATGAAATCTAATATAATTCTAAATATAGAATCAATAACAACATATATTGAAGTGGCAAAAAGAATTCCTTTAGAACTAATAAAACTATTTTTGTCAACTATCACTATGAACTAAATAAACAAATACTAAAAAGTAGCTAAACAGCAATAAATATCTACAAAATTTTATCTACTATAGTCTAACAGAAACATATGACAATATGTAAAGATTTACAAAAAGAATTAACTAAAAGTAATTAAAAACACTAATTATATGACTAAAACAACTACATAGGCAAATCAGTACTGTTTTCGCAATAAATCTAATTTAAAATAAACTAAAAATAAGCCACTATATGCTATTGGATATACAAAACAACAGCAAAAAGAATCAATCAAAAATCTATTCTAGAATTCAAACTAGAGCCAAAACAGTGTTTGAAGCTTATTTGAAATAATTCATATTTAAACTACTGAAATTCATAATTTCAAGTCATTACCAAAAACTTCATAAAATTTGTGATACAATGCAACTGGAATCACTCAAAAACATTAAATAAACTAAAAGATATTAAAGATCTAAGATCAGAACTATTTCTGTAAAAAGAATAAAAACAGAAAAAGAAAAAGATGTTATCGATCAGACAGTGTACACATGGCGACTCCTGATTGCCTCGGAGATGTGGCCGCCCTAAGTAAACTAGCAGACGGCCGAGCCTTAACAAAACCGCTACTGTCAACTAAATAAAACAACAAAGTCGGCGCTTCACTTAAAATAAACCGAAGGGGTACGCGGGTTATTTTAGATCTAATCGTGGTCGTGTCTTTTAGATCGAACGGAGGTGGATGGCGTACCGTGGCGAGGCTAGGTCGTCGGCGGTGGTGGCGGCTCAGGGACGACACAGGCGAGGCCTCCGGTGTTCCTCCGTGATGGGGAAGATGCTCAGGCGGTGCAGAAGACAACGGCGATGATGATGGTGGTCGGCGATGAGCTCGGGGACGATGGACTTGAGCGGAGAAAGCCAGATGGCGGAGGCGGCGCTCGGTGGTGAATGAAGCGAGGGTGGAGCGGCTCAGGGGGTGTAGGGGAGCGAGGGTGAGGCCGTGGGTGTGATCGGGAGGCATCTGGGAGGTGTGTGGAGCTCTGGTGGGTGGCAATGGTGCGGCGGCGGCGCTCGGCTCCGATGAGCAATCGAGGAGGCGGCAGGGTTTCTTGGTGCCGGGAAAAGAGGGGTACGGGCCGAGGAGGAGGGGTATAAATAAGGGGGGTTGACTTGGAGGAGGGGGCAGATCAGGGAGAAAATCCCGAAGGATTCAGAATATCGGCGGCGGTTGAGCGAGTTCGGGCGGCGGCGGCTTGGCATGAGGAGGAAGAAGACGGCAGGCCCCTCGCGTCAATGGCTGCAGGCAAGAGCGAGAGGGAGCAGGCGACCGGTGCGGAGGGGTTTCGGGCGCGTGCGCGCACTGGACCGTTGTGGGCCACGGCGGAGGGAGAGAGAGATGGGCCTCGGGCTGGGCACTGCTGGCTTCGGTCGTTGTTGTTTTTTTACAGAAAGAAAAAGATAAGAACCAAAATAAAATAAAAATATTATATAGACATATAACACATCAAAAATATTCATAAAAAGAAATCCTAAAACATGAACATATTTTTAGAGGCAAGTAAAATCCTCCAAAATTTAAATAAAGCAACCAATGCTACTGTTGTAATAAAACCCAACAAAAATCATTTTCAAAATACCAAAATGATTTCAAATTTATTTTCTACTGATTTTTCAATGAAGGGAATCATTTAACCCTTATTTACATTTATTTATTTGTAGAAAATAATTTGAATAAAATCCAAATAACTCCAAATTGATAGTAGGTTTCAAAATACTTTCAAAGGGACTTTCATCTTGATCTTTAAACTTCCAACTCATATTTCATATAATTTGAAGAAGTCATTTTATCTTCTCTCACGAAAATCATTGAGTTGCATAAAGTTTCTGAATTTGAAATATTTCCAAATGGAATTCAAATCTTTTCAAAACCTTTTCATTTATTTAAATGGAAGAAGTCATATCATCTTCACTCTAGGGTTTTGTGATGAAATGAGTTTGAATTCATGGAGATCAAAATGAAAGGTTGAAAGTTTGGGAAAGTCATTTCATTCCCTCTCATTCAACTTTCAAAAAGTTTCAAATTCCACTCAAATTCACACAATCAATCACACCACATTCAAACAAACAATCCTAAATATTTATTTAATATAATATTCCAAAATTTAGAATTTTGGGATGTTACAAACCTACCACACTTAAAATGAATCTTGTCCTCGAGCTAGCAACAAAATGTTAGGGTTTGGGGGTCTTCCAGCGAATCATTGAGCGGAAACGTCTCGGGTGCTACCACACTTAGAAACATGCTTACGGTTCCAACATAACTCATGTACTTCATCCTTTTGGGTTCGCAATGACGGTCTTCATGGAGCTTCGGGATAACTCTTTTACCGGTGCTCTTCCAGTAGGGGCATAACCTTTTCCTCCAATCTCTGAGTCCTTTAACTCATGGTGGGTTTCTTCTGAGACTGGGTCTTCTCAGCTGACAGGTCTATCAGCAATACTTAAACAACTATCGAGATTCTCATGGTGGTCAACAATTTCTGGTTTCTCCTGCAGGAAAATGGGTCTGGTTGAATCTCATCGTATAACCTATGATTGGCAACGGTTGCCTGTTACATGGATCAATCGTCCTACCATCCTAAGGCTTAAACAAGGCATCGATATCGTCGTCTCTCTACTATGGGTAAGTCACTCCAGATTTACCATCCCAAATAGCAAGAGAGAATGATAAGAGTAAGTCGGTATGGTGATGAATCCAATCCGCACCCAAATCATTACCCTGTATAAGGTTTAGCGAATCTCGCCGTTCTAACACTCGGGCATTCTCACAAGCAATAAAAAAATTCTCTTGTCCTCGGACTAGGTTCGGGTAAATCCATTGTTTCTGCAAGCTGAACAAAACATCTATCGTTTCTTTACAACTCTCGGGTTTTGTGTATCCTCTTAGGAAACGTCTGCTAATCTAATCACGGCTTCTTCCAAATTTCTTCCTTCATCAAGGTTATGTCTATTCATTTTCAAATCCTGGGCTTGTGGGTTATGGACCCACTTCAACACTTGTATAGCTTTAACTCAACCTAGGAGTTACAATTGTTCCATATTCTTGCATTACACCTCCTTAAAGTCCAATATGGCTTGATTCCTTCATACTCTTGAGGTAATCATCTAAACTCAACCTTATATTGTCCAAACTCCACTCTGTGGAGTATCATTATCCTTTCCATGGGTCAAGTGCCCTCACAGTGTACTGCCACCCTTGAAATGCACAATTTCATCCATAGACCATATTTCTCATATCCTCGAAAATGGTCAACATCTGTGTCCATAGAGTAACAACTCATACAATTCAACATATGAAATTATGACACATTAACTTTATTGATTTCATGAATTCATTACAATCTCTGAGACATCCATTACATAACTCAACTCATTGTACTCATGAAAATAAATTTGCTTCCTACTACACTCATTACCAATATCAAAATTCCAACTACTTAGCTCCAGCTTTCATCTTGTCGGGACATTTAGTAGCATAATGTCCTGCTTCCTTGTAGTGAAAACAGATGACTTCCAACAAGTCTCGAGGCTTCTTGAGGGTTGGGTCTGCTCCTTGGGGTCTTGGCTTCTTCTCTGGACACATATTAGCATAGTGACCTAAGTTCTTGCACTTGTAATAAGTGATATGACTCAGGTCCTTCTCTGCAGAAATTGGGTTGTTCTGAGGATGCCTTCGTTTTCTCTTCCTGGATTTCTTCATAATGATCAGAGCCTCTATTTGCTGATGGTCAAACTTCACTTCTGCTGTCGGGAAGTCTCTGAGATACTCTTGGCTTTCCTTTGTGCATTACTCTGAAAAAAATCCTTCTTCTCCACATGAATAGCAGGCTTGGGCGAAAAACCTATTTAGGCCTTCACCATCGGGGTCCTCAATAACTTTCTTCATCACAGATTCTTCTGAATTTTCCCAGAGGGTTTCTTTCATGGCTTCTTTCTGCTGCTTGGTAATTTCTTGTACCTTCGGGTAAATATGACACTGAACAGGGTAGTGCATAGTTCCTTCACAAAGGAAACAAGTCACTGGTCTAGTTGGGCATTCTTCCTCTGGGTGATTTTCCTCACAATGAGGGCATCCATCCTTATGTTCCTCCTGGGTGTATCCTATTTCTTGGCAAATCTTGCAGGCACAAGGTTTCTTCTTCGGGTTATCATAGTGTTTCTGGATAAGACAGGATCTCAATAGAGTCTTCTTGAATTCCTTTTTGCTCCGTTGCATCCTTGTATGGCTTGATGTATTTGCCACCAGGTTGCAGCACTCTCGGTAAAATACTGAAGAGCATATTGAACCTCATACTTCGTCGCAATCAAATTTTTCCCGAAGTGATTCTCCATGTTTTGAATCCGTAGCTCTGCCTCCAACCGAGTCATCGGTCCAGAGAATACCAGTCCAACTTCATTCATCATCTATGGGGTCCAAGGGTTTTGGGGTGAGATGCGAGAGAAGAATAGAGAGGTACACAGTGCAAACAATATAGTTTTGAAAATGGGTTTTATTTGTGGTTGTGGGAAAAACATCAAACAAATGACAGCTCACAAATCGTCACATCTAACGTAAGTATATAACAGGGGTCTGGTCTTCTACAAGTCAAATAAATCTTTAGAGTCTTCAAATTCTTCGAGTCTTCGGAGTCTTCAACTATTGTAGCTTCAACTATTTTAATGCATGTGAAATCCTCTTTTTACTCTGAAAAGGTCATCAGTTGTCCGATATCTTGTCCTTTCTGGAGCGGCTTCAGTCGATCTGCTGTCTGGTCAAAAGGGAATGGTGTATATTCTAACCTTGAGATAAGATGGACTAGTTGATAAAATTAGAAAAGATGAGAAGTAAGGGTCTTTTTGAAAATAAAGTTTTAGAGGTATCCTGTCCTAGGGGCTTTCCGATTTCTAGGGTCGCGTCCTACAGTCAACATGTGCTATGATACCATCTCGGTAGCGACCCGACCTCAGACAGTCAAGCCTCTGTGTATCTGTGCCATTCTTGGATCGATATGCTGGCACACACAGTACATCAATGTATATATCAAAGTGCAATCACATTTATAAATAACATAAAACGGCTATATACCGCATAAGTCTTAGTGGAAGCAATCAATCGGGTGTGGAGTCCCATCAACGCCATCGGCAGGTTGAGTGTAGACCGTAAACCTATGACGTAACTCTTACTCGTCGAAGAAAAATCCCGCAACATGATACGTTGCAGCCGTGTAGGTCAGTACAATGAATTTACCGGCAAGATCACAATAAGAGAAAGCAAATGCTAAAACTATTCTATATGAAATATGGCTTTGTGGCTCTGGGTCTGAGTTTTTTTTTTGCGTAAAAGCTGGTTTTATTTTCCCTACAACAAAGGAATATCATGGGCCTATACTACAAAGTTTTCTATCACGACATGGTTCCGCCAACTGATGTCTCTTAGCCCATATCATCATAATGTTGCCCACAATTAAGTTATCAGTCTGGTGTTGAGAGTTCCGAGATAGATCCAAGTCCATAGGCTCAAATTGTCTGTAACCGGGGACACGGCTAATCGATTAGGTTTTAAACCCTGCAGAGGTTTGTACACTTTACCCGCAAGATTCAATCCCTCTTTTTACGTTCTCGCACTTCAGGGTGTTTCAGAACAAGACGACCGAAACATGGTATCCCGAAGAGTTCCTCTGACAACTGTCCGGTGCTCATCCAATCCTACTATAGTTCTACATATGCTAGCATCGTCCCAGCCAGAGTCACCACTAGGGTCAACCAAGACAGAGCTCATAGTGACTTGCAGCTACACTAGTAAGCTTTCGGGCATGAAGTATTCTTCCGTATCTTTGTGTCTGGGTGAAGCTTTCCGCAAGATATAATGGTGCTTCTCCATGCATCTCGGCCATCCACTGGTTTCTCTAGGGTGCCCATCAAATTCGTCCTTCACCAAGTAGTGTGTACTGAATTCTTGTCTCGAGTCTCAAAATCTGGAGGTCCTAAAGATGCAGTCCTTGCCGATGCAATCATGAAGTTGTCGTCATTGACATAGACTTGTCATGCGGCCTTGGTTTACTACCGGTAGACCGCCTGTCAAGTTTCGTGCCATTTGGACTTTGTTTGATACTCCAACGGTTAACCAAGGGACCGATAAGGCCTCGTGTGTGTTGCATCCCAACACCCCTCCAAACTGGCCCAAAACCCACCTAAACCCCTTCCATTATCTTGGTCGTTCGATCACGATCACATGACCGAAAACCGCACCTCATTTGGACTCTCCTAACTCCCTCTACCTATAAATATGTGCCCCTCTCCAAATTTCACGGTCTAACCCTAGCCCCCTCCCTCTCCTCGCGCGCCGGACACAAATCCCGCCGACGGACACGTCCGCTCTGCCGTCCACCGCCATGTGGCATCCTCTGATTCGCTGCTGCCCGCGCCCACTTCACCGCGCCGCCGCGGCCCGGGTCGGGCCCTCCCGGCCCATCTCTCCGTCGCCGCGCACCGTAGGAGCCCTGCCCCGAGCGCCGCCCGACTCTCTCCTCCGCCGCCTCCTCGCGCCACCACGCAGCTCACCGCCGGCGCTCTGCACCTCGCCGCCATCGTGCACCTGGCCCCGCCGCCCTTCGTGCACCACCGCGCTGGCCTCCTCCGAGCGGGTCGTCACCCCGTGCGTGTCCTCGCCATGCGCCGCCGCCCGGATCCGGCTTGCCGCCACCAGATCTGCCAGTTCCACCACCGCGCCGCCTCGTCCCGCTTCACCGGACTGCCTCGCCGCCGCCGCCTTTGCCCCGATCCAGGCGGGATCGGGAGGATGACGAATGCGCCTCGACCTCGTGGGCCACGTGGGCCACCGCATCCCGTCCGGCCCGTTCGCTCTGGCCCGCCTCTGCCTAGCCTCTTCCCCGACTGAGCCGAGCCCATGGTGAGCGAGACCCTCAAACCCCTTGCCCTGCGCATGTTTTAACTATTTAGCGCTCATCTATTTTTTTCTGGAAACGTCCTAGTCCTGAGATTCCAGATTTTTTTGTGCATTCTTCATCATATTATAACTCATCAACCGTTGCTCTGATTCATGCGTGTAGCATATCAAAATGTTCGCCTCGACGAGTACATCATTTCATCTCATTGCATAATTTTCACCTGAGCTCACCTTGATTCCTGAAATGCTGTTGGAAGAGGGCTATGTGAGGAAAGTTGCAGATCTGTTTCAGCAAATGGCCTTTTGTCATTTTTGCCATGATTAATGTGTGCATGCTATGCCCCTGAGCTCTACATGTGTTTTGTTATATGTCATGCCGTCTTTACAGGGGTGTATGACATGTATTTTTGTGATCTTTGTGGTGACTAGAACAAGCATGCAAAGTAGCTTACTCGTTGATGCTGATTTCAGGGACTTAGAATTTCACTGTCCTTGTCCTGTTATTGTTTTTATGCCATATGTTCATGTTGTTTCCTAGTGATCCGTGCCTCTTTTGAGGATGATCAGTAAGGATGTTTTGTTAATAATGTGGTTCTCTATCCATCCATGTCTTTGTCTGCAATTATGGAGCAACCTATCTTGAGTCAATCGAGCTCTACTTTTGCTATAAAATGTTCCTGGCAGATTGTTAACATGTTTAGCAATTTTGTCGAGCTTGTTGTTGTTGATCCATGCATGCTATGTTGTTGTTCTTGCCATGTCTAGCTTCTATGCCATGTCTTCTTGATGGGTGTATGCTTAGTTTGTCATGCAATGCCTCGTAGTGAGCGCATAGAGCTCGTAAACATGCCTACTCGTTGACTGTTTTGCCATGCTCCAGTTTTTCACAAAGTCTGAATCTGTTTATGTTTTGCTATGTTCACATGCTTGCAATTGTATTTTCTGATCCCTTTTGGCTTAAGGTTACTAAGGGACTTTTTTATGTGCTTAGAGTAGCTTCATGCCATGCCTTGCTTTGCCATGATATGTTCCTGTAGTATGTAGTTTTCATGCTCTAAAGATTCCTTCTTGATGATAAATTCCTGATTTGTTGTCATTTGCACTTTTTCCATGCTTGTTTGAACCTGTTAATGAGTGAATTAGCCGTAGCTCAGTGTTCATCTTTTGTCAAGCATCATGAGTGGATCCCTGCCATGTATTTTGTTGTCATTTTTGTGTGCTGTAGAATATTTATCTTGATGCATTTAGAAGGGTACTTTCTGATTATCGCAGACCGATGCCATACTTGTTTTGCTTGCCATTTCCAAACCGTGCATCCGATTCCGGTGATCTTTATATTGATTTTGATCGAAATCAACTCCTCTTTCCAGTAGCACTCTTGGATTTCCAAGTTGAGGCCAGGTTCAATCATTCCTTTCTAAGTCATGCATATGCATCACATACCGCATCCCGCATATCATGCCATGTTCATGTGTTGGTTGTTTACTATGTTGTGTGCTTCTTTCTGGTATTGCTTCTTCGGGTTGGTTCCGATAATGTCGCTTTTGTGAGGACACGTTCGACTATGTCCGTTTCTCTTCTTCATTGACTCGTTCTTCTTCCTTGCGGGATTTCAGGCAAGATGACCATACCCTCGAAATCACTTCTATCTTTGCTTGCTAGTTGCTCGCTCTTTTGCTATGCCTATGCTGTGATACCTACCACTTTCTTATCATGCCTCCCATATCGTTAAGCCAAGCCTCTAACCCACCTTGTCCTAGCAAACCGTTGTCTGGCTATGTTACCGCTTTGCTCAGCCCCTCTTATAGTGTTGTTAGTTGCAGGTGAAGATTGGAGCTTGTTCCATGTTTGGAACATGGATATTTTGTTGGGATATCACAATATCTCTTATTTAATTAATGCATCTATATACTTGGTAAAGGGTGGAAGGCTCGGCCTTATGCCTGGTGTTTTGTTCCACTCTTGCCGCCCTAGTTTCCATCATATCGGTGTTATGTTCCCGGATTTTGCATTCCTTACACGGTTGGGTTATAATGGGAACCCCTTGACAGTTCGCCTTGAATAAAACTCCTCCAGCAAGGCCCAACATTGGTTTTACCATTTGCCACCTAGCCTTTTCTTTCCCTTGGGTAGGCCTGCCCAAGGGTCATCTTTATTTTAACCCCCCCTGGGCCAGTGCTCCTCTGAGTGTTGGTCCGAACCGAGTAGACTGCGGGGCCACCTCGGGGCAACTTGAGGTTTGGTTTTACTCGGTGGATGTCTCATCTGAGTGTGCCCTGAGAACGAGATATGTGCAGCTCCTATCGGGATTTGCCGGCACATTCGGGCGGCTTTGCTGGTCTTGTTTTACCATTGTCGAAATGTCTTGTAACCGGGAGAAGGAATATCCTTCGTTGACCGTGAGAGCTTGTGATGGGCTAAGTTGGGACTCCCCTGCAGGGATTTGAACTTTCTAAGCCATGCCCGTGGTTATGGGCAGATGGGAATTTGTTAATGTCCGGTTGTAGAAAACCTGAAGTTGATCTTAAATTAAAATACATCAACCGCGTGTGTAACTGTGATGGTCTCTTTCCGGCGGAGTCCGGGAAGTGAACACGGTGTTGGAGTTATGCTTGACGTAGGTCGTTCTAGGATCGCTTCTTGATCATAGATTCTCGACCGTGCTTTTTCCTTCTCTTCTCGCTCTCATTTGCGAATATTTAGCCACCATATATGCTAGTCGCTTGCTGCAGCTCCACATCATACCTTTGCCTTACCTATAAGCTTAAATAGTCTTGATCGCGAGGGTGTGAGATTGCTGAGCCCCCGTGACTCACATATACTTCCAAAACCAGCTTGCAGGTGCCGATGAACCGAGCAGGTGACGCAACCGAGCTCAAGGAGGAGCTCGATGAAGATCTTGTCGTTTGTGTGGGTTCGTTCTAGTTGATCAGTAGTGGTGCCCAGTTGGGGTCGATCGGGGATCTGTGTAGCATTTGGGGTAGTCTTCTTTTATTTTGGTTCCGTAGTCGGACCTTGATTGTATCTGGTTGATGTAATGCTTTATTCATGTAATTGTGTGAAGTGGCGATTGTAAGCCAACTATGTATCTTTTCCCTTATTGTATTACATGGGTTGTTTGCGAAGATTACCTCACTTGCGACATTGCTGTCAATGCGGTTATGCCTCTAAGTCGTGCTTCTACACGTGGGAGATATAGCCGCATCGAGGGCGTTACAAGTTGGTATCAGAGCCTTCCCCAACCTTAGGAGCCCCTGCTTGATCGAATCGTTGGCATTTTTGAGTCTAGTAAATGTTTTGAGTCATCTAGGATTATATATATCGGAGAGTTAGGACTTCTTTTTACTCCCCACTCCCTTCGTCGCTCTGGTGAGGCATCCTGACGTAGAGTTTTGACTCTTCTCTTCTCAAATTTCACTAAAAAAAATTTAGGATCACGCGGGTATCTTGGAGTCGTTCTGATGGTTTTATGACGAGAACATTGTTCTTGGTGCCTCCTGACATTTAGGGGTTGTGGCAGTGTCCCGGGGAGTTGAGGTCCGAGGTGTTGTCGTCACAATTTTATCATTGTAGTTCTGGAATACCTGAGTTTAGCTTCGCCGACATCGAAAATCTCTTTTATGCAGTTGTTGGTGAGATAACCTCGACGCCACCCAGTACTGGGGCGGGAGTTCGGGAGTATTTCCATAACTCGTATAACGGATGCTTTTCGAAGGTTGAGGTAAACAATTTCCGAAGGTTTCTTGGTTATGTGTTGAAGGATGGATACAGCTGGATGTAGGATTTGTTAGTTTGGGTGAGATATTATGCTTCCCCTGTATCCCCAACACCTGACGGAAAATTTCGGGAGTTTATAAGTGGGAATTCAAGTAGCTCTTAGGATATGTTTCCGACCAATGTATGATATGAAATTGGGGTTCGACGTCTAGTGGTCCGCCTATTCACGGTTGGTTTTACAGTGGTCTCGTTGTGTCTTAACGAGTCCTTGGCTATGCCGACTCGGGGACGCTTCGTATGTCATGTGCACTGCCTTGTACATGATGGTGTTGTACGATCAAGCCCGTGTAGGCCCCACCACGAAAACTTCGGATGAAATCTCTATCATATGTTTGTTTTGGCTTGTTCTGCAAGCCAATCCTTTGTTTTGTTTTGAGTTGTGGTATTCGAGTTGCTTCGAAGTCAAGTGTTGATTCCATACCTTTCCTAAACGGTGTTCTCATACTCCGATGTGAATACCAATCCTTCATGATAATTGATATTGTCATGTCAATCCTCTTCTCAACCAGTGTGTTTTTCTTCAAGTGGATCCAATCATTTCAACATCTGCAAGATCAAGTATCAGTTCTCCTCAACGGTGTTTGTTTCATCCGTCTCCAAGTTGCCTTTGTTTTTTCCGCCCACCCACCCTGTTTCTTCAAGGACTCTTATATCTTACTCAAGTATCCATCTTATGGATGTGAAGTCTCTTCTTTCTTTCCTTTCAATGTCCTTACCTAGTGATTCTCATGAAGATTCTAACGGAACCTCAAGTTCATCATTATTCATTCTTTTTCTTCTCCGATGGATTCAATTCAAGCTTTTGGTGTTTCTTTATCCTTTCCTCGTTTCTAATTCTTTCTCATGCCGGTGCACATCGTAATCATCCACTTCACGCTATTCTTTTGTTCCGGAGTGCCGAAGATATCTCAAAAGGTTCGTTTCCATTCTCAATACGTTCAAGTTATTTCGAGGTTGTTATCATATTCAAGCCATTTAATTCAACCGGTGCAATCTCTCTTTTCAAGTAATCATTTCAACGGCGTTTCTTTTGAGTGGGCCCTAACCCACAGGTCTTTTCCAAGGATCTTACCTGACTCTTCTTATTTTCCCGGAGTTATTCTCAATTTATTTCAAATTTTGACGTAAGAATGAATTATCATCAGTCAGATGGTTTCTCCAAGATCTTTCAAATTCTTTTCATCGTTGGCTCAACCTTTCCATTCTTCATTCCGGAGTGTCTAAATAATTCATGGTGGTGTTTCTCGTTGTCATTCTCGGATTTTGAAGACCGAAGAAGAGTTTTACCTCCATATTTTTCCGTTCTCTCAGAGATTCGTGGTTCTAGTTCGAGGCCATCCTCTCATAATTGTTTGATTGTGAGAATTCTTTTCATCCTTCCGGAGCGATTGAGGAGTCTTTTTAGTTTGATTCTTCGGAGTCCATCATTTCAGATTTATTCATTCCAGCTTTCAGCTCTCATACTCTAAATCTTACCGGTGCATCGTTCAAGTGATCTATAATCAGCTCATGATCTCTTCGTTCTCTTGTATCTAAATTCTCTCAGGTATCTTCATTAGTTTCACAATTCTTACCCGGTGATTCATCCCTTTACTTCGTTCATTTTCAATTCTTACCAGTGGCTCGTTCAAGTTTTCTCTTCCTTTGTTATTGTATCAATTCATTCGTTGTTTCAATCCCACCGGTGGTTGGTTGAAGACCTTGTCAAGTTGCGCTATATCTCTCTTAATCCTTGCTATGGGAATAAGTTGTGTGCCAAATCCATTTGCTCGTCATCAATTAAATTGGTGAAGGATATGCATAACATAATTCTTATTTTTGTTTCATCCAAGTGATCTTATTCTTTTTTCCGAAGTGGTCCATCATATCACAATCTCGGTTTGAAATGCTTATCTTTTCTTCCAGTGTTCCAAGTTTCCACTTTATTTCATCATGAAGCTCCATCTAAAGCATTAC
Source organism: Triticum aestivum (assembly GCF_018294505.1). Taxonomy (NCBI): domain Eukaryota; kingdom Viridiplantae; phylum Streptophyta; class Magnoliopsida; order Poales; family Poaceae; genus Triticum; species Triticum aestivum. The sequence continues at coordinate 179,672,910 of NC_057803.1, read as the reverse complement.
AAGGTTTCACTTTGTGTTTTCAACTTCTCTCTCTTCTCGTTATCCTTTTGTTACCGGAGTTCTTCATGGAGACTCTACATGATGGTTCTGAAAGGATTTAATTCCTTCTAGAAGTGTTCATCGAGATCCTTTTCAGAGGAGCGCAAGCATCCTTCATCTTGCAATCCGGAGCGCAATTCTTTTTACCTCATCTTTTGAGATGGTGTTATGTCACTCTTGACAATTTGAGTTTGTGTTTCATGATTCCCATTTTTGTCCAGATTGAGATATTTTAAAGCCATCAATCTCTTCATTGGAGTTATCTTGGGTTATATTTCACCTAAAGCCTTCCCTAAGGATTGTTGCTAATTATGGTGCTTATAAATGATCCAAGTTCTTCATTTATCCTTCCGGTGGGATAAGTTTCTCGTCTCCTTGTTCTTATCAATCCAATTTTTCCCGTGAGTGGCAGGTTGTCACCTCATATATTTGAGATATATTCCATAAGACCATATCAAGCTTATTCTTTTCGTTGTTGGTTTTCCAACAATTCCGTTCGACCTTTCTCTTCAAGATGCTTTTCAAACTCATTTGAGGTAGGAGATGTTGTTTTTCTTTTCCGTTCTTTTGTTCCGACGATCCAACTTCTATTTATTTCTACCGGAGGCTTTGTGATGTTGCTCTTTTCAGTCATCATCTTGATTTATGAAGACCATGATTTTTCCTTTGCTTATCCTTTTAACTGGAGTGTGTGCCACTGCTCAAGTTCTTTCATTTTATTAAGCCTTGCATATCTTTCCAACCGGAGTGTTGTTCGAATTTCTTCTTCCTTGTTCCTTTTCCTAACGGATTGTTTTCAACTTCATTCATCTCTGTTGTATTCTTTTCTCGAAATGGCTTAACCTTTTCAAGGTTCCTTAGTTTCACTCGTTTGCCAAAGAAGCAACTTAGTTTTACCTCTTCTCCTTTCTCTTCCGTTTTCCCTCCGGTGCCATTCTAGATCTCGGGACGAGATCCTCTCGTAGTGGTGGAGTGTTGTAACGCCCCGAGACCGATGTGCCAGGTGTCCTCCAGTTATTCGCTGTTGTTGCCTTGTCTGGGCTTGCATGTCATGCATTGCATATCATGTCATCATGTGCATTTCATTTGCATACATGTTCGTCTCATGCATCTGAGCATTTTTCCCGTTGTCCGTTTCTCAATCCGGCGCTCCTATGTCACCCGGTGTCCCTTTCTACCTCTTTTTGTGTGCGGGTGTTAAACGTTTTCGGATTGAACCGAGACTTGTCATGCGGCCTTGGTTTACTACCGGTAGACCGCCTGTCCAGTTTCGTGCCATTTGGACTTCGTTTGATACTCCAACGGTTAACCGAAGGACCGATAAGGCCTCGTGTGTGTTGCAGCCCAACACCCCTCCGAACTAGCCCAAAACCCACCTAAACCCCTTCCATCATCTCGGTCGTTCGATCACGATCGCGTGGCCGAAAGCCGCACCTCATTTGGACTCTCCTAGCTCCCTCTACCTATAAATATGTGCCCCTCTCCAAATTCCGCGGTCTAACCCTAGCCCCCTCCCTCTCCTCGCGCGCCGGACACAAATCCCACCGACGGACACGTCCGCTCTGCCCTCCGCCGCCACGTGGCATTCTCTGATTCGCCGCCGCCCGCGCCCACTTCACCGTGCCGCCGCGGCCCGCCGGGGCCCGGGTCGGGCCCTCCCGGCCCATCTCGTCGTCGCCGCGCAGTGCGGGAGCCCTGCCCCGAGCACCGCCCGACTCTCTCCTTCGCCGCCTCCTCGCGCCACCAGGCAGCTCACCGCCGGTGATCTGCACCTCGCCGCCATCGCGCACTTGGCCCCGCCGCCCTTCGCGCACCACCGCGCCGGCCTCCTCCAAGCTGGTCGTCGCCCCGTGCGTGTCCTCGCCATGCGCCGCCGCCCGGATCCGGCTTGCCGCCACCGGATCTGCCAGTTCCACCACCGCGCCGCCTCGTCCCGTTTCGCCGGACTTCCTCGCCGGCACCGCCGCCTTTGCCCCGATCCAGGCGGGATCAGGAGGACGACGAACGCGCCTCGACCTCGTGGGTCGCGTGGGCCACCGCATCCCGTCCGGCCCGTTCACTCCGGCCCGCCTCTGCCTAGCCTCTTCCCCGACTGGGCCGAGCCCATGGTGAGCGAGACCCTCAAACCCCTTGCCCTGCGCGTGTTTTAACTATTTAGCGCTCATCTGTTTTTTTTCTGGAAACGTCTAAGTCCTGAGATTCCAGATTTTTTTGTGCATTCTTCGTCATATTATAACTCATCAACCATTGCCCCGATTCGTGCATGTAGCATATCAAAATGTTCGTCTCGACGAGTACATCATTTCCTCTCATTGCATCATTTTCACTTGAGCTCATTTTGATGCCCGAAATGCTATTGGAAGAGGGCTATGTGAGGAAAGTTGCAGATCTGTTTCAGCAAATGGCCTTTTGTCATTTTTGCCATGATTAATGTGTGCATGCGATGCCCCTGAGCTCTACATGTGTTTTGTTATATGTCATGCCATCTTTACAGGGGTGCATGCCATGTATTTTTGTGATCTTTGTGGTGACTAGAACAAGCATGCAAAGTAGCTTACTCGTTGATGCTGATTTCAGGGACTTAGAATTTCACTTAGTCCTTGTCCTGTTATTGTTTTTATGCCATATGTTCATGTTGTTTCCTAGTGATCCGTGCCTCTTTTGAGGATGATCAGTAAGGATGTTTTGTTAATAATGTGGTGCTCTATCCATCCATGTCTTTGTTTGCAATTATGGAGCAATCTAGCTTGAGTCAATCGAGCTCTACTTTTGCTATAAAATGTTCCTGGCAGATTGTTAACATGTTTAGCAATTTTGCCGAGCTTGTTGTTGTTGATCCATGCATGCTATGTTGTTGTTCTTACCATGTCTAGCTTCTATGCCATGTCTTCTTGATGGGTGTATGCTTAGTTTGTCATGCAATGCCTCATAGTGAGTGCATAGAGCTCGTAAACATGTCTACTCGTTGACTGTTTTGCCATGCTCCAGTTTTTCACCTAGTCTGAATCTGTTTATGTTTTGCTCTGTTCATATGCTTGCAATTGTATTTTATGATCCCTTTTGGCTCAAGGTCACTAAGGGACTTTTGTTATGTGCTTAGAGTAGCTTTATGCCATGCCTTGCTTTGCCATGATATGGTCCTGTAGCATGTAATTTTCATACTCTAAAGATTGCTTCCTGATGATAATTTCCTGATTTGTTGTTAATTTCACCAAGTCTGAAACATGTTATCATTTGCACTTTTGCCATGCTTGTTTGAACCTGTTAATGAGTGAATTAGCCGCAGCTCAGTGTTCATCTTTTGTCAAGCATCATGAGTGGATCCCTGCCATGTATTTTGTTGTCATGTTTGAGTGTTGTAGCATATTTATCTTGATGCATTTAGAAGGCTACTTGCTGATTATCGCAGACCGATGCCATATTTGTTTTGCTTGCCATTTCGAAACCGTGCATCCGATTCCGGTGATCTTTATATCGATTTCGACTGAAATCAACTCCTCTTTCCAGTGGAACTCTTGGATTTCCAAGTTGAGGCCAGGTTCAATCATTCCTTTCTAAGTCATGCATATGCATCACATACCGCATCCCGCATATCATGCCATGTTCATGTGTTGGTTGTTTACTATGTTGTGTGCTTTCTTTCCGGTGTTGCTTCTTCGGGTTGGTTCCGATAATGTCGTGTTTGTGAGGACCCGTTCGACTACATCCATTTATCTTCTTGATGGACTCGTTCTTCTTCCTTGCGGGATTTCAGGCAAGATGACCATACCCTCAAAATCACTTCTATTTTTGCTTGCTAGTTGCTTGCTCTTTTGCTATGCCTATGCTGTGATACCTACCACTTGCTTATCATGCCTCCCATATCGTTAAGCCAAGCCTCTAACCCACCTTGTCCTAGCAAACCGTTGTTTGGCTATGTTACCGCTTTGCTCAGCCCCTCTTATAGCGTTGTTAGTTGCAGGTGAAGATTGGAGCTTGTTCCATGTTTGGAACATGGATATTTTGTTGGGATATCACAATATCTCTTATTTAATTAATGCATCTATATACTTGGTAAAGGGTGGAAGGCTCGGCCTTATGCCTGGTGTTTTGCTCCACTCTTGCCGCCCTAGTTTCCGTCATATCGGTGTTCGCCTTGCATAAAACTCCTCCAGCAAGGCCCAACATTGGTTTTACCATTTGCCACCTAGCCTTTTCTTTCCCTTGGGTAGGCCTGCCCAAGGGTCATCTTTATTTTAACCCCCCCGGGCTAGTGCTCCTCTGAGTGTTGGTCCGAACCGAGTAGACTGCGGGGCCACCTCGGGGCAACTTGAGGTTTGGTTTTACTCGTAGGATGTCTCCTCTAAGTATGCCCTAAGAACGAGATATGTGCAGCTCCTATCGGGATTTGCTGGCACATTCGGGCGGCTTTGCTGGTCTTGTTTTACCATTGTCGAAATGCCTTGTAACCGGGATGCCGAGTCTGATCGGAATGTCTCGGGAGAAGGAATATCCTTCGTTGACCGTGAGAGCTTGTGATGGGCTAAGTTGGGACTCCCCTGCAGGGATTTGTACTTTCGAAAGCCGTGCCTGCGGTTATGGGCAGATGGGAATTTGTTAATGTCCAGTTGTAGAAAACCTGAAGTTGATCTTAAATTAAAATACATCAACCGCGTGTGTAACCGTGATGGTCTCTTTCCGGCGGAGTCCGGGAAGTGAACACGGTGTTGGAGTTATGCTTGACGTAGGTTGTTCTAGGATTACTTCTTGATCATAGATTCTCGACCATGCTTTTTCCTTCTCTTCTCGCTCTCATTTGCGTATGTTTAGCCACCATATATGCTAGTCGCTTGCTGCAGCTCCACATCATACCTTTGCCTTACCTATAAGCATAAATAGTCTTGATCGCGAGTGTGTGAGATTGCTGAGTCCCCGTGACTCACAGATACTTCCAAAACCAGCTTGCAGGTGCCGATGAACCGAGCAGGTGACGCAACCGAGCTCAAGGAGGAACTCGATGAAGATCTTGTCCTTTGTGTGGGTTCGTTCTAGTTGATCAGTAGTGGTGCCCAGTTGGGGTCGATCAGGGATCTATGTAGCATTTGGGTAGTCTTCTTTTATTTTGGTTCCGTAGTCGGACGTTGATTGTATCTGGTTGATGTAATGCTTTATTCATCTAATTGTGTGAAGTGGTGATGGTAAGCCAACTATGTATCTTTTCCCTTATTGTATTACATGGTTTGTTTGCGAAGATTACCTCACTTGCGACATTACTTTCAATGCGGTTATGCCTCTAAGTCGTGCTTCGACACGTGGGAGATATAGCTGCATCGAGGGCGTTACAACACCACTCCTAGGCACTCATACCAACCCCGTCTACTATAGCTTAGCATTGAAAGTAAACGTCCCGGGCTGATAACAGGGAGATGGGTTCCTACCTCATGCATTCTACTCAACTACAAGATTCAATAGCACTACTGGAGGGATTGTTGTAAAGATCCCACTGAATGCAATAAAAACATAGGTATGAAAGCATGGTCAAAGTGAACATGCCTGGTATTACTTGATGAAGATAATATCGCTCTCGCCAAACTTGATAGCACTATACGCAACTCTCCGATGAAAATCTATATAGTCAAACATTGTACTCAAATAAGCAATAACCTTAGCAAACAATACTAGCAATAAAAATAACAATCAAAAAGCACTAAATAAAACAATAATGAAGTCAAAGAAAACCAAATAGAATTCCAAAGAAAACTTCAGGAAAACAAGGGAGAAACCAACTCACACAATAACAGTCAACACTCTCATAGCAACACTAAATTACTCTAATAACTTTTCTACAGCAAAGAAAATAAAATTCAAATGCAACAACATAAAATAATTTACTAAATTAATAACTAGCAAAAAGAACTAATATAAATACTACTATAACTATCTGGTTAACACTAGAAAAACTATAACAACTAACAAAGAACTAAGACAATAATAAAAATACTAAAATAATTATGAAAATTAATTTAATTCTAAATATAGAATCAATAACAACATATATTGAAGTGGCAAAATGAATTACTTCAAAACTAATAAAACTATTTTTATCAACTATCACTATGAACTAAATAAACAAATACTAAAATAGTAGCTAAACACTAGTAAATAACTACAAAAATTTATCTACTATAGTCTAACAGAGACATATGAAAATATGTAAAGATTTACAAAAATAATTAACTAAAATAGTGTCACAGCCTAGATTTTTGCCCTTTTCTTTTTTGCTTTGATTGTCATGGATTTTCCGATTTGATATGCTTTTCCGTGGCTATGTGGTTCTGAAACTTGCGAAGATCATGTCTTCCTAGGTTTTATAGTGGCTTGTCACCCTGATCATCATCCCAAGATCATGTCATTTCCATCCTTGACCTAACCCAATATTCTTTTTATTGGGAATATTCCTTTTCTGATCAAGGAATAACCCTTTAAAACCCTAAGTTGTGAAGCAACATATATTTCTGTCACTCCTAAAATTGCCAAATAATTCTCATAAATTGTTTGGGCCATAGCTTCCTCAAATATGGCAAAATATATCATTGGCCATGTTTCCCATCATGCTCAATTAATTCATTTTCTGTTCTGTCCTGAATGGCACTTTGTGAAGAAAGTGCAATTCATCTTTGCCCTATTCGACCCAAACTTCTTGGACATTTTTTCCTGTCCAAATAATTGCCTCATGCCAAAATTCAACTCAATTTGTCTAGTAAATATTCCTGAGCAATTTTTCAAAGTTCCTGTCTGAGGGAAGTGATTGTGAAGGAAGTACAAGCTAGGCACATACAAATGAGTTGAAATATGGAAAGGTCCTTCATATGTTAAAATCATGACTCTCCACCAAATATGAGCTCATGTAACTCATCTATGTGAGCCCAGCCCCAAATCTTAGTTTCTAGTCAGATTTTCAGTTTGTGAAGCAACTATATTTTATATTGCTTCAATTGAGCTGAAACTCTACCAGGACATGCTTCTAGCTATATCAACTCCCTCCACCAAGTTTTAGCTCAATTAGTTAATCCAATTGCCCTGTGCAATTTTTCCAAGTTTCTGTCCAGAATGAAGCTTTGTGAAGCAAGTGCCACTTTGGTATCTACAAATAGCATGAAACTTTTACAGCAGCTTCATATCATCATATAACTCCTCTATGCCAAATTTCAGCTCATGACAATCAAGTTTGTGAGCGTATCATCCAAATCCCTAATTCTGGCCAGTTTTGCACTTTCTACAGCAACCCTCATCTAAACTCCTCTTCTTACTCAGATTTTTGGTGATCAAAATCACCTTAGTGTGTGATCATCGCCAGACAAACTATTTACCACGTTACCAAGCTGGTTTAACCACAACAAGTTACAAGCACCTTCCTATTGATTTACTTTGGAGCTAAGTGTAAATCTCTTCTTTGCCCCTGGACCGATTTATTTCCTCATTTTGACTAAGGGCACGACGGTCTATCTACTGGACATGGTCGGCCCGACCAGAATGTGCCTTTTGCACTAGTGCCCGTGGTGATCACGCTAGCGTCACTCATAGTGCAAGATCTAGCTCGGTCCAGCCACCGTTCTCGTCTCCTCCCTCCTCGTCTCGATGTCCAACCATGTCCTGGAGCTCGCCGTGCTCGACTGCATCGCCCTGTGATGCTGCCTTGTCGTGGTTCGCCTTAAATGCGCCGCTAGCTCCATGCCCGTGCCGCGTCCAGCCTCTGCCCTCCATTAAAGCTTGGTCGGGAGCTCGCTCGTGAGCTCTATAACTCTCCCCCGCGCCTATTTAAGGACCCCCGAACCCCTCCGCAGCTCATTCATCCCTCCCTCGCCTCATTTGGTCACCAAGATTGCCCCATATCACCGGAGTTCGGCTCTGTCCTCCATGGCCGCCTCGGCCTCGACTTGGTTCCAACCAAACCGAGCCTCCTCTTCTCCTCCTACAATGTCCACCAAGTTCCCCTAGCCCCACTGAGCCGCCCCACCACCTCGCCCCTCGCCGGAGTGCACCGTGGCCACGGCTTCCATGTTCGTCCACCGCCTCCACCTCTTGGCCACCACCCCATCTCGACAATCTGGAGCTTCTCCCTCTCCCCCGTCGCCACCACGAGCTTCCCCACGTCTCGTAGATCCTCCCCCACTCCTCTATTGGTCGCTGGAGTGTGTGCTTCACCGGAGAGCACCACCGCCCACGTGTTCCGGTCCTCCTCCTAGCGCCACCTCTCCCCTCCACCCCTCTCCTCCCCGGTGGCCGTGCTTCCTCTGAACGGGACCCCCTCGCCGCCCTGGTCCCTTCGGTACCCTTGGCTTGGCTAGAGACGGCCGGAGCTGGCCGGCACCCTTGTCGCTTCCTCCCCTGCTCCTCCTTTGTACCACACGGGAGCACAGGAGTGGGAGGAAGGAGACGACCAAGCCTGGCCCCTCCCCCTGCGCCTGGACCCCACCTATAAGCTTCTCCTCCCCTGGTCCACGTGGATAAGTGGAGACGTCTTTTCCGCGAATACGTTTTCATTTTCGAAAAGCGTATTCTCAATCTATTGCGGCTGAAAATATGTTTCCCTTCACAGAAATGTGTTTGGCCCGAAGGCGCTTTCTGTTTTTCCACCAGGGGCCTGTTTGCTGAAAAAATTTGAACAATAGGTCCCTGATCTTCTACACCTCATAACTCTGCAACCATAACTCCCATTAAGGTGAAACCAACACTCACTTCTTTGTATCATCGAGCTCTATCTTTTGGTAACATTTTCACTAGGGGGTCCCATAGTTAAAATGACCATTTTTTCCTTGCCTCAAATCAGCCCCTCCAAGAAAGAACCGCCCGACGTTTCATTCCGCGGCTTCACCTCACTTCTTCCCGGAGTCTCCGTCACCCCCAGGCAAGCCACAATACCCACTTGCATGATAGTCATGTAGTAGCCATGGCTTTCAACTTGAATATTTATTAAATGCTTGCTTGTTTAAAATATGGTTATCGTTGTTTCGGTAGTGCTTCTGGGTTAGTGCTTACTTTCTGGCTATGTTGTTATGCACCTGGTTATCATGCCCTACTAGTTGCTAGTATTCCTTTCATATGCTTATGCTTGCTAGTAGTACATGTTGATGTTGGTGATGGTCTTTGATGCATGGCTGCCGTCTGTCCCGAGTACCGTTGTTATGCATGTTCCATTGCCTCTAGTTGGTTAAATGCTTGCATGATGACATTGTCGATATGTTCTTGCATGATATTTATTGTTGATGCTAGTGGTCATGCTATGTTTCTGAGAAGTATGTACTTGTGATGTTCATGCTAGTCAGTATGCCATGCTCAGTTGGATATGATTCATTGTTGATATGGTTAATAGTTATGTTCCACCTCCATTCTTATGTGATATCATGTTCATGCATTGTAATTTGCATCATGTTATTTTATCATGGCTCAGCATATTTGCATTCAAGTTTAACCGGATTAAATTGAAGTTGAACAACTGTTGGCTGAGTCATGGTACCACCATATCGAGCTGACCAGTGCAACCACGCTTACCTAATGGGAAGGTCCTAACTGGGTCTATTGTCGTGCCTCTCGCCGATGCCTCCAATGAGGGAAGGTTATGGGCGTGCGGTACCCTGGACCGGTAAGCAGACATAACCTTGTGTGCCCGCTGTTGTTATATCTGGATTGTCCATGTTTGGGACCGTTTTGCCACGATGGTGGCTATTTTTCCATGATGGTGGCCGTTGGTGCCTTTGGTAGGAACGGGGCCACCCATGACCTGGCCCAGAGGGGAGTTGGTCGGAGTGGCCGGGAGAGTGTCATGGCAGTAGATCGGTTTTGTCGGAATGTCGTTGGTCCACCCGAGTGGGAGCGAGAGGCCATGGGTTCCGTGGTGTGGGTACAATGTGATAACCTCTGCATAGTGTATATTAAATCTATCGATAGCCGCGCCCGCGGATAAGGGCCAGTTCGTACTTGGTCACACTATGGGTCAACAGTAAAAATAATAATGTGCTTAATAACAACCCTGGTTCGATGATGAGATAAGTTGGTTATGTGATCCGTGAATGATCATCGTTTGGTTATGAGGTAACCCATTGAGCCAAGAGTGGTTCCGTTTGTGATCCGTGAATGATCACCATGGTATCGAGGGGATACCGAGTTGTTGGATATTCGGGATGTTGTGCAAGAATCGTGGGTAAAATCAAGCTCCTTGTAGTCATTTAATGATAACTACGGTATTGTTTATACCAAGCTTGATTTGTTCCTGAGATGATCGTGTAATGTCCGAGGTTGGTAAGTGACGCATGTGATGGTTACTAGGTAACCTGAACAGAATAAGTGGTGCATATAGTGTCATCATGTTGCATGCTAGTATCATCAGATTTATATGTTCATGCCATGCTCATATTGTTCTAGTGATATTATGTTCATGTTGTTCATGCCATGTTATCTTGATGATCTCATGATAATTCCTGCTTAACCTGTAATTGACATGATGTTGTTTTTCTTGAATGCTTCTGGTTATTGTGAGCTTTCAAGTACATTCAATGTACTGACCTGGCGTGTCATGCCAGTTTGCAGGTCATGCTTGGATTGCTTGCTTGTTTGGTGTTGTTCCTGTGTTCGCGAGCTAGGATAAACGTTCTAGCCAGAGTTCGTGCGGATTGGAGTTCATCATCGCCATTCATTGTTCCGCTGCGTCGAGTTGTTATGCTGCTTGTATAGAGCAAGCGTGGTTGGCGTAGTGTCGCCATGCCGATGTTATTCATTGTAATATCAGAGACCTTGTATTCATATTCGTGTTGTACTAGAGAGCTGGTTCGTTCTATACTAAGCAGTGCCATATTCCAAAAGACCTCACCTCGATCTCTGGGCTGGAATATGGGGCGTTCTGGTTTTCTCTGAGCCGGGGTGCCACATGCTTGGTATCACAGCAGGTCTGGTTGTAGAGCGTCCTAGTCCGCTGGAACGTTAGAAAATGGTAGTATAGGGTCTGGTTGTTGCCCTTGCTTGCTGAATTTGGTTGTTGCATTTGTTCGCTGCATATAGTCTTATTTTTGAGTTAGTTCGAGATGCCATTAGAGCCAGGAGATTTCTTGGTGTCGCTATACCTCAGTCTCCGCCAGCTTCTTGCTACCTCTAGAGCACTGCGTTGGTTTTCCCTTGAAGAGGAAAGGGTGATGCAGCAAAGTAGCGTAAGTATTTCCCTCAGTTTTTGAGAACCAAGGTATCAATCCAGTAGGAGGCCACGCACGAGTCCCTCGCACCTACACAAACAAATAAAATCCTCACAACCAACGCAATAAAAGGGGTTGTCAATCCCTTCATGGTCACTTACGAAAAAGAGACCTGATAGATATGATAAGATAATATTTTTGGTATTTTTATGATAAAGATGCAAAGTAAATAAAGCAAAATAAAAATGGTGCAAGAAATAGCTTGTTGATGGAATATTAATATGATAGAAAATATACCTGGGGGCATAGATTTTGCTAGTGGCTTCTCTCGAGAGCATAAGTATTATGGTGGGTAATCAAATTACTGTTGAGCAATTGACAGAATTGAGCATAGTTATGAGAATATCTAGGTATGATCATGTATATAGGCATCACGTCCGAGACAGGTAGACCGACTCCTGCCTGCATCTACTACTATTACTCCACACATCGACCGCTATCCAGCATGCATCTAGAGTATTAATTTCAAAAGAACAGAGTAACGCTTTAAGCAAGATGACATGATGTAGAGGGAATAAATCATGCAATATGATATAAACCCCATCTTGTTATCCTCGATGGCAACAATACAATACGTGCCTTGCTGCCCCTACTGTCACTGGGAAAGGACACCGCAAGATTGAACCCAAAGCTAAGCACTTCTCCAAACCAAATTGATAATTCGAAGAGACTTGCAAAGATAACCAACGATACATAAAAAAATTCAGAGAAGATTCAAATATTGTTCATAGATAAACTTGATCATAAACCCACAATTCATCGGTCTCAACATTGTACATCAATACATAAAAAAATTCAGAGAAGACTTGCAAAAGAAGATTACATCGAATAGATATCCATAAGAGAGGGGGAGAACATTGTACTGAGATCCAAAAAGAGAGGAGAAGCCAACTAGCTAATAACTATGGACCCGAAGGTCTGAGGTAAACTACTCACACATCATCGGAGAGGCTATGGTGTTGATGTGGAAGCCCTCCGTGATCGATGCCCCCTCCGGCGGAGCTCCGGAAAAGGCCCCAAGACGGGATCTCGCGGGTATAGAAGGTTGCGGCAGTGGAATTAGGGTTTTGCTCCATATCTAGTAGTTTGGGGGTACGTAGGTGTATATAGGAGGAAGAAGTACGTCGGTGGAGCAACGTGGGCCCCACGAGGGTGGAGGGCGCGCTTGGGGGGGGGGGGGGTAGGCGCGCCCCCTACCTTGTGCCTTCATGGTTGCTTCCTTGACGTAGGGTCCAATTCCTCTGGATCACGTTCGTTCCAAAAATCACGGTCCCGAGGGTTTCATTCCGTTTGGACTCCGTTTGATATTCTATTTCTGCGAAACTCTGAAATAGGAAAAAAACAACAATTCTGGGCTGGGCCTCCGGTTAATAAGTTAGTCCCAAAAATAATATAAAAGTGTGTAATAAAGCCCAATAATGTCCAAAACAGAATATAATATAGCATGGAACAATAAAAAAAATATAGATACGTTGGAGACGTAGCAAGCATCCCCAAGCTTAATTCCTGCTCGTCCTCGAGTAGGTAAATGATAAAACAGAATTTTTGATGTGGAATGCTACTTGGCATAATTTCAATGTAATTCTCTTAATTGTGGTATGAATAATCAGATCCGAAAGATTCAAGACAAAAGTTCAATATTGACATAGAAATAATAATACTTCAAGCATACTAACTAAGCAATTATTGTTGGGTTTCGTAGTAATTTCAAAAAAATTCCTACGAACACGCAAGATCATGGTGATGCATAGCAACGAGAGGGGGAGAGTGTGATCTATGTACCCTTGTAGATCGACAACGGAAGCGTTAACTTGGTTCATGTAGTCGTACGTCTTCACGGCCCGACCGATCAAGCACCGAAACTACGGCACCTCCGAGTTCTAGCACACGTTCAGCTCGATGACGATCCCCGGACTCCGATCCAGCAAAGTGTCGAGGAAGAGTTCCGTCAGCACGACGACATGGTGATGATCTTGATGTACTACTGTCGCAGGGCTTCGCCTAGCACCGCTACAATATTATCGAGGACTATGGTGGAAGGGGGCACCGCACACGGCTAAGAATATGATCACGTGGATCAACTTGTGTCTCTAGGGGGTGCCCCTGCCTCCATATATAAAGGTACAAGGGAGGGGGGGCTGGCCGGCCAGGAGAGGCGCGCCAGGAGGAGTCCTACTCCCTCTGGGAGTAGGACTCCCCCCTTTCCTAGTTGGAATAGGATTCGTGGAGGGGGGGGGGAAAGAGGAGAGAGAGGAGGAAGGGGGGCCGGCCCCCTCTCCTTGTCCAATTCGTACCAAGGGGGGGAGGGGCGCGCAGCCCATCTCTGGCCACCTCTCCTCTCTTCCACTAAGGCCCACTAAGGCCCATATACCTCCCGAGGGGTTCCGGTAACCTCCCGGTACTCCGGTAAAATCCCGATTTCACCCGGAACACTTCCGATATCCAAACATAGGCTTCCAATATATCAATCTTTATGTCTCGACCATTTCGAGACTCCTCGTCATGTCCGTGATCACATCCGGGACTCCGAACAACCTTCGGTACAACAAAATGCACAAACTCATAATATAACTGTCATCGTAACCTTAAGCGTGCGGACCCTACGGGTTCGAGAACAATGTAGACATGACCGAGACACGTCTCCAGTCAATAACCAATAGCGGAACCTGGATGCTCATATTGGCTCCTACATATTCTACGAAGATCTTTTATCGGTCAGATCGCATAACAACATACGTTGTTCCCTTTGTCATCGATATGTTACTTGCCCGAGATTCGATCGTCAGTATCTCAATACCTAGTTCAATCTCGTTACCGGCAAGTCTCTTTACTCGTTCCGTAATACATCATCTCACAACTAACTCATTAGTTGCAATGCTTGCAAGGCTTATGTGATGTGCATTACCGAGAGGGCCCAGAGATACCTCTCCGACAATCGGAGTGACAAATCCTAATCTCGAAATACGCCAACCCAACATGTACCTTTGGAGACACCTGTAGAGATCCTTTATAATCACCCAGTTACATTGTGATGTTTGGTAGCACACAAAGTGTTCCTCCGGCAAACGGGAGTTGCACAATCTCATAGTCATGGGAACATGTATAAGTCATGAAGAAAGCAATAGCAACATACTAAACGATCGGGTGCTAAGCTAATGGAATGGGTCATGTCAATCATATCATTCATCTAATGATGTGATCTCGTTAATCAAATAACAACTCTTTGTCCATGGTTAGGAAACATAACCATCTTTGATTAAAGAGCTAGTCAAGTAGAGGCATACTAGTGACACTCTGTTTGTCTATGTATTCACACATGTATTATGTTTCCGGTTAATACAATTCTAGCATGAATAATAAACATTTATCATGATATAAGGAAATAAATAATAACTTTATTATTGCCTCTAGGGCATATTTCCTTCAGTCTCCCACTTGCACTAGAGTCAATAATCTAGTTCACATCGCCATGTGATTCAACACTAAGAGTTCACATCACCATGTGATTAACACCCATAGTTCACATCGTCATGTGACCTATACCCAAAGGGTTTACTAGAGTCAATAATCTAGTTCACATCATTTATGTGATTAACACCCAAAGGTGTGATCATGTTTTGCTTGTGAGATAATTTTAGTCAACGGGTCTGTCACATACAGATCCGTAAGTATTTTGCGAATTCTATGTCTACAATGCTCTGCACATAGCTACTCTAGCTAATTGCTCCCACTTTCAATATGTATCTAGATCGAGACTTAGAGTCATCCAGATCTGTGTCAAAACTTGCATCGATGTAACTTTTTACGACGAACCTTTTGTCACCTCCATAATCGAGAAATATTTCCTTATTTCACTAAGGATAATTTTGACCAATGTCCAGTGATCTACTCTTAGATCACTATTGTACTCCCTTGCTTAACACTGTGTAGGGTATACAATAGATCTGGTACACATCATGGCATACTTTATAGAACCTATGGCTGAGGCATAGGGAATGACTTTCATTCTCTTTCTATCTTCTGCCGTGGTCGGGCTTTGAGTCTTACTCAATTTCATACCTTGTAACACAGCCAAGAACTCTTTCTTTGACTGTTCCATTTTTTGATCTACTTCAAAATATTGTCAAGGTATGTATTCATTTAAAAAACTTATCAAGCGTCTTGATCTATCTCTATAGATTTTGATGCTTAATATGTAAGCAGCTTCACCGAGGTCTTTCTTTGAAAAACTTCTTTAAAACACTCCTTTATGCTTTGCAGAATAATTCTACATTATTTCCGATCAACAATATGCCATTCACATATACTTATCAGAAATGCTGTAGTGCTCCCACTCACTTTCTTGTGAATACAGGCTTCACCGCAAGTCTGTATAAAACTATATGCTTTGATCATCTCATCAAAGCGTATATTCCAACTCCGAGATGCTTGCACCAGTCCATAGATGGATCGCTGGAGCTTGCACATTTTGTTAGTACCTTTAGGATTGACAAAACCTTCTGGCTGTATCATATACAACTCTTCTTTAATAAATCCATTAAGGAATGCAGTTTTGTTTATCCATTTGCCGGATTTCATAAAATGCGGCAATTGCTAACATGATTCGGACAAACTTAAGCATAGATATGAGTGAGAAACTCTCATCATAGTCAACACCTTGAACTTGTCGAAAATCTTTTTGCGACAATTCTAGCTTTGTAGATAGTAACACTACTATCAGCATTCTCTTCCTCTTGAAGATCCATTTATTTTCTATGGCTTGCCACTCATCGGGCAAATCCATCAAAGTCCATACTTTGTTCTCATACATGGATCATATCTCAGATTTCATGGCCTCAAACCATTTCGCGGAATTTGGGCTCATCATCGCTTCCTCATAGTTCGCAAGTTCGTCATGGTCTAGTAACATGACTTCCAGAATAGGATTACCGTACCACTCTGGTGCGGATCTCACTCTAGTTTACCTACGAGATTCGGTAGTAACTTGATCTGAAGTTACATGATCATCACATTAGCTTCCTCACTAATTGGTGTAGTAGTCACAAGAACAGATTTCTGTGATGAACTACTTTCCAATAAAGGAGAAGGTACAATTACCTTATCAAGTTTTCTACTTTCCTCCCACTCACTTCTTTCAAGAGAAACTCCTTCTCTAGAAAGGATCCATTCTTAGCAACGAATGTCTTGCCTTCGGATCTGTGATAGAAGGTGTACCCAACAGTCTCCTTTGGGTATCCTATGAAGACATATTTCTCCGATTTGGGTTTGAGCTTATCAGGATGAAACTTTTTCACATAAGCATCACAATCCCAAACTTTAAGAAACAACAACTTTGGTTTCTTGCCAAACCACAATTCAGATTGTGTCGTCTCAACGGACTTAGATGGTGCCCTTTTAAACGTGAATGCAACTGTCTTTAATGCATAACCCCAAAACGATAGTGGTAGATCGGTAAGAGACATCATAGATCGCACCATATCTAATAAAGTACGGTTATGATGTTCGGACACACCATTACACTGTGGTGTTCCAGGTGGCGTGAGTAGTGAAACTATTTCACATTGTTTTTAACTGAAGGCCAAACTCATAACTCAAATATTTTACTTCTGCGATCATATCATAGAAACTTTTATTTTTGTTTACGATGATTCTCCACTTCACTCTGAAATTCTTTGAACTTTTCAAATGTTTCAGACTTGTGTTTCATCAAGTAGATATGCTCATATCTTCTCAAATCATCTGTGAAGATCAGAAAATAATGATACCTGTCGCGAGCCTCAATATTCATCGGACCACATACATTAGTGTGTATGATTTCAAACAAATCTGTTGCTCGCTCCATTGTTCCGAAGAACAGAGTCTTAGTCATCTTGCCCATGAGGCATGGTTCGCAAGCATCAACTGATTCATAATCAAGTGATCCCAAAAGCCCATCAGCATGGAGTTTCTTCATGCGCTTTACACCAATATGACCTAAACGGCAGTGCCACAAATAAGTTGCACTATCATTATTAACTTTGCATCTTTTGGTTTCAATATTATGATTATGTGTATCACTCTGATCAAGATCCAACGAACTATTTTCATTGGGTCTGTAACCATATAAGGTTTTATTCATGTAAACAGAACAACAGTTTATTCTCTTACTTAAATGAATAACCGTATTACAATAAACTTGATCAAATCATATTCATGCTCAACGCAAACACCAAATAACACTTATTTAGGTTCAACACTAATCCCGAAATTATAGGGAGTGTGAGATGATGATCATATCAATCTTGGAACCACTTCCAACACACATCATCACTTCACCCTTAACTAGTCTCTGTTTATTCTGCAACTCCCGTTTCGAGTTACTAATCTTAGCAACTGAACTAGTATCAAATACTGAGGGGTTGCTATAAACACTAGTAAAGTACACATCAATAACATGTATATCAAATATACTTATGTTCACTTTGCCATCCTTCTTATCTGCCAATCACTTGGGGTAGTTCCGCTTCCAATGACCAGTCCCTTTGCAGTAGAAACACTTAGTCTCAGGCTTAGGACCAGACTTGGGCTTCTTTACTTGAGCAGCAACTTGCTTGCCATTCTTCTTGAAGTTCCCCTTCTTCCCTCTGCCCTTTTCTTGAAACTAGTGGTCTTGTCTATCATCAACACTTGATGTTTTTTTCAATTTCTACCTTCGTCAATTTCCGCATTACGAAGATCTTGGGAATCGTTTCCGTTATCCCTTGCATATCATAGTTCATCACAAAGTTATACTAACTTGGTGATGGTGACTAGAGAATTCTGTCAATCACTATCTTATCTGGAAGATTAACTCCCACTTGATTCAAGCGATTGTAGTACTCAGACAATCTGAGCACATGCTCACTAGTTAAGCGATTCTCCTCCATCTTTTAGCTATAGAACTTGTTGGAGACTTCATATCTCTCAACTTGGGTATTTGCTTGAAATATTAACTTCAACTCCTGGAACATCTCATATGCTCCATGACGTTCAAAACGTCTTTGAAGTCCCGATTCTAAGCCATTAAGCATGGTGCACTAAACTATCAAGTAGTCATCATATTGAGCTAGCCAAACGTTCATAACGTCTGCATCTGCTCCTGCAATAGGTCTGTCACCTAGCGGTGCATCAAGGACATAATTCTTCTATGCAGCAATGAGGATAAACCTCAGATCACGGATCCAATCCGCATCATTGCTACTAACATCTTTCAACACAATTTTCTCTAGGAACATATCAAAATAAACACAGGGAAGCAACAACGCGAGCTATTGATCTACAACATGATTTGCAAAATACTACCAGGACTAAGTTCATGATAAATTTAAGTTCAATTAATCATATTACTTAAGAACTCCCACTTACATAGACATCCCTCTAATCCTATAAGTGATTACGTGATCCAAATCAACTAAACCATGTCCGATCATCACGTGAGATGGAGTAGTTTCATTGGTGAACATCACTATGTCGATCATATCTACTATATGATTCACGCTCGACCTTTCGGTCTCCGTGTTCCGAGGCCATATCTGTATATGCTTGGCTCATCAAGTATAACCTGAGTATTCTGCGTGTGCAACTGTTTTGCACCCGTTGTATTTGAACGTAGAGCCTATCACACCCGATCATCACGTGGTGTCTCAGCACGGAGAACTTTTGCAACGGTGCATACTCAGGGAGAACACTTCTTGATAATTTAGTGAGAGATCATCTTATAATGCTACCGTCAATCAAATCAAGATAAGATGCATAAAAGATAAACATCACATGCAATCAATATAAGTGATATGATATGGCCATCATCATCTTGTGCTTGTGATCTCCATCTCCGAAGCACTGTCATGATCACCATCGTCACCGGCGCGACACCTTGATCTCCATCGTAGCATCATTGTCGTCTCGCCAATCTTATGCTTCCACGCCTATCGCTACCGCTTAGTGATAAAGTAAAGCATTACAACGCGATTGCATTGCATACAATAAAGCGACAACCATATGGCTCCTGCCAGTTGCCGATAACTCGGTTACAAAACATGATCATCTCATACAATAAAATTTAGCATCATGTCTTGACCATATCACATCACAACATGCCCTGCAAAAACAAGTTAGACGTTCTCTACTTTGTTGTTGCATGTTTTACGTGGCTGCTACGGGCTTAAGCAAGAACCAATCTTACCTACACATCAAAACCACAACGATAGTTTGTCAAGTTGGTGCTGTTTTAACCTTCACAAGGACCGGGCATAGCCACACTTGGTTCAACTAAAGTTGGAGAAACTGTCACCCGCAAGCCACCTATGGACAAAGCACGTCGGGAGAACCGGTCTCGCGTAAGCGTACGCGTAATGTCGGTCCGGGCCGCTTCGTCCAACAATACCGCCGAACCAAAGTATGACATGCTGGTAAGCAGTATGACTTATATCGCCCACAACTCACTTGTGTTCTACTCATGCATATAACATCAACATATAAAACCTAGGCTCGGATGCCACTGTTGGGTTTTGTAGTAATTTCAAAAAAATTCCTACGCACACGCAAGATCATGGTGATGCATAGCAACGAGAGGGGGAGAGTGTGATCTACGTACCCTTGTAGATCGACAATGGAAGCGTTAACTTGGTTGATGTAGTCGTACGTCTTCACGGCCCGACCGATCAAGCACCGAAACTACGGCACCTCCGAGTTCTAGCACACGTTCAGCTCGATGATGATCCCCGGACTCCGATCCAGCAAAGTGTCGGGGAAGAGTTCTGTCAGCACGACGGCGTGGTGATGATCTTGATGTACTACTGTCGCAGGGCTTCGCCTAAGCACCGCTACAATATTATCGAGGACTATGGTGGAAGGGGGCACCGCACACGGCTAAGAATATGATCACGTGGATCAACTTGTGTCTCTAGGGGGTGCCCCTGCCTCCGTATATAAAGGTTCAAGGGAGGGGGGCCGGCCGGCCAGGAGAGGCGCCCCAGGAGGAGTCCTACTCCCTCTGGGAGTAGGACTCCCCCCCTTTCCTAGTTGGAATTGGATTCGTGGAGGGGGGGAAAGAGGAGAGAGAGGAGGAAGGGGGGCCGGCCCCCTCTCCTTGTCCAATTCGGACCAAGGGGGGGAGGGGCACGCGGCCCATCTCTGGCCACCTCTCCTCTCTTCCACTAAGGCCCACTAAGGCCCATATACCTCCCGAGGGGTTCCGGTAACCTCCCGGTACTCCGGTAAAATCCCGATTTCACCCGAAACACTTCCGATATCCAAACATAGGCTTCCAATATGTCAATCTTTATGTCTCGACCATTTCGAGACTCCTCGTCATGTCCGTGATCACATCCGGGACTCCGAACAACCTTCGGTACAACAAAATGCACAAACTCATAATATAACTATCATCGTAACCTTAAGCGTGCGGACCCTACGGGTTCGAGAACAATGTAGACATGACCGAGACACGTCTCCAGTCAATAACCAATAGTGGAACCTGGATGCTCATATTGGCTCCTACATATTCTATGAAGATCTTTCATCGGTCAGACCGCATAACAACATAAGTTGTTCCCTTTGTCATCGGTATGTTACTTGCCCGAGATTCGATCGTCGGTATCTCAATACCTAGTTCAATCTCGTTACCGGCAAGTCACTTTACTCGTTCCGTAATACATCATCTCACAACTAACTCATTAGTTGCAATGCTTGCAAGGCTTATGTGATGTGCATTACCGAGAGGGCCCAGAGATACCTCTCCGACAATCGGAGTGACAAATCCTAATCGCGAAATACGCCAACCCAACATGTACCTTTGGAGACACCTGTAGAGCTCCTTTATAATGACCCAGTTACGTTGTGAAGTTTGGTAGCACACAAAGTGTTCCTCTAGCAAACGGGAGTTGCATAATCTCATAGTCATAGGAACATGTATAAGTCATGAAGAAAGCAATAGCAACATACTAAACGATCGGGTGCTAAGCTAATGGAATGGGTCATGTCAATCAGATCATTCATCTAATGATGTGATCTCGTTAATTAAATAACAACTCTTTGTCCATGGTTAGGAAACATAACCATCTTTGATTAATGAGCTAGTCAAGTAGAGGCATACTAGTGACACTCTGTTTGTGTATGTATTCACACATGTATTATGTTTCCGGTTAATACAATTCTAGCCTGAATAATAAACATTTATCATGATATAAGGAAATAAATAATAACTTTATTATTGCCTCTAGGGCATATTTCCTTCAATTATTTCTTCTCAAAATAACATGGCCAAAGAAAGTTATCCCTACAAAATCATATAGTCTTGCTATGCTCCATCTTCACCACGCAAAGTATTTAAATCATGCACAACCCCGATGACAAGCCAAGCAATTGTTTCGTACTTTTGGTGTTCTCAAACTTTTTCAATCTTCATGCAATACATGAGCGTGAGCCATGGACATAGCACTATATGTGGAATAGAATGGTGGTTGTGGAGAATACAAAAAGGGAGAAGATAGTCTCACATCAACTAGGCGTATCAATGGGCTATGGAGATGCCCATTAATAGATATCAATGTGAGTGAGTAGGGATTGCCATGCAACGTATGCACTAGAGCTATAAGTATATGAAAGCTCAACAAAAGGAACTAAGTGGGTGTGCATCCAACTCGCTTGCTCACGAAGACCTACGGCATTTTGAGGAAGCCCATCATGGAATATACAAGCCAAGTTCTATAATGAAAAATTCCCACTAGTATATGAAAGTGATGTCATAGGAGACTCTCTATCATGGAGATCATGGTGCTACTTTGAAGCACAAGTGTGGAAAAAGGATAGTAGTATTGTCCCTTTTTTATTTTGCTTTTTTTGGGACTTCTTCTTTTGGCCTTTTTTGGACAATACTCTATGAATGATGATCATCACACTTCTATTTATTTACAACTCAATGATTGCAACTCGATACTAGAACAAAGTATGACTCTATATGAATGCCTCCGGCGGTATACCGGGATAGCAATGATGCATGAGTGACATGTATGAAAGAATTATGAACGGTGGCTTTGCCACAAATACAATGTCAACTACATGATCATGCAAAGCAATATGACAATGATGGAGCGTGTCATAGTAAACGGAACGGTGGAAAGTTGCATGGCAATATATCTCGGAATGGCTATGGAAATGCCTTGATAGGTAGGTATGGTGGCTGTTTTGAGGAAGGTATATGGTGGGTGTATGATACCGGTGAAAGGTGCACGGTATTAGAGAGGCTAGCAATGGTGGAAGGGTGAGAGTGCGTATAATCTATGCACTCAACATTAGTCATAAAGAACTCACATACTTATTGCAAAAATCTATTAGTTATCAAAACAAAGTATTACGCGCATGCTCCTAGGGGGATAGATTGGTAAGAAAAGACCATTGCTCGTCCCTGACCGCCACTCATAAGGAAGACAATCAATAAATAAATCATGCTCCGACTTCGTAACATAACGGTTCACCATACGTGCATGATGCGGGAATCACAAACTTCAACACAAGCATTTCTCAAATTCACAACTACTCAACTAGCATGACTCTAATATCACCATCTCCATATCTCAAAAGAATTATCAAGTATCAAATTTCTCTTAGTATTTAGCACACTCATAAGAAAAAATTTCTTACTAATCTTGAATGCCTAGCATTTTAGGATTAATTTCCCAGTTTAAGTAAATTACCATGCTGTTTAAGACTCTCAAAATAATATAAGTGAAGCATGAGAGAATAATAGTTTCTATAAAACAAATCCACCACCGCGCTCTAAAAGATGTAAGTGAAGTACTAGAGCAAAAACTATATAACTCAAAAGATATAAGTGCAGCACATAGAGTATTCTAATAATGTTCAAATCATGTGTGTTTCTATCAAAAGGTGTGTGGAGAAAACATGATTGTGGCAAACTAACAAATAAAGATTCAAATAATACTAGACGCGGCAAGAAAAACACATATCATGTGGTGAATAAAAATATAGCTCCAAGTAAAGTTACCGATTGAAGTAGACGAAAGAGGGGATGCCTTTCGGGGCATCCCCAAGCTTTGGCTCTTAGGTGTCCATATATTATCTTGGGGTGCCATGGGCATCCCCAAGCTTAGGCTCTTGCCACTCCTTGTTCCATAATCCATCAAATCTTTTACCCAAATGTCAGTGTACAAAAATACGGGCACATCTTTGTACCCCTTTTCCTGTGCACGGGCAGTCAGAGCCGCGCCCACGGCCACACCAAGCAGAACGAGGGAGGTGAGCCAAGATAAGATTGAAGCCCAAGACAATCAAAGAAACGCCAAGGCCAAGACCCCAAAGAGTAGAGGGACGAAGCAAGTTCCCCCGGCAAGACCCTTGCCGGGTGGCCTCAGCGGCCCCGGCAAGACTCTTGCCGGGACAGCTCGCCCCGCACCAACAGAGCGAGCCACCCTTGAGCCCACGGCCCCCAATACCATCATCAGTGTGGGGCCAGGGCTCGGGACGGCACCCCTGTGGTGGCATGCGGATCTTTGTGAAGACATATTCAAGATCAGATTAGAAGACGACGATTCTCGGCAAGATCCTTACCAAGGAAGGCCACCAGACCCCCGGCAAGATTCTTGCCGGGGACGACAATACGCCACAGCGAGACCCTTGCCGGGCTACCCGGCAAGGCCCTCGCCAAAGACACCGGCAAGGCCACCGCCAAGCCCACGTCAACCAAGCTTCCACTGCCGTTCACATGCAGTTGTGAGCCCAACCAGCTGGGCAGGCACCTGCGTGGGAACATGCAGCTCCCAGGCCAACTCATCAAGCGCCTGCGGGGCGGCATGCAGATCTTCGTGAAGGCTCCACCACCGCGCCTACTCAGCTGCCTGCCTGCCTACATGGCACCACACGCATCGCTGGACGAGGTGCGTGTCGAAGCAAGGGGGAGTGGCGACGGACGAGACGGGCCTCGCCCCCGTCCCCGATAAAGTAAGAGGACACCTAAGCGATGCATTAAATGCACCTTGTCCTGTAATACGAGGGATAACCTCATGCCACTGTAGACCTTTCCACCTTCTGTGTGCCACTGTGGCAACCCGTTTTTCCTATAAAAGGAGGCCCGAGGCGACGAGGAGGGGGATCGGCTCTTTCGAACCACACGCTGACCACAGCTAGTTGGAGAGCTCAAGAACTCTCAGAAATACACCCACCAAAGAAGGACTAGAGTTTTACGCATCCTCGCGGCCCGAACCTGGGTAAACGAACCTTGTGATGTCTACTAGCCCTGCTCTCCTCGCAACCCTGCACCCCGGCAACCGTAGTAGGGATTATTGTGATCCCATAGGTGTCGTTCCACACCGACATCTTTGGCGCGCCAGGTAGGGGGGTGCAATTGTGAGAATCTGGTCTAGTAGTTAGCCTAGCACTTCTTCGTCGCCATGGCCCCTAAGAAGAGGATGGCCACGGCGGTCGATTCGTTGGGAGCCGAACGACCCG
Organism: Triticum aestivum; assembly: GCF_018294505.1. Classification (NCBI taxonomy): domain Eukaryota; kingdom Viridiplantae; phylum Streptophyta; class Magnoliopsida; order Poales; family Poaceae; genus Triticum; species Triticum aestivum. Next base: position 179,648,167 of record NC_057803.1, on the reverse strand, counting down.
TGCCGGAGAGGACGAGCAACGGACCAGTCGCAGACAGGACCCGGGCAGCGGCCCGTGAGCACCAGCATCGCCCAGGCAGTCGGAGCCTGGCGAGCGGTGTTGTTCATGCGCCAGACGACCGGCTACACGTCACCGGATCCAAGGACGGAGCTGGGCCCCCCGCAGGCGGCACGGGGCCCTCCAGGGGCGTCGTTGTGCCAACTCCGGGTGGCGCATTGACCTCCAGGACACCTACACCGGCGACCACCGCACGTTCTTCCCATGGTGTGCGCGTCGAGCAGCGTCACCGCGATGGTGACCCTGGGCACCGCCATGAGAAGAGCCCTGTGCGTCATGAAAAAGACGAGGGGGTTCAGCACGCGCGCCGAAGAACTGGCGAAAATGGCACACAACCGCTGGATTGTGACGGAGCTCCTTCTAACGTAGTTAGAAGTCGAAGCGCACCGTGATCCACGCAACTGCCGCCGCTGCCCACACCAGCGGAAGCTTTGGCACGCGCACAGCTGCTCCTCGACTTCCCTCCTACTGCGAAGAAGCTTGACGAGTGGAGGGCCACCATCCGGAGCCTCGTCGCCGTCGCAAACAAAGACGATCCGCGACCAGCGGGGCCCTCGGGCCGGCGCTCCACCGATCCACCACATGCTAGCGCTGGGAGGACCGGGGGAGCTGCGGCCACGGTGCACTCTCCTCCTCCTCGGAGGCCGCCGCGGGCGTCGGCCCGTCGCGACGACGCTTGTGATAACATCTCCATAGCATCGTCCGACCCATGGACCCTTCGCGACCAGTGCCAGGTCCTTCGGGAGCGAGCTCACGAAGACGCTCGAACCACCATCGAGCGCTGGCGCGAAACGCGCCACCAGTCAGACAAGCGGGCGGGACCCGCTATGGACCACCCAGCACTGGGGGGCCCTGGCGGCCTACCTTACGAGGTGGGCTGCCCGGCTTTTACCCGTGAGCCGAGGCAGTTCAAGTGGCTGTCCACCGCAAGACCCATCCGTCCGAGTTCCTCAGCATCTACACCATCGCGATGCAGGCCGCTAGGGCTCGCGACGACAAGGTGCTTGCCAACTATTTCCCGCTGGCGCTCAAGCCCGATGTGATGTCTTGGTTAATGCACTTGCTGGTGGATTCCATTTCTTCCTGGTCAGATCCATGCCATGAGTTCGTTTGCGCCTTCACAGGAGGCCACCAAGCTCCTGGCCAGGCCAGTGATCTGCATATCATTCCCTAGAAGGAAGGGGAGACCCTGCGCAAGTACATCCAGAGATTCAACTAGGTGGAGTACAACATCCCCGACGTTCATCCCGCCACTGTGATTAGAGCGTTCCACTAGAACGTACGTAATCGCAAGATGCGCGAGGATCTGGTGATGACCAAGGTTAAGGATGTGGCCGAGCTCTATGTTTTGGCCGATAGGTGTGCCTGGGTTGAAGAGGGAAGGAAGTACCCCGGCGAAGACGGCGGCACGGAAACTGACTCTACCGATGAAGATGCCGCCACCCCGACGAAGAAGAGCCGATGTTGCAACAGGAAACGCAAAGGCAAGGTCGTGCTTGCCGTTGAGGGATCTGACGATACCGGTGCCAGCAAGAAGGTCAAGGCAGACGCCCCCGACAAGGTGATTGCCGGGTGTGCCGCCTGCCGGGCCCCGGCGGCTACTGACAAGCCAGCAAGCTCTGGCAAGCAATACTGCAAGATCCACCGCACCAAGGGCCACGACCTCGAGAACTGCCAACAAGTCGAGCTTCTTGCTGAGAAGCAAAAGGCTGAGTATGAAAGGCAGGACAAGGAGAAGGACCAGGACGGTGCTGAGGGATCCGGCAAGAAGCGTGGCGGCCAAGGAGGCCGCCCCGGCAAGGACAACCAGCAAGAGAGGCCCGCCCGGGGCCGCAACATGAAACAAGAAGATGACGATCACGACGAGTCTGGTGAGCAAGGGTTCCAGAAGGCTACGGAGGCCATGTGCGTCGATGGCGGTGCCTCGCTGCATACCTCTCACCACCAGCTCAAGCAGTGGGCGCGTTAGATTATAGCAGCAGAGCCGTCGTTCGACGCTCAGAAGCCGCTGAAGTGGTCCAGTACGCCCCTCATCTTTGACGCCGAGGACCACCCTGACCGCACTACCGCCGTCGGGTGTTTGCCATTGTTGGTCTCGCAAACAATACGCAACCTCAGGGTGAACAAGATGTTGGTTGATGGCGGGGCCGGCCTGAACCTGATCTCGCCTGTCGTGATCAAAAGGTTGCAAATCCCTAATGGAGACCTCGAGGAAACGGGCATGTTTCAAGGGGTCAATCCGGGGAGGAGCCAGCCGAAGGGAAAGGTCACACTGCCCGTGACATTTGGAGGAGAGTTGAACTACAGGACGGAGAGGATCGTCTTCGACGTGGCCGAAATCCCCTTGCCCTACAACGGGATCCTCGGCCGCCCGACATTGGCCAAGTTCATGGCGGCGTCACACTACGCCTACAACATGCTAAAGATGTCCGAGCCGTTGACCATCATCTCCGTCCCCTCCACCAAGAAGGACGCGCTGATCTGCGCCGACCAACTCTACATGGAAGCAGTTGCAGCAGCTGCCATCAAGGCACCTGCTCCTGCCGCTGACGGTCTGGGAGGGAAAAAGGAGCCCGGCAAGACCTCTCGCACCCACTCCGGCAAGAGCACCTCCTCGGAGTGTTGTGCTACCGTTGAGGACGTGCCAGAGAGCTCTACCGACAAGAGCAAGAGATCTAGAGCCGAGCTGCCGTAGACCAAGTTGCCCGTCGGGGAGGGTGGCACGGGAGGGGCCTTCATCATAGGCTCCACCCTCGACAGCAAATAGGAAGGCGCTTTTCACCTTCCTGCAGGCAAATTCGACGTGTTTGCATGGCAAGTGTCCGACATCCCCGGTGTTCCCAGGGAGGTGATTGAGCACCACCTAGCTGTCTGCCCCCACGCGCGGCCCATCAAGCAGAAGGTCAGAAAGCAGGCTCTGGAAAGGTAGGAGTTCATCACAGAGGATATCAGGAAGTTGGAAGCGGCAGGTTTGGTGAGAGGGGTGCTCCACCCGACGTGGTTGGCCAATGCAGTAGTGGTGCGCAAGGCGAATGGGAAGTGGAGGCTGTGTATTGATTATACAGATATTAATAAGGCTTGCCCTAAGGACCCCTTCCCGTTGCCGCGCATCAACCATATTGTTGACTCCACCGTCGGGTGTGATCTGTTATCATTCCTCGACGCCTACTCAGGCTACCACCAAATCTTCATGACAAGAGAGGATGAAGAGAAGACGACATTCATCACACCATGTGGTACGTATTGCTTTTTACGGATGCCTTTCGGGTTGAAGAGTGCCGGCTCAACGTTTGCAAGAGCAGTCCAAATTGGTTTTGAACCTCAGCTCCATAGAAATATGGAGGCCTACATGGATGACATAGTGGTCAAAACCAAGGACGGGCCAACTCCTGTGCAAGATCTGAAAGAGACATTTGCTAACCTGCGTAAGATAAACCTCAAGCTGAACCCTGTGAAGTGCGTCTTTGGTGTTCCGTCCGGCAAGCTTCTCGGATTCTTTGTGTCGCAGCGTGGGATCGAGGCAAACCCAGACAAGATCAAGGCTATTAAGCAGATCAAGGCGCCCAAGCAAATCAAGGATGTGCGTTGGCTCACCGGCTACGTTGCCGCCATGAGCCGGTTCATCTCCATGTCCGCCAAGCGCGCCCTTCCCTTCTTCAAAATCTTGAAGAAGGCAGGCCCAATAGAGTGGACTCCAGAAGCCGAGGCAGCACTGCAGGATCTGAAGAAATACCTTTCCTCCATGCCGATACTGGTTGCGCCTAAACCACAAGAGCCGTTGCTGCTATATCTGGCGGCGATGAATCAAGTGGTCAGCACCGCACTGGTGGCACAGAGGGAGGTCGATGAGGAGGCGGCAATGGCGGCAGAACCAGCGGATGGCAAGCCAAAGATTCCCTCGCCAGGGCCTGGTGCCGACAAGGCGCGGCCCCCGGCGGAGTCTGGTGCCACCAAGGCAATGCACGCGCAGTCGAGTGAAGTGGTGCCAAAGAAGAAGATGATGCAACACCCGGTTTACTTTGTCAGCTCCCTCTTGCAGGGGGCTAGGTCGAGGTATTCCGGCATGCAAAAATTGCTCTTCGGCCTCCTTATGGCCTCGAGGAAGCTATGTCACTACTTATAGGCCCACGAGATCTCTGTCGTCACCCGCCTCCCGTTGCAACGGATACTACACAACCCGGACGCAACTGGAAGGATTGTGGAATGGGCCTTGGAGCTTTCAAGTTTCGGTTTAAAGTTTGAAAGTACCTCGACAATTCAGAGCAGAGTCTTGGCGGAATTCATCGCAAAATGGACCTCAACGCTTGACAAAGAAATCCAGGAGACCACTCTCCCCGACGAGGAAGCAGACCGCGACTGGATCATGCACTTTGATGGGGCTTTCTCGCCGCAAGGCGCCAGTGCCGGTGTGCTTCTCATCGCACCCACCGGAGAACACCTCAAGTACGTGATCCAAATGCACTACCATAGGAAGATGTTCACCAACAACACTGCCGAGTACGAGGGATTGCTCGCCGGTCTCAGGATCGCGGCAGACCTCGGGGTTAAGAAGCTCATCGTCAGGGGCGACTCGTAGCTCGTTGTCAGGAAGGTCAACAAGGATTATCAGAGCCCATTGATGGAAGCCTACGTAGATGAGGTGAGGAAGCTGGAGGAACGCTTTGACGGTATCCAGGCGGAGCACGTCCCCCGAGCGGAGAACGACATCGCCGATTACCTGTCAATGCGTGCCGCATTCAAGATACCTGTGGAACCAGGTACCTTTTTGCTCTGGATAGCTCAACCATCTATCGAACCATCAGTGGGGCAGAACAAACGGAGGAAATCAGGTCCCGGCAAGTACTTCCCTACCGAGCCCCCTGGGGCTGCCGGCAAGGGTGTTGCTGCGGACGCTGAGCCTGCCCAAGAGCGACTGGCTCCGACAGGGCGTCAAGCCCTGGCCGTAGAGATAGCCGCTCTCATGGCGGAAGAAATGCCTTTGGTCCTTGCCGTCGAGCCCCAGGCTCCGGCATGGGCGCAACATACCGTCCACTTCCTCCAAACAGGGGAGCTTCCTGAGGAGCAGGAAGAAGCAGAGAAAGTAGCCCATCAGTTCGCCCTGTACCAGTTCGTCGATGACGTCCTGTACTGGAGGAGGCCAAACGGTGTGAAACTCAAGTGCATCCCCCGTGAGGAAGGAATAGAGTTGTTGGCGGAGATACATGGAGGCATATGTGGCTCCCACATAGGGTCAAGGGCCCTTGCCGGGAAGGCATTCCGACAAGGTTTCTTCTGGCCCACCGCCCTCCAGGATGCGATGACACTAGTAACCATGTGTGAAGCGTGCCAGTTCCATTCAAAGAAGCTTCATTAGCCGGCTCAAGCCCTTCAAACAATACCTCTCTCCTGGCCATTCTCGGTCTGAGGGCTCGATATACTGGGCCCTTTCCCCTGCGCTGTCGGGGGCTTTCAGTACTTGTACGTTGCAATCAACAAGTTCACAAGCCGGAAGTGGAATCAGTGAGGAAGGTGACTGCTCTGCCATTTTGGTGTGCCAAATAGAGTCATCACCGACAACGACACGCAGTTCACAAGCCACACCTTCATGCAGTACATCCAATACCTTGGCAGCAAGGTCCGTTTTGCTTCCGTGGCTCATCCACGGAGCAACGGCCAAGCGGAGAGGGCAAATGCTGAAGTGTTGCGAGACTTGAGAACAAAGACCTTTGACAAGTTGCACAAGAGTGGAAGGCGCTGAATTGATAAGCTGTTGGCGGTTCTTTGGTCGATCAGGACGACGCCAAATCGAGCCACCGGCCAGACACATTTTGCTCTGGTATACGGGGCAGAAGCAGTTCTCCCCATGGAACTCATATATGGGTCACCTCGAGTGCTTGCTTATGATGAGCTTGAGCAAGATCCATTGCGCCAAGATGATGCGATGCTCCTTGAGGAAGATCGTCTTTGGGCGGCTGTGAGAGCGGCACGCTACCAGCAAGCCTTGCGCCACTATCATAGCCGCAAGGTTCATGCCCGAAGCCTTGAGGAAGGCGACCTTGTTCTTCGGCGCGTTCAGTCGGCCAAGAATTCCAACAAGTTGACACCGAAGTGGGAAGGCCCTTATCGGGTAATGCGAGTCACCAGGCCTGGCGCAGTCTGCCTGGAGACCGAAGATGCCGTCCTAGTGAGCAACTCCTGGAACATCGAGCATCTTCGCAAGTTTTACCCATAAGGCGCGGCTTGCCGGGCCTCCCGGCAAGCCACCTTTTGTACAAGGTTTGCCGACAAGGCATGTGACCCTATGTACAAAGCCAGGCGCAGACCCTGAGCATAAGTAAATGAAGCGCTGGCGCCCTAAATTTTAGCATGCATGCTAGGTCGAGTCTCTTCCTTGGTTAGGGTTGATAGTGCTTAGCTGCGACTAACCCCTAGCCTAGAAGTCGAGTGTGCGTCTGTCTATTCCTTTTCTGTCCTCCTTTGGTTCGCTGGGCATATGAGCACTTCTGCTGAGCTACTCGAGAAGAAGGAAATGGACCGATGCCCCGAGCCCGGCAAGCCAGAGTTGCCGGGAGCTACCAGCACAAGGATCCAACTGCGGCAAGATGAGATCGCCAAGGGCTGCGGATCCAGTTAAGTCTTTTATCCTCTCTCATGCATTTGAGAACCGGACTGGGTCATGTGAAACCTCGTTTTTATCTCTAGGCTGCCGTGCTCCCCTTTTTCCTATACCTAGGGATTATTTCCTGGGCCCGGATTTAATCGTAGCCGTGGCGACAAGGAGGTGGGACGAGGAGCCTAAATCCCACTTCATCCCTGCCTCTGCCAAGAGCGCGAGAACGGTCGAGTGGAGTGGGGGGACGGCAAGGCCTGTTGCCGGGCGAAAAAACGTTTATCTTAAAACAATTACAAGGATTCGCTCCTTGTCTTGGGATTTACCCGCGAACGAAAAACCCGGCAAGCATCCCTTTTTCATTAAAAACATCCCATACAGGTATAGTTCGTGCGAGATGAAAAACATGAGCAAGGGTATTACAAGTTTTAAATTTAACAAAGGCCCGCGGGCTTACAAACTAAAAAAGAGATAAGATGTCCGTAATCCCTTTCTTGTCCCTCTCCTCGGGAGGCAGGTCAAGGAGGCGAAAGGGCAAAAGGGGCGCCTAGGCGAGCTACGAGCGGTAGAAAGCACCAAGAGAACATCTCAGTGGCCACCCACGGGCGGGCCGGTGATGACGGTGCCAGGAAAGGAGCTGGAAGACAAGGCGGCAGGACCGGCAATACGCGATGAAGGCATCGGTGCCCGCATACTCCGAGTTGACAGCCTTGCCGCCCGCCCTCTTCCTCTTATGCAGCCTCCCGACGCCAGCCGCCCAAGGAGACAGCCCCGAGAAGTTCAAGGAGCTGGCCCTTCCCCCGGCTAGCTTCTGTCGGAGGAGCGGCCAGGTGCAGATCCTGTTGCTGCTGCCACACCCACCCAGGCGCGGGGCGTCCGACGCCTAGTCGGACTCATCCCCGCTGTCCGCCCCACTATCCTCCTCATCGCTCTCGCTCAAGGACGAGCTTCCATCGTCAGAATCTCCATCAGAGGAGCTCTCCACGCAGCATTTCAAACGAGTTCCAAAATCTCCGAAGACCTTGAAGGAGAGCAGGCCGTCCTCCATTAACTTGAAGTAGAGCCGCGCCCACGACCACACCAAGCAGAACGAGGGAGGTGAGCCAAGGTAAGATTGAAGCCCAAGACAATCAAAGTAACTCCAAGGCCAAGACCACAAAGAGCAGAGGGACGAAGCAAGTTCCCCCGGCAAGACCCTTGTCGGGTGGCCTCAGCGGCCCCGGCAAGACTCTTGCCGGGACAGCTCGCCCTGCACCAATAGAGCGAGCCACCCTTGAGCCCACGGCCGCCAGTGCCATCATCAGCGTGGGGCCAGGGCTCGGGACAGCACCCCTATGGTGGCATGCGGATCTTTGTGAAGACATATTCAAGATCTGATTAGAAGACGATGATTCTCGGAAAGATCCTTGCCAAGGAAGGCCACCACACCCCCGGCAAGATCCTTGCCGGGGACGGCAATACGCCACGGCGAGACCCTTGTCGGGCCACCCGGCAAGGCCCTCACCAAAGACGCCGGCAAGGCCACTGCCAAGCCCACGTCAACCAAGCTTCCACCGCTTTTCACATGCTGCTGCCAGCCCAACCAGCTCAGCAGGCACCAGGCCAACTCATCAAGCGCCTGCGTGGCGGCAATGCAGATCTTCATGAAGGCTCCACCACCGCGCCTACTCGGCTACCTGCCTGCCTACATGGCACCGCATGCATCCCTGGCCGAGGCGCGTGTCGAAGCGAGGGGGAGTGGCGATGGACGGGATGGGCCTCGCCCCCGTCCCCGATAAAGTAAGAGGACACCTAAGCGATGCATTAAATGCACTTTGTCCTGTAATACGAGGGGTAAGCTTGTGCCACTGTAGACCTTTCCACCTCCTGTGTGCCACTGTGGCAACCCCTTTTTCCTATAAAAGGAGGCCTGGGGCGACGACAAGGGGGATTCGGCTCTTTTGAACCACACACTGACCACATCTAGTTGGAGAGCTCAAAAACTCTCATAAATACACCCACCAAAGCAGGACTAGGGTTTTACACATCCTCGCGGCCCGAGCGTGGGTAAACGATCCATGTGCTGTCTACTAGCCCTGATCTCCTCGCAACCCTGCGCCCCGGAAACCGTAGTAGGGATTCTTGTGATCCCATAGGTGTCGTTCCACACCAACACCAAAACTTGAAAACTTCACAACATAAAACTTAAAGTAGAAAATCTCGTGAGCTCCGTTAGCGAAAGAAAACAAAACACCACTTCAAGGTACTGTAATAAACTCTTTCTTTATTTATATTGGTGTTAAACCTACTGTATTCCAACTTCTCTGTGGTTTATAAACTATTTTACTAGCCATGGATTCATCAAAATAAGCAAACAACACACGAAAAACAGAATCTGTCAGAAACAGAACAGTCTGTAGTAATCTGTAGCTAACGCAATTTATGGAACCCCAAAAATTCTAAAATAAATGGCTGGACATGAAAAATTTATCTATTAATCATCTTCAAAAAGAATTAAATAAATAGAACTTTCCAGATAAAAATGGCAGCAATTCTCGTGAGCGCTAAAGTTTCTATTTTTACAGCAAGATCAAAAAGACTTTCCCCAAGTCTTCCCAACGGTTCTACTTGGCACAAACACTAATTAAACACAAAAAAACACAACCAAAACATAGGCTATATAAATTATTTATTACTGAAAAGGATCAAAAACAAGGAATAAAAATAAAATTAGGTTGCCTCCCAACAAGCGCTATCGTTTAACGCCCCTAGCTAGGCATAAAAGCAAAGATAGATCTAGGTATTGCCATATTTTAATTTTTTAGCGGAGTCATGCTTGAATCCGGGAGGTTCTTTACGTTTCCCTTCATATTCGGAATTTTTTAAATCTAAAGAGTCCAACCACTTATTACAAAGAGTTATCAACATATTCATGCGGTGAAGATTCCCGCTAACAATCTTAAGAGGTTCAATAGATTTTTGTAATATTTTCGTTACTTCGCAAATTTTCTCAAAAACTTGGGTTTCTTCCTGGGTATGATGAGGCCCCTTTTGTTGAGTTAGTGTTCCCACTATCCCCTCTATAATTTCATGCACCATACTGGGATCAATTTCGATAAAATTTCTTTTGGCAACGCAGTCCAAGAGTTGTCTATGGGACATATTTAGTCCAACATAAAAATTGCGAAGCAAAATTCTAAAATTCACCTCTAGGGTGCAATTACGATAAGATTCCATCATCCTTAACCAAGCATCTTTTAATTTTTCTCCTTGTCTTTGTTTGAAGTGAATAACCTCAAACTCGGGAGACAAAGGAGCGGATAAAGGACTAGACATAACGACAAGCAAGCAATCCAACACACGAGTAAACAAGAAACGGGCAAAAAGAGGCAAATAGGGAAAGAGAAGGAGGACGGAGAGAGGGGGCAAATAAAACGGCAAGGGTGAAGTGGGGGAGAGGAAAACGAGAGGCATATGGTAAATAATGTAATGCGGGAGATAAGGGTTTGTGATGGGTACTTGGTATGTTGACTTTTGCGCAGACTCCCCGGCAACGGCGCCAGAAATCCTTCTTGCTACCTCTTGAGCACTGCGTTGGTTTTCCCTTGAAGAGGAAAGGGTGATGCAACAAAGTAGCATAAGTATTTCCGTCAGTTTTTGAGAACCAAGGTATCAATCCAGTAGGAGGCCACGCACGAGTCCCTCGCACCTACACAAACAAATAAAATCCTCGCAACCAACGCAATAAAGGGGTTGTCAATCCCTTCACGGTCACTTACAAAAGTGAGATCTGATAGATATGATAAGATAATATTTTCGGTATTTTTATGATAAAGATGCAAAGTAAATAAAGCAAAATAAAAATGGTGCAAGAAATAGCTTGTTGATGGAAGATTAATATGATAGAAAATAGACCCGGGGGCCATAGATTTCACTAGTGGCTTCTCTCGAGAGCATAAGTATTACGGTGGGTAATCAAATTACTGTTGAGCAATTGACAGAATTGGCATAGTTATGAGAATATCTTAGTATGATCATGCATATAGGCATCACGTCCGAGACAAGTAGACCGACTCCTGCCTGCATCTACTACTATTACTCTGCACATTGACTGCTATCCAGCATGCATCTAGAGTATTAAGTTCAAAAGAATAGAGTAACGCTTTAAGCAAGATGACATGATGTAGAGGGATAAACTCATGCAATATGATATAAACCCCATCTTGTTATCCTCGATGGCAACAATACAATACGTGCCTTGCTGCCCCTACTGTCACTGGGAAAGGGCACCGCAAGATTGAACCCGGAGCTAAGCACTTCTCCCATTGCAAGAAAGATCAATCTAGTAGGCCAAACCAAACTGATAATTTGAAGAGACTTGCAAAGATAACCAATCATACATAAAAGAATCCAGAGAAGATTCTAATATTATTCATAGATAAACTTGATCATAAACCCACAATTCATTAGTCTCAACAAACACACCGCAAAAGAAGATTACATCGAATAGATCTCCACAAGAGAGGGGGAGAACATTGTATTGAGATCCAAAAAGAGAGGAGAAGCCAACTAGCTAATAACTATGGACCCGAAGGTCTAAGGTAAACTACTCACACATCATCGGAGAGGCTATGGTGTTGATGTAGAAGCCCTCCGTGATCGATGCCGCCTCCGGCGGAGCTCCGGAAAAGGCCCCAAGATGGGATCTCATGGGTACAGAAGGTTGCGGCAGTGGAATTAGGGTTTTGGTTCCATATCTGGTAGTTTGGGGGTACGTAGGTATATATAGGAGGAAGAAGTACGTCGGTGGAGCAATGTGGGCCCCATGAGGGTGGTGGGCGCGCTTGGGGGGGTAGGCGCGCCCCCTACCTCGTGCCATCCTGGTTGCTTCCTTGACGTAGGGTCCAAGTCCTCTAGATCCGTTCATTCCAAAAATCACGTTCCCGAAGGTTTCATTTCGTTTGGACTCCGTTTGATATTCTTTTTCCGTGGAACTCTGAAATAGGCAAAAACAACAATTCTAGGCTGGGCCTCCGATTAATAGGTTAGACCCAAAAATGATATAAAAGTGTATAATAAAGCCCAATAATGTCCAAAACAGAATATAATATAGCATGGAACAATCAAAAATTATAGATACGTTGGAGACATATCACTTCTCCAAATCTTCCACCTCGTCCATCCGGAGTTTCAGATTCAGCGTTCCACTTGCTACTCCCTTAGCTTCCCCGTTAGTGTGCGAGTGTTTTCTCAAGCGCAGGGTATAGTCCTTCTTGTAGCGCTTGTGCATCCGTTGTAGTATCATGCTTGTGTGTGTCTGTGTGGACTAGCTTCGTAGCTTGTTTGTTGTGTGTCTTGTTGCAATAAATCGTTTTCTCCTGCTTCTTTGTTTTGAATCCTCGGTGTTACCCCCTTATGGAAATTATTCCTTGACCGACACCGGATCAGAAGAAGCCGTAAGCAGTACAGATATACACCAAGAAATTCAGTTAAAAGCAATGAGGTTTTCAGCTGACAACATTGTATCACAGACATCCGTCTGGATACAAATTCTATTCTGATCAGACTTTCAGTAATAAGTACCCGTCAGAGATACACTTTATCACAGCAAAGATTAAATCAGAAAGAGGGCAAAATTGGATCAACAGTGCATTTCAAGTCATAGGTATGGGTTATGCACAATGATTGGATCTTCTACAAGTTAAAATTAAAACATTGCGACATCCAGAAGTCAGTCCAAATATGCAATGAATTCAGCAAGGATAGTCAGACAATTCTTGTCATACAAATAATCAACTGCCAGACTGACAAAATATATATATATGTCATTCCATTCACCAACAAAATCGGTCCCGTCCTTCTCCACAATTTCTTAGCAAAGTGCACAAAGACAAGGTTCCCAGTCTGCATCGGTAGGGTATGAAGGGATTCCCATGCAAGATATTCAGTCTTCTCAATAAAATACTAAAAAGCTTTTGGCATAAGGTACCGAGTCTTCCCTAGCAAAGTCTTTAAGGGGGGAAGCTTATGAGGTACGGTACCTCGTTTTCCTCAAGAAAATATCCACCGAAGGCTTCGGGCACAAATCATCCAGTCTTCCTCAACACGATACCTCTGTTGTTTCCGAGTGCAAGTTGCCCAGTCTTCTTCTGTACGTCACTAATACAAGACATTAAATTATGAATTGTCAGCATATGACAATGTTTTCCATGTGGCAGATCTGCGACAATTTGGTCTGAAACAAAAATCAGTCAGAACAAAGGTATGCCTCGAGAATCAGATATTTGTTCATTCAATGAGTACGTAGTGAAGCCCATGCAAGTCTCTCGCATAAGGAAGAATTCACGGAAAGACAACATTGGGGCAATAGTCTTGGCAGTGATTATCAAAATCAGCCCCGTAAGGTGATATTACTAACCCTGGCACTGCCCGACAGAATCAAAAACATTATTGAGGTATGTGTAACCACACGTGGGCCGGATAAATATACCAAGGCTCAAGACGTGAAGCCAGTCAAGATAAATCAGAAACTCCTGCAAGATGTTAGCATCCGTTAGCAAAACTCCTGCAAGATGTTAGCAAAACAGATATGATCCACATCACTGTTTTGAACCCAGAAGGCATGCATATATTCAAGGAATCCGATGCCTGGATAAAAGAGCTTCTTTGTTCCACGGGAAGATGTGTTCCCCAACTCCGTGGAATATTCTCGGTACTCGATATGAGAATAACATTTCCAGCAAGGATCAATATCAAGAAGGACAAGTATGTCCATAAAAATAATATTTCAAATGCCAGCTCAGCCAACAGATATGAAAGAAAATTTGATTCAGTATAAACAGGAACATATGAGGTACGTCCTGTCATAATGTCAGATACGGCGAAGCAAACCACCCCAGATCAAGACCATCAATCAGATCCAGTTCAGCGAGAAGATTATATGAGAATGAATAAAAGAAACCCGAGTTGGAAACGGTTTCCTCAAGTCAGAAAAATTATTTAACCCTAAGCAACCAAATCTCGAGGACGAGATTTCTTTAAGGGGGGAAGGTTTGTAACAACCTGGATTTTTGCCCTTTCCTTTTTCCTTTGATTTTCATGGATTTCCCAATTTGATTTGCTTTTCCGTGGCTATGTGGTTCTGAAACTTGGGAAGATCATGTCTTCCTAGGTTTTATAGTGGCTTGTCACCCTCATCATCATCCCAAGATCATGTCATTTCCATCCTTGACCTAACAAAATATTCTTTTTATTGGGAATATTCCTTTTCTGATCAAGGAATAACCCTTTAAAACCCTAAGTTGTGAAGCAACCTATATTTCTGTCACTCCTAAAATTGCCAAATAATTCCCATAAATTGTTTGGGTCATATCTTCCTTAAATATGGCAAAATATATCATTGGCCATGTTTCCCATCATGCTCAATTAATTCATTTTCTGTTCTGTCCTGAATGGCAGTTTGTGAATCAAGTGCCATTTATCTTTGCCCTATTCAACCCAAACTTCTTGGACATCTTTTCCTGTCCAAATAATTACCTCATGCCAAAATTCAACTCAATTTGTCTAGTAAATATTCCTGAGCAATTTTTCAAAGTTCCTGTCTGAGGGAAGTGATTGTGAAGGAAGTACAAGCTAGGCATATCCAAATGAGTAGAAATTTTGCGATAGAAGAAATTAATGTTTTGAGTGGAAAGATGGATGAACTTATGAAATTATTTGCTAATAAAAGTGTTTCTTCTGATCCTAATGATATGCCTTTGTCTACTTTAATTGAGAATAATAATGAATCTATGGATGTGCATTTTGTTGGTAGGAATAATTTTGGTAGCAACGCGTATAGAGGAAACTTTAATCCTAGGCCGTATCCTAGTAATTCCTCTAATAATTATGGTAATTCCTACAACAATTCTTATGGAAATTTTAATAAGATACCCTCTGATTTTGAATCTAATATTAAAGAATTTATTACTTCGCAAAAGAATTTCAATGCTTTGATTGAAGAAAAATTGCTTAAGATTGATGAATTGGCTAGGAACATTGATAGAATTTCTCTTGATGTTGATTCTTTGAAACTTAGATCTATTCCACCTAAGCATGATATCAATGAGTCTCTCAAAGTCATGAGAATTTCCATTGATGAGTGCAAAGAAAGAACCGTTAGGATGCATGCTAAGAAAGATTGTTTTGTGAAAGCGTGTTCTTCTAGTTTCCCTGAAAATAAAGATGAATATCTAAAAGTTATTGATGTGTCCCCCATTAAATCTTTGTTTTGCAATATGAATCTTGATAATGATGGGACTGAATATGATCCATCTTTACCTAGAAGACGTTCCAAAAATTCGGAGTCTTTAGATCTTGATGCTAAAATTGTTAAAAGTGGGATTGAAGAGGTCAAAACTTTAAATATATATGAACCCACTATTTTGGATCTCAAGGAATTTCATTATGATAATTGCTCTTTGATATATTGTATTTCCTTGTTGCAATCCGTGCTAAATTCTCCTTATGCTTATAGTCAAAATAAAGCCTTTACCAAACATATCGTTGATGCTTTGACGCAATCTTATGAAGAAAAACTTGAGCTGGAAGTTTCTATCCCTAGAAAACTTTATGATGAGTGGGAACCTACTATTAAAATTAAAATTAAAGATCATGAATGCTATGCTTTGTGTGATTTAGGTGCTAGTGTCTCCACAATTCCAAAGACTTTGTGTGATTTGCTAGGTTTCCGTGATTTTGATGATTGCTCTTTAAACTTGCACCTTGCGGATTCCACTATTAAGAAACCTATGGGAAAGATTAATGATGTTCTTATTGTTGCAAATAGGAATTATGTGCCCGTGGATTTTATTGTTCTTGACATAGATTGCAATCCTTCATGTCCTATTATTCTTGGTAGACCTTTCCTTAGAACGATTGGTGCAATTATTGATATGAAGGAAGGGAATATTACATTCCAATTTCCGCTAAGGAAAGGCATGGAACTCTTACCTAGAAATAAAATTAAATTACCATATGAATCTATTATGAGAGCCACTTATGGACTGCCTACCAAAGATGGCAATACTTAGATCTATCATTGCTTTTATGCCTAGCTAGGGGCGTTAAACGATAACGCTTGTTGGGAGACAACCAAATTTTACTTTTATTCATTGCTTTTTGATCCAATTTAGTAATAAATAATTTATCTAGCCTCTGTTTTGGTTGTGTTTTTTGTGTTTAATTAGTGTTTGTGCCAAGTAGAACTGTTGGGAAGACTTGGGGAAAGTCTTTTTAATCTTGCTGTAAAAAACAGAAACTTTAGCGCTCACGATAAATGCTTCCATTTTTATTTGGAAAGTGATATTTAGTTAATTCGTTTTGCATATGATTAATAGATAAATTCCTCACGTCAAGAAATTTATTTTAGAATTTTTGGGGTTCCAGAACTTGCGTTAGCTACAGATTACTACAGACTGTTCTGTTTTTGACAGATTCTGTTTTTCATGTGTTGTTTGCTTATTTTGATGAATCTATGGCTAGTAAAATAGTTTATAAACCATAGAGAAGATGGAATACAGTAGGTTTAACACCAATATAAATAAAGAATGAGTTCATTACAGTACCTTGAAGTGGTGTTTTGTTTTCTTTCGCTAACGGAGCTCACGAGATTTTCTATTTTGAGTTTTGTGTTGTGAAGCTTTCAAGTTTTGGGTTAAGTTTTGATGGATTATGGAACAAGGAGTGGTAAGAGCCTAAGATTGGGGATGCCCATGGCACCCCTAGATAAAATTCAAGGACACCCAAAATCCTAAGCTTGGGGATGCCCCGGAAGGCATCCCCTCTTTCGTCTACTTTCATCGGTAACTTTACTTGGAGCTATATTTTTATTCACCACATGATATGTGTTTTGCTTGGAGCGTCTTGTATTATTTGAGTCTTTATTTGTTAGTTTTCCACAATCATCCTTGTTGTACATACCTTTTGAGAGAGACACACATGATTCAGAAATTGTTAGAATACTCTATGTGCTTCACTTATATCTTTTGAGTTATATAGTTTTTGCTCTAGTGCTTTACTTATATCTTTTAGGGCACGATGGTGGATTTGTTTTATAGAAACTATTGTTCTCTCATGATTCACTTAGATTATTTTGAGAGTCCTACAAAACAGCATGGTAATTTGCTTTAATAATGTTAGGCATTCAAGATTAATAAAAAATCTTATGAGTGTGTTGAATACTATGAGAAGTTTGATACTTGATAATTGTTTTGAGTTATGGAGATGGTGATATCAGAGTCGTGCTAGTTGAGTAGTTGTAAATTTGAGAAAAGCTTGTGTTGAAGTTTGTGATTCCCGTAGCATGCACGTATGGTGAACCGTTATGTGATGAAGTCGGAGCATGATTTATTTATTGATTGTCTTCCTTATGAGTGGCGGTCGGGGACAAGCGATGGTATTTTCCTACCAATCTATCCCCCTAGGAGCATGCGCGTAATACTTTGTTTCGATAACTAATAGATTTTTGCAATAAGTATGTGAGTTCTTTATGACTAATGTTGAGTCCATGGACTATACGCACTCTCACCCTTCCACCATTGCTAGCCTCTCTAATACCGCGCACCTTTCACTGGTATCATACACCCACCATATACCTTCCTCAAAACAGCCACCATACCTACCTATCATGGCATTTCCATAGCCATTCTGAGATATATTGCCATGCAACTTTCCACCGTTCCATTTATTATGACACGCTCCATCATTGTCATATTGCTTGCATGATCATGTAGTTGACATCGTATTTGTGGCAAAGCCACCGCTCATAATTCTTTCATACATGTCACTCATGCATCATTGCATATCCCGGTACACCGCCGGAGGCATCCACATAGATTACTATTTTGTTCTAAGTATTGAGTTGTAATTGTTGAGTTGTAAGTAAATAAAAGTGTGATGATCATCATTTTTAGAGCATTGTCCCAAGTGAGGAAGGATGATGGAGACTATGATTCCCCCACAAGTCGGGATGAGACTCCGGATTAAAAAAAAGAGGCCATAAAAAAGAAGAGAGAAAAGGCCCAAATAAAAAATGAGAGAAAAAGAGAGAAGGGACAATGCTACTATCCTTTTACCACACTTGTGCTTCAAAGTAGCACCATGATCTTCATGATAGAGAGTCTCCTATGATATCACTTTCATATACTAGTGGGAATTTTTCATTATAGAACTTGGCTTGTATATTGCAATGATGGGCTTCCTCAAAATTCCCTAGGTCTTTGTGAGCATGCGAGTTGGATGCACACCCACTTAGTTCTTTTGTCGAGCTTTCATATACTTATAGCTCTATTGCATCCGTTGCATGGCAATCCCTACTCACTCACATTGATATCTATTAATGGGCATCTCCATAGCCCGTTGATATGCCTAGTTGATGTGAGACTATCTTCTCCCTTTTTGTCTTCTCCACAACCACCACTCTATTACACATAAAGTGCTATGTCCATGGCTCATGCTCATGTATTGCGTGAAGATTGAAAAAGTTTGAGAACACCAAAAGTATGAAACAATTGCTTGGCTTGTCATCAGGGTTGTGCAGGATTTAAATATTTTGTGTAGTGAAGATGGAGCATAGTCAGACTATATGATTTTGTAGGGATAACTTTCTTTGGCCATGTTATTTTGAAGAGACATAATTGCTTAGTTAGTATGCTTGAAGTATTATTATTTCTATGTCAATATTGAACTTTTGTCTTGAATCTTTCGGATCTGAATATTCATACCACAATTAAGAGAATTACATTGAAATTATGCCAAGTAGCATTCCACATCAAAAATTCTGTTTTTATCATTTACCTACCCGAGGACGAGCAGGAATTAAGCTTGGGGATGCTTGATACGTCTCCAACGTATCTACAGTTTTTGATTGTTCCATGCTATATTATCCTGTTTTGGACATTATTGGGCTTTATTATAAACTTTTATATTATTTTTGGGACTAACCAATTAACCGGAGGCCCACCCCAGAATTGCTATTTTTTTTGCCTATTTTAGAGTTTCGCAGAAAAAGAATATCAAACGGAGTCCAAACGGAATGAAACCTTCGGGAACGTGATTTTCGGAACGAACATGATCTAGAGGACTTGGACCCTACGTCAAGAAAGCTACCAGGAAGGCACGAGGTAGGAGGGCGCCCCCCCAGGCGCGCCCTCCACCCTCATGGGGCCCATGTTGCTCCACTGACGTACTCCTTCCTCCTATATATACCTACGTACCCCCAAACTACCAGGTACGGAGCCAAAACCCAAATTCCACCGTCGTAACTTTCTGTATCCGTGAGATCCCATCTTGGGGCCTTTTCCGGAGCTCCCCCAGAGGGGGCATCGATCACTGAGGGCTTCTACATCAACACCATAGCCTCTCCGATGAAGTGTGAGTAGTTTACTTTAGACCTTCGGGTTCATAGTTATTAGCTAGATGGCTTCTTCTCTCTGTTTGGATCTCAATACAAAGTTCTCCCCCTCTCTTGTGGAGATCTATTCGATGTAATCTTCTTTTGCGGTGTGTTTGTTGAGACGGATGAATTGTGGGTTTATGATCAAGTTTATCTATGAACAATATTTAAATCTTCTCTGAATTCTTTTATGTATGATTGGTTATCTTTGCAAGTCTCTTCGAATAATCAGTTTCGTTTGGCCTACTAGATTGATCTTTCTTGCAATGGGAGAAGTGCTTAGCTTTGGGTTCAATCTTGCGGTGTCCTTTCCCAGTGACAGTAGGGGCAGCCAGGCACGTATTGTATTGTTTCCATCGAGGATAACAAGATGGGGTTTATTTCATATTGCATGAGTTTATCCCTCTACATCATGTCATCTTGCTTAAAGCGTTACTCTGTTCTTTTGAACTCAATACTCTAGATGCATGCTGGATAGCGGTGGATGTGTGGAGTAATAGTAGTAGATGCAGGCAGGAGTCGGTCTACTTGTCTCGAACATGATGCCTATATACATGATCATACCTAGATATTCTCATAACTATGCTCAATTCTGTCAACTGCTCAACAGTAATTTGTTTACCCACCATAATACTTATGCTCTCGAGAGAAGCCACTGGTGAAACATATGGCCCCCAGGTCTTATTTCCATCATATTAATCTTCCATCAACAAGCTATTTCCTTTTCCATTTATTTTGCTTTCTTTACTTTGCATCTTTATCATAAAAATACCAAAAATATTATCTTATCATATCTATCAGATCTCACTCTCGTAAGTGACTGTGAAGGGATTGACAACCCCTTTATTGCGTTGGTTGCGAGGAGTTTATTTTTTGTGTAGGTGTGAGGGACTCGTGTGTGGCCCCCTACTGGATTGATACCTTGGTTCTCAAAAACTGAGGAAAATACTTACTCTACTTTGCTGCATCACCCTTTCCTCTTTAAGGGAAAACCAACGCAATGCTCAAGAAATAGCAGTAGCTGCTGCCCTCTTTCTCTCGCGTCATCCCTGCTTCGTCGTCCCAAGATTTGATTTTTACCGCCGGAGGAGCTGCTAGAGTAGGAGGAGCTATGAGAAGAGGAACTATGGCGGTGAGGAGCTGCTGGATCTATGCGGCTGTGGGGAGCTGCTGCATCTGTGCAATAGTGACAAGGAGCAGGAGGTGATGCCGAGCGACGACGTGCCAAAGGAGAGGTGGATGGTGAGTAGCTGGACCCACGACGGCACCTCCGTACTGCCCCCGTGCTTGAGCGCGTCGTACACCACCTAACGTCGAAGGATGCAGTCGAACACCACCTACGGTTGCTTGTCGTCGCCGCGGCCACTGCCGTCCTCCTCGCGTGCGGCCTCCATGAGTGACTCCTTGAGGAGGAGTTGTTGCGTCAGGTGGTGAGAGGATGGACGTGGTGGCCCGGCTGTGCATCCATGGATGATGACTCCTTGAGGTATTTCTCTCTCTTCCTCTTCCTGTCTCTTCTCCGTGAAAACTTAATGTCAGATTTTTGGAGTAGTGCTAGGAGTAGTGCTAGCAAATGGAGATTCTTGTGATCTTGTGTACTGCTAGGAGCAGTGCTAGCAAATGTTACGGATGCTAATGTCAAATGTGAGGCCTTAATTTCCTATCGAGCTCTCTGTAATCAACCAAGCAGCAACAACAATCCAACATTTCTTCAGAGGTTTACTATCGATGGTTGATTGTTTTGCTTCAGTTGTCGTCCGATTCAGAGTTCCAGTCCTCTGTTGTGCTTGCAGGGTGACGCTGACAGTGGTGCTTGTGGTGCCCGACGCTGACGCCGTGCTCATGGTGCCCGACACCTGCTGCTTCAGTCATTCATTCGGAGGAGTATCATCTGTGTGTCCGATGTGGAATTGCATGTTTTGTAGTCTTGTTTGGAATTAAGTGAGGCTCTTTCTACTGTACTCCAACATATGTGAGCTTAGTAGGGTTAAGCGTAGGACTGATTTTACTACTCCTTTTGCAATAGTATTGTTGTTTCCTCACCAACATCTGTGCTACTATAGTTTTTGGTTAAATTTGCAATGAGTTAATGGAGTATTGTACTCCTCTTGCGGCAGTACTGTACTGTACTCATCTTACAGTAGTTAGTGAGTACTCCAACAGTACTTACTGCAGTTTCTCTCCATCTTCTCTCCATTTTAACTGAAACTTTAATTTAAACTTTAAAATTAACTAAAGCTTTACTTCAAAACTGTAATTATTATGTTGTAGTTTATGTAGTTTCAATATTATTTTGGAGTAGTGGTTGCAAAATTTGGAGTAGCAAACATATCCAGTATTTGGAGTACCTGAATAATCAGATTCGGAGTTTCTGATTTGCAGTTGGATTAGCTTGGAGCAGTAGGAGTGGTTGCTTTGCTCTTCTCTTCTCAAATAAAAAAAGTGAATTCAATATTTGGAGAAGTGTAGGATTTGGAGTAGTGTAGATCTTCTCTTCTCTTTTGAGTTAATTTAAATTAACTCAAACCTTTCAGTTTCTTTAATTAAATTAACTGAAACCTTTTTCTATTAATTAAACTAAATTAAATCTTTTTCTGTTAATTAAACTAATTAAATGAAGCCTTTTGTTGTTTAGTGGAGTAATTTAGTGTATAGTGCTCTTCTCTTCAGTACTTGGCAGTAGGAGTTGTTCTTGGAGTAGGACTATAGTGTAGGACAGCACTAGTATTACCTAGTGGCAATTCCAGTAGAAATAGTTCTTGGATCTCTTCATTAATAATGCATTGGAGTACTCCTGGACATTAGTACTCCATGGAGTTACTTAGTCCAATAGCTTAATCCAGTTACTTACTCTCTTCTTATCTCTCCTCTCTTCTTTTCTCTTCTCTTATCTGGAAATTAACTGTAAATTAAACCTTTTTAGTTAATTAAACTTAAATTAAACCTTTTTAGTTAATTAAACTTAAATTAAACCTTTTTTAGTTAATTAAACTTAAATTAAACCTTTTTTGTTAATCTTTCCCTAATAATAATAAAGTACGGATTGACTCCGTGGGTTCACCGACACAATACGCTTCTTCCCGTGAACTTACGCTTTCAGTTTGAATTTAAAATATATATCCGAGGTGGTTTTAATCTATCTGAGCCACTTTCATCCGTAAGTAAACAAAACCTTCGTTTGTTTGTTCCCTGCCATATATAATGTGTATTAGGCCTACCCTACGCTCTTTTGGGCCTTAGCCAAGGCCAGCCTAGCACTCTTCCAATCCCAAAAACACCAACACGCTCAAGCTGCACATACGCAACTTCACCAAGGCCCAAAAGTGGCCTGCTAATCAGCCTTTTTATTTTAATTTACTATTAAAAGGATAGTCCCACATCGCTTTGTAACAATGAATCCCATCAGTTTAAATATGTGAGAAAGTTGCCTAGGAACAAGCCTTCTTGGGAATTAAATAATTGGAGGATGAGGTATGGATCTGCTGAAAAACAAAAAGAGAGGGGTGAGCTCAGGCAGTGAGCAGCAAGACGAAGGATGACGACAAAAGATGGATGAAGGCGATGGCATGGCCGACTGGACATGGCAAGCCGTGAGCCTATGCGTGCATGTGACCTGGCTTCACACTCATGGAGCAGCCGCCCTAATTGCCGGCTCGTTGGGGGTCAGCCCGCGATGCTCCCGTCTAGCCTCTGAATGCATTGTGGGAGTTCGTACATTTTTTAACGGCTTACCGATCAACACTAACCATGTGTTCGTTTTTCATGCCAAAGTCACATGTAAGAAGGCCTCATGTCCCTCTACTGAAATCTAAGCTCAACCATAACCGTACATGCCGAAGTCACATGTAAGAAGGCCTCAAAGTCCCTTTACTGAAATCGAAGCTCAATCGCAAGTTCCCGTACAAAATAGTCCAATACTCTCTCCATGAACCAATATCCCAGTTCGTACATTTTTTGAACGGCTTACCGATCGACACTAACCATGTGCCTGTTTTCCATGCCGAAGTCACATGTAAGAAGGCCTCAACACTCTCTACTGAAATCTAAGCTCAATCACAAGTTCATGTACAAAATAGTCCATTACTCTCTCCATGAACCAATATCGCAATTCATACTTTTTTGAATGGCTTAGCGATTGACACTAACCATGTGCTCGTTTTTCATGCCGAAGTCACATGTAAGAAGGCGTCAAGTCCCTCTACTGAAATCTAAGCTCAATCACAAGTTCCCGTACACGCCAAAGTGATATGTAAGAAGGCCTCAAGTCTCTCTACTGAAATCTAAACTCAATCACAAGTTCTCATACATGACATTGTCGGGCAACCAAGCTCATTGGCTTGGAATTGAAAGACATTAATAGTTCGACCACACGGCCATTGTCGATGATGGTGGCGTACATAGGTGGCGACATGAATGGTTTGCTTGGCGGATACGAAGGTTTTAATATCACGTTGCAACGCACGTATTCTTTTTCTAGTTAAACTTAAATTAAACATATTTTGCTAATTAAATCTAAATTAATCCTCTCCTCTTCTATTTCACTCCTTTCCTCTCCTAGCCCTTTCCTCCTATGAAAAAAGAGAATTCACTCCACACAAGTCGATGCAAACATACAGAGTAAAAATGATTATACAAATGGAGTAAAAAATCCATTCCACACAAGCCTTTGCAAACATACTCAAATATGGATTATAATCATACTCCACACAAATAATCACAAGGATGCAACAAGCATACTACACAAGCCTCATCCCAGGTCCCTTGACAACAAGCATCTCGGGTCTCATGACAACAAGCATCTCAGGTCTCTTGACAACAAGCATCTCAGGTCTCTTGGCAACAAGCATCTCAGGTCTCTTGACAACAAGCATCTCAGGTATCATGACAACAAGCATCACAGGTCTCTTGACAACAAGCATCTCACGTCTCTTGGCAACAAGCATCTCAGGTCTCTTGGCAACAAGCATCTCAGGTCTCTTGGCAACAAGCATCCTCAGGTCTCTTGATAACAAGCATCTCAGGTCTCTTGGCAACAAGCATCTCAGGTCTCTTGACAACAAGCATCCTCAGGTCTCTTGACAACAAGCATCCTTAGGTCTATAGATAACAAGCATCCTCAGGTCTCTTAGCAACAAGCATCTCAGGTCTCTTGACAACAAGCATCCTCTTATCTCTTGACAACAAGCATCTTCGGTCTCTTGACAATAAGCATCTCAGGCCTCTTCCATTACCAAACCCTCTCCATTAGCCCTAAGTTGTGTAGGGCATTTGCATAAATCTCTTGAGGGCACGATAGTCTTGGAGGTAGCCGCCCAAGATCCTCAAGTCTTTCCTTGTTAACATGTGGTGTTTTATACCCATTACCCCCTGCATGGTTTAGGATCTCAATCATGCATGTTTCCAGAGTTAGGAAAATTCTGTTGAGCTTGTAAACCTCAAAGCCTTCAAATTCCTCCAAAATACCATTAATAAGGTCTTATAGTGTTTTAGGACTCAGACAATCTGTCAGGGATTGCAGCGAGTTGAAAAACCCAAGGTCAAGCACATTCAAATCAGGATTGTTGGCAGGTTGTTGTATTATTCTGATGTCAACTCTAGTTTTTACAATAGCTGCTAGAAATTTTCGGTCATTTGGCAAGATATGGGGCTTAGCATTATCCTGCTGATTGTAGATGGTCTGTCCAGCATCACTTTCAGGCCAAACTGCTTGTATCGCTCGCAAGACCTTCTCTATCAAGAACTCCCTCATCACTTTTCTATCGACCTTTATTGACTTTGTCTCTATTGTACCTCTGGGCCTGTTATCACTTCTCCTTTGAGCAGGAACTTCTTTCACGAATGGCCAGATGCCAATTTTCCCAGAGAAGGTCACGTTTCCTTCACGGTCCCACCTTCGCCTAGCAACGGCCATTAAGAACATCACCTTGCCAATGCAGTTGCCATGTATAGGCCTTGTAGGATCCTACTCCCCATCTAGCAGATAGTAGGTCTTACTTTTCTTCGTCATATTGAACCATTTCTCATCGATGTGCACAACATTATGCATTGTCTTGAATTTAGGCCTTGAAGTTTCTATCATTGTCTCATCAAGCATTGACATACAAAATTACATCCTAGCCTTCTTATTCTTTTCCTTTTGAGCTGGCTTCACACAGTTTGTGTGCCTCTTTATCAAATTCAGCTTGAACTTTCTATGCAGTGTGGTAGGGCTACATCCCATTTGCCAAGCTAGAGATCTGATAGTGGAACTCTTGTTTAGTGGGATGTATGGATTTGATCTAAATTGATGTTCTTTGGCTTTATTCCAGAGTTTCCTTTTCTCTGATCAGAAACATCCACCTCTAAACCTTTTGAAATTTGCTCCATCGCCTTCTGCCAAACTCTCTGTATACTTCTCACTTCTACCTTAAAAAATTGTGCACGGTCTTTCTTATCATTTCTTTTGAATCTGCCACCTCTGCTCATGCACACTGAATGCAGTGCCACATAAGCATCATACTTTTACTTATCAGTGCGGGTTTTCTTTTTTCTAACTCCTTGCTCAACAACTGCAGCAAGAAACCAAACAATGAAAAAATATTAGTCCATGCTCAAATGATCAAATGAAAAACAACAAGAAATGATCAAATGATGAAATGCTCAAATGCTTAAATGATAAATTGATCTAGATCACATGATAAATTGATCAAATGATAAATGAGCTATTGTTCATTTTCAGAAACTAGTTACTGTTCATTTTCAGAAACTTGCTAAATGAGCTACTCTTACTGTTCATTTTCAGAAACTAGAGTATTCAGTTTGATCTAAACTTGATCATATTTTTCATTGATTATTCAGTTTGATCACTACTTGATCATATTTTTCCTGGAGTATGATCTAAACTTGATAATGCAAAGTGATCACTACTTGATCATATTTTTCCTGGAGTATTCAGTTTGATCTAAAGTTGCTAAATCAACTGTTCATTTTCAGAAACTGGAATACTATTACTATTGTTGTTACTATTGTTGTTTCAGTTAACTTGGAGTAGTTCACTAGTGTTCCATGATCTAACTTGGAGTATAACACTTGCAGATGAGTATTAACACTTGCAGAGTACCAAATGAATTTGTTAATACCAAACTTTGTTGGTAAACATTGTTAATACCAAATGAATTTTTTAACTGCTCAACACTTGCTCACTACTCCATTCTAGGGGTACAATGAACTATTGATTGTTCATGGCAGGAGTACTGGAGCTCACCAACTGCATCTTGACCGGGATCAATGCCCTCTTCCTCTTCCATGTTCATATCATCTTGGAGTATGTCTTCTTCGGCTGGAGTGCAATTGAGATCAAAATCCATGCCTCAGCCCTGACTATGTTTATTTCCTTTTTCAGCTACTGCCTGTAGGGGTGGACTAATGAGCATCTCGGCTTGTTAAGCTCATACTCATTAAGCTCGTGCTCGTTAAGGCTTGGCTCGTTAAGCTTGTTAAGATTAACGAGCAGAAAACCCTGCTCAGCTCGGCTCGTTTGAAGCTCATTGAGCTAGTGAGCGCTCGTTAACAGATTATAATGTGTTACGATATATATGATGAGTGTGTATGTGCGGTTTCCAAGACAAAATATGGTGACTATAAAAAGAAATGCAGTAGTTTGTTGCCTCATATGTCGATTAGATTGAATATATGGGCTGAGGTGCTACAAAAGTTTGTCACGTAAGATAAAAATATGTATTGTGTTGTTACTAACGAGCTTAACGAGCTAATTGTGAAACTCGTTAGCTCGCTCATTAAGCTCGTTAAGCTTAATGAGCTGAAATCAACGATTGGCTTTGTTCATTAAGAAGCGAGCTACGAGCTTAACAAGCCGAACTATCAAGCGCTCATTAAGCTCATGAGTTACGAGATTTTGGTCCAGCCCTAGCTGCCTGTTGTGTAGTTGGTTCAATGGAACCTGGAGCTGCACCTGCTGGACCTGGAGCCTGTTCAGATACTGCCACAATATAAGTTCATGCAACATCAAGCACTGTAGTACTCCAACATCATGCAATTCTACTGCTGTCGTGAAAATGATGTTGCATGATGTTGTAAAAGTGATTCTGCCCCTTTAGTACTTCATCATGCAATTGTACTCCAACATCATGTTATTCTGTTAATGACACTCCAACATCATGCAACTGTTTCAGTAGTACTGCACTTCTACTCTAGTGTAGCACTGATTTTTGGAATGCTCCAACATCATGCAGCATCATGCTCCAGTACTGATTTTTTTCATGCTAAATTTTGTTGCTATAGCCCTCAATACTAATTTTGTCATGCTAAATTTTGTTGCTACAACCCTCAACACCATGCAATTGAATTGCCCATTTTTGAACTTGTTGAACGACTAGGACCTGAAGCCGGCGGCTATCTGCAGTACCTGGAGGTGGAGCTGGCGAGGCCCTGGGAGGAAGACGGCAATCTGCAGCAGGGCGCTGTCCTTGGGACGATGAGGTGGGGTTCTGCTGGCCCAGGACGACAAGAGGGATTTGCTGGCCCAGGAAGATGGGGAGGATGGGAGGGGATCCGCTGGGCGAGATGGGAGGGGATGGAGGTGGGGGATCCAGAGGTGGGGGCGATGGAGGTGGAGGATCCAGAGGTGGGGGCGATGGAGGCGGGCGGATCTGGAAGACGGCCTGGGTGAAGGTCGAAGAGAGAATTAAAAATTGAAGGGTAACCTGGCCATTTCGCTGTTTTTTCACCTGGTCGGGAAAACCCCCCAGCGTCATGTATTTCAGAATGGAGGGAGTATGAACTTAATACTCTAGATGCAGGCAGGAGTCGGTCGATGTGTGGAGTAATAGTAGTAGATGCGGGCAGGAGTCAGTCTACTTGATACGGACGTGATGCCTATATTCATGTTCACTGCTTTAGATATCATCATAATTATGCGCTTTTCTATCAATTGCTCGGCAGTAATTTGTTCACCCACTGTAATATTTTCTATCTTGAGAGAAGCCTCTAGTGAAACCTATGGCCCCTGGGTCTATTTTCCATCATATAAGTTTCCAATCTACAATTTTACTTTCCTATTTATTTTCTTTGCAATCTTCTACTTTCTGTTCCATAAACTAAAAATACCAAAAATATTACTTTACCGTTTATCCATCTCTATTAGATCTCACTTTGCAAATAACCGTGAAGGGATTGACAACCCCTTATCGCGTTGGGTGCAAGTTGGTGTTTGTTTGTGCATGTATTCAGTGACTTGCGGGTTGTGTCCTACTGGATTGATACCTTGGTGTCAAAACTGAGGGAAATACTTACTCTAATTTGTTGCATCACCCTTTCCTCTTCAAGGGAAAAACCAACGCAAGCTCAAGAAGTACCAGGAAGAATTTCTGGCGCCGTTGCTGGGGAGATCTACGCCAAGTCAAGACGTACCAAGTACCCATCGTAAACTCTCATATCTCGCATTACATTATTTGCCATTCGCCTCTCGTTTTCCTCTCCCCCACTTCTAAAACAATTTTCTAAAAGATTTGCCTTTTCTTCACCCCTCTTCCGTCCACCTTCTCTATGTGCTTTTTGTGTGCTCATGTGTTTAAACATCCGATTAGCTCTTATGGCTAGTACTCCCATTATCGTGAGCACTCCTGATAATGAAGTCCTCAATTTCAAACAAAGGGGAGGAGAAAATTTGAAAGATGCTTGGTATAGAATTTGCAATGCTCAAAATAGATCAACTCGAAAGCAATCTACTGTTGTTCTTCTTTGCAATTTTTATGTAGGCGTTACTCCTTGGAATAGATATGTTCTAGATACCATTACTGGAGGTAATTTCTTTGGGAGCCATACTTTTGATTCTTATAATGCTATGATAGATTTGCTAGGTCCCCCGCCTCTTTTGGTTAACGGTACGGTTTTAATTTTGGAGCATGTGATGCAAAGACTTGATATTATTGAGAATAAAATTGCTACCGTCGAGTTGATTGAAAATTTGGATAAGAAAATTCATACTCAGATTACTCAATATGGATCTAAAGTGGGAGTTACCTTAAAAAATTGAAGGAAAAAGGAACCAATAGTTAATGAAAAGATAGATCAAGGTTCTACTAGAATTGGCAAACTAGAAGATATTATTACCAACTTAGGTTCCGTTTTTTCTTCCGTTAAAACTAATCAAAATCTTCCTCGTACTAAGATTGCCTGGTTTACTTATGTTCCTAAGAATAATGGTGAATCTTCTAGTAAAGACAATGAAGATCTCAAAGTGATAAGTATTCACCCTAATTTTCTCGATATTATTAAGGAACCTATCGTCGCGAATGAATTTCTTGATTTCTTTCCTAGGAGTTTAATCATTGATAAAACCAAAGAATCTCCTAAGAATCATGAGTGCGTAATTAAAGAATTGCATGCCAAAGATGACAATATCTAGATCTATTCGTGTTTTATGCCTAGCTAAGGGTGTTAAACAATAGCGCTTGTTGGGAGGCAACCCAATTTTATTTTTTATTTTTTCTTTTTAGGTTCTGTTTTGCAGTAAATAATTCATCTAACCTATGGTTAGATGTGATTTTGTGTTTTAATTAGTGTTTGTGCTAAGTAAGACCTTTGGGATAGCTTACTGTGATAGTTAATTTGATCTTGCTGAAAAACAGAAACTTTTGCGCTCAGGAAATTAATTTTGATTTTTAGCAGGAGCGCGATAAAATACTAAATGCTTAGGTCGTCCTATTTTTCAGAATTTTTGGAGTTACAGAAGCATTCGAAATCTCTAGATTGCTATAGACTGTTCTGTTTTTTACACATTCTGTATTCTTTGTGTTGTTTTCTTATTTTGATGAATCTATGGCTAGTATCGGGGGATATGAACCATGGAAAAGTTGGAATACAATAGATATTACACCAATATAAATAATGAATGAGTCATATGGGGCATAACGTGCTAGCTTACTAAAGTCCTCCACATACTGGCCAACTGTCCGCCCTCCTTGGCGCAAGTTGTGAAACTGTCGCTTCTTAATGGCCATAGCTCCTGCTGAAACATGGGCAGTACGAAAAGCCTGCTGAAACTAGTCCCATGTGATAGTATCGATAGGGAAAGTGGCTATGAAATTCTCCCACCATGATGCTGCGGGTCCTTCAAGCTGATGTGCGGCAAACATCACCTTCTCCGCATCCTGCTGTGGTCAACTCTCTAGCTGTCTTGCGGAGCCAGTCATCTGCTACTATCGGCTTGGTGCTACTGGAAAATACCGGTGGGTTCAGCCTAAGAAAACAGGCTAAGTGATCAACAGGTGGTGGTGGTGGTGGGTTGTTATTGTTGTTCCCCTGGTTCTGATTCTGGACTAGTAACTGCATCAATGTGTTCTGCTGCTGATCAACTGAGTGAGCTCCGGTGGGAAGGTAAATCCGGGGTCACGTCTCGGAGGCATCTGAGGGTTTAGAAAAGGATGAGATTTAAGAATAGAGGGGGCCTAGAGAGAAAACACTACCCATATGCACATGAGGCAAAATCAAACAATTCACTTCATTCAATCAACCAAACAAGGGCATACAATCGATCTAACTATCGCAAAAGTGCTCGGGCTACTATATTTACATGGTGGACTACTACTACTGTTGGGATGGTCTACTAGAAATATTCTTCGGTTGCAGACTCCATGATATCTGCTCCAGCTTCATCAACATAGTCATCATCACTATCATCTGGATCCGAGTCGGTGTCATCGATGATGATGTAGTCTTCCAGGCGAATCTCCTTGGGTTCTTCGTCTTCTTCTACTGATGTAGGGTCTCCCATGAATATTCCAATTTTCTTGATCAGATCGTCATTCTTTTCCACTAATATTTCAATTTCTTCTTCAAAATCTTCATGTGTAGCCTTGAGTTCTTCCTCCAGTTCCTTGATTCTTGTCCTTGCCTTCTTCAGGTCTATCATGTCGGTGCACATCTGGTTCTCCTGACGTCGAATGTGCTGGTTTAACTCCTGGATAAAAGCTGCAATTGATCTATCCTTTCTGGTGCTGATCATTTCCTAGTGCTCATCTCGGCACCCACAAATCTGGTAGATAGTATCCTTGAGATCATTGAGGTAAACTTCTCCAATGCGTCCCATGGCAATGTGAGATGCCATGCTCTTTCCTAGACTCCAGGTTGGTGCATCGAAAGAAAACTCTATGGGCTCAGTGACTGGCATGAACGTCCTTCCTGGAACTTGAACTTGAATCATCCAGTGCTCTTCTTCAGGTAGAGCGGCGTTGTAGGTTCCGGTGAAGCTTGGTACTCCTATGTTCAGGTATCTAGTGACTTCCTTCAAGTGACGTCCAAAGGGTGTATCTTCATCTGGTTGGGTGAACTTGTTCCTTGCATCCGCCATCCTAAAATAGTAGAAAAGATGAGAGGTCAGAAGAGAAGAGCGTGAGTAGTGATCTAGGTCTTTAGCTTAGTGGTCGTGTCCTACAGTCAATGTGTGCTCTGATACCATCTTGTAGCGACCAGACCTCAAACGGTCCAATCTTTGTGCTCTGGTGTCATCCCTGGATAGTAATGCTGACACCACAGAGTACTTGAAGGATTTATAGCAGAGTAGCAATCACACACTTATTACATTGAGTGTCTCCAAATATAACTTATTACAATAAAAATGGCTTAAGGCCATCTAATAACGATAAGAGCGGAAGGCTTGGAAGATAAGTGAGTCCATCAACTCCAACGACATCACTGAGTATAGAACCACGACCTAAAACTCCTTAATCGTCGTCTAAAAAGTCTGCAACATTAACGTTGCAGCCCGAAAACGGGTCAGAACATGGAATATGCTGGCAATGTAACACATAGAGAATAATGGAATGAAACTGCTATACTATATGCATATTTGGCTAGTGGAAAGCTCTATGGTTACAGTTTTGCGTAAAGCCAATTTTTCCCTACTGCAAAGGAATAAATTTATTTAACTATTATGGTGGTTGTTAAACATTGAGAATGGTTGAAAGCATTCTCAATCCCAATGAAAAATCATCATTAAACAAACCCAACAAAATTAATCTTTAGAGTAACATGTTGAGATTCACATGATAATCCAGGTACTAGATACTCAAGATGTCCATAACCGGGGACCCGGCTAACCATGATTAGTTTATACACTCTGCAGAGGTTTGCGCACTTTTCCCCACAAGACTCGTTCGCCTCTGTTTGGTTTCTCGCACTACACGATGTTTGAGAAACGGATGACCGAGACATAGTCTTTCAGAAGCACTAGCACCTTACGATGGGTAGACCGTACCACCTACATCCCCTACATCTGCTAGTCTACCATTGTAAGAGTTCGCACAACTTAGTCAACTATGCTAGAGCCCATAATAGCTTGTGGCTGCACACGGAAGTTTCTAGCATGAATAATCTCATGATCCCTTTGAGCCTGGGTGGTGGTCCAAAAGAAAACAGGCAATCCTGGAATACCCTAGTGCCTCAATCCACCCAGATGTATGTTTAGGTTGCCACCTGAAGTAAACCATTAATTAACAAAGCTCACATCTGTCATGGATACACTCACCCAATCCACGTCTACTAGCATAGCATAGCAATAATAAGCAAACGTAGAAGTAACTCCCAAAGGTTTGAAAATTAGACAGGTAATAGGTACTACCTCAACTACTTCCCAAACCCACAATTTAATTAGATCCTAATCATGCAATGTGTAAGGATTGATCAAAGTGTTACTTGCCATGTTGATGATCCGGGAAACCTAGCGATTCGAAGTAACAAGCGGCGCACTCCGGGTACTCTATCGCAAACAAACAAGCATACAATAAGTACTCAACTAATGCACAGGTAAAACTCAAATAAGAGATTTAACCAGAAAGTTCAACTTAAGAACTCCGGTTGGCAAAAATAATCGAATCGAACGAAGCAACGAAAAACAAACAGCAAAAGAAACAGGCTTCGTTTACTATTCTGGATCTAAGGCAATTTTTACAGAAACAAAAACTTGTTTAAGTTGGTTAAACAGAAAGAGGGTTTCGAGACAAAACTCCAGGCGGTTGAATCGCCTGATTCCGATAAACGAGCGAAAAGATAAAC
The DNA here is from genome assembly GCF_018294505.1 of Triticum aestivum. Taxonomy (NCBI): domain Eukaryota; kingdom Viridiplantae; phylum Streptophyta; class Magnoliopsida; order Poales; family Poaceae; genus Triticum; species Triticum aestivum. The sequence continues at coordinate 179,615,057 of NC_057803.1, read as the reverse complement.
TAAAACGAAAATTGGATCAGAAACCGCGATCAGAAAATCGCGGATTTAATCCAAGAAAAAGAAAAACGACGAACAGTTTAACGAACGAACGTTCGTTAATTGAATCTAAATGAAGAACGCGTTCGTTAAAACGAACGAACAAGCGAATGCTCGCTAATTAGCCTAAACTAGGAAAAAAACCGATCTAAAGAAAAAACGAAACAAAAAACCGACGAAAACCGAACGGTTTTTTTCCAAGAAAACCGGCAGCGGGATCGAGGTAAACCTCGGGCGGCGGGACGGCGGCGGCGGGCGGCGGCGGGCGCGGGCGGCGGTGTCGGGCGCGGCGGTGGGGTGCGGCGCGGGCGGCTGCGTCAGCGGCGGGCGCGGGGTTCGAGGCGGGGCGGCTAGGGTTTCGGCTCGGGGTAGGCCGGCGGCTTATAAAGGATGGGTCCGGGGGAGTCCGGGCCTAGCACGGCCCGTCAGTCGGTTCGGATGTTTTTTTTAAAAAAACTTATGCTCGGGAAAAAAACAAAAGGACCACTAAACGGACTCCAAAAATCCCGAAATAAATTTTCCCCGGCTTCTAAAATCAAGCCGCACAGAATGAACATTTATTTGGGGCCTAAATACAATTTTGAAAAACACGCATTTTTCCTAAATTCAAATAAAATAGGAAATAAAACCAAATAAAATCTTATTTGATATTTTTATTAAATCCTCAATATTTCTTTATTTTGGGAAAGTCATTTTATCCTTCTCTCATATTTTTGTAATAGAAATTATTGAAGATAAAATAAATAAAAACAAATGATCCTATTTTCAAAATTTGAGACAACTCAAATATGAAAATAACGAAATCCCCAACTCTCTCCGAGGGTCCTTGAGTTGTGAAAAATTTCTAGGATCAACCAAAATGCAATAAATATGCAATGATGATCTAGTGTATGACATTCCAAATTGAAAAGTTGGGATGTTACACAATCTCTTCAGTGATGCTCAATCACTTTGGGTTTGTAGGTGTTTGGGTTTGGGTTTTCCTCACTTGATGATTTTCGCTCAAAGTCCTCGGAGGATGGGATGCTCTCAAATGACAAGTGTCAGTTTCTCTCAAAGCAGCCAACCGGCTAGTGGTTGTAGGGGGCGGCTATTTATAGCCTAGGGAGCAGCCCGACATGATAAGACATAAATACCCTTCAATGATATGACCGTTAGGTGGGTAGATATTTTGGGACAGGTGGCGCATAGCACAACAACGGTCGGAAATTTGAGTATCAAATTCCTCAGGGCTATCATGTTCCTCATTGTGTAGGCAATCCGCACTGGCGAATTCCTAACTCCTTAGTCAAAACAAATTCCTCAGAGACCAGAAGAACTTCGTCTCTGTCACTGAAGAATATGACTGAACTGTATGAGATTTACAATGGCTTCACTCAAAGGGATTGGTAGGTGTAGGATTTTGAGTTGAGCATCACATGGAAATTTTTCCTTAGTATTTCCTTGACCCCCTTTAACAGTACGGTGTTTCCTATGACTTAAGAAAGAGAAAATGAAACTACGACAACAAAAGTCTTCACGCTTCATGTTCCTCGAATGAATGCCAAGTCTTCAAGGTCACACCAATTTCTTCACTTTCAAAGTCTTCAGAAATTCTTCAAAAATTCAAAGTCTTCAGTCGAAGAACTTCATTTTTAGGGGTCAACTTTCTCTTTGAATATCAAACTACCCATAGACTTATAGTCCTGTGTACACTCATAAACACATTAATCCCTTAACCTATAAGTCTTCAATACACCAAAATCACTAAGGGGCACTAGATGCACTTACAATCTCCCCCTTTTTGGTGATTGATGACAATATAGGTTAAGTTTTCAACGGGGATAAACATATGAAGTGTAAATACTGATATTGAGGAATTTGATTGCAAGATATAGAAGAACTCCCCCTGAAGATGTGCATGATGGGGAATTTTATTTTGAAGCATTGCACACTTGAAGAGTAGAATCATGGAGATCCCCCCTATATCTTGTAATTCATACATGCATTTGACATATCATATTGAAGAATTTGAAATGCATGATGAAATATGGTGACTGATGTAATTCAGCATGCGTGCATTAACATATATGAGGAATAAGCATGCAGAAAAAAACACATCAAAAGTATCAGAGCACCATCGGGTTTAAGTTTACAACTCGATCCAATAAAGTTTCCGAAGAACGAGAGTTGTAACTTAGCAAAAAACGCCCATATAGACAGACCCGCTTGAAGACTAACTCAAAAATCTCCCCCTTTGGCATCGAATGATCAAAAGGATCGAAAATGAGGACTAACGCCCCTGAAGAATATCAAGTTGATGAAGGAGCGCCAGCGATGTTGGGGTCGTTTGTCGTGGAAGGGCCTGCCGCCATGTCGTCCAAGTCTTCATACTCGTCGGTATCGCGTGATGAAGAACATGAGCTGGACACCAAAGAAGGAACCTTGACCTTCTTGAATTTCTTCAGTGGAGGTGCAGACCAGTCAAAATCTTCCTTGAGACCCATTTTCTTGAGATCTTCTTCACTATACAGATGTGATAGAATGGCCCAGGTGCGACCGAAGACTTCATGGAGGTAGTAATGGTTTTTCTTCACTGCATTTTGTGTAGCAGTCATGTTGTGAAGAAATGGACCAAACTGGCACTTAACCCATTTATGGTTTCGATCCACCTTCTGGTGAAGACTAAGGAGAAGCTCACGGTCAGTCATCACACGAGGAGCAGTGGCTTGAGGAGTAGACTTGTGTGCATTGGCAGCAGAGTCATGTGTGGCAGAGTCATCATTGGTGAATAAGATGCAGCTTTGCGAAACTGACCATCGAATGGATGAATGCCTTCATCAATGACAGCAGGAGCCTTGCCCTTTTCATCAGTTGAAGTAAAAGCCTGCTTGAGGACTTCAATCGGGGGAACATAGCTAAGGTGATTCTGAAAATCAGCCTTGTAGTTGAGTGAAGACCTTGTTCTGAGGAATCTCATAATCCAAGGTGCATAAGGTTTCAGCTCAAATGGAGAAAGTGCAGCATTTGCCAGAGTCATGAAGAAATCGTGATAGTTGATAGGAATGCTATGAATGATGTTGAATAGCAGATTATTCATGATCCCTACTATTTCCTCATCAGATGAGTCATGGCCTTTGATGGGACTCATTGTCCTCGTCAGAATGCGATAGACGGTTCTAGGCACATAGAGTAAATCCTTCACGAGGAATTTGGTCCTTGGGGCTTGACCGGGCTTCAAAGGCTTCATTAACACTTGCATGTAATGAGCTGTGAGTTCTGGTTCATGATACAGGCATCGAGCTCCTTCACTGGGTGGACTGATGGGCAGGGCATGAAGCAATTCAGAGGTCGGTGCCTTATAGTGAGTATTTTTGGTCATGCAGTCCAAGACCCAGGTGTTGATATCTTAAGGATCACTGGTCATGTGTAGTGTCGCATAGAACTGAAGAATGAGCTCTTCATTCCAATCAACATTGTCAGAGCAAAAGTTGAGGAGGCCTGCATCATGAAGAACACTGAGCACAGGAGAGAAGCAAGGTAATGATTCCATGTCCATGTGAGGAATATGCTCATGGTAGAAGATTTTGTCTTTGTTGAAAAGTAGTGAAGAATAGAAGTTGGCCTGGCTTGTAGTCCAGAAACGCTTCCTCCTTAGACGAGCAGAGTCATACGGATTGTAGTTAGTGAAGAACACGTGCTCGCCGAAGAAATCATCAGCCTTGAATCTCTGCTTCTTTGAGAATGGATCCTTTGGCTTGGGGTGAGGAGTGTCAGTCAATTGCATCAACAACCTCCGGGATCTCGATCTTAGGTTCCATAGGCTGAGGAATTTCAGGTGCCGCTTCAGTGGCAGCCTGGGACTTCAATTCTTCATTTATATGATCTTCAGCACTAGTGGCTGGAGTTTCTTCATGGACATACGGTGTGGCATGTGGTTCATCAGATCCCATTTGTATAGTAGTTACTGGGGACTGAGGAATTTGTTACAATGGTGTGAAGAGTGGAGAGTTGGGGTGCTGACTTTCCCAAAATTCATCACTTAGCACAGGTGTGGTACAACAAATGTCCACATCTTCATCTCCCATTTCTTCAACGCCGGCCTCTTCAGCAGTAAACTGAGGCATAGGCGAGGAGACAACTGGTGTTGAAGGGATTGTATCCACTTCAATTTCTTCATCCATCTTCTCTCACGAAGCAGCAGAGGGATTCTCTTCATCAGATTCACTTGGAATCACATATTCTTCATCAAAAGGAACAAGGTCCTTTGATGGCATGGTTCAGATAGGAACAACATCAATTGGATTTGCAAACGAGCTAGTCAGTGGCTTCATCTTCTTCTCAGCTAAAGAATCCGATGCAGTTGATGCCTTCCTTTTCTTCACCACTACACGCTCCGCAACCTTAGTTTTCTTCACATCTGATGCAGATGGAAGGATCGGAGTTGGTGTAGGCGCAGGAGCAGAGGAATTGGGTTGTATTTCTTCAAGCGCAACTGATGCAGTTGCCCTGACTTCTTCATTTTCTTCAGGCGCGCCACTAGTGGATGCCTTGGCAATTTCATCAGCGGCTGGAATGCAGTCATCAGCCCTGGAACTCACATTTTCTTCAGCAACCTGATTGTCATCAGTGGTGCTAGCATTTTCTTTAGTCGGCTGAATAGATGCTTCAGCCTGAGGAATTTCCTGTTACGTTGGGGCTGCAACATTGGAAGTGAACTGTTCAGTTATCTTTACAAATCTGACTTTGGCTCTGATCCAATGAGCATAATAGCAATCAAATTCATCACTCGGTTTCTTGATTTCAGATTGAAGAGCAACAAGTTCTTCAGGTGAAAGCTTTAGAATGTTTTGCTTCAGAAAGTGCTCTTTCTTGTATTGCGCTTTCTTCACCCTCCTTCCCTGTTCAAATTTCCATTTCTCTTCATCAATGAAGTGAGTCAGTACATGACTTTGACCAGGAGTGAGGTTCAGCTCAGGAAGAGGTGTGGTGGGGTCTTTGTGCCACAAGTCAATGAAGTCTAGGATCAACTTCAGATCCAGCGTTAATGGCACATTACTGCCTTTGGCTCTAGCAGCCCTGAGTTGCCTATCCCTGATGATTTCAGTAAGTTCTTCATCATCAGTTTCGTCTTCATTAGATAACACTTAAAAGGCAGCTTGTTTCTTGTGAGGACTTGGTCGAGGACCTCGTCCAGCAGTGGTCTTCTTCCTCGGAAGAGTGGGAGCAGCTAAGGAACTTGGAGCAGCTGAGGAACTTGCAGAGGCTTCTGAGGCAATAGATATGCCTGTGGTCCTTTGGCACGTGGCAAGATGCACAGGTGCTGAGGATTTGGTCGGAGCAGCTGAAGACCTTGGCGGAGGAGCTGAAGATTTTGTAGGAGCAGGAGCAGCGTGAGGAATTGGTCGTGAGGGCTTTGAGGAATCTGGCCGTGAGGGCATAGCTGAGGAACTCGGCCGTGAGGGCATTTCTGGTGAAGCACTGGCCTTGTGAGCAGGCTTCTTTGGCATGACCTTCTTCGGCTTTACAGAGGCCTCAACAGTAGCAACGGTAGCAGAGTCTTCGTTGAATTTCCTCACTACATATTTTGCTTGTTTGGCCAACTTGGCCTGGCGCTTGGCCCATTCATCAGGATAATCCTCACCACGCTTGAGGCTGGTGGGATCAGCTATTTGACCATGTGCCAACAGAGGTCTTGGGCATGGACGATTTAGTGCAAAAATTTTCATATATTTGGGAGTGACATATCTGTACTCCCTCCACTCTGTTGCCCATCTCCTCTCAATCTTTTGAATGTGCACCTAGCGCTGATTTTTATCTTCCTCAGGGGGTGTGCAATACCCAGCATAGATGTCCTCAGGGATTTCAAAGGCAGTGTTGACCGCAGGCCTCTTTCCTCCATTCTGTGGCTTCTAACCATCAGCCATTTTCATCAGTTGAGGAATTTGAACAATTGAATTCTCTGAAGAAGTATGCAACTTTTCTTCAAGGAATGCTGCAAATGAGTTAAGTTGATGAGAATCTAGTGATTCAGCAACTGACATGAGTACCTATGACTAGAGTATAGTTGCGAGGAATTTGAAGTCATATACGTTCTCAGAGGTTTTTCAAAAAGAACAAGTTTGAGGAATTTGACCAGATGAGTCTTGAAGAATTTCACTAAGCGTTCTTTGTCTTAGGTTCCAGAGATGTATAGATTGAAAATCCACACATTTGAGGAATCTTGAAGAAAAACATAGCTTAGAGAAATGAATCAAGAACAGATGACATGTGAGGTGTTTTAGTGTGTGAAGATATGAAGAAAAACACCTTTGAGGATTTTCTAGAAATCATTTGAATCATAGAGGGCAGTAAAAGTAACTTTTAATTACCTTGGACGAAGAGCATGACAAACTGGAATGTGGAGATGTGAAGTTCGTCAGTGCAGATCTTCCAGGCCCTAACTTGGCGGAGGAAGACGGCTACGGCGGCGGCGGAGTGAAGATTTCCGCGGCCGGCGCGAGTATGACGGCGACGAGGTCGAGGCAGTGAAGCTCTTCCTCACCGGCGACGATGATGTAGGGGTGGGGCTAGGGTTTGAGAAGCTCGAGCTGGAGAGAGGTTGAGCGGAGTAAAGGAAGTGAGGAAGGGGAAGGGGGTATTTATAGCCACGGTGAAAAACTGTACGCCCGAAGAATTTGGACGAACGTGCCCCTGACCGTTCTCATTCGCTTGACATGTGTCACCCATGTACTGAGAAGTGGAGATCGTGTGCGATCGTGGGTGAATAGATAAGTATATCGTGGGATGCGGAATAGTTTGAGCGTCAAAGCCGAAAATTTATATAAGAGAGGTTTTAAAGTTCCATTCGCAATTTCTTCAGCTGACAAGGACACTATGAAGATTTTGAATGAGTTTCAAATAGAACGCACATGAAGAATTTGTGAATAGATTGGGTTGAGTATAGCATAGAGGGGGAAGGGTCCGATCACATTCACTTAGCAGAAAAACCAACTTGAAGAAATAGTCATAAGTGAATGCTGTAGAGGACATAAACTCATATATATATATATATATATATATATATATATATATATATATATATATATATATATATATATAGCCAATGAAGAAAAATGACGGAAACAGTGAAGACAATGCAAAGTTGAAGAATTTGAACAACTGAGGAACTTCAAAACAAAAAAACTCAAATTGAAGATTTTCAACTTTTGGTGGTGGCATGACCCACCGTATAAGAATGATGATTTCAGACACTGCGTACAATTGTCGTAGGGTTCTGAGAATCAAATTCTTCGCTAATTTCTTCACACTTAGAGTGTTATTCTTCATTGATTGAAGAAAAACGTTTCTTCATGTATTGCACATCTAAGTCATCAATTCTGCATAAGTGTTAGGATGAGTGTCCTTTTCAAAGAACATTCGAAGATTCTAAGTATTTAGCTCACACCACAACTTGCTAAATCTCTTCTCATCCAAGGGCTTTATGAATATATCGGCTAGCTATTCTTCAGTCTTCACATGCTCAATAGAAATGTCACCCTTCAACACATGATCACGAAGAAAATGATGACGAATCTGAATCTGAATGTGCTTTGTCTTCGAGTGCTGAACTGGGTTGTGAGCAATCTTAATGGCACTCTCATTGTGACAGAAGAGATGCAGATTCTTCACGTTGACGCTGTAGTCCTTGAGAGTTTGCTTCATCCATAGCAATTGAGCACAGTAAGAACCAGCGGCAATGTACTCAGCTTCAGCAGTAGATAGTGATACGCAGTTCTGTTTCTTCGAGGACCAACAGACCAAAGATCGTCCTAGGAAATGACATGTACCAGATGTTGACTTGCGGTCCACACGATCACCAGCATAGTCAGAGTCAAAATATCCAATGAGATCAAAAGTCGAGCCCTTGGGGTACCATAATCCAAGTGTTGGTGTGTGAGCTAGATATCGAAGAATATGCTTCACAGCCTTATGGTGTGATTCCTTCGGTGTAGCTTGAAATCGGGCACACATGCAAACACTAAGCATAATATCTGGCTTAGATGCATATAAGTACAATAAGGAACCAATCATGGAGCGGTATACCTTTTGATCGAAGTCAATTCCATTTTCATCAGTGCACAGATGGCCATTTGTGGGCATAGGGATTTTGACGCCTTTGCAATCTTGCATGCCGAATTTCCTCAGTACATCCTTGAGGTATTTCTCCTGAGATATGAATATGCCATTGCGTTGTTGACGAATTTGAAGACCTAAGAAGAATTTCAATTCTCCCATCATAGACATTTGATATTCTTCACTCATCATATAGGCAAATTCATCACTATAACGTTGGTCAGTACAGCCAAAGATAATATCATCAACATATATTTGGCACACAAACAATTCACCATCATAAGATTTAGTGAAAAGAGTAGGGTCGAGTGAACCGGGTTTGAAGCCTTTCTTCAAGAGGAATTCCTTCAAAGTATCATACCACGCCTGAGGGGCCTGCTTGAGGCCATAGAGGGCCTTATTGAGTCTGAAGACTTCGTCAGGATGCTTTGGATCTTCAAAACCTGGGGGTTGAGCAACATATACTTCTTCCTCAAGCTTACCATTGAGGAATGCACTTTTCACATCCATTTGATATAGAGTGATATCATGATGGTTAGCATAAGCAAGTAATATGCAAATAGACTCAAGTCTAGCAACATGTGCAAAAGTTTCATCGAAATCAATTCCTTCAACCTGTGTGCAGCCTTGAGCTACAAGCCATGCCTTATTCCTTACCACAAGGCCATTTTCATCGTGCTTGTTGCGATAGATCCATTTTGTGCCAATGATATTGTGCTTGCAAGGATCTGGATGTTTGACTAGTTCCCAGACGTTGTTGAGCTCGAACTGATGTAATTCTTCTTGCATGGCCTGAATCCACTCAGGCTCCAGAAATGCTTCATCTACCTTAGTGGGCTCTGTGATAGAGACAAAAGCATAGTGCCCACAAAAGTTAGATAAATGTGAAGCTTTTGAGCGTGTGAGAGGACCTGGCGCTTTAATATCATTGATGATCTTTTCAACTTGCACTTCTTTTGCAACGCGAGGATGAGCTGGTTGTCGTTGAGGAATTTGATCAGCATTTTCTTCAGCACCATTTTCTTCAGTATTTTCTTCAGGTGCATTAGCTCGACGTTCTTCATGTTCCCGAATGAATTCTTTAGCAGATTCTTTGGTAGGAATGACATCCTTAGTAGCCTTGAACATGATAGTTTCCTCAGGTGTTGGTTCATCTATCATAGAAGGTAGGTGCTCTCTTTGCGAGCCATTAGTTTCATCGAACCACACATCTACAGTTTAAACAACCTTGTGAATAACATTGTTGAAAACTCTATAGGTGTGCGAGTCCTTTCCGTAACCAAGCATAAAACCTTCATGTGCTTTTGGTGCAAATTTTGAGTTGTGATGAGGATCTCTAATCCAACATTTAGCACCGAAGACTCTTACATTGGGTTTCTTATCAGGTGTGCGAGCCATTAGTTACTATTGAGGAATTTGTGAAGATATACTCTGTTGATGATGTGGCACGCAGTATCAATTGCCTCAATCTAGAAACGACGAGGCATTTTGTATTCATCAAGCATAGTGCGAGCCATCTCAGCAAGAGTCCTATTCTTGTGCTCCACGACGCCATTCCGCTGAGGAGTATAAGGAGCAGATAACTCATGAGTAATACCAAGTTCATCAAGATAGTCATCAAGACCATAATTCTTGAACTCAGTTCCATTGTCGCTTCTGATGTGCTTGATCTTCACACCAAAGTTGGTTGAAGCCCTCGAGGAAAATCGTTTGAAGACTTCCTGCACTTCATGTTTGTAAGTAACAATGTGTACCCATGTGTATCGAGAGTAATCATCAACAATAACAAAGCCATAGAGAGATGCATCATTTGAGACTGCAGAATAATGGTTAGGACCGAAGAGATCCATGTGAAGCAATTCAAATGGACGAGTGGTGGTCATGATAGTCTTCGCTGGATGCTTAGCCTTTGTCATCTTCCCAGCTTCACAGGCTCCGCATAAGTGATCCTTGAGGAATTTGACATTCTCGATGCCAATGACATGCTTCTTCTTTGCTAGTGTGTGCAAATTCCTCATGCCTGCATGACCAATCGTCGATGCCAGAGCCAGCCTTCTGAAGCTTTTGCAAGTAGGCACACGGCTGGATGTTGTCCTGTAGAGAAATCAACAATATACAGGTCTCCTCTCCTAAAGCCTTCGAAGACTTTGGAATTGTCAGCTTCCATAATCATAACACAACGGTACTTGCCAAAGACAACAACCATATCAAGATCGCAAAGCATTGAGACAGACATGAGGTTGTATCCTAAGGACTCGACAAGCATGACTTTGTCCATGTGTCGATCCTTTGTGATCGCAACCTTACCTAGACCCAATACCTGACTTTTTCCTTTGTCAGCGAATATGATATGCTTGAGATGCGATGGTGATAAGGGAGCATCCATCAATAGATTCTTGTCACCAGTCATGTGATTTGTACATCCACTATCGAGGACCCACTCAGTGGCTTTGGGTTGATCATCCTGCAGATGAATTAGTGCAACTTACAAATTCATATACTTCAGTGAAGAATATGACATCAATTCATCAGATGAATTTCATCAAGCAACAGAACAGATAAAGCGGTATGAGGACTTGAGAAATGAAAGTTCATTTCTTCATGATTAGCCTCCATCCTTTCAGGCACACTCAGGTCTCCAGCAAATTCTTTAGATGATTACATACGTCTGGAGACCTGACCCTGCAGAAGAGATTAGTTCGTTTTCTTCACCACCCACATCTAATGGGGTGGCAAAGAGTTCATCATTCTGTGAGCTTCATACGAGAAAGGTGGCATAGAATCAAGTCCATTTCGTTTCACATAAGAGGAGTTAGGATAAGCATATGAATAAGCAGAGAAATTCTTCGAGGACTTATGAACATAATGATTAGAAGAATACTTCTCATATTCATAGCCCTTGGCTCTTCCCTACGAAACAGAGTAGTTAGCACGATGATATTCATATGAGGAGTTTGATCCTCTTGAGGAATTTGGTCCATATGAAGAATTTGATCTGGGGTTCCTATTCTTCACAGGTGGTGTCCTGAGGACATTCACTTGAAGACTTTCAAGGCACTTTTTGGGAACCCAGATTTTCTTCATAGGAGGACCGTTTCTGCAGTTAGTGCCAACATATCTAGCAAATACTTCACCATTATGATTTTTGAACAATTTATAATTGGAGTCAAATGACTCATCATCAGAACAAGGAGATCCACATGCAAAGCCAGCTAAGTTGGATGGATCAACCGGAGGTCCCTTTGCAGCAACCCATGAGGTTTTGGGGTACTGCTCAGGCTTCCAATATGTACCATCAGCATTGAGTTTCCTCTCAAAGGCAATACCCTCTTTCCTAGGGTTCCTGTTGAGGATCTGCTTTTTAAACACATCACAAAGAGTCTGATGCCCTTTGAGGCTTTTGTACATGTCAGTCATGTACAATTCCTTCAGCCCTGCATCGTCAGTGATACTAGCAATGTCCTCAGATGAGGAATTAGTGATAGCAGAGACAGGTGAAGAATTTGAAACATTAGCAGCATTTGAACATTCAGGTGAAGAGTTAGCAGATTCACGTTCAATGCACTTCAAGCATGGATGAACAAATTCTTCCTGAGAAGCGCTGATTTGTTGAGCAAGTAATGAATCATGCTCCTTCTGAAGATCTTCATAACTCACTCTTAGCTTTTCAAGATCTTGCTTTCTTTGAAGAAATTCATATGAAAGCTTCTCATGATCAGATAAGAGAGTGTTATGATGACCTTGAAGGTTGTCAAACCTAGACTGAAGTCTCTGAAGATTTTCAGTCATGGTTTTAGTGCGATCCATTTCTTCACCCAACATATCATCACTTTTGTCTGGCATGTTTTGAACCTTTTCAAAAGCCTTTTGTTGTTTTACATCAATCTTAGCGAGTTTGGAGTAGCTGGGTTTGAGGTTTTCATCAGATTCATTCTCACTTGATTCAGAGGAGGGGTATTTGAGTACCTTGGCACCTTTTGCCATGAAGCAATAGGTGGGAGCGTAGTCATCATTATTTCCATCAGCCTTGTTGGTGAAGCCTTTTTCTTCAGAGTTGAAGATGGAATTGCTGACGAAAGCAGTAGCGAGAGCCAGGCTTGCCACACCAGACTCAGACTCCTCAGATGCCTCCTCTTCCTCATGTTCCTCAGATTCAGCCTCAGAGTCCATTTCCTTGCCAATGAACGCCCGAGCCTTCTTCGATCTGCTCTTCTTGTAAGATGAAGACTTCGAGGATTTTGATGATGAAGATTTTGAGGATTTCTTGTTTTTCTTTGCATCATTAGAACTATAATCCTTGTATTTCTTCTTCTTTGATTCCTTTTCCCACTGAGGAAAATCTTGAATATAGTGTCCAAGTTTCTTGCATTTGTGACAAAGCCTCTTCTTGTAGTCACTGGATGAGGAATCATTGCTCCTTGAGGATTTTCCAAAGCGACCACATTTTGAGAACTTTTGGAATTTCTTCACGAGCAGTGCTAGCTCATGGCTCAGTTCTTCAGGATCACCAAGGCTGCTACCAGAATCTTCATCTTCAGATTCAGACACTGCCTTGGCCTTCAGGGCACGTGATCTGCCATAGCTCAAACCATAGAGATCTCTCTTCTCAGCAAGCTGTAACTCATGAGTATTTAGCCTCCCGAGGATATCAGCGGGATCAAGTGACTTGTAATCAGCATGTTCTTGTATCATCAATGCCAGAGTATCAAATGAGGATCAAGCGATCTCAGCAATTTCTTCACCACCTCATGGTCGGTGATGTCAGTGGCACCAAGTGCTTGAAGCTCATTTGAGATGTCAGTGAGGCGATCAAAGGTTTGCTGAACATTTTCATTGTCGAGTCTTTTGAAGCGGTTGAAGAGATTGTGAAGAACATCAACTCGAGAGTCACGTTGTGTTGAGACTCCTTCATTGACTTTGGACAGCCTATCCCAGATAAGCTTAGCAGTTTCCAAAGCACTCACTCTTCCATACTGTCCTTTGCTCAGATGGCCACATATGATATTCTTTGCTTGAGAGTCGAGTTGCTTGAATCTCTTCACATCAGCAGCATTTAGAGAAGGTGTGACTGAGGGAGCACCATTTTCCACAACATACCAGAGATCATTATCAATTGCCTCAAGATGCATTCACATCTTATTTTTCCAGTAGGGGTAGTCCATCCCATCGAAGGTAGGACACCCAGCAGAGACCTTGGTCATACCTATGGTCAACATAACTAAAACTCCAGCGGTTAAACCAAAATCACACAGAACAAGGGAGTATCTTGCTCTGATACCAATTGAAAGTGCGTTATATCGACTAGAGGGGGTGAATAGGCGATTTTATGAATTCTTCACTGAGGAATTTGCAGGTGAGGAAATTCCTTAGCGAAGAACTACTAGAAGTGGAATAGGTACTCAAAAGTAAACATAACATAACACAAGCATAGTCATCATGATCAAATGAAGACAAGCACAGAGTACAGAAAGCTTAAACACAGGATAACATAGGATAAAGACAAATAGACTAAAGAAATTGAACCGAGGAAATTGAGAAAGTCTTTAGTCAAAGTCTTCAAACATAGATACGAACAAGCACTCAACACAGTTATGAGGAAATGAAAGAGTTCAGGAAATAGAACGAGCGAGCTTGGTGAAGACAATGATTTGGTAGACCAGTTCCAACTGTTGCCTCAGTTGTACGTCTGGTTGGAGCGGCTAGGTATTTAAACATGAGGACACACAGTCCTCACCGTATCCTCCTTGAGCTAAGGTCACACATACCTCACCCAATCACTCGTGGCAAGTCTTTAGGTGACTTCCAAACCTTCACAAACTTGGTCACTCCGTGATCCACAATTCCTCTTGGATGCTCTAGACCTTGATGCCTAACCGTCTAGAAGAAGCACAGTCTTCAAAGGTAATAAGCGTCAGATCCACGCAGGATGAATCTCTTTAGTGATGCTCAATCACTTTGGGTTTGTAGGTGTTTGGGTTTGGGTTTTCCTCACTTGTTGATTTTCGCTCAAAGTCCTCGGAGGATGGGATGCTCTCAAATGACAAGTGTCAGTTTCTCTCGGAGCAGCCAACCAGCTAGTGGTTGTAGGGGGCGGCTATTTATAGCCTAGGGAGCAGCCCGACATGATAAGACATAAATGCCCTTCAATGATATGACCGTTAGGTGGGTAGATATTTTGGGACAACTGGCGCATAGCAGAACAACGGTCGGAAATTTGAGTATCAAATTCCTCAGGGCTATCACGTTCCTCACTGTGTAGGCAATCCGCACTGGCGAATTCCTAACTCCTCAGTCAGAGCAAATTCCTCAGAGACCAGAAGAACTCCGTCTCTTTCACTGAAGAATATGACAGAACTGTATAAGATTTCCAATGGCTTCACTCGAAGGGATTGGTAGGTGTAGGATTTTGAGTTGAGCATCACATGGAAATTTTTCCTTAGTATTTCATCGACCCCCTTTAACAGTACGGTGTTTCCTATGACTCAAGAAAGAGAAAATGAAACATTGAAAAAAAGTCTTCACGCTTCATGATCCTCGAATGAATGCCAAGTCTTCAAGGTCACACCAATTTCTTCACTTTCAAAGTCTTCAGAAAGCCTTCAGAAATTCAAAGTCTTCAGTCAAAGAACTTTATTTTTAGGGGTCGACTTTCTCTTTAAATATCAAACTCGTCATAGACTTATAGTCCTGTGTACACTCATAAACACATTAATCCCTTAACCTATAAGTCTTCAATACACAAAAATCACTATGGGGCACTAGATAAACTTACATGATGGGCTTCCTCAAATTTCCCTAGGTCTTCATGAGCAAGCAAGTTGGATGCACACCCACTTAGTTTCTTTTTGAGCTTTCATAAACTTATAACTCTAGTGCAACCGTTGCATGGCAATCCCTACTCACTCACATTGATATCTATTAATGGGCATCTCCATAGCCCATTGATACGCCTAGTTGATGTGAGACTATCTCCTTCTTTTTCTCTTCTCCACAACTACTGCCTATTCCACCTATAGTGCTATGTCCATGGCTCATGCTCATGTATTGCGTGAAAGTTGAAAAAGTTTGAGAACATCAAAAGTATGAAACAATTGCTTGGCTTGTCATCAAGGGTGTGACTGATTTAAATATTTTGCGTGATGAAGATGGAGCATAGCCATACTATATGATTTTGTAGGGATAAGTGCTACCTCTTGAGCACTGTGTTGGTTTTCCCTTGAAGAGGAAAGGGTGATGCAGCAAAGCAGCGTAAGTATTTCCCTCGGTTTTTGAGAACCAAGGTATCAATCCAGTAGGAGGCCACGCACGAGTCCCTCGCACCTACACAAACAAATAAAATCCTCACAACCAACGCAATAAAGGGGTTGTCAATCCCTTCACGGTTACTTACAAAAGTGAGATCTAATAGATATGATAAGATAATATTTTTTGTATTTTTATGATAAAGATGCAAAGTAAAGAAAGCAAAATAAACAGAAAAGGAAATAGCTTTTTACGGAAGATTAATATGATGGAAAATAGACCCGGGGGCCATAGGTTTCACTAGTGGCTTCTCTCGAGAACATAAGTATTACGGTGGGTAAAAAAATTACTGTTGAGCAATTGACAGAATTGAGCATAGTTATGAGAATATCTAGGCATGATCATGTATATATGCATCACATCCGAGACAAGTAGACCGACTCCTGCCTGCATCTACTACTATTACTCCACACATCGACCGCTATCCAGCATGCATCTAGAGTATTAGGTTCAAGATGACATGATGTAGAGGGATAAACTCATGCAACATGAAACAAACCCCATCTTGTTATTGTCGATGGCAACAATACAATACGTGCCTTGCTGCCCCTACTGTCATTGGGAAAGGACCCTGCAAGATTGAACCCAAAGCTAAGCACTTCTCCCATTGCAAGCAAGATCAATCTAGTAGGCCAAACCAAACTAATAATTTGAAGAGACTTGCAAAGATAACCAATCATACATAAAAGAATTCAGAAAAGATTCAAATATTGTTCATAGATAAACTTGATCATAAACCCACAATTCATCAGTCTCAACAAACACACCACAAAAGAAGATTACATCGAATAGATCACCACAAGAGAGGGGGAGAACTTTGTATTGAGATCCAAAAAGAGAGAAGAAGCCATCTAGCTAATAACTATCACTAGTAGAAAAAGGGTCAAATGTGAAGCACATTAGTGCCGGTTTGAATTTGAGCCGGCACTAATGTGTCCATTAGTGCCGGTTCCAACGGCTAGGCGGGCGGACATCATTAGTACCGGTTCGTGGTGAACCTTTAGCACCGGTTCGTGCCACGAACCGGTACTAAAGTGAGTGGTGGCAGGATGTTGTCAGTCCAGGGCCCCTCCAGCACCTTTAGTACCGGGTCATATCACGAACCGGTACTAAAGGTCGTCCTACATAGACCCTTCGTCCACCCGAGCTCGCTCTGTTCTTCCCCTTTCCCCTCTCCTCTCTGTTCTTTTCCCTCTTCCTCTCAAGCTCATCACACATTTTGCCCAAAATTTGTCAAGATTTGAAGGCCCCCATCCATTCAAATGATCACAAAGGTTAGTAACTTTGTCCTTTCATCTCTCATTGCTAGATTAGCTCGTGCAATGCTTTATATAGTGATTGATTTTTGAGTTTAATAATTTGGGAGGAATTATATATATGTGCTAGTATTTGATTTCTATGCAATTTGAGGTCAAAAATAACACTTAGTTTGCATATGTAGGTGTATTTTACTTAGTGCCTTCTAAATCTCCGTCGTAACCACCGTCGATCGCCCGCAATGTCCCATCGCCGGCACCACCTTGTGGTGAGCCTCTTGTTCATGAAGTTTTATATAAAAAATTGATGTTTGTGTGATTTGGATATATAGTTACTCGTATAATTATCTTACCCATACGTTGTTTGTTATACATAGTGCCATGGTTTTGATATCCGTCCCCGTCGGCCCTCGTCCGGGTTATGATTCGGATGTGGTATATTCTCTTTTAAAACTATTCGTTGCATTTTGTGTTTATGACAAATTATGCCCATCAAGTTGACATAGATATTTGTATGTAGGAGGTAGTTGAACCGGAAATTCCAACCGACCCTATTGTCGAGAGGTTAAATTTAGTTGAAAGAGAAAACGAGGATTTTAAGGAAAAATTGAAAAGAATTGAGGGGCAGAAGATGGAATTGGAGTTACATGTTGCCGATGTCGTTGATGATCACAAGATTAAGATGGAGAAAATGTGCTTGAAGATTAGAAAGATTAGAAAATATGCCATTTATAGTGAGGCTTGGTATCATTATATTGTTGGATCAATTGTTACCTTAGTTGCGATGTTGATCGCATTTGTTGTTGCATTTAAATTCTTTAGCTAGAGAGTTATTTGTTTGTTGCATTTAAGTGTTGTATGATCTTTATGTATGAACTTTATGTATTGTATTAATTTGGTGTTTTCGGTGCTGTGTATTGAAGATGAGCCGGCAATGGATGTACGATGACCGATGCTCTCCTGAGTTCATTAATGGCGTGCGTACTTTTCTGCTTGCAGCTGAGGCAAACAAGTAGGCGGATGGTTTTATGGCTTGTCCATGTGCTGGCTGTAAGAATGGTCACAATTACTCTACGTCAAGAACCATTCACGTCCACCTGTTTGAGTCCGGTTTCATGCCCCACTATAATGTTTGGACCAAGCATGGAGAAAGAGGATTTATGATGGAAGACAATGAAGAAGAAGAGGATGACGCCAGCTATCCTGGCCATGGGTTCCCTTAATACGATGATACAACAATGAGGGAAGAAGCTGAGCTGGTAATGCGGGAAGAAGCTGAGCCGGCAATGCGGGAAGAAGCTGAAGAAGAGGAATCGGATGAGCCCGTTGATGATCTAGGTCAGGCCATTGCCGATGCAAAGAGAAACTACGCAAGTGATTTGGAGAAGAAGAAGTTGCAGCACATGTTAGAGGATCACAAAAAATTGTTGTACCGGAATTGCGTAGGTGACAAGAAAAAGTTGGGCACCACACTGGAATTGCTACAATGGAACACAGAGAATGGTGTATCTGACAAGGGATTTGGAAAGTTGCTGGTAATGATAAAGAATATGCTTCCAAAGGACAACGAATTGCCCGAGAGTACGTACGAAGCAAAGAAGGTTGTCTGCCCTCTAGGGTTAGAGGTGTAGAAGATACATGCGTGCCCTAATGATTGCACCCTCTACTGCGGTGAGTATGAGGATTTGAACGCTTGCCCAGTATGCGGTGCATTGCGCTATAAGATCAGCCGCGATGACCCTGGTGATGTCAAGGGCGAGCGCCCCAGGAAGAAGATTCCTGCCAAGGTGATGTGGTATGCTCCTATAATACCACGGTTGAAACGTTTGTTCCAAAACAAAGAGCATGCCAAGGCGATGCGATGGCACAGAGAAGACCATAAGAAAGACGGAAAGTTGAGAGTACCCGCTAACGGGTCAGAGTGGAGAAAAATCGAAAGAAAGTACGGCAAGGAGTTTGCAGATGACGCAAGGAACGTATGGTTTCGTCTAAGCGCAGATGGCATTAATCCTTTTGGGGAGCAGAGCAACAACCATAGCACCTAGCCTGTGACTCTATGTTTGTATAACCTTCCTCCTTGGTTGTGCATGAAGCGGAAGTTCATTATGATGCCAGTGCTCATCCAAGGCCCTAAGCAACCCGACAACGACATTGATGTGTACCTAAGGCCATTAGTTGAAGAACTCTTACAACTGTGGAATGGAACAGGTGTACGCGCGTGGGATTAGCACATGGGGGAAGAATTTGACCTAAAGGCGTTGTTGTTCGTGACCATCAATGATTGGCCTTCTCTCAGTAACCTTTTAGGACAGACAAACAAGGGATACCGCGCATGCATGCACTATTTGGACGATACGACAGTATATATTTGGCTAATTGTAAGAAGAATGTGTACCTGGGACATCGTCGATTTCTTCCGAGCAGGCATCCCGTAAGAAAGAAAGGCAAGCATTTCAAAGGTGAGGCGGATCACCGGACGAAGCCCCGCCACCGTACTGGTGCTGATGTACATGATATGGTGAAGGATTTGAAGGTGGTCTTTGGAAAGGGTCCTGGTGGACAACCTGTTCCGAATGACGCTGACGGACGCGCACCCATGTGGAAGAAGAAATCTATATTTTGGGACCTACCTTATTGGAAAGACCTAGAGGTCTGCTCCGTAATCGACGTGATGCACGTGACGAAGAATCTTTGTGTGACCCTGCTTGGCTTCTTGGGCTGTATGGGAAGACAAAAGATACACCTGAGGCATGGGAGGACCAGCAACGTATGCACGGAAAATACGACATACATCAGGGTCATGCAAGCTACACTCTTACCAAAGAAGAGAAGGAAATCTTCTTTGAATGCCTGCTCCGTATTAATGTACCGTCTGGCTTCTCATCGAATATAAAGGGAATAATAAACATGGCAGAGAAAAAGTTCCAGAACCTAAAGTCTCATGACTACCACGTGATTATGACGCAACTGCTTCCGGTTGCATTGAGGGGGCTTCTACCAGAAAATGTTCGATTAGCCATTGTGAAGCTATGTGCATTCCTCAATGCAATCTCTTAGAAGGTAATCGATCCAGAAATCATACCAAGGTTAGAGAATGATTTGGTGCAATGTCTTGTCAGTTTCGAGTTGGTGTTCCCACCATCCTTCTTCGACATCATGACGCACGTCCTAGTTCACCTATGCGAAGAGATTAACGTTTTGGGTCCTGTATTTCTACACAATATGTTCCCCTTTGAGAGGTTCATGGGAGTCTTAAAGAAATATGTTCATAACCGTGCTAGGCCAGAAGGAAGCATCTCCAAGGACCATGAAACTGAGGAGGTCATTGAGTTTTGTATTGACTTTATTCCTGACCTTAAGCCGATTGGTGTTCCTGAATCGTGGCATAAGGGCAGACTGGATGGAAAAGGCACGCTAGGAGGGGAACAAATAATATGTATGGACGGACATTCTCTCACTGAAGCACACTACACAGTTCTACAGAATTCCGCCTTGGTAGCTCCGTATATGGATGAACACAAGAATTTGCTACGCTCCAAACACTCGGAGAGGTCTGATCACTGGATTACACGTGAACAAACCAGGAGTTTCGCCAGCTGGTTGCAGACACGTACCATGCATGACGCCTCTATTGAAGATGACCTGTACTTGCTGTCCCAGTTACCATCTTCGAATATAATGACTTTCAAAGGGTACGAGATAAATGGTAATACATTTTACACGATCGCCCAAGATAAGAAGAGCACCAACCAAAACAGTGGTGCCCACTTTGATGCAGAAACCAAGACAAGAAAGGAAACATATTATGGTTATATACAGGACATATGGGAACTTGACTATCAACGTGGTTTGAAGGTCCCTTTGTTTCAGTGCAAATGGGTCAATATGACACGAGGCGGGGTAACGGAAGATCCGCAGTATGGAATGACAACAGTGGATCTCAACAATCTTGCGTATGCAGACGAACCATTCGTCCTAGCCAATGATGTGGCACAGGTTTTCTATGTGAAGGACATGTCTACCAAGCCGAGAAAAAGAAAAGATAAGGAAGCGAATGCATCGTACGATGAGCCAAAGCGGCACATAGTTCTTTCCTGGAAGAGAAACATCGTGGGAGTGGATGACAAGACAAACATGTCAGGAGATTATGAAAATTTTGATGAAATTGCTCCATTCACAGTGAATATTGACCCGAGCATCTAGTTAAATGATGAAGATTTTCCATGGCTACGGCGCAAAGGGACACACGCGAAGAAAAAGTTTCACACCCAAAGATCTGGGATGTCATCGGCTTCACTATCATCACTTTCTTCTGTGTTTCACACCCAGGAGGGAATCTCTGTAATAGTTAGGGTAGCTAGTTATGTGTTTTGGCATTTGAAACGTGAAGAAATTTTATGTGCAAGCAAATTCTTTCATGCATTTACTGATTTTTTCAGCTAAATGACCCTGAAATTGAAAAGCATTTCAAATGAACTCAGAAAAGGTTGAAAGTTGGCATGGTATCATAATTTCACCCACATAGCATGTGCAAAAAAGTAGAGAGGGTTACCGCAAAAACTGGATGCACTTCGTGTACAAAATGGACAATCTCTTTCGAAGTATCAGGGGTTCGGACGAAAACTCATCCGTTACAAAGGCATTTCATTTTTTAAATAACCTAAGCATTACCAAATTGAATATAATGGTAAAACACACTAATATTAAACATAAGAAAAAAAGAATCACTAAAAAATCTATTTTCAAAGTTAAGTTATTCACAAACTAGTGATTCACACAAATTTCAAATAATTCAAAATTTAAACTATTCAAATTTGTAAACTATCGGTACTAACAGAAAGTTTGTAGTTTTTTGTACCTAAAGCAAAAATATTCACAAAGAAACTCTAAATACAGCAAAAAAACAACTCAAAAAAAATAAAAAAAAATAAATAAAGCAAAAAAATAAGAAAAAAAGCCCACCTACTGCGCCATAGCGGCATGCATACGACTAGAAACCCAACCTGTAGTTGGGCCAGGATGCAGGCCCGCAAAGGCCCAGTAGGCCCATAGGCAGCACAGAACATTTAGGCCTAGTAGGCCTGCTTTGAAGAGGAGCTCGAGGGAGCTACCACACTGGGGCTTATAAACCAGTGCGGACGCCCCTCGGCTAGCGAGGTGGGACTAAACATGACGCACCGCACCTGCGCCAGTGCACCCCCTTTAGTACCAGGTGGTGGCTCAAACCGGTACTAAAGGGGGGGTCTTTAGTACCGGTTGGAGCCACCACCCGGTACTAAAGGGGTGCTGTTCCCGCCGCTTGGCCTGGCCAAAACAGACCTTTAGTACTGGTTGGTGGCTCCAACCGGTACTAAAGGTTGTTCTATATAAGAAAACACTTCAAAAAAAGTTGTCAGTTTCTCATCTCTCCCTCTGCTTCTTTCTCCTCTGCCCCGTCGCCGCCGCCCCTCGTCGCCGCCCCCGTCGCCGTCCCCATCGCCGTCCGTCCCCGTCCCCGTCCACGTCGTCCCCGTCGCCGCGCCGCGCCCCGTCCTCCCGTCGTCCCCGCCCGGCCCGTCCCCATCCCCATCGTCGCCGCCCCGTCCCCGTCGCCGTCGCTGTCTCCGTCTCCGTCCTCGTCCCCGTCGCCGCCCTCCCCCCCCCCCGTCATCGCGCCTCGCCGGTGAGCTCCTGCCTGACCGCCATGTGCCACACACACACACACACACACACATTGTTATAGAAATATTAGCAATCTTTCTGTTTTTTAGTTATAGGATTATTAGAAATGTTAGTTATATAGAAGTGTTTTTTAGTTATAGAAATATTAGGAATGTTAGTTATATAGAAATGTTAGTTATATAGAAATATTAGAAATTTTAGTTATATAGAAATGTTAGTTATATTAGAAATGTTAGTTATATAGAAATGTTAGTTAAATATAAATGTTTTTTAGTTATAGAAATATTAGAAATGTTAGTTTTAGTTATAAAATTTAGAATTTGCATATATGAAATCACAATCCATCATTTAAAAAATGTTACTTTACTTTTGCGGCATATAGTATTTGTTGTCGACGATGCCCGGCCCGCATCCTTGCCGTCGACCCGTTCGCGACGACATCCTGCTTCAGAGGACCCATGTCTGGGACTGGGCTATGCCAGGCTGGCACTAGGAGGTGCTACCTTCAGGGGCGCGACGCTTGGTGAGGAACCCAGCCCCGGGTCCCGTCGTCGACCCTCATCTCCTTTGGTGGCGTTAGCGTGGGCCACTTTCGGTGCGGAGGGAGCCGGCCCCGCCGGAGGTGGTACGTCGCCATGTCAGAGAGGAGGACGAGCACGTCCATCGCTACATGGCTGCTATGGACGTCAGGTTCTCCAATACCTGGCAGGTTCTTTGGGGAGATCACCCAAGCTATGATCCAGTGATGGTTCCTTCACTTTGGTTGTCCACCGCCTAGATTACTCTCTAGTATTTGATCTTTATTAGCTAGCTAGCTAGCTAGTGATGTATTCGATATATAATATTCAAGATGATTTATTCGAGATTATATATATTATTTGAGACGATGTATTCGAGATTATATCTATTATTCGAGAAGACGTATTCGAGATTATATTCGATGATGCTTATTATGTACTATGATTGATTCAGTTTTTCCCTATTAATTGATTGCATCCACGCATTGTAATTTGAATATATTTCTTTTGGATTAGTTAAATAAAACCTATGGAGGACAATACCGGCAGAGAGGGAGAAGAGGCCCTGTTCAATATCATACGCAATCCTCGCGGGTGTAACATCCGAAATTTTCAATTTGGAATGTTATACACTAGATCATCATTGCATATCATAATTTTTGCATTTCGGTTGATCCTAGAAATTTCACACAACTCAAGGACCCTCGGAGAGAGTTGGGGATTTCGTTATTTTCATATTTGAGTTGCCTCAAATTTTGAAAATAGGTTCATTTGATTTTATTTATTTTATCTTTAATTATTTCTATTATAAAAATTATGAGAGAGGGAATAAAATGACTTTCCCAAAATAAAGAAATATTGAGGATTTAATAAAAAAAACAAATAAGATTTTATTAGGTTTTATTTGCTATTTTATTTGAATTTAGGAAAAATGTGCATTTTTTAAAATTGCATTTAGGCCCCAAATAAATGTTCATCCTGTGCGGCTTGATTTTAGAAGCCGGGGAAAATTTATTTCAGGATTTTTGGAGTCCGTTTAGTAGTCCTTTTGTTTTTTTTCTGAGCGTAACTATTTATAAAAAATGCACAACCGACCTACGGGCCGTGTCCGACCCGGACACTAAGGCCCGTCCGGCTTTAAAAGCCGAGGAGGCCCAGCCGGAAGCCCCCCCAAACCCTAGCCGCGCCGCCGCCTTCGCCGCCGCCGCCGCCGCCCGCGCCGCCGCCGCCTTCGCCCCGCGCCGCCGCCGCCGCTGCCACCGCCCGCCGCCGGAGCCGCCGCCGCCGGACCCGCCGCCCGAGGTTTACCTCGATCCCGCCGCCGTTTTTTTAGAAAAACCATTCGGTTTTCCGACGGTTTTGTTCATTTTTTTGTTTTGGTTTTTTTAAATAGATCAGTTTTCCGGTTTATTTAAATAGGGAGCGTTCGCCCGTTTGTTCGTTTTAACGAACGTTCGTCGTTTTTCTTTTTCTCGGATTAAATCCGCAATTTTTCTGATCGCGATTTCTGATCCAATTTTCGTTTTAGTATAACTTTTCGCTCGTTTATCGGAATCAGTCGATTCAAGCGCCTGGAGTTTCGTCTCGAAACCCTCTTTCCGTTTAACCAACTTAAACAAGTTTTTGCCACTGTAAAAATTGCCTTAGATTCAGAATAGTAAATGAAGCCTATTTCTTTTGCCGTTTGTCTTTCGTTGCTTCGTTCGATTTGATTCTTTTGCCAACCGGAGTTCTTAAATTGAACTTTCTGGTTAGATCTCTGATTTGAGTTTTACCTGTGCATTAGTCGAGTACTTATTGTATGCTTGTTTATTTGCGATAGAGTACCCGGAGTGTGCCGCTTGTTACTTCGAATCGCTAGGTTTCCCGGATCAGCATCAAGGCAAGTAACACTTGATCATACCTCCTACTACCCAGTTTTATTGCATTAGATCAATCCTCACACACTGCATGTTCTAGGATCTAATTAAATTGTGGGTTTGGGAAGTAGTTGAGGTAGAACCTATTACCTGTTTATTTTCAAACCTTTGGGAGTTACTCTATGTTTGCTTACTATTGCTATGCTATGCTAGTAGACATGGATTGGGTGAGTGTATCCATGACAGATGTGAGATTGTTAATTAATGGTTTATTTAAGGTGGCAACTTAAACACACATCTGGGTGGATTGAGGCACCTGGGTATTCCAGGATTTGCCTGTTTTCTTTTGGACCGCCACCCAGGCTCAAAGGGATCATGAGATTATTCATGCTAGAAACTTCCGTGTGCAGCCACAAGCTATTGTGGGCTCTAGCATAGTTGACTAAGTCGTGCGAACTCTTAGAGTGGTAGACTAGTAGATGTAGGGGATGTAGGTGGTACGGTCTACCCATCGTAAGGTGCTAGTGCTTCTGAAAGGCTATGTCTCGGTCATCCGTTTCTCAAACACGATGTAGTGCGAGAAATCCAACGGAGGAGATCGAGTCTTGTGGGGAAAAGTGCACAAACCTCTGCAGAGTGTATAAACTAATCATGGTTAGCCGTGTCCCCGGTTATGGACATCTTGAGTATCTAGTACCTGGATTATCATGTGAATCTCAACATGTTACTCTAAAGTTAATTTTGTTGGGATTGAGAATGTTGTCAACCATTCTCAATGTTTAACAACCACCATGATAGTTAAATAAATTTATTCCTTTGCAGTAGGGAAAAATTGGCTTTACGCAAAACTGTAACCATAGAGCTTTCCACCAGCCATATATGCATGTAGTATAGCCTATTATGTTCACTACTCTCCATGTGTTACATTGCCAGCATATTCCATGTTCTGACCCGTTTTCGGGCTGCAACGTTAATGTTGCAGACTTTTCAGACGACGATTAAGGAGTTTTAGGTCATGGTTCTATACTCAGTGATGCCGTTGGAGTTGATGGACTCACTTATCTTCTAAGCCTTCCGCTGTTATCGTTATTAGATGGCCTTAAGCCATATTTATTGTAATAAGTTCTCTTTTGAGACACTCGATGTAATAAGTGTGTGATTGCTACTCTGCTATAAATCCTTCAAGTACTGTGTGGTGTCAGCATTACTGATCCAGGGATGACACTGGAGCACAGAGATTGGACCGTTTGAGGTCTGGTCGCTACAAGATGGTATCAGAGCACACGCTGACTGTAGGACACGACCACTAAGCTAAAGACCTAGATCACTACTCACTCTCTTCTCTTCTGACCTCTCATCTTTTCTACTCTTTTAGGATGGCGGATGCAAGGAACAAGTTCACTCAACCGGATGAAGATACACCCTTTGGACGTCACTTGAAGGAAGTCACTAGATACCTGAACATAGGAGTACCAAGCTTCACCGGAACCTACAACGCCACTCTACCTGAAGAAGAGCGCTGGATGATTCAAGTTCAAGTTCCAGGAAGGACGTTCATGCCAGTCACTGAGCCCATAGAGTTTTCTTTCGATGCACCAACTTGGAATCTAGGAAAGAGCATGGCAGCTCACATCGCCATGGGACGCATTGGAGAAGTCTACCGCAATGATCTCAAGGATACTATCTACCAGATTTGTGGGCGCCGAGATGAGCACTGGGAGATGATCAGCACCAGAAAGGATAGATCCATTGCAGCTTTTATCCAGGAGTTAAACCAGCACATTCGACGTCAGGAGAACCAGATGTGCGCCGACATGATAGACCTGAAGAAGGCAAAGACAAGAATCAAGGAACTGGAGGAAGAACTCAAGGCTACACGTGAAGATTTTGAAGAAGAAATTGAAGTATTAGTGGAAAAGAATGACGATCTGATCAAGAAGATTGGAATATTTATGGGAGGCCCTACACCAGTAGAAGAAGACGAAGAACCCAAGGAGATTTGCCCGGAAGACTACATCATCATCGACGACACCGACTCAGATCCAGATGATAGCGATGATGACTATGTTGATGAAGCTGGAGCAGATATCATGGAGTCTGCAACCGAAGAATATTTCTAGTAGACCACCCCAACAGTAGTAGTAGTCCACCATGTAAATATAGTAGTCCGAGCACTTTTGCGATAGTTAGATCGATTGTATGCCCTTGTTTGATTGATTGAATGAAGTGAATTGTTTGCTTTTGCCTCATGTGCATATGGGTACTGTTTTCTCTTTAGACCCCCCCTCTATTCTTAAATCTCATCTTTTCTAAACCCTCAGATGCCTCCGAGATGTGACCCCGGATTTACCTTTCCACCAGAGCTCACTCAGTTGATCCAACAGCAGAACACATTGATGCAGTTACTAGTCTAGAATCAGAACCAAGGGAACAACAACAACAACCCACCACCACCACCACCTGTTGATCACTTAGCCTGTTTTCTTAGGCTGAATCCGCCGGTGTTTTCCAGTAGCACCGAGCCAATAGTAGCAGATGATTGGCTCCGCAAGACAGCTAGAGAGTTGACCACAGCAGGATGCACGGATGCGGAGAAGGTGAAGTTTGCCGCACATCAGCTTGAAGGACCCGCAGCATCATGGTGGGAAAAATTTCACAGCCACTTTCCTTATCGATACTATCACATGGGACCAGTTTCAGCAGGCTTTTCGTACTGCCCATGTCTCAGCAGGAGCTATGGCCATGAAGAAGTGAGAGTTTTGTAACTTGCGCCAAGGAGGATGGACAGTTGGCTAGTATGTGGAGGACTTTAGTAAATTAGCATGCTATGCCCCAGATGACGTTGCTACGGATACAGCAAATCATGAGAAGTTTCTGGAAGGACTGAATGATGAGTTGAGCATGCATTTGATGGTAGCAACCTTCAACAACTACCAGGAGTTGGTAGATCGTGCTCTTATGATTGAAGGGAAACATCAGCAAATTGAGAATCGCAAGAGGAAGTATGCACAAGGAAAGTACAATTCAGGAGCTCAGCAGAAGCCACGATTTACCCCTAGGCCGGGAGGACATTTTCAGCATACCCATGGAGGAGGAAGCTCGCACAATCACAATGGCCCCAGGAATGGTAATGGGAATGGAGGAAGCAACGGCCAGAACCGCACCAACCCATCAACCCCAGCCAAGAAAGACCTGAGCCAAGTCACTTGTTTTAAGTGCCAGAAGACCGGACATTATGCCAATGAATGTCCTGAATCCCAGAATGGAAATGGCAATGGAAGCTCTGGGAAGAAGCCGAACCCTTTCAACAGGGGACAGGTGAACCACGTTAACGTGGAGGAGGTTGAAGAGCAGCCGGATGCAGTAATCGGTAAGTTTTTGGTTAAGTCATTTACTGCACTCGTTCTTTTCGATACTGGTGCATCGCATTCATACATATCAAGGGGATTTGTGGATAAGTATAAACTGCCAACCCAAGCCCTTAGGTCACCCATGTTAGTAACTTCGCCTGGAGCAGAATATATGGCTAGTCTATGGTGTGATCGGTTACCATTAAGAATTGGTAACTATGTTTTTCCCTCAGACCTAATAGTGTTGGAATCCCAAGGATTGGATGTGATATTAGGCATGGATTGGTTGTCAAAGTATGAAGGGAATATTGAATGTGCTAGTAAGTCAATTTTACTTACCACCCCAGAAGGGAGAAGGATCAAGTATGTATCCCGACATGTGCCAAAGAGGACTCAAGTAAATTGTTTAACCGGAGTTGTGCAGGAGGAAGTACCAGTAGTGAAGGATTTCCCCGAAGTATTTCCAGAAGAGTTGCCAGGCATGCCACCCGATAGAGATATTGAGTTTTTGATTGAGCTTTTGCCAGTCATAGGGCCAATATCAAAGAGACCATATAGGATGCCTGCAAAGGATTTGGTGGAAATTAAGAAGCGGATTAAGGAGTTACTGGATAAAGGATATATTCGCCCTAGTTCATCGCCTTGGGGATCGCCAGTACTTCTAGTAGAGAAGAAGGATGGATCATTAAGGATGGTTGTCGATTATCGAGGATTAAATGAAGTAACCATCAAGAATAAGTACCCACTACCGATGATCAATGATCTGTTTGATCGATTGCAAGGAGCTAAGGTATTTTCCAAGATCGATCAGCGATCAGGATACCACCAGTTGAAGATTCGGGAACAGGATATACCCAAGACGGCTTTTACCACCAGGTATGGGATGTACGAGTATACCGTTATGTCATTTGGTCTGACTAACGCACCTGCATATTTTATGAACATGTTGAACAAGGTGTTTATGGAGTTCTTGGATAAGTTCGTCGTAGTGTTTATTGATGATATCCTGGTTTACTTGAAGAATGAAGAGGAGCATACGGAACATTTGTGTTTGGTTCTTGGAAAGCTCAGAGAACATCAATTATATGCCAAGTTTAGCAAATGTGAGTTTTGGTTGAAGGAAGTTGGATTTCTCGGACACGTTATATCCAGAGAAGGTATAGCAGTAGACCCCACTAAAGTTTATACCGTGACCAAGTGGGAAGCACCAACCATTGTGGAAGAGATCCGGAGTTTTCATGGACTCGCAAGATACTACCGGAGGTTTATTGAGAATTTCTCAAAGATTGCGAAGCCTATGACGGAGTTGTTGAAGAAGGATACCAAGTTCATATGGACGGAGGAATGTGAGGCTAGTTTTCAGGAGTTGAAGAAACGTTTGGTTACCTCACCCGTGTTGATTTTACCGGATCAGACCAAGGATTATGAGGTGTATTGCGACGCTTCACGTCGAGGACTTGGAGCAGTGCTTATGCAGGAAGGCAGAGTTGTTTCATATGCCTCACGACAGCTTAAGCCTCATGAGTTGAATTATGCTACGCATGATTTGGAGTTAGTAGCCGTAGTGCATGCATTGAAGACTTGGAGACATTTTCTGATTGGAAACCATTGCGAGGTGTACACGGATCACAAGAGTTTGAAGTATATTTTCACACAGAAGGAGTTGAACCTCAGACAAAGGAGATGGTTGGAGCTCATCAAGGATTATGATATGAAATTGCATTATAATCCCGGAAAGGCTAACATAGTAGCTGACGCATTAAGCCGTAAGAGCCATGTCAACACCCTAACGACGGGAGATTTACCAGGGGAGTTAGCCGAAAATCTATGAGAGCTATGTTTGGAAATAGTTCCAAGAGGCTATGTAGCAGCATTGGAGATTCAGTCTACTTTGATGGATAAGATTAGAAAAGCTCAAAGGACTGACAAGGAAATTGCTTCTATTAAGGAGAAAATGAGCAAAGGAAAAGCTAAGGGATTTCGTGAGGATGAGCACGATATCTTATGGTTTGAAGATCGTGTCTATGTACCAAATGATCCGGAGATTAGGAAGCTAATTTTGCAAGAGGCCCATGACTCACCATACTCGATTCACCCAGGAAATACCAAGATGTATTTGGATTTGAAGGATATTTTCTGGTGGACCGGAATGAAGAAGGATATTGCGGAATATGTAGCAGTTTGTGATGTATGTCAGAGAGTGAAGGCAGAGCATCAGAAGCCAGCAGGATTGCTACAACCATTGCCGATACCCGAATGGAAGTGGGATAAGCTAGGCATGGATTTTATTACAGGATTGCCCAGAACACGTTCAGGCTATGACTCGATATGGGTTGTAGTCGATCGTTTGACAAAGGTAGCTCATTTCATTCCAGTGAAGACTACCTATACCAGTGCAAAGTTGGCAAAGATATACATGACCAGGATCGTATGTCTGCATGGAGTTCCAAGGAGCATTGTATCAGATAGAGGAACCCAGTTTACCTCAAAGTTCTGGAATCAGTTGCATGAGACTTTGGGAACCAGACTGGAGTTTAGCACAGCTTTCCACCCGCAGACAGATGGACAGACCGAGAGAGTCAATCAGATTTTGGAGGATATGCTAAGAGCTTGTGCGCTAGATTATGGATCTAGTTGGGATGAGAATTTGCCATATGCAGAGTTCTCTTACAACAACAGCTATCAAACCAGTTTGAAGATGGCCCCTTTCGAAGCCTTGTACGGAAGGAGGTGCAGGACCCCATTGTCTTGGGATGAAGTTGGAGATCGCCAGTTGTTTGGACCGGATCTGATAAAGGAGTCTGAACAGAAAGTGAAATTGATTCGCGATAGGCTGAAGGTAGCTCAGTCCAGGCAGAAGAGTTATGCAGATTCTAAACGCAAGGAGACAGTTTACAAAGTAGGAGACCGAGTTTATCTTCGAGTATCTCCACTTCGAGGAGTTAAGCGCTTTGGAGTTAAGGGAAAACTAGCGCCACGTTTTGTAGGCCCATACAAAGTTTTGGAGCGTATGGGAGAAGTAGCCTACAAGTTGGAATTACCCGAAGGACTGTCAGGAGTTCACGACGTGTTTCATGTATCCCAGTTGAAGAAGTGCCACGCAGAAATGGCTGACATACCGCTGAGGGATACGGTACCACTGGAAGCAATTCAGTTGGACAGTGATTTGACCTATGAGGAGAAACCAGTTAAGATTCTAGAATATGCCAGTCGAGTCACCCGCAGCAAGGTTATCAAGTTTTGCAAGGTTCAGTGGAGCCACCACACGGAGGATGAAGCCACCTGGGAACGAGAGGAAGATTTGCTGAAAGACCACCCTCACCTATTTTCTAGCCAACCCGAATCTCGAGGGCGAGATTCATCTTAAGGGGCGTAGGTTTGTAACATCCCAAATTTTCAATTTGGAATGTTATACACTAGATCATCATTCATATCATAATTTTTGCATTTCGGTTGATCCTAGAAATTTCACACAACTCAAGGACCCTCGGAGAGAGTTGGGGATTTCGTTATTTTCATATTTGAGTTGCCTCAAATTTTGAAAATAGGATCATTTGATTTGATTTATTTTATCTTCAATTATTTGTATTATAAAAATTATGAGAGAGGGAATAAAATGACTTTCCCAAAATAAAGAAATATTGAGGATTTAATAAAAAAATCAAATAAGATTTTATTGGGTTTTATTTCCTATTTTATTTGAATTTAGGAAAAATGTGCATCTCTCAAAATTGCATTTAGGCCCCAAATAAATGTTCATCTTGTGCGTCTTGATTTTAGAAGCCGGGGAAAATTTATTTCGGGATTTTTGGAGTCGGTTTAGTAGTCCTTTTGTTTTTTTCTGAGCGTAACTATTTATAAAAAAACGCGCAACCGACCTACGGGCCGTGTCCGACCCGGACACTAAGGCCCGTCCGGCTTTAAAAGCCGGGGAGGCCCAACCGGAAGCCCCCCCAAACCCTAGCCACGCCGCCGCCTTCGCCGCCGCCGCCGCCTTGCCGCGCAGCCACCGCCGCCTTCGCCCCGCGCCGCCGCCACTGCCACCGCCCGCCGCCGGAGCCGCCGCCGCCGCCGCCCGACAGAGCCGCCGCTGGACCCGCCGCCCGAGGTTTACCTCGATCCTGCCGCCGTTTTTTTCAGAAAAACCGTTCGGTTTTCCGACGGTTTTGTCATTTTTTGTTTCGGTTTTTTTAAATAGATCGGTTTTCCGGTTTATTTAAATAGTGAGCGTTCGTCCGTTCGTTCGTTTTAACGAACGTTCGTCGTTTTTCTTTTTCTCGGATTAAATCCGCGATTTTTCTGATCGCGATTTCTGATCTGATTTTCGTTTTAGTATAACATTTCGCTCGTTTATCGGAATCAGGCGATTCAAGCGCCTGGAGTTTCGTCTCGAAACCCTCTTTCCGTTTAACCAACTTAAACAAGTTTTTGCCACTGTAAAAATTGCCTTAGATCCAGAATAGTAAACGAAGCCTGTTTCTTTTGCCGTTTGTCTTTCGTTGCTTCGTTCGATTTGATTCTTTTGCCAACCGGAGTTCTTAAATTGAACTTTCTGGTTAGTTCTCTTATTTGAGTTTTACCTGTGCATTAGTCGAGTACTTATTGTATGCTTGTTTGTTTGCGATAGAGTACCCGGAGTGCGCCGCTTGTTACTTCGAATCGCTAGGTTTCCCGGATCAGCAGCAAGGCAAGTAACACTTGATCATACCTCCTACTACCCAGTTTTATTGCATTAGATCAATCCTCACACATTGCATGTTCTAGGATCTAATTAAATTGTGGGTTTGGGAAGTAGTTGAGGTAGAACCTATTACCTGTTTATTATCAAACCTTTGGGAGTTACTCTATGTTTGCTTATTATTGCTATGCTATGCTAGTAGACGTGGATTGGGTGAGTGTATCCATGACAGATGTGAGATTGTTAATTAATGGTTTATTTAAGGTGGCAACTTAAACACACATCTGGGTGGATTGAGGCACCTGGGTATTCCAGGATTTGCCTGTTTTCTTTTGGACCGCCACCCAGGCTCAAAGGGATCATGAGATTATTCATGCTAGAAACTTCCGTGTGCAGCCACAAGCTATTATGGGCTCTAGCATAGTTGACTAAGTCGTGCGAACTCTTACAGTGGTAGACTAGCAGATGTAGGGGATGTAGGTGGTACGGTCTACCCATCGTAAGGTGCTAGTGCTTCTGAAAGACTATGTCTCGGTCATCCGTTTCTCAAACACCATGTAGTGCGAGAAATCCAACGGAGGAGATCGAGTCTTGTGGGGAAAAGTGCGCAAACCTCTGCAGAGTGTATAAACTAATCATGGTTAGCCGTGTCCCCGGTTATGGACATCTTGAGTATCTAGTACCTGGATTATCATGTGAATCTCAACATGTTACTCTAAAATTAATTTTGCTGGGTTTGTTTAATGATGATGTTTAATTGGGATTGAGAATGCTGTCAACCATTCTCAATGTTTAACAACCACCATGATAGTTAAATAAATTTATTCCTTTGCAGTAGGGAAAAATTGGCTTTACGCAAAACTGTAACCATAGAGCTTTCCACCAGCCAAATATGCATATAGAATAGCTGTTTCATTCCATTACTCTCTATGTGTTACATTGCCAGCATATTCCATGTGCTGACCCGTTTTCGGGCTGCAACGTTAATATTGCAGACTTTTCAGATGATGATTAAGGAGTTTTAGGTCGTGGTTCTATACTCAGTGATGCCGTTGGAGTTGATGGACTCACTTATCTCCCAAGCCTTCCGCTGTTATCGTTATTAGATGGCCTTAAGCCATATTTATTGTAATAAGTTCTCTTTTGAGACACTCGATGTAATAAGTGTGTGATTGCTACTCTGCTATAAATCCTTCAAGTACTGTGTGGTGTCAGCATTACTGATCCAGGGATGACACCGGAGCACAGAGATTAGACCGTTTGAGGTCTGGTCGCTACAGCGGGCCAGATGATGATCAGAATGAAGAAGATTATGACGGCTCCGAATATCTAAACAACACCAAGGAGGGTGATATGATATTCGATCGCGACGACCGAATTGATGAAGTCATGAACTATGAACATGACAAAGAAAATGTTAATCCTTAAACAACAAAGACCGGCGAGGTATATATATTTATATAAGCAGGCATCTGGTGATCATCACATGTTTTAAATGACTTTAAGATATATTAACGAATCGATCTTTCTTATTTCAACCATCCGGATCGAGCAAATCTTTAGGCAACAAGAAACGAGGCCCGAACAAAAAGTTGAAGGAGGGCGTAAAGTACAATATCGAGACCATCAAACTTAATGGCGAACCATTAGCGCCTATTCATTCGTCAGTGCGGAGTTCTTGTGAGGGACCAACTCCCGATCTCCCTTCAAGAATGAAGAGAGCCAGCAAAGCCACGTCCAGGAGTTACTTTTGTCGACGACAGACAAAAACTTCTGCTTTGGGAAATGCTCATGGAACATTTCACCCTACCAGATCATTTCATAGAAGGAGATGTGGAGAAAGTCAAGGACGCTGCTCTTAGGAAGATGGCGGTTGCATTCAACAACCACAAGAATCGTGAATGGGACAAGTACGTCAAGGGAGGAAGGAAGACTCCAGTATTCGAGGGAACACTAGAGAAGCAAAGTGCTCATTGGGACGATTTTGTGAAATTCAAGGATTCGGAATTATCTAAGGAACGGTCAAGAATAAACAAGGCCAATGCCGCAAAAAAGGATAAGTTCCATAAGCTGGGGCCAGGTGGCTATGTGGTGGGAATGCCTAAGTGGGATAAGTCTGAGAAAGAGATGGAGGATGCAGGTGTCACTCCATAAACATTGAGCTAGACCCCCAGGTGCAGGACTTGGTTCTATGCGCATGGGGCGGAGTTGGACCCAAAGACAGGAAAAGTTTCGAAGAAGGCATGTCTGGACGGAGCTGAAGATAAGCTACTTGTTGCAATAGAAGAGGCTCGATTGGGGGTGTTCCAGCCCAACAGAGAGAACGACGAGCTTACGCGTGCCCTGGGAAATCCTGAACACCCGGGAAGAACACGAGGCAAGGGCGCTATTCCGTGGTATGAGGGGTTTTCGGACTGGAATGCTGACTACAGAACCTATGCGAGAAAGAAGATTGCGGAGGAGAAGAAGAGGAAGATGGAGGAGGAGCAGAGGAAGCTGGACTATGAGCGCCTTCAAGGCCTAGAATCAGCGCACGTGGACTTGGCAGTCAAATTCCAGCAGCAGCAGGAGCAGATCGACTCACTCAGCCAGCAAAGGGGGTCGCAACAACTACAGCAGCTAGCGGATGATCCAGCACTAGATAGCACCGTCCCATCCATGCCGAGAAGTAGCGTGGGTTCCGCCCCAGGTGACGCATTGCTGGATAGCTACCCAGTGGATGACATCATGGAGAACACTAACTGCGAGCTACACTTCAAAATGAAGAACATATCCATGAAGGTGGCGGACGCCCTTGCTTTTACAAATCCCCCCGAGGCAACTTTCCATTGCAACCCGATTCCAGCGGGCTATGCTCGTGTCTTGGTTGATGAGGTGGTGGACCAATATTCAGGGCTAAAGCTTGACATTCCTGGAGGTGACGAGGAGCACACACTGGGAGAGGCCAACCATCGTATCTCTAGAAAGGATTGCATCATCTTTCGAAGTCCACCGACACCGCGTCATCCGACTCCTCGTCGAAGTCCGCCACCGAGTCAGCAGACTCCCGCTCCTCCAAGTCCACCAACGCGTCAGGCCACTCCTCCTCCAAGTCCGGCACAGCTTCAGGCCACTCCTCCTCCAAGTCCGGCAAAGCGTCAGGCCACTCCTCCTCCAAGTCCGGCACAGCTTCAGGCCACTCCTCCTCCTCCAACTCAGCCACGTCAACCGTCTTCACCGCCTCAGCTATGGTGCGTAGCGGTACAAGTCGAGGTAGTACTGGAGGTATAGGTGGAGGCAAACGATTTCAATATGGTCCAAGTAGCCTCGCGCCTCTTCCGCAGAGGCCTTACGACAAGTCCGAGGAGGAAAACGCAGCCATATCGAAGGCCGAGGTGGAAGCCCATTTTGCACCGAAACCACCACCGCCGCCAAGGGAGAAAGTGCCTGAGGAAAAGATTGACCACTTCATTTGTATGGCTAGAGCACCAGCTCCCAAGCCTGTTGATACAGACTATGAGTGCCACCTCAGGAAGTTAAATCGAGCATGTCTACAGAAAGAGGCGAGCTCGAGCTCGAGCAAATCAGCTGGCAAAACATGCGGTAGAACCGTTCCCCAACTGGGAGAACAGGCGGTGCAATCAATCCCCCCGCTTGTTGTGCCAACAACACATGAGAGTAGGCGCGCCCAATATTATTGTGGGCAAACCGTTTACGTTCCCGAGGTGGGCAATGTGGTAATAACCGAGGAGCATATTGAGCAGGCTAAAAGCCTCATGATCACTGTTGGACAACTCCTCGATATCGATCCCATGTCTCCAACTAGAGAGGAGGAAATAAAACAGAAATATGTCCGGGGCCAACCTTTGGTCGAGCCAGACGAGGTCAAGAAGCTCCCAACGAGAATGTATGAATTGCATCAATGGTACATGGACCTTACCAAGATTTCCAATCGAGAGTCCCTCATGGTGAATGTCAAAAAGGATCATTACTACCATGAGAAAGCTGTGTCCGTTGAGTATTCAGAACTATTTCAGTTATACAATCAAGACGCACTCGACAAATCTATCGTCAATTGCTATTGTCTGTAAGTGATTTCTTTCTGTAATTTAAGTCTCAAGCTAGCTGTAGTGATCATTTTGATCAATCATTACCTGTATTATCCTCACTATATTCTTTTCTGTGGTATTATGCAGGATGAAGATTTATGAAATGAAAAAAGGTGGATGCTATGGCATTGGGTTCATTGCCCCAAATACCATTAATGAATATACATGTAAAATAGATCCATATTACGAAAAACTGTAGAGGAAAGCATGCTAGAGTTCTTCAAGCGCCTCAAATACAATGAAGATATACTACTTCCTTACAACTTCGAGTGAGTCACACTGTCTTGTACTACAAATTCTGTTTTTGCCTACTAGCTAGCTACATGTTTTTGCTCACATATGCCCGCTTAATTAAGACATGCAAACATGTGTGCATGCAGATTTCACTGGATCTTGTTAATCATTAAAGTTGATGAAGGAACAGTTGAAGTACTAGACTCACTACTTAAGAAACCAACTGACTACACCATCGTGAAGGGGATAGTCAACAGGTAATTTCAATTATTATTAACTATATCTCGGCCTATTTAATTAGTTCGTCATTTCCTGATAACAACTATTTAATAACCCATTTATACATTTTCTTTGTCGGCGGGCAGGGCTTGGGAAAAGTTCATCAGCGTCACTCCAGGCCAATGGAAACGAAATCTGAAATGGTATCGACCCATGGTAAGTAATTAAGTAGTACTAGCTAGCTGCCATCTCTTTACTTATCATGCTTGATTAATTAGTATCTGATCAAATTCCATTCTCGTAAAGGCCCTGAAGCAGGCGTCGGGGAATAATCTGTGTGCATACTACGTTTGCAAGAACATTCGCATGATGGCGTCCGAAAGGAGCAGATCTCAAAGACAGGAGTGGGTACGTTTGTCAGAACACTATTCACAATTTTTACACCATTATCGATATCTAGTCACACAACTAATACACATGCATATTGATCTCCTTCTTAACATTTCAAAGAGGTGCGGGAGAAGCTCCTACCAGAGGACCGCATAGAAGCAATTCAAGAGGAAATAGCGGGATTTTTGCTCGACCAGGTCATAGATCCCAAAGGAGAATACTTTTACCCGCTACCGCCCCCATGAACCACTTCCAATTGTTATCGTGCTCCGAAGGCACCAATTAGGCTAATGCCACTGGCTCCGAAGGCACCAATTAGGAGAAATTGTATATAGCTAGCCTCTCCGAAGGCACCGGTGTATATATGTGTGAATTAATTAATGGTGGTTGTGAGACATTCGATGATATATATATATATATATGATCGGTCCTACTAGAAATTCTATTTATATATATGCATAACGTGTACAATATGTAGTATCATAAAATACCAGCAAACGAAAAAGAATTAAATGGAAAACACAAAATTAAATGAAAAAGAAATCATAAACCCAAAACCACCCAACCTTTTAATACCGGTTGGTGTCACCAACCGGTACTAAAGGGCTCCCTGCCCCCGGAGCTGGCTCGTGCCACGTGGTTGCCCTTTAGCACCGGTTCGTGCTGAACCGGTACTAAAGGGGGGGGACCTTGAGTGCCCACACTTTAGTGCCGGTTACCGAACCGACACTAAAGGGCCTTACGGACCGGTGCTATTGCCCGGTTCTGCACTAGTGTATGGACCCGAAGGTCTGAAGTAAACTACTCACACTTCATCGGAGAGGCTATGGTGTTGATGTAGAAGCCCTCCGTGATCGATGCCCCCTCCGGCGGAGCTCCGGAAAAGGCCCCAAGATGGGATCTCACGGATACAGAAAGTTATGGCGGAAGAATTAGGGATTTGGCTCCGTATCTGGTAGTTTGGGGGTACGTAGGTATATATAGAAGGAAGAAGTACGTCGGTGGAGCAACATGGGCCCCACGAGGGTGGAGGGCGCGCCTGGGGGGGTAGGCGGACCCCCTACCTCGTGCCCTCTTGATTGTTTTCTTGACGTAGGGTCCAAGTCCTCTGGATCATGTTCGTTCTGAAAATCACGTTCCCGAAGGTTTCATTCTGTTTGGATTCCGTTTGATATTCTTTTCCTGCGAAACTCTGAAATAGGCAAAAAACAGCAATTCGGGGATGGGCCTCCGGTTAATAGGTTAGTCCCAAAAATAATATATAAGTGTATAATAAAGCCGAATAATGTCCAAAACAGGATATAATATAGCATGGAACAATCAAAAATTATAGATACGTTGGAGACGTATCAAGCATCCCCAAGCTTAATTCCTGCTCGTCCTCAAGTAGGTAAATGATAAAAACAGAATTTTTGATGTGGAATTCTACTTGGCAAAATTTCAATGTAATTCTCTTAATTGTGGTATGAATATTCAGATCCGAAAGATTCAAGACAAAAGTTTAATATTGTCATAAAAATAATAATACTTCAAGCATACTAACTAAGAAATTATGTCTTCTCAAAATAACATGGCCAAAGAAAGTTATCCCTACAAAATCATATAGTCTGGCTATGCTCCATCTTCACCACACAATGTATTTAAATCATGCACAACCCCGATGACAAGCCAAGCAATTGTTTCATACTTTGGTTGTTCTCAAACTTTTTCAATCTTCACGCAATACATGAGAGTGAGCCATGGACATAGCACTATATGTGGAATAGAATGGTGGTTGTGGAGAAGACAAAAAGGGAGAATATAGTCTCACATCAACTAGGCATATCAACGGGCTATGGAGATGCCCATTAATAGATATCAATGTGAGTGAGTAGGGATTGCCATGCAACGGATGCACTAGAGCTATAAGTATATGAAAGCTCAACAAAAGGAACTAAGTGGGTGTGCATCCAACTCGCTTGCTCATGAAGACCTAGGGCATTTTGAGGAAGCCCATCATTGGAATATACAAGCCAACTTTTATAATGAAAAATTCCCACTAGTATAAGAAAGTGATATCATAGGAGACTCTCTACCATGAAGATCATGGTGCTACTTTGAACCACAAGAGTGGTAAAAGGATAGTAGCATTGTCCCTTCTCTCTTTTTCTCTCATTTTTTATTTGGGCCTTTTCTCTTCTTCTTTTTGTGGCCTCTTTTTATTAGTCCGGAGTCTCACCCCGACTTGTGAGGGAATCATAGTCTCCATCATCCTTTCCTCACTTGGGACAATGCTCTAAAAATGATGATCATCACACTTTTATTTACTTACAACTCAACAATTACAACTCAATACTTAGAACAAAATATGACTCTATGTGAATGCCTCCGGCGGTGTACCGGGATATGCAATGAATCAAGAGTGACATGTATGAATGAACGGTGGCTTTGCCACAAATACAATGTCAACTACATGATCATGCAAAGCAATACGACAATGATGGAGCGTGTCATAGTAAACGGAACAATGGAAAGTTGCATGGAAATATATCTCGGAATGGCTATGGAAATGCCATGATAGGTAGGTATGGTGGCTGTTTTGAGTAAGGTATATGGTGGGTGTATGATACCGGCGAAAGGTGCGCGGTATTAGAGAGGCTAACAATGGTGGAAGGGTGTGAGTGCGTATAATCCATGGAATCAACATTAGTCATAAAGAACTCACATACTTATTTCAAAAATCTATTAGTTATTGAAGCAACGTACTACGCGCATGCTCCTAGGGGGATAGATTGGTAGGAAAAGACCATCGCTCGTCCCCGACCGCCACTCATAAGGAAGACAATCAATAAATAAATCATGCTCTGACTTCTTCACATAAAGGTTCACCATACGTGCATGCTACGGGAGTCACAAACTTCAACACAAGATTTTCTCAAATTCACAACTACTCAACTAGCACGACTCTAATATCACCATCTCCATATCTCAAAACAATTATCAAGTATCAAACTTCTCATAGTATTCAACACACTCATAAGAATTTTTTTATTAATCTTGAATGCCTAACATAATTAAAGCAAATTACCACGCTGTTTTGTAGGACTCTCAAAATAATCTAAGTGAAGCATGAGAGAACAATAGTTTCTATAAAAAAATCCACCACCGTGGCCTAAAAGATATAAGTGAAGCACTAGAGCAAAAACTATATAACTCAAAAGATATAAGTGAAGCACATAGAGTATTCTAACAATTTCAGAATCATGTGTGTCTCTCTCAAAAGGTGTGTACAGAAAGGATGATTGTGGAAAACTAACAAATAAAGACTCAAATAATACAAGATGCTCCAAGCAAAACACATATCGTGTGGTGAATAAAAATATAGCTCCAAGTAAAGTTACCGATGGAAGTAGACGAAAGAGGGGATGCCTTCCGGGGCATCCCCAAGCTTTGGCTTTTAGGTGTCCTCAGATTATATTGGGGTACCATGGGCATCCCCAAGCTTAGGCTCTTGCCACTCCTTGTTCCATAATTCATCAAATCTTTTACCCAAAACTTGAAAACTTCACAACACAAAACTTAAAGTAGAAAATCTCGTGAGCTCCGTTAGCGAAAGAAAACAAAACACCACTTCAAGGTACTGTAATGAACTCATTATTTATTTTTATTGGTGTTAAACCTACTATATTACAACTTCTCTTTGGTTTATAAACTATTTTACTAGCCATAGATTCATCAAAATAAGCAAACAACACACGAAAAACAGAATCTGTCAAAAACAGAACAGTCTGTAGTAATTTGTAGCTAACGCAAGTTCTGGAACCCCAAAAATTCTAAAATAAATTTATGGACGTGAGTAATTTATCTTTTACTTATCTGCAAAAATAATTAACTAAATAGCACTTTGCAAATAAAAATGGCAGCAATTCTCGTGAGCGCTAAAGTTTCTGTTTTTTAAAGCA
Organism: Triticum aestivum; assembly: GCF_018294505.1. Taxonomy (NCBI): domain Eukaryota; kingdom Viridiplantae; phylum Streptophyta; class Magnoliopsida; order Poales; family Poaceae; genus Triticum; species Triticum aestivum. The sequence continues at coordinate 179,573,431 of NC_057803.1, read as the reverse complement.
AGATTAAAAAGACTTTCCCCAAGTCTTCCCAACGGTTCTACATGGCACAAAAACTAATTAAACACAAAAAACACAAACAAAACAGAGGCTATATAAATTATTTATTACTAAACAGGAGAAAAAATCAAGGAATAAAAATAAAATTGGGTTGCCTCCCAACAAGCGCTATCATTTAACACCCCTAGCTAGGCATAAGAGCAAGATAGATCTAGGTATTTCCATAATAATAGGATAGATCATTAAAACTCATTTCATATTATCTACGTTCGGCAGCGAGTTTTCTTTGAGGCAAGCAAAAGTAATCAAAAGGGCTAAATTTAATGGGACCAAAGTCCCCAAGATCAACTTTAGGAGGTATAGGTTCCTCCTTTGGCCCTTCGTATTGCACAACCAATTCATCATTATAAGCAATCTTTTGACAGAACTTTGTGAGCCTATACTCGAGAGAATATCCTAGCTCATTATTTCGAATAGTCAAATCATTATTAAGTTCAGAAATTCTATCAACTAGAACATTGGTAGGAACCCTTTTCTAAGATTTTCATTGAAAGCATCAAAGTCTAGAGATTGAAAACACATTATTTCTTCTTGATCAAAAAGGATAGCCTCTATGGGAGGACGGCCAGCGTCCACCCTATAATGTGCGAAGATTTCTTTGGCCTCTTTTATTATAAATCTAAACTCATGAGCCAAAAATATAGTAGCGGCACGCTTAACAGAAGAATGCTCAATATTAGAAAATTCTAGGAAAATCTTTTGTATGCAAGGATGCATGTGCATAAATTGTCTTTCAAGTTCAACTACAAGCATGGCGATAGCGTCCGCAAGACTACTAGTTCTATGAAGAATAGAACTACCCATAGAAGGCAAAGCACCGACACAAGTAAAGAAATCTTGGATAACTCCTTTTCCAATAATATTACCACTACCAATTTGGAATTTTTTTGTATGTAAGATAGGGGGTTCTTCAGCAGGAGCATCAGAATTTTCCATGATATTATTATTGTCCATATCGACAATAATTTCCCCAATTTCACACATGACGGCAGAAAGTGCAAGGGGAAAAAGAAGGAGGAAGGCAAACGGAAAGAGGGGCGAATAAAACGGCAAGGGTTAAGTGGGGGAGAGGAAAATGAGAGGCAAATGGCAAATAATGTAATGCGGAAGATAAGGGTTTGTGATGGGTACTTGGTATGTTGACTTTTACATAGACTCCCCGACAACGGGGCGAGAAATCCTTCTTGCTACCTCTTGAGCACTACGTTGGTTTTCCCTTGAAGAGGAAAGGGTGATGCAGCAAACTAGCATAAGTATTTCCCTCATTTTTTGAGAACCAAGGTATCAATCCAGTAGGAGGCCATGCATGAGTCGCTCGCACCTACACAAACAAATAAAATCCCCGCAACCAATGCAATAAAGGCGTTGTCAATCCCTTCATGGTCACTTACGAAAGTGAGATCTGATAGATATGACAAGATAATATTTTTGGTATTTTTATGATAAAGATGCAAAGTAAAGAAAGCAAAATAAACAGAAAAGGAAATAGCTTGTTGACGGAAGATTAATATGATGAAAAATATACCCGGGGGGCATAAGTTTCATTAGTGGCTTCTCTCGAGAGCATAAATATTACGGTGGGTAAACAAATTACTGTTGAGCAATTGACAGAATTGAGCATAGTTATGAGAATATCTAGGCATGATCATGTATATAGGCATCACGCCTGAGACAATTAGACTGACTCCTGCCTGCATCTACTACTATTACTCCACACATCGACCTCTATCCAGCATGCATCTAGAGTATTAAGTTCAAAACAATAGAGTAATGCTTTAAGCAAGATGACATGATGTAGAGGGATAAACTCATGCAATATGAAATAAACCCCATCTTGTTATCCTTGATGGAAACAATACAATACGTGCCTTGCTGCCCCTCCTGTCACCGGGAAAGGACACCGCAAGATTGAACCCAAAGCTAAGCACTTCTCCCATTGCAAGAAAGATCAATCTAGTAGGCCAAACCAAACTGATAATTCGTAGAGACTTGCACAGATAACCAATCATACATAAAAGAATTTAGAAAAGATTCAAATATTGTTCATAGATAAACTTGATCATAAACCCACAATTCATCGGTCTCAACAAACACACCGCAAAAGAAGATTACATCAAATAGATCTCCACAAGAGAGGGGGGAGAACTTTGTATTGAGATCCAAAAAGAGAGAAGAAGCCACCAGCTAATAACTATGGACATGAAGGTCTAAAGTAAACTACTCACACTTCATCGGAGAGGCTATGGTGTTGATGTACAAGCCCTCCGTGATCGATGCCCCCTCCGGCGGAGCTCCGGAAAAGGCCCCAAGATGGGATCTCACGGATACAGAAAGTTACGGCGGTGGAATTAGGGTTTTGGCTCCGTATCTGGTAGTTTGGGGGTACGTAGGTATATATAGGAGGAAGAAGTACGTCGGCTGAGCAACGTGGGCCCCACGAGGGTGGAGGGCGCGCCTAGGGGGGTAGGCACGTCACCCTACCTCGTGCCCTCCTGGTTGCTTCTTGACGTAGGGTCTAAGTCCTCTGGATCATGTTCGTTCCGAAAATCACGTTCCCGAAGGTTTCATTCTGTTTGGACTCCGTTTGATATTATTTTTCTGCGAAACTCTGAAATAGGCAAAAAACAACAATTCTGGACTGGGCCTCCGGTTAATAGATTAGTCCCAAAAATAATATAAAAGTGTATAATAAAGCCCAGTAATATCCAAAACAGGATATAATATAGCATGGAGCAATAAAAAATTATAGATACGTTGGAGACGTATCAATAAGCTTTCTTTGTCCATGTTATTTGGAGAAGACATAATTACCTTGTTAGTATGCTTGAAGTATTTTTTTATGTCAATATTAAACTTTTGTTTTGAATCATACGGATTTGAAAATTCATTCCACAATAAAGAAATTACATGGATAAATATGTTAGGTAGCATTCCACGTCAAAAAATTTGTTTTTATCATTCACCTACTCAAGGACGAGCAGGAATTAAGCTTGGGGATGCTTGATACGTCTCCAACGTATCTATAATTTTTGGTTGTTCCATCCTATTATATTATCTCTTTTGGATGTTTTATATGCATTATTATGCAGAAAAGGAATATCAAACGGAGTCCAAATGAAATGAAACTTTCGCGATGATTTTTTGGACCAAAAGACATCCAGAGGACTTGGAGTACACGTCAGGGAAGCCGCTGAAGGAAATATGCCCTAGAGGTAATAATAAAGTTGTTATATATATTTCGTTATATCATGATAAATGTTTATTATTTAATGCTAGAATTGTATTAATCGGAACTTAGTACATGTGTGGATACATAGACAAACAGAGTGTCCCTAGTATGCCTCTACATGACTAGCTCGTTAATCAAAGATGGTTATGTTTCCTGACCATAGACATGTGTTGTCATTTGATGAACGGGATCACATCATTAGAGAATGATGTGATGGACAAGACCCATCCGTTGGCTTAGCATAATGATCGTTTAGTTTTATTGTTATTGCTTCCTTCATGACTTATACATGTTCCTCTGACTATGAGATTATGCAACTCCCGAATACCGAGGAACACTTTGGGTGCTATCAAACGTCACAACGGAACTGGGTGATTATAAAGATGCTCGACAGGTGTCTCCGATGGTGTTTGTTGAGTTGGCATAGATCAAGATTAGGATTTGTCACTCTGAATATCGGAGAGGTATCTCTGGGCCCTCTCGGTAATGCGCGTCACTATAAGCCTTGCAAGCAATGTAACTAATGAGTTAGTTACGGGATGATACATTACAGAACGAGTAAAGAGACTTGCCAGTAACGAGATTGAACTAGGTATGATGATACCGGCGATCGAATCTCGGGCAAGTAACATACTGATGACAAAGGGAATAACGTATGTTGTTATGCGGTTCGACCGATAAAACTCTTTGTAGAATATGTAGGAGCCAATATGAGCATCCAGGTTCCGCTATTGGTTATTGAGTGGAGATGTGTCTTGCTCATGTCTACATAGTTCTCAAACCCGTAGGGTCCGCACGCTTAACGTTCAATGACGATTTGTATTATGAGTTATGTGTTTTTGATGACCAAAGTTTGTTTGGAATCCCAGATGTGATCACAGACATGACGAGGAGTCTCAAAATGGTTGAGAGGTAAAGATTGATATATTGGAAGGTTACATGCGAACACCGGAATGGTTCCGAAGAAGATCGGGGATTTTTTGGAGTACCGGGAGGTTACCGGAACCCCCCGGGAAAGTTATTGGGCCTAATGGGCCATAGTGGAGGATAGGAGGCAGGCCACAGGAGGTGGGGCGTGCCCCCCTTGCCCCACGGCCCCCTCTTTCCTTCTCTCTCTCCCTCCTTTCCCCTTTCCCCGTCTCCGTTGGAAGGAAAGGGGGGCCAAATCCTACTAGGTTTGGAGTCCTAGTAGGACTCCCCCACCTTGGTGCGCCTCCCCCTTGGTCGGCCTCCTCCTCCCCAATCCTTTATATACGTGGGCAGAGGGCACCCCAAAACACAGAACATCAATTGTCTTAGCCGTGTGCGGTGCCCCCTCCACAGTTTACCACCTCGGTCATATTGTCGTAGTGCTTAGGCGAAGCCCTGCGCGGATCACATCATCAACACCATCACCACACCGTCGTGCTGACAAAACTCTCCCTCGACCCTCTACTAGATCAAGAGCTCGAGGGACGTCATCGTGCTGAACGTGTGCTGAATATGGAGGTGCCGTACGTTTGGTACTTGGATCGGTTGGATCGTGAAGACGTTCGACTGCATCAGCCGCGTTACTAAACACTTCTGCTTTCGGTCTACGAGGGTACGTGGACACACTCTCCCTTCTCGTTGTTATGCATCTCCTAGTTAGATCTTGCGTGATAGTAGGAATTTTTTTGAATTACTACGTTCCCCAACAGCCACGAGGTGGCCACAAGGATGGAGGGCGCACCTAGGGGGTAGGGCGCACCCCGCACCCTTGTGGGCCCCTCGTGACTCCACCGACCTATTTCTTCCGCCTATATATTCTCAAATATTCCCAAACCAACCAGGAGAGCCATGAAAACACTTCTCCACCGCCGCAACCTTCTGTACCCGTGAGATCCCATCTAGGGGCCTTTTCCGACGTCCTATCGGAGGGGGATTCGATCACGGAGGGCTTCTACATCAACATCATTGCCTCTCCGATGAAGCGTGAGTAGTTTACCTCAGACCTACGCACTACTGCAGGTTGCTCCTAACGCGACATTACGATCAAAGACCCATCGATGAAACTGTGTGAGATGCCATAATCGAAAATGGTGGTGTAAAAAACTGTCAAAAAGGTGCAAAACGTTTGTGATGGAGGATGCATCAAACATGATTCAGATTTTAGTTGCGTGTGCGATGCAGGGCATACGGTTCAGCTCAATTAATTGTTTGCGATGAGGAGGAACAAAAGAAACAGGCAGCCAGATGAAGGCGTGTGCGATGTACAACATACGGTTCACTCGGATGAACTGTTTGTCATTAGGCAACACAAAACAAATGGTCAACCAGATCAAAGGTGTGTGCGATATACGGCATGCGGTTCACTCAGATGAACTGTTTGCGTTGAGACATGAGAGCAGAAAGGGTTCAAATGAACAAGATGTGTGTGAAAAGAGGCAAACAGGTGTGTAATCAGAAACGTGTGCGAAGACCGATAACAACACAGACGATTACTGCTAACAAGCTGTGTGTGTTGTGAGCAAACGATTGCTGGTATACAATTGTGATTGATTGATGAAAACATCACCGATGGGTTACATTGTTTAGTCCGTGTGCAATGTGATTTTCTTTGTCCGCACAACATCTATGCTCTGTCTACAGAGCATCAACATATATACTTAAAAAAGACAACATTGCATAACCAAATTAAGCGTACAATTACACAAGTGACTACACACATAACATTTCCACACACCAAAGCAAGCAATTACATGCATACTAAAGTAGGAGAAACGAGGATCTAATCATCTACTTATTCTTGCGACGACGCTTGCCGTTGCTCTGCTACCGGCTGGATCCCTGACTATTTTGGGGAAGGAGGCACTTCCTCATGTCAACGATCCGCCTGTACATGTCGTAGCTCATGTACGCCTCCTTGGCCGCGTACACGATGTGAGCTTTGTCAAGTTTCTCTATCCAGGCTAAGTGCCAGGCACGCTTGTCCTTGTTGCACAAATCCTTCATTTCTCTGTAGTAGGGGTCGATGATGGCCTCAGCGAGGTGAACCAGTGAGTCCTTCTCATGCTCCTTGCTGCCACAGATCTTGTGTTGGCCCTGGATGTCGACAAGATTCTGGTAGGCGATGCCTGAATTCTCAAGTGCCTTCACATCGTTGGTGATGTCCACCATAGCAAACATGTAGTGGGGGTTGTTGACAAACCTGGCGAAACACTCGCAAGGCCTTGTGGCCAGGTAGTAGTGGTAGACAAGGACGTGGTGGCGCACGCACATCCGGGCGACAGCGACCTTGGAACGAGACCCGGCATGAGCGCGGCTGTACTCAAGGTCGAACCCGACCACCTTGTGCTTCTCTGCAGCAAGCAACAGCTCCATGATGTGGATGGAGTGCTCCACCCAGACCGGGTCGTTGGTGTACACCATTGAGAGGTCCATGAACCTTCTGTGGGTGTCCACCACGACACGCATGGTGAACTGCTGCTCGTCATCGGTAGCCGCTCGGAGCGCCATTGAAGCCGCACAGGATACCCTCTAAGAATTTCTCGTGGTGGGTGTGCTTCTTGTAATGGTGGGGCGCGATCGAAAGTTTCAAGAGACACAAGGGTTAAATGGCCGCTGTAATAAATGTGGGCCGACCGGCCTGTAATCGACACGTCTTGTCACGGTGTTCATAGCGGAGGATTCCAGTGCACGCTTGACAACACCGCCCCGCACGCGTGGGCTCGAAGAGGCGCCAAATGTATCGCCGGTGAGCCTGTTCCCGCGCTACCGCGCTGTTTACCGCGCAATACCGCGCAAGCTTCCCGCCCGGCTTGTTTGGCCACGCGTCGGCTAGAAGAGGGTCAAATCGTGGGCGTTTATTGGCAAAAAGCTTTGTAAAAATGAAGTGTGTGGAATGACTTCGATCATAGGTTTACATGTGGGTGATGAGGTCAAAGTTACATAGAAGGGTGATGATGGAAACTCGAGTGCGATAAGTAATTCTGCGTTCTACAGTGCACACGGTGGAAGAAACCAATTGTGTGCAATAATGTTGAAGATTGCAGTCGAGTTAGCTATACAGACCGTGTGCTGTGAGATAGACAAGGTAAACTGATTCGAGAATGGTTAATAAAATCTAAGAACATTGCATATTAAGGTTAAAATAGTGTTAGCAATATACAAGTTTCATACAATGCCATTTCAACGATTGTACCACAAAAGCTCGAAATGTTACAAGGTTCAAATTCTAGAGTTATATGGCTCAAATTCGAAGATTACAAGGTTCAAACTGATATTAGAAATGAAATTCAGCTCATCAGCTGCAAACGCTCGCGCTGATCCGATGAACATGGATGTCAGAGAGGTTCAAACTAGTATCACCGCTTCTAAGTCTGGTTTTGAAACCTCACAATTTTTGCAAAGGGGTCAGCCACTGAGAAGTCATGTATGGGGTTGACACGATCACTTCCGATTACTCTTTCATCTGAAGTAATTCAACATTTTTGGAGCCTACTCCATTCTACCGCAGGCGCCGACGCTGATCAACAAACTAATCATTTTTGCGAAATAAATGTAGGGCAAACCTCATTTCCTTCAGCACCCTTGCTCTAAGAACAAAGAACCTGGCGAATATAACCGGTAAGGTCCCTTGGTAGGAGTTCAAAGTAATTTCTGAGAGATGCAGATCTAGGCGTTCGACATGATTGTTATATTGTATCACATTATCCACCACTGGGCCTAATCTTATCTGCAAAATAAGAAAACGTGTTAGTGCCTACATGCAGTTTTCAAAATTACTACAGGCCTATTTGGTTTGCAGGATTTGTAAAATGCACCAACCTGCCATCTTCAATCTGACATGATTAACATGGGCATTTGATTACATTCTAGAAAAATGTAGCCTTATTCACAAGAGGTTGGAGTGGATGAAAAGTTCCCTAAGAAAACATGAACTCCCTCATGGTTAACATTTAACAAGAAAGGAACATCACGTTGATATATAGCTTCTCTAGGCATGGAAAGCATCTCAGGAAACTAACAGCTTGCTCCAGGTTGGGGCCGATAGATTCTAGTGCCAAGACCTTCACTGTGCGCAGTTTTGGGGTCAAGCTTGTCAGAATCATTTTCTGAATGACAGACGAACAAACATCTTCAAAATTAGAAATAATGTTATTTTGTAGAAGGTGGATGTTGTACCTGAACAACTGTGGATCCAATAACAAGTTCGGAGTATTTGTGAGACGAGTAGCCCACCACTATCAATTTCGGCGCAGAAATAACATTGATTCTTGTTGGACCTTCTTGATCAACTACAAGTAATCTCTCAAGTACAGGTGTGTCCTCAATGACCATACCGTGGTACACTTCTTGTGATGTCTTCCTGCCGCACCAGCAACACACATAAATAGTCTGGAGAGTCATGGAGGTGATGTGGAAGGTACTCAACCCATTGATTGCCTGAAGACAAAAGTATTCGAGTGCAGTATAGCCATGGAGCAGGCGCTCCATGTCACCGTTTGAGTGGCAGACGGCGACGAGATCGAGGTGCTTCAGTCGTGGTAGAATAAGAGCGGGCACGTCATTAAGGGGGGACAACAGTTCCTGAACTTGGCGACGTGCAACGTGGGTGCGAGGCGGAGTGCAAACGTTGGCAGCGACTGCATATGTCCATCATCAAAGTGAGCTCCTCGAGATGATCTAGGGCGGGGGATCGGAACCAATCGTCAAGCTTGGCTCGGTCCTTGCCGTTGGAACAGAACTTGCCTATTCTAAGGCCTTTGGTTGGGCCAAGGTGACTGTCGAGGATCTTGGAGAATGCATCCAAGCTTTTGTGATAGCCACGGCAGAGCTCGTCGGTGTCGATGAGGTCGAGAGGGGTGGAGTTCCATAGGGGGAGCCACTGCCGGGAAACGACGGTTGTCCACACCCCATATTTGATTGGGAGGAGGGAGATGATGACTCTCAACATATCATCGGGGAGGCTGTTGATGAAGTCTAGGCCTGCTGGAGTCGCTTGCGCTTCTAGCTCGCCCCGCCTCCGCTTGTTCGTAGCCCCGTTCTCCACCTCCAGAGTCTCCTTGTCAATGGTGCTTTCTGATAGAAATGGGAGTACAGGGAATATTTAGTTAAAACAGGGCAATAGAAAAGTGTATTGGTAACTAGAAGTTATTAGGTAGGAATATAGTACGGAAAGGGAATAACAATTGGTTGCTTAAATACTACACAATTAATTTGACATTGCTGGGTAAGTCAACATGCAGATAGTTGAAAAGAAAACTTACTTGGAACAAAGTCCGGACGGATGATTTTGACCTGCGAGTTCGTCGTCCATCACTTTGACGAATAGCCGGCAGTGAGGTTAATTTGACCAGCAAGTAGAATCTTTTTTGTTTGTGTTATGGTGGTATATAGTACGCGTCGAAGAGGTGGCAGGGGACTAGCATATATACTATACATACGTATCTGTGAACAAGTACACCTCACTCAATGTCAGGACTTTTTGGTTTCCGAGGCACGTGCCACATCAAAATTGTGAAATTGGTTATTCAAACATCACACAACACCTTTTTGGGCCACATGCATATCCTAGCTAGCACACTCACATGTGACGCTTCCATATGTGGGCCCATGAGGCCATCGTCGATGCATGCATGCATCACTTTGACCTACATCGGTAGAGGTTAATTAATTTCACCATCGATGAGGATTCGTTTGGGTTGTACATATATTACGGCGGGAGCATATAGTATGCGGTGAAGAGGGGGGAAAGGGGACCATCATATGTTGTACACTTGATTAGAACCTCGCTCTGTGTGGGTGCATGGTTTATGGTTTTTGAGGCATGTGGCACATGAAAGTTGTGCATTTTGGGTATTCAACATATATATGTTTGGCCCACATGCAAAGCGGTGGTGGTTGTCCTCTCGCACCCACTTAAGCGGTTATCAGCGATATCGATGCTTTCCATTTGTGGGCCCGCTTGGTCCATCACTACTTTTTTCCTGACAACAAGAGAGGTTAATTTGACTTAGGAGGGGATTATTATTTTTGCTCTGGGATGACATGCATGATACAGCTTGAGCACACACACATGCATGTGTATGCATGAATCCCTCCCATTGAGTCGAAGTGGCTAGTACAACGACACATCATGAACTGATCTCGCTCTGTATGGGGAGCTAGTGTATGATTTTTGACACACGCGCCACATCAATGTTGTGTATTCAAACATGCATGCACGCATCACCTCCATACATATGCATGTAGTGGTTGCCTTCGAACGGTACACTCCCTCGCGTGGTTATCGGCGACAAGCCTATATATTCGTGGGCCCGCGTGGACATCCATGATCACCTGACCAACGACAAGATAGGTTACCATGGTGGATTCTTCATCTGGTTCATGTTATCGTAGTATATAGGTCATGGTGAGATTCAGACCTAATTAAGTTTCAGCGCATATACTATGCACGCATGCATGCATGAATCCCCGTCGTTGGCTTGAAGTGTGGTGTAACATACATATGCATCGTCAACCTAACCCTCACTCAGTCTGGGGATTTCTAGTTCAAAATCACGGTGCCACATCAAAGTTGTTCCATTGTTACTCAAAAACACACCTCTCCATACATATGTTTGTGCCACACGCATGCAGTGGTTGTCTTCGGGGGCTAGCTACTTGCGTGATTATTGGCGAGCTAGCCGATCTCCGGGGTCACATGGACGGACATCACTTTGACCAACAACAAGAGAGAGGTTGTAGGACCAAGGTGGGTTATTCTTGGTCCGTTTTATGATCCATCTTGGTGAGATATATGCCTCTCTGGCCTGCCGATTGAAAGTGTGTGTGTGTGTGGGGGGGGGGGTTGCTACTTAGCACTTTGCTAGGTGAACCTCGGTTGGGGGCATGCATTCATAGCTTAGGATTCCCTTCGTGGCGACACGAGGGGGGTGGGGGCTGCTAGCTACCTTGCACTTTGCTAGGTGAACCTCGGTTGGGGGGGAGGGGCATGCATTCATAGATTAGGATTACCTTCGTGCCGACACGAGGGGGCTGCAAGCTACTTCGCACTTTGCTAGGTGAACCTCGGTCGGGGGGGCATGCATTCATAGCTTAGGATTCCCTTCGTGCCGACACGAGGGAGGGGTGGCTGCTAGCTATTTCGCACTTTGCTAGGGTGAACTTCGATTGGGGGGCATGCATTCATAGCTTCTTCGTGCCGTCATGAGGGAGGGGGGCTGCTAGCTACTTCGCACTTTGCTAGGTGAACCTCAGTTGGGGGGCATGCATTCATAGCTTAGTAATCCCTTCGTACCAACACGAGGGAGGGGGGCTGCTAGCTACTTCGCACTTTTCTAGGTGAACCTCGGTTGGGGGGCATGCATTCATAGCTTAGGATTCCCTTCGTGCCGACACGAGGGAGAGGCGCTGCTAGCTACTTCGGACTTTGCTAGGGTGAACCTCGGTTGGGGGGCATGCATTCATAGCTTAGGATTCCCTTCATGCCGACACGAGGGAGGGGGCTGCTAGCTACTTCACACTTTGCTAGGGTGAACCTCGGTTGGGGGGGGCATGAATTCATAGCTTAGGATTCCCTTCGTGCCGACACGAGGGAGGTGGGAGGGGGCTGCTAGCTACTTCGCAGTTTGCTAGGTGAATGAACCTCGGTTGGGGGGCATGCATTCATAGCTTAGGATTCCCTTCGTGCCGACACGAGGGAGGAGGGTCTGCTAGCTACTTCGCAGTTTGCTAGGTGAACCTCGGTTGGGGGGGGCATGCATTCATAACTTAGGATTCCCTTCATGCCGACACGAGGGTGTGTGGGGGCAAGCAATACAGTGCGCTTTGTGAGAGAGGTGCCACATCGAAGTTGCATTTGGTATTTGAAAATCAAACCACCCTTTTGATACATAAATTTGGTCCACATGCAAGTGTGTTCGTGTTCTGACCCTCTCCTGCATCATTTTTCACCAAATTTATGAACATTAGATAAGTCAGATGATGCAACAGACACGGTTCACTCAAACTAACCGTGTGCCACGATGATAACCCACGAGTATAGGGGATCACAACAGTTTTCAAGGTAGAGTATTCAACCCAAATTTATTGATTCGACACAAGGGGAGCCAAAGAATATTCTCAAGTATTAGCAGCTGAGTTGTCAATTCAACCACACCTGGAAACTTAATATCTGCAGCAAAGTATTTAGTAGCAAAGTAATATGATAGTAGTGGTAACGGTAGCAAAAGTAATATTTTTGGGTTTTGTAGTGATTGTAACAGTAGCAACGGGAAAGTAAATAAGCGAAGAACAATATATGAAAAGCTCATAGGCAATGGATCGGTGATGGAGAATTATGTCGGATGCGATTATTCATGCAACGGTTATAACATAGGGTGACACATAACTAGCTCCAATTCATCAATGTAATGTAGGCATCTATTCTGAATATAGTCATACATGCTTATGCAAAAGAACTTGCATGGCATCTTTTGTCCTACCCTCCCGTGGCAGCGGGGTCCTATTGGAAACTTAGGGATATTAAGGCATCCTTTTAATAGAGTACCGGACCAAAGCATTAACACATAGTGAATACATGAACTCCTCAAACTACGGTCATCATCGGGAGTGGTCCTGATTATTGTCACTCCGGGGTTGCCGGATCATAACACATAGTAGGTGACTATAGACTTGCAAGATAGGATCAAGAACCCACATATATTCATGAAAAAACAATAGGTTCAGATCTGAAATCATGGCACTCGGGCCCTAGTGACAAGCATTAAGCATAGCAAAGTCATAGCAACATCAATCTCAGAACATAGTGGATACTAGGGATCAAACCCTAACAAAACTAACTCGATTACATGATAAATCCCATCCAACCCATCACCGTCCAGCAAGCCTACAATGGGATTACTCGCGCACGGCAGTGAGCATCATGGAATTGGTGATGGAGGAATGTTGATGATGACGATGGCGACGGATTCCCCTCTCCGGAGCATGGAATGGACTCCAGATCAGCCCTCCCAAGAGAGATTAGGGCTTGGCGGTGGCTATGTATCGTAAAACGCGATGAATCCTTCTCCCTGAATTTTTTCTCCCCGAACATGAATATATAGAGTTGGAGTTGAGGTCGGTGGAGCACCAGGGGCCCATTAGGCAGGGGGCGAGCCTAGGGGGTAGGCGCGCCCCCACCCTCGTGGACAGGGTGTGGGCCCCCTAGCCTTGATTCTTTCGCCAGTATTTTTTTATTAATTCCAAAAATAATCTCCGTTGATTTTCAGGTCATTTTGAGAACTTTTATTTCTGCACGAAAATAACACCATGGCAATTTTTGTGAAAATAACGTTAGTCCGGGTTAGTTCCATTCAAATCATGCAAGTTAGAGTCCAAAACAAGGGCAAAAGTGTTTGGAAAAGTAGATACAACGGATACGTATCAACTCCCCCAAGCTTAAACCTTTTACAAACTATGTTTTCTCTTGTTGATAAACTGAAAATGATAAAGAAAAACTTTTACAAACTCGGTTTGCTCTTGTTGTTGTAAATATGTAAAGCCAACATTCAAGTTTTCAACAAATATTATGAACTAACCATATTCATAATAACAGTTAGGTCTCATGTTTACTCATATAAATGGCATAATCAACTAGCGAGCAATAATAATAAATCTCGGATGACAACACTTTCTCAAAACAGTCATAATATGATGTAACAAGATGGTATCTCGCTAGCCCTTTCTGAGACTGCAAAACATAAATGCAGAGCACCTATAAGATCAAGGACTGACTAGACATTGTAACTCATGGTAAAAGAGATCCAGTCAAGTCATACTCAATGTAAACTAACAGTAATGATGCAAATGACAGCGGTGCTCTCCAACTAGTGCTTTTTAATAAGAGGATGATGACTCAACATAAAAGTAAATAGATAGGCCCTTCGCAGAGGGAAGCATGGATTTGTAGAGGTGCCAGAGCTCGGTTTAGAAATAGATATGAATAATATTTTGAGCGGTATACTTTCATTGTCAACATAACAACTGAGAGATCTCGATATCTTCCATGCTACACACATTATAGGCGGTTCCCAAGCAGAATGGTAAATTTTATACTCCCCCACCACCAACACGCATCAATCCATGGCTTGCCGAAACAATAGGTGCCTCCAACTAACAAAAATCCTAGGGGAGTTTTGTTTGCAGTTATTTTGATTTGATTTGCATAAAACATGGGACTGGGCATCCCGGTTACCATCCATTTTCTCGTGAGTGAGGAGCGGAGTCCACTCCTCTTGAGAATAACCCGCCTAGCATGGAAGATACAGACAACCCTAGTTGATACATGAGCTATTCGAGCATACAAAACATAATGTTTATTTGAAGGTTTAGAGTTTGACACATACAAATTTACTTGGAACGGCAGGTAGATACCTTATATAGGTAGGTATGGTGGACTCATATGGAACAACGTTGGGGTTTATGGAGTTGGATGCAACAGCAGTATTCCCGCTTAGTACAAGTGAAGGCTAGAAAATGACTGGGAAGCAACCAGCTAGAGAGCGGCAACAGTCATGAACATGCGTTAAAATTAATCAACATCGAATCCAAGCATGAGTAGGATATAATTCACCATGAACATAAATATCATAGAGGCTAGGTTGATTTTGTTTCAACTACATGCGTGAACATGTCCCATGTCAAGCCACTCGAATCATTCAAAGGAGGATACCACCCTATCATACCACATCACAACCATTTTAATAGCATGTTGGCACGCAAGGTAAACCATTATAATCTCCTAGCTAATTAAGCATGGCATAAGCAACTACATTCTCTAATTGTCATTGCAAATATGTTTCTTTCATAATAGGCTAAATCCGGAATGATGAACTAATCATATTTACAAAAACAAGAGAGGTCGAGTTCATACCAGCTTTTCTCATCTCAATAAGTTCATCATATAATCATCATTATTGCCTTTCACTTGCACGACCGAAGTTTGGATAATAATAATAGTGTACGTGCATTGGACTAAGCTGAAATCTGCAAGCATTCAATTCAAGAGAGAAGACATGGTAATATGGGCTCTTTGTTAGATCAACAATAATGCATATGAGAGCAACTCAACATTTTCATTATGGTCTTCTCCTCTCGACCCCCAAAGAAAAGAAACAAAACTATTTACATGGGAGAGCTCCCAACAAGCAAAAGAAGAACGAGGAATCTTTTTGGGTTTTCTTTTTATTACTACCACAGGCATGGAAAATAAACTAACTAAAAGCTACAACTATTTTTTTTCTTAAGGTTTATTAAGGCACACAAGAAGAAAGCTAAAAAGGAAATAAACTATCATGGATGATACAATGAAAAAGTATGAGCATCGACAACTAGCATGATTGTGTGAACATGAATGTAATGTCGGTGAGAAATACGTACTCCCCCAAGCTTAGGCATTTAGCCTAAGTTGGTCTATGCCCATGGATGGCCTGGTGGATATCCGAAGTTGAAGCTGGGGTCATACTGAGATGCATCAGCTATTGCCTGATGAGCTATAGCTTGGAGGCGAGTTGCCTCCGTCCTCCTCACGTACTCGGTCGCCTCCTCCCTGGTTATAACATATCTCCATATGTGTCAAATTCCTCCTTGATTCCTGCTTGGACCATGAAGTCTTCTGACGACTATTCACAAGGCCGCACTTGAGCGTCCCTCGGTGTTTCATCGTCCGGCTCACGCATTGCGGGCCTGGGTCCTTGCTTCCTTGAAGAACCACCTTGGTACATTTTCCTAAACATATTTCCTCCTCTGAAAAATTTCTGAAATTTTTAGTACTTCAAAATAAAAGTGAACCAAACTCAACAAAATTGATAGCAACTACTCCCACAAGTGCCTAGAGACTATATCATGCATTAAGACTACTTTTGACCACATAAATTTGACATGCAAGCTCAAGACCAGGGTCACCTAAGCAGCAAAAAATTGCAATAAATAAAGTAGTAGAACAAAAACTAATTGGACCATTGGAGGAGTCACATACCAAAGAACAATCCCCCAAAGCAGTTTTGTGAATGGAGCTTTGAGCTAGGAGACCGAAAATGGTAGCAAGATGAGCTAGAACTCGTGCTTGAGCTGGTTGGTGATTTTTTTGGGAGGAAGAGGGAGTGTGTGGTGGCTGGAATAAGTGGAGGGGGGCCACCAGGGGCCCACGAGGCAGGGGGCGCGCCCTGGACCCTCGTGGCTAGGTGCTGGATCCCCCTGATGTGTTCCTAGTGCCAGATATTCTCAAATATTCCAGAAAAAATCATATTAAATTTTTAGGGCATTTGGAGAACTTTTATTTTCGAGGTATTTTTTATTGCACGGATAATTCAGAAAACTGACAGAAATTACTATTCTTGCTTTATTTAATATAAATAACAGAAAGTAAAAAGAGGGTACAGAGAGTTGTGTTTTCTAAATTCACCCATCTCATGCTCATCAAAAGGAATCCACTAACAAGGTTGATCAGGTCTTGTTAACAAACTCATTTCGAATAACATGAAACCGGAGAATTTTCGAATGACACTATGTTACCTCAACAGGGATATGCACATCCCCAACAATAAGAATATCATATCTCTTTGTAATAGTAGGAAGAGGAAATTGAAAACCTCCAATAGTGATTGTTGAAAATTTTCCAATAGAATTGATACTGTGGACTTGAGGTTGTTTCCTCGGAAACTGTACTGTATGCTCATTACCATTAACATGAAAAGTGACATTGCCTTTGGTGCAATCAATAATAGCCCCTGCAGTATTCAAAAATGGTCTTCCAAGAATAATAGACATACTAACGTCCTCAGGAATATCAAGAATAACAAAGTCCATTAAAATAGTAACATTTGCAACCACAACAGGCACATCCTCACAGATACCGACAGGTATAGCAGTTGATTTATCAGCCATTTGCAAAGATATTTCAGTAGGTGTCAACTTATTCAAATCAAGTCTATGATATAAAGAGAGAGGCATAACACTAACACCGGCTCCAAGATCACATAAAGCAGTTTTAACATAGTTTCTTTTAATGGAGCATGGTATAGTTGGTACTCCTGGATCTCAAAGTTTCTTTGGTATTCCACCCTTAAAAGTGTAATTAGAAAGCATGGTGGAAATTTCAGCTTCCGGTATCTGTCTTTTATTTGTAACAATTTCCTTCATTTACTTAGCATAAGGGTTCATTTTAAGCATATCAGTCAAACGCATACGCAAAAAGATAGGTCTAATCATTTCAGCAAAGCGCTCAAAATCCTCATCATCCTTTTTCTTGGATGGTTTAGGAGGAAAAGGCATGGGTTTCTGAACCCATGGTTCTCTTTCTTTACCATGCTTCCTAGCAACAAAGTCTCTCTTATCATAACATTGATTCTTTGATTGTGGGTTATCAAGATCAATAGCAGGTTCAATTCCTAAGTCATTATTATTGCTAGCTTGAGCATCAACATGAACATCATCATTAACATTATCACTAGGTTCATGTTCATTACTGATTGTGTTTCAGCATCAGAAATAGAAATATCATTGGTATTCTCAGGTGTGTCAATAATAGGTTCACTAGAAGCATGCAAAGTCTTAGCATTTTTCTTTTTCTTTCTTTTAGAAGGACTAGGTGCATCAATTTTAATTCTCTGAGAATCTTGCTCAATTCTCTTAGGATGGACCTCGGGATACAAAGGTTCCTGAGTCATTTTACCACCTCTAGCCATAACTCTAACAACATTATCATTTTTCTTACTATTTAATTCATTGAGCAAATCATTCTGAGCTTTAAGCACTTGTTCTACTTGAGTGGTAACCATAGAAGCATGTTTACTAATAAGTTTAAGTTCACCTTCAACGCTAGCCATATAATCACTCAAGTGTTCAATCATATAAGCATTATGTTTCAATTGTCTACCAACATAAGCATTGAAGCTTTCTTGTTTAACAATAAAATTATCAAACTCATCTAAGCATTGGCTAGCAGACTTATTATGAGGAATATCACCTTCATCAAATCTATAGAGAGAATTTACCTTTACTACCTGTGTCGGGTTATCTAGACCATGTATTTCTTCAATAGGTGGTAAATTATTAATATCTTCGGCTTTAATACCTTTTTCTTTCATAGATTTCTTTGCCTCTTGCATATCTTCAGGACTGAGAAATAGAATACCCCTTTTCTTCGGAGTTGGTTTAGGAAGTGTCCAATTACTTTCATTAGTCAACATATTATTCAATAGCAATTCAGCTTGATCAACAGTTCTTTCCATGAAAACACAACCAGCACAACTATCCACGTAATCTCTGGAAGCATTAGTTAGTCCATTATAAAAGATATCCAGTATTTCATTTTTCTCTTGAGGATGATCTGGAAAAGCATTAAGTAATTGGAGAAGCCTCCCCCAAGCTTGTGGGAGACTCTCTTCTTCAATTTGCACAAAATTATATATTTCCCTTAAAGCAGCTTGCTTCTTATGAGCGGGAAATATTTAGCAGAGAAGTAGTAAATCATATCCTGGGGACTACGCACACAACCAGGATCAAGAGAATTAAACCATATCTTAGCATCGCCCTTTAATGAGAACGGATTTAAGGATATAATAGTAGCGAGTTTTCTCATCATTAGTGAACAGGGTATATATATATCATTTAATTTAGTAAGATGTGCCACAATAGTCTCAGATTCATAGCCATAGAAAGGATCGGACTCAACCAAAGTAATTATATTGGGATCAACTGAGAAATCATAATCCTTATCAGTAATAAAGATAGGTGAAGTAGCATAAGCAGGATCATATTTCATTCTAGCATTCAAAGATTTTTCTTTCAGCTTAGCTAATAGTTTCTTAAGATCACTTCTATCATTGCAGGCAAGAAAGTCTCTAGCAGTTTCTTCATCCATAACATAACCTTCAGGCACAACAGGCAATTCATATCTAGGGGGATAATCTTCGTCATCACTTTCGTCTATATTATCAGTTTCAATAATTTCATTCTCCCTAGCCCTAGCAAGTTGTTCATCAAGAAATTCACCAAGTGACACAATAGTATCAAGCATAGAAGTAGTGTCATCATAAGTATCATGCATAGTAGAAGTGGCATCATCAATAACATGCGACATATCGGAATCAATAGCATGTGTAGGTGTTGCAAGTTTACTCAAAACAGAAGGTGAATCAAGTGCAGAACTAGATGGCAGTTCCTTACCTCCCCTCGTAGTTGAGGGGAAAATCTTGGTTCTTTCATCTTTCAAGTTCCTCATAGTGACTAGCAGATATAAGTCCCAAGTGACTCAAAGAATAGATCTATGCTCCCCGGCAATGGCGCCAGAAAATGGTCTTGATAACCCACAAGTATTGGGGATCGCAACAGTTTTCGAGGGTAGAGTATTCAACCCAAATTTATTAATTCGACACAAGGGAAGCCAAAGAATATTCTCAAGTATTAGCAGCTGAGTTGTCAATTCAACCACACCTAGAAACTTAATATCTGCAGCAAAGTATTTAGTAGCAAATTAATATGATAGTAGTGGTAACGGTAGCAAAAGTAATATTTTTGGGTTTTGTAGTGATTGTAACAGTAGCAACGGGAAAGTAAATAAGCGAAGAACAATATATGAAAAGCTCGTTGGTAGTGGATCGATGATGGAGAATTATGTCGGATGCGATTATTCATGCAACAGTTATAACATAGGGTGATACAGAACTAGCTCCAATTCATCAATGTAATGTAGGCATGTATTCTGAATATAGTCATACGCGCTTATGGAAAAGAACTTGCATGACATCTTTTGTCCTACCCTCCCATGGCAGCGGGGTCCTATTGGAAAATAAGGGATATTAAGCCTCCTTTTAATAGAGTACCAGACCAAAGCATTAACACATAGTGAATACATGAACTCCTCAAACTACAGTCATCACTGGGAGTGGTCCCGATTATTGTCACTTCGGGGTTGCCGGATCATAACGCATAGTAGGTGACTATATACTTGCAAGATAGGATCAAGAACTCACATATATTCATGAAAACATAATAGGTTCGGATCTTAAGTCATCGCACTCGGGACCTAGTGACAAGAATTAAGCATAGCAAAGTCATAGCAACATCAATCTCAGAACATAGTGGGTACAAGGGATCAAACCCTAACAAAACTAACTCGATTACATGATAAATCTCATCCAACCCATCACCGTCCAGCAAGCCTACAATGGAATTACTCACGCACGGCGGTGAGCATCATGGAATTGGTGATGGAGGAAGGTTGATGATGATGATGGCGGCAGATTCCCCTCTCCGGAACCCCAAACAGACTCCAGATCAGCCCTCCCGAGAGAGATTAGGGCTTGGCATTGGCTACGTATCGTAAAACATGATGAATCCTTCTCCCTGATTTTTTCTCCCCGAATATGAATATATAGAGTTGGAGTTGAGGTCGGTGGAGCACCAAGGGGCCCACAAGGCAGGGGGCGCGCCCAGGGGGTAGGCGCCCCCCACCCTCATGGACAGGGTGTGGGCCCCCTGGCCTTGATTCTTTCGCCAGTATTTTTTATTAATTCCAAAAATAATCTCCGTTTATTTTTCAGGTCATTCCGAGAACTTTTATTTCTGCACAAAAATAACACCATGGCAATTCTGCTGAAAACAGCGTTAGTCCGGGTTAGTTCCATTCAAATCATGCAAATTAGAGTCCAAAACAAGGGCAAAAGTGTTTGGAAAAGTAGATACGACGGAGACGTATCACACGCCAGTGCACATATCAGGCACACATCCGCACAATACATTGGGCTCCATGAGGCTCCCCCTCTCAAAAATATCTGCCCGCCTCAAGGGTTTTTCTGTTTCATAACACACGGTTGTTATCTCCGTACCGTGTGCGATGTTTCTTGTTCCCAATCCCGCATGCATCCCTAGAAAATATCTACCCGCCTCAAGGGTTTTTCTGTTTCATAACACACGATTGTTATCTCTGGACCGTGTGCGATGCACTATCATCAAAATTTTCAATAGCCCGACATTTCAATCTCGCGTTTGACTCCCGCGTAGTAAAATTTTCAGTACCCGCGTCATTTTCACAAACAACCTGCGCCCCCTCCTCCACACACACACACACACCAAAACCTCCTTGGGCGTGCGCGCGCACACACAAACACACACCATCCCTCGCTCGAAACCCTAGCAAGGTCCCCGCCGCCGCTGCCGTGGCCGCCGCTGCAAGGCCTCCATTGTCAACATCTGCTGGTTTGCCCGTGCAGCTTACCCACCGATCTCCATACCCAGGCTGCCCTAAGTTTCTTATATGACGCCTACCAAACACCCCCTTTCCCACAAATCCTCATCCCCATCCCCATCCCCCACTCCTAAGCGTCGCAGCCTAAGCACGGCTACGCTTCCCGTGGTGCTCGAGGAGCGACTGGCCCAAAAGAGGTGTATAGCGGTCTCTTCGCCCGCCGTCGCCGAGGAAGCTGACGACAATTACTGGCGGCAGGCACTCAAGCAGCGGGCTAGAGTATGCGGGCATGTCTCTTCCGTCGGCTACGACATTGTTGGGTTCTACGGTAGGGTGCGTCGACTGCAAATTAAAATTTTCCTATGCGCAGACAACCAAGAACATGCTACGGGAGATGGATCACAGTTCGTTACCACTAGACGCGCAGTGCCATGTAGCGGAAGAAGAGTTGGGGCAGCGCGTCTGCGTGGATCGTCTCCGCCTCGTCCGATCTCCCTCATACAGCCGGTAGTCGGTTCCCACGTACAGGTTCGCCGGAGTGGCGCAAGTGCACCGCCTCTAATGGTATCTGCGCGTGCAGGAGGAACGTCGTGCGGCGGACTGCTAGGTCCGATCACACAACCAGCAGCGAGTGGAGGTGTCTATTCACAACACATGCAAACCCTAATGACAGGGCCAGAGCGATCAATCGCGTGAGTGTGCGGCACCTCCACTTTATATAGGCGTCCGTCGTAGGCTCAACACTTGGGCCTTGCACGGACCCTAAAGCCCATAAGTCTACTCGGCCACAATCCGAATATAGCTCGAATCACATCCGACCAGTGTCCTCGGATCCGACCTCATAGGTCCTTCCCTTAAGCGCGTGACCCCTTAGGTTCAAGCCGGCTTGGTCGCACTTCGGATCACCTCTGAGCTGCACAGTTGGTAGCGGCCTCTAGCAAGGCATGCCGAACACCAAACAGACTATGAAGCTGGTTAGGTGAACCTGTACATCATACTTCCATTCCTTTTGCCACACGATATATGTTGTCGGTCTCAAGGCGAGTCTGTCATCCTTGTGCTAGCCCGACCTCTTTCTCATTCCAGTGATGCCGACCACAAACCAGATTATCTCATAATCCTTGTCGCATGACCATGCTTATCCTGGTCGGATCACACGAGGGGCCCAGAGGAGTATAGCTCTCCTGATCGGAGGGGAAAATCCCATCTTGCTCGACCACGTCTCGCAGCATGGTTCTGGACAAACCCGAAACCTACGTTTATAACTACCCAGTTACGGAGTAGCGTTTGGTCGGCCCAAAGCAAGTCTGTCACCATCCCGAGTACATGCGTCAGCTCGGGTCTTAGGACATAGAACATATGTTGTACTAGAGACTCACAAATGACATATCGTTGCGTCTCATAGTTGGGTTTGTCCGACTCAGACCTTATCTCGACCCGAATCCGACTATGGCGAATCCGACCAGATCCTTCCAAGTCCATATTATCCGGTTAGAATCCAATGCTTCATGGCTAGTGAGACCAAGCCATCGACCGTGTCATATGCTAGTCTAGTTGGCTGCGCGTCCACACAGCCCTTTCGACTAGGGACCTTTTAGGACAGTCATCATACAATGCATAGTCCCACAAACAAGTCACGTAGTTGCTAATACACATCATTGATAATGTCCAAGGACTATCTTTATTCATAGACACATAAGAAATATCATCATACAAGATTGCCTCTAGGGCATATCTCCAACAAACATCGAGGTCATCGACAATGACGACCTGAGGCGTGCTATGTCACAGGTCAAGTGGCCCACCCCAACCCCTCGGGTTCAACCGCTGTCCATCTCATCAATGGCCCCGCCGCTGATCTCCCCTCGCTCTCTGTCAACAATTTGCCATTCTACATCGCCATCAAGCCCCTTTTGTCATTTCTGAAGGACACGTTCTGCGACGCTGGCTTGGGATCCATAGCTTCCAAGTCAAGCCACATCGACAGCGACCACGAGCAGGGAACCCTCTCCGGCTCTTCCAAGGGGAAAGAGCCCATCTGCTCATCCAAGGGGAAAGCGCCCGTCTGCAACATCAGGGAGGGCACCCTACAATTGTGCTCTTCCAAGGGGAAGTAGCCCATCTGCGACAACATGTAGCGCATCCAGGGTCCGTGCTCTTCCCATGGGAACGAGCCCATCTGTGACAAGTGAGGAAACCCATGATTTGTTTAGCCGTGCCTCTTCACAAGGGAAACCCATGATTTGTTTTTTCGAGTCCCTTTTGTAGTGTAGTGAGAATATGTCCAGTTTTAATTGCTATATCTGGTTGTTTGCAGTATGGCTTGTATATTTTAGTTGTTCACAATGTGATGCTCTATATGTGCAATTATTTACTGTGCAATGCATTTCATCAATCTAGTTTTAAACATACCGATAGAAATGCATATATTTGCTTGCTGTTAAGCCTGTTATAGCAAGCATATGCCTCTTTTAAAGTTTTTTGATTGTTCGGTTGTTTGTAGTTAGCATATGTCCAGTTTCAAATGCTATCTTTGGTTGTTCGTAGTATGCCTTGTTTATTCCAGTTATTCACAACGTGATGTTCTATATTTGCAAGTACGAACTATTGTGCTTAACATGCTTCTCGATGTACCTACAGAGGACAATTTTGGGAATGACTGCTGTTTTCCATCGAGGTTAGTTTCATCCCATGGCTTATATCTGCTCAATGTTTAGAATATCGGTAGTTGGTACCATATAGGCCGGCGGCTGATAAGGGACTAATCGGTGAATCAGACTTTTAACTGAATATATCTGCAACCCATTTTATCGTTAGGTTAACTAGGGACATATGTAATATATCTGAGGCTACATAGCAACATGCACCATACTTAATGTCTAAATATGCAATCCTAGGCTACATAGCAACAAGGAAGAGTGTTACATTAATGTTCTAATGATGTCTAGATATACATAGAAGAGCAGCAGCAACAACAACAACAACACAACCCTGTTTGGATACTCAATTTAGCTAGAGGTTAGAGTTAGTTTCTAGCTCATTACTAACCCTGAACTAACTCCATCCAAAGAGTTGTTTGGATGGCAGGTTTAGATTGACAATAAATGCACTAGGAGAACTAGTTCCAATTAGCACCTCTTGGGTTGGATAGTTTTTTTGGGTAGGTTATAGATGCAACTAGCTCAAACTAGCCCTCATGTTTAGATATACTTTAGGGTTATTTGAGCCCGAACTAGCTCAAACTAACTGTAACCCCTGGATACAGCAGCAGTTAATCAGCCAATAATTTGTAAGAATGCACTAATCTCCTTCTGGCCCATAATATAAGATGTTAATTCATCTAATATGTGAGTATATTGGATGTTATAAGATACTACCTCCGTTCCTAAATATTTGTCTTTTTGAAGATTTCAAATGGACTACCACATACGGATGTATATAGACATATTATAAAAGAGTGTTGTACTACATCATTGTGCAATTGATGTTTAGATTCTAATATTAACTTGGTGCTTTTAGGTACATATGTCATTGGTAAAGATCCGCGCTTTCACCCTTTCTGCGTATGGGGCAATGAGATATCGATGAACTAGCATCAAGTGAGGAAGTTGATAAAGATTGTTAGTAAAATGGGTCCAAAGATGGCAATTAAACTATTTGTTTACACTTTATCTAAGACAACAGCAAACTGCAGGATGGTAAGTAAGAACTTTGCAGCCTTCTTTTTACAGCCCATAATGAGTTGTATTAGATGACAATGTCTGGATCTCTTTCCTTTGTAGTGGTTGCCAAAGCAGTTTACTCAAGATTACCTCTCAAACTACATGATTTGTGGGCATGCAAAGGTTAAAGTATTTCTACTAAAACATGATGATTATCTAGATGTTTCATGAAGACCATGAAGGATGGGCGGTCGACCATCACAAGGGTTTGGACTAGAGTCGTGCGTGCCTTCTTCATGGAGGAGGGCACAATATGGGCATTCCACTTCACCTTGTTCAGCAACCAGAATATATTTCGCCTATTTCTTTACGTCTTTAATAGTACACGTATACAACTGTGGTTCATCATCCTTTATTTGGTTCTTATGTAATGCATTGGTTGTTTGAACCTGATTAATATGAACAAAGTTGTAGCATACATTCAAATTCAAATTCAAATCTGGTACAATTTGAAATAGCAGCAATTAAATTACGGTGAAATTACGCTCTACAGGTTGTTACGGCACACACGGTTGGTAAAACACAAACGTTTGCGATATAAACCATAATCCGAGACGGTTCACACAGAGGAAACGTGTGCAAGCATGCACATAGTTGCCGTTTCCAAAGGGTGTGCGATTTCAGACAATATCACAAACGGTGTGGGCAAACTAAATGTTTGTGTTACTTGCCTTATCGTACACGATTCGCAACCAGGAACTATTTCTGATGAAGTATGCATCGTAAACGTTGCACCACAGAATAGCGTGTGTGATAGTTATCGTATACAACGATGTTACAATGGTCCGACGTTTCGTAATCCTGTCCGGCACTCGTACAATGATTAGCTAATCTTCTTAATAGTGAACCGTTTGTGATGGGCCGCGCAACATACACATTCTATAATAGTGAGCCATTTGTGATGGGTCACGCATCGTAAACATAGCACCACAGAATACTGACTGTGATGGCAATGCGAGCAGAAACGAGTTGGAGTACTGCAGGGTCCCTATCACCGACGGTTTCTGGGTTGTGTGGGAACGACCCCCTTATTGCCCACTCTCACTTGGTGACGGTTCCAAATGTTGTCGCGGTAAGGGGTTAAAAACCATTTGTTTAGGACCGACGCACACCAGTGACGGGTCCATAGCTAGTAGCTAGATGGCTTCTTCTCTCTCTTTGATTCTCAATACCATGTTCTCCTCGATGTTCTTGGAGATCTATCTGATGTAATACTCTTTTGCGGTGTGTTTACCAAGATCCGATGAATTGTGGATTTATGATCAGCTTATCTATGAATATTAGTTGAATCTCCTCTGAATTCTTATATGCATGATTTGATATCTTTGCAAGTCTCTTCGAACTATCGATTTGGTTTGGCCAACTAGATTGGTTTTTCTTGCAATGGGAGAAGTGCTTAGCTTTGGGTTCAATTTCTCGGTGCTCGATCCCAGTGACAGAAGGGGAACCGACATGTATTGTATTGTTGCCATCAAGGATAACAAGATGGGGTTTTCATCATATTTCTTGAGTTTATCCCGGTACATCATGTCATGTTAATGCGTTACTCTGTTCTATGAACTTAATACTCTAGATGCAGGCAGGAGTCGGTCGATGGGTGGAGTTATAGTAGTATAAGCAGGCAGGAGTCAGTCTACTTGATACGGACGTGATGGCTATATTCATGATCATTGCCTTAGATATCATCATAATTATGCTCTTTTCTATCAATTGCTCGGTAGTAATTTTTTCACCCACCCTAATATTTTCTATCTTGAGAGAAGCCTCTAGTTAAACCTATGGACCTCGGGTCTATTTTCCATCATATAAGTTTCTGATCTACAATTTTAGTTTTTCTATTTACTTTCTTTGCAATCTTTTACTTTCCATTCCATAAACCAAAAATACCAAAAATATTACTTTACCATTTATCCATCTCTATCAGATCTCACTTTGCAAATAACTGTGAAGGGATTGACAACCCCTTATCGCGTTGGGTGCAAGTTGGTGTTTGTTTGTGCAGGTATTCGGTGACTTGCACGTTGTCTCCTACTGGATTCATACCTTGATTCTCAAAACTGAGGGAAATACTTACTCTACTTTGCTACATCACCCTTTCCTCTTCAAGGAAAAAACCAACGCAAGCTCAAGAAGTAGCACATACCAACAAGCAACCATGTGTTTGAAAATATCAACACTAAAGCAAGTTATCCCTAGCCCATTATGCTCAATCATTGATCCATTCATGAAACACACTCGCATATTAGCTACACTCAATGCTCAAGTACGATCATAGTGCCCCTTAGTTGGTGCTTTATAAGAGAAGCTGGAGACTCAAATAAAAAAATAAAAATTGCATAAAGTAAAAGAAAGGCCCTCCGTAGAGGGAAGTAGGTATTTGTAGAGGTGCTAGAGTTCAAAGCGAAAAAGATAGAGATAAAAACATTTTGGGTGGCATGCTTTTCCTGTCAATGAAAACAATCAATTAGTTTCCAATACTTTTCGTGCTAGATATATCATAGGCGGTTCCCAAACAGAAAATAAAGTTTATTCATTTTTCCAACATACTTTCACATTCCAGGGCAAACCGAATCCATGGGTGCCGTCCATACCAACACTTTCCAAGGAATTTATTATTTGACAACATAAAGTAAATTCATTTTAAATTTCGGGACTGGGCATCCCTAATACCTTTGTCGTACTCTCGTGCAATGACAAGTGAATCAACACTCATCTTGAGAATAACACATCTACCATGGAAACATATCAGACACCCTCTATCGTTTCATGGGCGGTACGAGCACACACAAAGAAGTTTATTTTTAAAATTAGAGATGGCACATACAAATTTTCTTAGAACGGCAAAAGAATACTGCATATAGGTAGGTATAGTGGACTCATGTGGCGAAACTGGTTTAAGGATTTTGTATGCACAAGTAGTGAACATGATTAGTTCAAATGAAGGCTAGCAAAAGATTGAGAAGCATCGAACCAAGAAATGAAAAATCTCATAAGCAAGCATTAAGCATAACTAACACTGAATAATGCACCACAAGTAGGATATAATTTCATTGCATAACTATTGATTTTTGTGCTTGCAGAGGGAATCACAAACCTTAACACCAATATTCTTACTAAAGCATAATTACTCATCAACATGACTCACATATTATATCATCGTATCGCAAAACCATTACAAAGAATCAAGTTTATTTTGTCAACGATCTTCATGAAAGTTTTTATTATATCCCTCTTGAATATCTATCACTTTGGACTAGTTTCATATGTTGCTTTTGATGGCTCAAACAAATCTAAGTGAAGAGCATGAGCATAAAATTTTTATTCTCCCAAAATAATTTAAGTGAAGCATGAGAGAATTTCTTAAATTTTTTACTAACTCCCAAATAAACCTAAGCGCAGCACGAGAGCATTTCTTCAAAAATACTAAAGCACACCGTGCTAAAAAAGATATAAGTGAAGCACTAGAGCAATTCCATAGCTCATAAAGATTTAAGTGAAACATAGAGAGAAATTCTAACGAATCATAGCATAAGTTTGGCTCTCTCAACTAGGTGTGTCCAGTAAGGATAGATGACTTCAAATAAAATGAAAAACAAGCAAAGACTCATATCATACAAGACGCTCCAAGCAAAACTCATGATATGTGACGAATAAAAATATAGCTCCAAGTAAAATACCGATGGTCGTTAGAAGAAAGAGGGGATGCCACTCGGGCATCCCCAAGCTTAGTTGCTTGCTTCTCTTTTAGATAATAGCTTGGGATGCCATGGGCACTTCAATCACACAAAACTCAACTAAACCTTCGTGAGGTCCGTTAGTATAACAAAGCAAATCACTACTATAAGTACTGTTGCAAACCCATTCATATTTTATTTTTGCATTATATCTACTGTATTTCAACTTTGATATAGCTTATACCCTCCAATACAAACCATAGACTCATCGAAATAAGCACACAACGCAAAGAAAACAGAATCTGTAAAAAACAGAACAATCTCTAGCAATCTGAAAACTTTCAATACTTCTGTAAGTCCAAAAATTCTGAAACATTAGGACAACGTGGGGAATTTGTATATCAATCTTTTGTAAAAACGTCACAACAAAAGCATGTTTCTGTGATTTATTTAAATTGTTTTCTGAGCGCAGAAGTTTCTATTTTTCAACAAGACCAAATCAACTATCACCCAACATGATCCCAAAGGATTTTGCTTGGCACAAACACTAATTAAAACATAAAAAACACAATCATAAGAGTAGCATAATTGTGCAAACACTCAAGAACAGAAATAAAAAGACAAAAATAAATTGTATTCATTGGGTTGCCTCCCAACAAGCGCTATCGTTTTATGCCCCTAGCTAGGCATAATGCAAAGATCTAAGTATTGTCATCTTTAGTTTCCAACTCCTCAATCAAACACTTAGAATTCTTCGAAGATTTAGCATACAAATTTTCAACAACAATACTTCTAGGAACAAGTTTGAGGAATTCATTCTTGCCGGTAGGGTCTCTTATCACTTCAATAAAATCGGGATGAATACTAATCATTTTAAGATCTTCTTTGTTACTGTTAGAGGTTGCACCCTTGTTTTTAGTGGCTTGAGTACTCTTGCTAATTTTTATCACATTTTTTTCAATATTTTTAGCGGAAGCAAAATCCGTGCTTAGATTACTAAAGATTTCTTCCAATTTATCGACCTGAGATGGGCTTTCCTCAATTGTTTCATGAATTACGATCCCCTTTTCTTTTAAAAAATTAAGAACTTCTCCCGCTTTTGACCCAATTTTACTAGCAAAATTATGCATCTTTTTATCCAAGTTTTCAATATGTTCTTCTGCAAGCATTTTCTTTTCAACAGCATCAACCCTTTCCATAGCATGCTCAAGAGTTAATGTTGTTTCATTAACCGTAAGAGGTTGTGATCCCACTAAATTTCCCATAGCATTAGGAGCATCTAGAGAAGGACACATCAAGAAAATTCCCACCGGTAATCATATCAAGGATGAATCTATACCAAGTGGTGATGCCCACATAAAAGCAATGAAGAAGCACAATGGTTTATTGCTTACGAATTGATCTATTATGAGCATTGCAAATTCTATACCAGGCATCTTTTAAATTCTTCCCTCCCCTTTGTTTAAAGTTAAGAACCTCATTCTCGGGGGTACATGCAATAGAGGAAGAGCTATCCATAACGACAAAAAGTGGCAAACAAAATTGCACACAAAAACAGATCCGATGAGAAAACGGCGGACAAAAAAGAGGGCGAATAAAACTACAAATTTTTGTGAAGTGAGGGAGATGAAAACGAGAGGCAAATGGCAAATAATGTAAATTACAAATAGATGAGATTTGTGATTAGGAACCTGGTAGATGTGGATGATGTCTCCCGGGCAATGGCGCTAGAAATTCCTTTTTGATGCGGCTTGAACTACATCGGCATTTCCCCAAAGAGGAAGGGATGATGCAGCATAGCTACGGTAGGTATATACCTCATTGATGAGACCAAGGTTATCGAACCAGTAGGAGAACCACGCAGCACTACGTGAACGGCACCTGCACAGAAGAACAAATAATTGCAACCCGGCGTAAAAGAGGGGTTGTCAATCCCTCACAGGTAAAAATGTAGTTAAAATTGTACTAGATTGGATAAATAGATCTCGAGGGAACGCGAGATAAAATAAATAACAATAAATTGCAGCAAGGTATTTTTGGTTTTTTGGATCAATAGATGTGAAAAATAAAAAATCAAATAAAAATAGATCTTGAAGGCAAATATGATAAGGAAGAGAACCGGGGGTCGTAGATTTCACTAGTGGCTTCTCTCGAGAAAATAGCATATGGTGGGTAAACAAATTACTGTTGGCCAATTGATAGTACTTCAGATAATCATGACGATATCGAGGCAATGATCATTATTTAGGCATCACGTCCAAGATTAGTAGACCGACTCCTACTTGCATCTACTACTATTACTCCACACATCGACCGCTACCCAACATGCATCTAAGTTCATGGAGAAATGGAGTAATGCAATAAGAACGACGACATGATGTAGACAAGATCTACTCATATAGGAATAGACCCCACCTTGTTATCCTTAATAGCAACATTACATACGTGTCGTTTCCCCTTCTGTCACTGGGATCGAACTCCGTAAGATCGAACCCATCACAAAGCACCTCTTCCCATGGCAAGAAAAATCGATTTAGTCGGCCTAACTAAACCAAAGATTCGAATAAGAAATACAAGGCTATAAGTAATCATGCATATAAGAGATCAAAAAGAGTTGTAACACCCACAATGCGGCTATATCTCCCACGTGTCGGGGCACGACTTAGAGGCATAGCTGCATCGTAGTTTTGTCACAAGAGGGGTAATCTTCACACAATCCCATGTACTAAATAAGAAAGCGATAGAAGTTGGCTTACAATCGCCACTTCACACAAATAACATAGTTAAACATACATCATCCGGAATACAAACAAGGTCCGACTATGGAACCAAAATAAAAGAAGACAACCCCAGATGCTAGATCCCAGATCGTCCCGACTGGGCACCACTACTGATCATCCGGAAAAGACACATAACAACGACCAAGGTCTTCATCGAGCTCCCACTTGATCTCGGTTGCGCCACCTGCACTGGTATCATCGGCACCTGCAACTGTTTGGAAGTATTCGTGAGTCACGAGGACTCAACAATCTCACACCCGCGAGATCAAGACTATTTAAGCTTATGGGTAGGGTAAGGTAATGAGGTGGAGCTGCAGCAAGCACTAAGCATATATGGTGGCTAACATACGGAAATAAGAGCGAGAAGAGAAGCAACGCAATGGTCGAGAACTAGAAGTGATCAAGAAGTGATCCTGAAACTACTTACGTTCAAGCATAACACAAGAACCGTGTTCACTTCCCGGACTCCACCAAAAAGAGACCATCACAGCTACACACGCGATTGATGCATTTTAATTAAGTCAAGTGTCAAGTTCTCTACAACCAGACATTAACAAATTCCCATATGCCACATAACCACGGGCACGGCTCTCGAAAGTTTAAACCCTGCAGGGGTGTCCCAACTTAGCCCATCACAAGCTCTCACGGTCAACGAAGGATATTCCTTCTCCCGAGAAGACCCGATCAGTCTCGGAATGCCGGTTACAAGACATTTCGACAATGGTAAAACAAGACCAGCAAAGCCGCCCGATGCGCCAACAATCCCGATAGGAGCTGCACATATCTCGTTCTCAGGGCAACACCGGATAGGTCAAGCTACGAGTAAAACTAGCCCTCAAGTTGCCCCGAGGTGGCCCCATAGGCTGCCCGGTTCGGACCAACGCTTAGAGAAGCACTGGCCTGGGGGGTTAAAATAAAGATGACCCTCGGGTTGTCCGACCAAAGGGAAGGGTAGTAGGTTGTTAGGCAAATGTAAAACCAAGGTTGGGCCTTGCTGGAGGAGTTTTATTCAAGGAGAACTGTCAAGGGGTTCCCTTAACACCCAACCATGTAAGGAACACAAAATGAAGGAACATAACACCGGTATGATGGAAACTAGGGCGGCAAGAGTCACTACAAAAAAAAGACACATTCGTGACATTTTGTGCCGAACGAAAAAAATTTCTGTCATACATATGACACTTCTATGACGATAATAGTGACAAAACCCGGTATCATCATAGATGTGGTGGGCTCCTACTTCTATGACAAAAAATCATGACAAAAATTGGCTTTTCATCCGGGGCGGGCTGGAGACGTAGCTGCATGACATTCTTTGGGCCGTCCATGACGGAAAAAACCGTGGTAGAAGCGAGGGGGAGGAAAATTTTGGGGAGTTCCCGGTTACGGTGGGAGGTCGGGGGCCGAGCGATGCGCGTTTCTCTCGTACACATACGCGCGTGTGTGCGAGGCGTTGGCTCTAACTGAACCCGAGCGAGGCGTTGGGCTCTAACTGAACCCGAGTGATTGCACTGCAGGCTACGCGTTACTGAACCCGAGCGATCGATCGATGGCTGTTAACTGAACCCGATCGAGCGATTCCTTCGCTACTGCTGCTAACTGAAGCCGATCGATGCTGCCTCTGGATGAACAGTGAGCGTTGCTGGGGGGGTTTGGATGAACAGTTCCCGGTGGGGGTGGATGAA